>NW_017729022.1:173337755-173347309 GCF_001723915.1 Gavialis gangeticus | reverse complement strand
GTCCCTGCTTAGGAAAATGGAGGCAAAGAAGTCATTAAATAGGTTAGCTTTGTCATCTGGTGTGATGACCAGATTTCCTAGCTTGTCTTGCAGGGGCCCCACGTTACCCAGTACCTTCTTTTTGCCTCCTATGTATTTAAAAAAGGACTTCTTGTTGTCCTTGATCTGGGTAGCTAGTCCCAGTTCCATCTCCGCCTTGGCCTTCCTGACTGCCCCCTTGCATCCCTGAGCAACCTCAGTATAGTCCTCCCTGGTGATGGCCCCTCCCTTCCATTGGGTGTGTGCCTCCCTTTTAGCTAGAAGACATTCCCAGATGCTTTTGGTGAGCCATGGGTGCTTTTGTGCCCTCCTGCTCCCTTTGATCCATGTTGGGATTACTTCCCTTTGGGCTTGGAGGATCGTCTCCTTAAGGAGCAAACACTCTTCTTGGACACCTGGCTTCCCTCCCCTCCAGGTGCACTTCTAGTTGTGGCTGCTGGTGCTCAAACATCAGCAGTTCATTAAAGCACCAGTATTTTAAAGGGCTCCCAGGCAGCATGAGACAGACTACAGCTGGTTCTCAGGCTGCTCAGGACCTCAGGGGTGACAAGCCTGAGGCCAGTGAGCCTGAGGCTGGCTGTCTTCTTGTGGGAGGAGCTGTGAAGCAGTCCCTGTCTCACCCCTTAGCAGGAGACCTTTGTAGTGTAGCTAAGGACCTTGAACACATGGCTCTGTAGCACTCTAAAAATCATGTCTGGAAGCATCTGAGTTTTGTAGCCTGAAGGGGTATTCCTTTTTGTATAATTTATTGATACTTCCGGAAAAACAGGTTTTAGCAGCCTGCGCCTGGTAAAACCAGTCACCCTAGATGAGTGAATTAGATCATTTTCTAGTTTGCATAACAGTTGACACACTGATATGAGTTGACTGGTATTTAAAATAGTATTCTCGCTCCCTTCTTGTTATGTGAAGATGTACACAAACTGAAGAAATAGGATTTACTCATTTTCACAGTGCTGTTAAGTGCACAAAGTAAACAAATGGCTTTTTTGTTATGATAACAAAAGCACTCCAAAGTATTGAAAGAAAGAAATTAGATATATTTTTTAAATTATTCATTATGTATAGACATTTCACTTTATGTTCAATCTGTCATCTTCTAACTAGAAACTGAATGAGAACAACACAAGCAGGTATAATGGGGAGCCTGACAGTACGGAAAGGAACGACACTTCCCACAAAATCTTACAGGTATGAAAACAAAAAGCAGTGTGTTTTAACCAGAGCAAGTCACTAACTTTACTAGAAATAATCAGAAATAGACAACGTACAAATTAAGCAAAAAGAATTTGGAAGATAATGTAAAAACAAGAAATGGAACGGTGATTTACTTTTAAACAAGTTCTTCTGTTAAAGGAAAGTCATCTTTTAGCTTAGTACCTGTGTGAATGGAGGACTAAAATGTAGAATTGAAATTGGGAAAGATGGAAACATAGCAAACAAGCTCAGAAGGGGAATTAAGTGATCAGGGTGACACTGTCATAAGTAGAATATTTAAGGTGTTTCACCTGTCTTCCCTCTGATTCTGATAACTGTATAAAATCTTTAGTGAAAAAATGCATAGTACCTCTGTGTTTAAATCAGGTTAATGACCTTTTTATTAAAAAAAGGTTTAGACTAGCATATAGTAATCACATTTCTATATATCACTCTTTACTAGCAAAAGGTTGATTTGGACCTAGAAATAGACCGTGTGCTTGATCAATACCGTGTGCGTTCAAGAAAAGAAGATAAGACAAAGGAGGAAATATATTCAGAAAAACGAAGTTTTGAGGCAGCAAAAACTATTGAGAAAGCATCAGCACAGACAAAAGAGCTAGAATTTGGTGGAAGAATTGGTATGTATATTAAATCTAGTAATAAACGGAAATTATTAAACACTAGTTTTCACTCAACACGTTGTCATGGTCAAAAGTCCTTCTTTTCAATTATGACCATTCATTTGATGCAGCTGCATTTTACTTGTGGTGGTGATGTTAGATCCCATTCTGGGCTCTCTTGTGACCTGCTTTCAAACAAACAGAGCAGTCATAGCAAAGTTCATCTTGGGTTTGAGTATTTGGAATTACTGGAGTAAGCTGTCATAGTCTCAACCATCTGGCTTTTCAAATTCAACTGTAATATAGTCTTGTATAATACACTTTGGAGAGATATTAGAGGCAAGTTGTGTACTTTGTATTAAATGGAATCACTTTTTGTTTAATTCAGTTTTATACCCAAAATGACTTTAAGTGTAAAGCTATGAAATTCAAACGGTTTTTCTTTTCTTAATAATGGCAGAAGAAATTCCTGACTCTGTGATTGGATAAAGTCTGGAAGAGCTTACCAAGAGGAATAGTGGTAGTAATTAAGATGCCTATGAGGTGGTCACTTCCCCCTGTAATAGTCCTAGCGAGGCAGAGAGAAGCGGGGAGGGGACAATTATTAAATCTAGAGCGGACAAAACCTATAAAAATAGTTTGTGGCACTATGTTAGTCCAAGCCCTCTGCCAGCTGTAAGACTGAGCTAAAACATCTTAGATTAGAAAGTAATTTATTTTTCTGTGAATATTTACAATCTGTAGTGAAAGACAAAGATTCTCACACTGCAAGTTGTGACCCAACTGCACGCATGGTTTTTTACTTGTAAATTGATGTCACATTCTGTATGCTAAGGAATACACAACTCAATTACATGGCCACTTGCAAGGCCCGCTCTCCAGTGGAGGAGAGCCATTAGAGAAGGGGTAGGCAATTATTTCAGCTGGAGGGCCGCTTATTGAGTTTCGGTGAGCTGTCAAGGGCTTCACAGGTAGCCCTGTCCCCCGGTCACCATCTTGGGACCGGAAGTCCCTCCCTTTGCCTCCAAAAGTACTCCAGGGGGGAGGGGTGCCATCTTGGAACAGGAAAAAAAACAACAAAATCTTATACTAAAAATCAAACATCTACTATAACATTTTAATTTTATTTCAAAAAATATTCTTTTCCTGATTTGTGTGTGTTTGTGTAGTGTAGAGGTGATTGCATAATAACTCAAAAATAAAGTCTTACTCTTGTATATTGTGTTATTGTGTGGGTGTGTGTGTAGGGGGGTATGTGGTGATGGGGGGGGTGTGGGGATGGGGCATCAGTGTGTGATGGGGTTTGTGGGTAGGCAGGGTGTGTGGCATGGTGGAGTGTGTATGGGGGGAGCCCCCCCCACAATGACTAAAGCCCTTGCCCCTGGGAGCAGGTGATGGGCCCTCAGGATGCTAATGGCCTGCACAGGGGAAGCCCCCACCGGCGGTACTTGGCTCCAGCTACTTCTGGGAGCTGCACGTAGCGGCAGGAAGTGAGGCCAGGTCTGCCCCGTTTCATCGTACCAAATAAACATTTATCATGGTTTGATATAAAGTATGGGTTTGCATACTACAGTTTGAGAACTGCTGTTCTAATGGAATAAAACGCTTTTTTTTCATATTTATCTCCTAATATTTTGTGCTCTCTGTTTACAGGGACCTTCTGCATGATAGTTTTCTTGCCTGCAACTGCGCTTTACTTGCTGTTGATGTGCAAACAGGAAGACCCCAGTATTATGAACTTTCCTCCACCTTTGCCTTCTTTTGATAGCTTGTGGGAAACTAGAGTGTTTGGTGTCTGGCTTGTATGGTTCTTTCTCCAAGCTCTGTTTTACTTGCTGCCAGTTGGAAAGGTAAACTTTTACTAGCAAATGCTTTATGGCAAATGATTGTTTTGTAAGTTGGACTTACATTCTTGATACCAACATGAATTCTAATAATGGAAATGAACTAAACTGTAATGTAGATGCTGCAAATTGTTCTAACTTGAAATAGCACAACTGTGATCTAGAAAACCCCTCGTTATGAAAACCCCTTGATTACTGGCATTGTATTCCAGTCCCTGCAAGAGAGTGTACAGTAAGCATTATTGTTTAAGCATCAGGTAGCAAAAGAGACTAATAGATTTATAGAGTAATGTCTTATGGTAAGACCTGACCAGGCAGACTGGATCTGCTGCTTTTCTAAGTTCCCGTTTGGTTCCACTTGTACATTAAATGACATGCTTCATTGCGTGGGAAGTAATTCTTGGGTGTCCTATCCATATGCCTTACAGTACATTTGGATATGTGTATTGTTCTTTCACCCTGAAGCATCAAATTAAAAAGCGTTGGATGGTTATTTTTAGGTTTTTGTTTATAGCAGTTCCTGTATCAGTTGAAGACCATTTTGATTTGGCTAATAATACTCTGCTCTGGGAAATAGAAGTCAATATCATTTTAAACCCAATGTTGTAATGCTAATATGCATGCTTTTCTAGCATAAATTGCATTATAAGGCTTCCAACATCTAAGTCCTGTCCCTGTTCTTACCTTCTGAGTCACTCTGTTTATAACAGCTGCCTCATCACTTAGTATGTCCCTCTTGGGGAAATTTCTCTGCACTAAGCCCTCCTAATTAACTGGGAAGATATAGGTACCCTCTTCTGAGCATTCAAGTAGTCTTACCAGCACAGTCTCTTCAAATGCATTAAAAACTCGTCGTGTAGCTGCTTCTGCATGAGGGTGCACAGACGTTGTCATTGCATGGCTAGTTTAGTGCGCATTGAGAATCGTAGTTATACTGAGGTTCATAAAACTAATTCATATGATGTATGGAAATAGGTAGCCCTATCAACATGGTGGTGTTATCAGCTCAGCATCTAGGAAATTAATGAGAACTACTCCATATACTGCTTGTGGTTCCTTTTGTGAAATTTGTGACTTAAAAGTTTACAAAATGTGGCTGTTATTGATTGGAGGCTTACAGGAGTAAACTTGACTGCAGATAATATGAAGGAAGCTAATCAGGTCACATGGAAGACTAGACTTGCCTAGTTCTCATTAAAAAACAAAAAACATTTCATGTAACTACAGAAAGTACAGCATTTTTAGAAAGACAACATGATTTCTTTAATTAACTGTGCCCTAATTGACTATCATGATTTGAATTGTCTGCCATGTTAAGAAACAAAAATATTTTAACTATGCTTTTTTGTATCTGTATGGGGGGGAAAAACTAGTCTTTTTAATTTTGTCTCTTCAAAGGTTGTAGAAGGAATACCACTTTTGAATGGAAGGAAACTACAGTACAGGATAAATGGTATGTGAGTTCAGTTTTTTCTCCTTGGGAATTTGGTAATATTGTCTAACCAGTGTCACTCGATGTTGCAAGCTCAACATTTTTTTAAGTGAGAGTAACTGGAAAAATGCACTGAGTTAAGAGTTGAAACAAAAAAAATCTGTATGCAGTTATACTAGCTGGTCATTGTAAATTTAGCACGTGTCAACCTCCACTGCAACAGAAGGAAAAGTAGTAAATTATTAGGAAGGATTTTCTCCCCAGAATGTAATGTTACACATCTGAGTATATGAGGTTTTAAAGCTTTGTCTTTGATCAGCTAGCATTCATCATCATTATAGTCATGACAGTGAATTAGATGTTTCTGTTTCAATCTACAGTTAGGAATCTCTATAATCGCTGTTCACTGCTCCAGTGTTACTTATGGGAGTACCTGTTAAGTCTCCATACTTTAGGTTAAGTTCCAGTTTGAACTTAAAGTGGTAACAACATCTCTTTTATGAAAAATACAAGGCTGTTACTATTTAAAATTACGGTACTTTTGAAGTACAGAGTAGGTTTCATGTAGATTCTCCAAAAATTCAAACTTTGCTAAAACTGAAATTTACCATCTGTAACAGCTCTTCCAGTGTCTAGAATGATCTTTGTGATGAAGTAAGACTGAGTTGAAATTAACATTGGCCATCTTGTACATAGGTTATATTTGATGACATTTTTGTTGCATTTAAGATATGGTATAATTTCAACTTCATCCAGTTATAAAAGACTCTAAGCTAAAGACAGTCAGGTCAATAAATCATTTAAATCTATCTTTAAATATTTATATTGTGATACCATGGGTAGCTCAGCCAATTGCAGACCTTCCTCTACAGTTAATTTACAACAGTTCTTTTCAATATAAAAGTATATGTGTAGCATATGGCTGATTGTGTACATGTGTTGAGCTCTTGTTAGATTACTTGGCATAACTGTTGTTACTATTAAAGTTTCTGTAGTTGTCAGCTTGCTATCCATGCCTCAGTATTGGTCTCTACTAAGTCACTTTATTACTAAGTCACTCGGAGCATCTCGTGTATCAGCATCCCTACACTTCAGAATGGTGATGGGGGCACGCTATCTAAAGCTTGTTGAACACAGTTTAGTTAAAGCACCCCTGCTACCATTTTGAAGTGCAGGGATGCTGATACATGAGATGCTGAGGCTGGCTGGAGTGCAGAAATTACCACACTCCAGCAGACTCAATTAATTGAGTCTGCTCTGATGCGCTGTAATTACAGTATGTTGGAGCAGCCTCCTAGCTCATGTACAGGCACCCTAGAAGACCAGAATCCTGGTCTCCCTCCACCTTTGCCATTTAAGCAAGTAGTGTATCTCTCAGGTTTCTTGACCGATTCTCTAGTCCAGTTCTCAACTTCTCCATTTCCCCTGTCCCTCTCCAGGACACCGTCTCAGAACTACCATCCTGTGTTTCTGCTAAAGGGTGATACAGACTCAAGCACTCCATCCCATTCACTAGTATTAGGATGATCCTTCTGAGCTTTTGGAGCATTGCAGTGTGTTTAGATGGTAGCTAAAATAAATATTTTTCTTTCTATTGAGAACATGATACTGATGTCTAACCTTATATATTAGCTACAGCATATTTTGAAATCTGAGATTTGGATTTTGGGTAGATAAGGATTGGTTGGGGTCGTTCTATAGTTCATATCTGCTTGTCAGCATAAGGACCCTCAAGGCAAGGACTATGATCTCCAAAGAACACTTCCCCAAAAAACGAGTTCAGGTGCACAAAGCACAGGATGTCATTAATGGACTATGTAGAGAGAGCAGCCCTCAAAAGAACCAGTTATAGAAAGACAAATGTTTCTTGCTGAAGAGAGAGCATTTAAGCACTTGCTTAAAAGGCCATCTGATTTGGGGCTCATTCAGTACATATTTAGTATAAAAGTAAAATGATTTAGGTATTTGGGGTATCTTTAAACCTGGATGCATTTTTCAAAACTCCAGAACCCTGTTGAGGTAGAATGATTGCTCCAAGTTCTCTGGGTTTTGATTTGATATTAGACTTACATTTTGGTTTGTTTTTTTCTTTAGGATTCTATGCTTTTGCTCTGACTGCAGCAGTTGTAGGAATATTTTTGTATTTTGAATTGGAGCTTCATTATTTGTATGACCACTTCCTGCAGTTTGCAGTCTCAGCTACAGTTTTTTCTGTGGTGTTCAGCATTTATCTTTACATTCGGTCTCTGAAAGCACCTGAGGAAAATCTGTCATCTGGTGGGAATTCTGGTAAGTCTGAGAAATGCTTCAAATCTTTCCTTTATCGTGATTTTTTTGTTGTTTTTATTTCATGAACAGAACTTGTCTAAATCATATTTATGTTGATAGGCACCCACCACATTGCAAGCGAGTCACCTCTTTGCCCCATCAGGGACATTTACAAATATTTGTTTCCACATATACACTTGTTGCCCCCCGTCCTGTCATATAATTCCATAAACTTAATGAGTTCAGTTTTAAAACAATTCAGGCTCTTTGTCTCTATCACTTAGCTCAAAAGACACTACCAAAATTTCATTTCTCTGGTACTTAGCATTCTTCTAATTTACAATTTGATTTTTTTCATAAGCAGTTTGTAGCCATTTTATCCTGTGCCCTTCTTGAATTTTTTTTTGGCTAGAAAACTTCCTCCTCTAATTTTCACGATATAGTAGTAAAAAATAATCACATCCCCTCCTGATGATCTTTGGTATTCTGCTACGCAAGTCAGGCACCTTGAATCTTCTTTCATACAAGAAGGTCTTTGTTCTCTTAGCCATCTTAATGACCTTTCTCTGTACTTGTTCCAGTTTAACTTTTTTTTCTGAACTTTGGTGACCCCAGTTGCAGGCAGTATTGTAAATGGAGGGGGAGAGTGGTCTTACCTGGGCCTTATGCAGCAATACTAGTACTTCCTTGTCTTTGTTGAATATACTGTGCTGTGACAAACTGCTGTGGGGATGATCAAAGCCCATCCAGATCCCACTGTTCTGCTCTGTGTCTTTACAGAACAGACTAGATTTTGCCCCTGGGATAACTCCTTGCCTAAGCAGACTTCATTCTCTTCAGTCCCTGACCTGACAACTCACTGCTCCAGTAAGGAAAACTTGGCCAGTTTATGAGATCTTTACCCTTGGTTTGCAAAATATAACAGACCTGTCATTACCATAGGAAAAACAAATACTCATAGTTGTAGATAACTCTGAAAAATCACTTTTTCCACAGACGTGCTGTAAGGTATGTAAAGCAAAACCCACCCCCATCTTTATGTAAGAAAGATCATTGAAGAAAAAATAATTTGGAGGCTAGATATAGAAATAAAATAGAAAAATCATGCACTTTGACCAGAAAACAGTCCCTCAGGGAGTTTTCTCAGCATTTCCAGGGACCTGCTTCTCTGCTTGCTGTAACAGCAAGGACTTGGCACCAAGGTGTAGGGTTTTTAAATGCACTTCTCATCAGGCATCTCTTAAATATTTATCATGCCTCCCGCATAATACAAATACTAACACCAGCATACTACTTCACTAACCCTGGGTGAACAGGGACTGCTCCTTCCTCACCAAAGCACTCCCTCTCTAGCTTCCTTATGATTTAGCTCTCACTGGTCTTGCCCCCCAGCAATGGAAGGAAAAGTTTTTCTTCTTCCAGTGTTTAATATTTTGTGTTTTGTATAATCTTTCATGACTTTTGGCCTTGTTTTTTGTGGTAGGAAAAATGGAAATTGAAACAGTAGATAATAGCAGTGGAAAGTCAAATGCAGAACTTGACATTACATTAACTCAGTGTTTTATTTGGCAGTTAGTTTAATTTGGGTTTTGGAAGAAATGATTTTTTTGTTGTTTTGCTTTGTTTTGTTTTTACTTGTTTGGGTCTACTAAAAAAAATGGACTGACTGCCGACTGTATAAAGAAAAAAACTGAATGGTATTTTTTCCTTCCTAAATGTTCAGTTATAGTAGTAGTAATATTGACTTGTATCAGTACAGGTGGAAGCTTCACCTGGCTAAATATACAGAAGTGGGTTTTTGATAGGACATTAGATTGAGAGCTGGTTTTTAGAATGGTAGTGTAAGAGGCAAAGATGAAATGAAGCAGAAGTAAAATTGAGGGATTGTGCTTACTGTTTTCCTAGTATGGTGTACTTCTCAAATACAGCTGTAGTCTTTGAAATGATGAATAACTAAAACTGGTTTAGTTACTGTCCAGAAGTCTTTAATAAGTAAGTGTTGGCTCAGCTTGGAACCTATGCAGTTGAGGCAACGTCCTTTCTTTGTCCCTCATAAAAAGTTACTAACCAAGTTTATGCCCTGTGTTATACCTACAGCATTATTCTCTCCTCTCTTACACAGAGCGGTTGTACGTTTTAAAGAGGCACAAT
>NW_017729022.1:173333519-173337744 GCF_001723915.1 Gavialis gangeticus | reverse complement strand
TCTTACACAGAGCGGTTGTACGTTTTAAAGAGGCACAATTGCTTTTTCTTGGTTTAAACCTGCTGTGTTGTGTTAGTATTGCCTTCTAGCAAAGAAAGTAAAGAAGGGAGGAAAAAACTAAGGACAGTTTTAATAACATATGCATAGGAGTTGTAATGTCCCTTGATAACAGAAAACAAAGTTCCTCAAGCTGATAAGAAGGAAGGGATGTAGCCAAAAAGCAAACTTCAAGTAGGAAAGACTTGAAAATAACTTTTAAAGAAATTAAGAGAATGTAAACACATGTGCTAACATATGAGGTCTTTTAAATTATCTGAAGAAACTGTTAGTGGTTACTTTTTAATGCTTCAGAATGGTGCCGATATTCATACGTGTTTGGTGATAAATTTTATTGTACGCTTTCAGGCTTATAGCAGCATTTCTAATAACTATTAAAGTAACCATTTTCTGGATAGTGGGAATGTGGGGAGAAACAAACCAAAAACCATTAATGGAGGAAAGTGCGTTTTGTTTGCAGGGAGCTTTATATATGATTTCTTTACTGGCCACGAATTAAACCCTCGCATTGGAACTTTTGACCTGAAATACTTCTGCGAGTTACGTCCAAGCTTAATTGGCTGGGTGAGTCAGAGTGTCTTTACCTATTTTGTTCCACTTTCTCAACTTTAATAAAGTTTTAATTGTGGTAGAAGGGATATAACAGTTAGAGGATGGAAAAAAGTATGCAAAACAAAGGTCTGCTGAAAGCCATGAGACTTTTTATCCTTGTGGTGTTATAAATCTTGATCAATTAAAATTTACTGCTTTCCTTCAGGGAAGAGGTATTCTAAAAGTTAAGGATAGACCATGCTTGCTTGCTTATTTATTCATTTAAAACTAGGACAGCTACTAAGTAGCTTCTTAATAAAAAATGGATTTTTAACATCACTTAAATTTTGGATCTAAATTGCTTGACTTTTAAGATGAATTATAGTGTAGTAGACATAAGTGTTTTTAAGTGTATGTGAAAAACTCATAGTAAAGAAAATGACTGCTTTTTCAGGTGGTTGTGAACTTGGCAATGCTGTTGGCTGAGATGAAGATACATAATCAGAATGTGCCATCTTTGTCAATGATACTGGTTAATAGTTTTCAACTTCTGTATGTAATGGATGCTCTTTGGCATGAGGTAACTGCCAGACCTTTTCCAATCTGTAGCACTTTTGGTTAAATAGCTGACAGACAAGTATACTGATGCTCAGTGAACTGTACTTTTCTTCCCCAATCTGTCCAGGAAGCTATTTTGACGACTATGGACATTACCCATGATGGGTTTGGATTCATGCTAGCATTTGGAGATTTGGTATGGGTTCCGTTTATCTTCAGCTTACAGGCTTTCTATCTAGTTGGTCATCCAAATGAGATTTCTTGGCTTGCTGCTTCTGCCATTATTATTCTAAATAGTAAGTCATGATTATTTTATTACTAATTTTCTATTTCCTTTTTTCTGAGCAAGGAAAGTGGATGAAAGATTTCCCTGGCACTCAAGTAAACCTGTGTTCAATAACTTGGCGAGTTATTCAGTCTCAGTTCCCTGTTTGCTATAATGAGGCTGGTTATATTACTTTCACTTGCATTTGTATACCCTACAAGTTGAAGCCACTTACAGCAGTTTAAAACAGCGGTAAGGTGTAATAGCTATCCATTTCTAGCATTTAGATTTGGATATATAAAAACAGGGAAATAATGAATTACCTAGGATGTTGTTTGGCTAAGGAAGTAGTTAATAGAATAAACTCTCTCACATTATAAAGTGGTGGTAAGCAACTTAGCCATTAGGTTAGTTAAATTTCTTAGCGTTGCCTTCTTAAAAAAAATTGCAGCTATACAATTCAAAAAATATATCCGCTGCCTTGCCCAAACCCTCCACAACCAATCCTGGACATTCAAATCAGTCTGGAAAAGAACATTTGTTCCTGTTTTAATTTAATCTAAGAAAAAATTAATTGCTTGCTGAATAATACATTTTTAAATACTGTTTTTTAAAACATGATATGCAGGGCCTGAGATTTACATTAAAGGGGGAGGGGGAAACAAAACCCAAACAGGGGCCTGACATTGTGGCATGTAGATCATCCCTCTTCCCACTAATTATCAGCTGCTTTGTTTACTCTACATGGCCCTCAATTAGTGGCATGCTGCTAATATGTTAGCATGTCACTTTGTTACATCTTGTTTTCCCAAACAAAACCTTATTTGTAGGGCTGTCAAAGAAAAGGAGGAGAGGCGGCCTTGGAAGTAAATTTAATGTGAATAGACTTGATATATCTACTTAAGACCTGCCGCCTGCATTCTTTTTCTTTTTTTCAGTTTATAGGTTTCTCTTATTTTGGGGAGAGGCTGGAACTTACTTCCACATTCCTTCCCTCACCTACCCCTCTTGGGGCGAGGGACAGACATCCTGTGAGATCGTCCTTATACTTTCATGTGTGCTTTGATTCTAAACAGGAAAAGTGCTAGTTGTTGTTAACTGAATTAACTGCATTCAAGGAAGATTTAGCATCTCAGATAATAAAAAAATAAAATTGTATGTCTGCAGTCATCAGACGGTATCCTTGATTGGGGCATGTGAGCAAATAGAGCATTGAGGCTATTTGTAGTGTACTGGGGGAGTGGGTGACTGTCATCACGTCTCATAATTACATTGATAAATGAGGGATTGGCAAGCTGTTACTAATGGCAGGCTGGGATTTGTGACTTGGTTAGTACCATTGGCCACTGTTTCCTTCTGGCTGCTCTCTTGCCCCCCTGCAGCCTCAGCTGGAAGCTTGTTGCCGACAAACCTGCTGTGCAAGAATTTTGGTGGCTGATTTGGCCATGACAGTGACCAGAGGCTGCAGTGAGAAGAGCAGCTATTTTGGACAAAGCAGAAATGGTGGTGCAATGCAGGGGTTTGGTGCATCGTTAGTAAAATGTGGAGCTTGAACATGGGCCAAATGGCACAGCTGGGGACCAGCACGTTGTTAATAACATGGGCTGGATCGCACCTTTGCTGGCTAGATCCAGTTTTTTGTGGGATAGATCCAGGCTAACTCCTATGATAGATCATTGAACAGGTAATCTATCAGAATAAACGTGTGTGTCATAGGCGGTGGGAAAAGGTAGGATGGAAATTGGGAACCTGCTATGGGTCACATAATAGAAATTGCAAAACCCAGCCAGTGTTTTAGATCAGGAGTAAATCTGAAACATAAAGATTCCCTACAGTCCTAGATTTGTTTAGCATAAATGTGCAAATACAGTATAGCATGCATGTAATATTTTGAAACCCATATTTCAAACAAGCTTCTGTTAGAAGGGGCTGGGAGTTGAAGAAGGATGACTTGTATACCTCAAGAAACGACTTTGTTATAATAAATGTAAAATTAGTCAAGAAGGTGTTTTGTTGAAGAAAACATGTTGCTTAGTTTTCTTTTTCAGAGTGTGCAAATCTGAAATGAAAACAACTAATAAATTATTTCTTTTCAGTGTCTGGGTATTACATTTTCCGTTGTGCAAACTCACAAAAAAATGCATTTCGGAAGAATCCAAAGGATCCCAGATTGGCCCGTGAGTACCTTTTTGAGTCATTTCCTATTTTATTTTCTTCAAGTTCTCTCTTACATATGCTTTCAATACAGTTTTAACGGGATACTTTGCATGTTGCTTTCTGTACACAGACTTGAAATTTATTCCTACTGCAACTGGAAAAAGTCTGCTAGTCTCACATTGGTGGGGTTTTGTTCGTCACCCTAACTATCTAGGTGACATCATTATGGCTCTGGCTTGGTCTCTACCATGTGGTAAGTGCCTGAAACTAAAGTGCTTGGTATCAGAAATGCATGTGTACTAGCATCTGACATCCATTCCTAATGGAAATGAATGATGATTCCAGAGGGCCTGGCATCTTAAACAATGTCAGACTTCACTCTTACAAACCTGATTTAAAACCTGGCTCCCTAGTACATAGCTTCTTCTCTTCCTCTTGGGGTTCATCTCAGTTCTTGGCTTTACCTCTGATCCTTCTCTGCACCAGTGTTGTTTGGGGAGGGTAAATGACTGATGACCTCATTCATTCATTCATGGCCTGCCAGCTACATTATGACCACTTTCAGTGGTGTATCACCAATCATGGTTAGGATTTTGAGTATAAAATATTGAACTGATGGCCCAGAGGAGTTTTCCATCTGTTGACTCCTCTGTGAAA
>NW_017729022.1:173319503-173333398 GCF_001723915.1 Gavialis gangeticus | reverse complement strand
TTGGTCTAATAAAAGATATCATCTCTACTACAAGGCCTGATTGCTACTATAAAATATTCAGATTCATCTGTCTGATCAAATGCAAATGGATGCAGTTGTATTGGAAATCTTATTACTGAGCATCGCTTAGTTCTTTTTATTTTAAACCTCATGAAATTTATTCCTTGGTATTTCTTTTTCAAGTGGAATGGAAATTGAGGAAATGTACAACTTAGGTTTTTTTTAATTTGATTTGTTTGATAGTTTTCTGAAAACAAGTCAAATATTTAGAAGCTGAAATTATGATAGTTTAAATTCACTTAAACTTCACTACCCAAATTCTTTTCTAATTCTGAGTGTGGAGATAATATATCCTGGTCACGATACAACTTTAACTCTGCGCTTCCTTGCTTTTGTATGCATTTCTCAGAGCCCTTTTTTATCATTGTTTTGGCTGAGTATCCTTATTTGTTGTTGTCAGTGAGTACCAATGCAAAATAATTTGTTTTAATATTTAAAAATGCCCCCCCACACTGCTTGCTCTGTTTTATAGATCAGATTGAATCATCCTTTTCTCCTGCATTCTTTGTGCCTATCATGTTCACATACAAACAAGTGAAAAACAATCCCCAAAACAGTTTAGTCCAAAATAGAGCTCAAGGGCTAGGATCTCAATAGAAATTTAGTCTCAGTGTTGTGATGCTTAACTTTTGGGCACCAAGCTGAATTTCCATTTTGAAATCAGATAACCGAGAATGCTATTCCCAAAAGTCAGCACGCTGAGTGAGGAGCTGCCTAACCCAGCCAGTAGGGAAGCACTGGAAACGGGACTGTCCTAATCTTACCCCTCTCGGGGACTTGTCTATCTACAGTTGAGGTTCATAGCCCTGAACCCTTGTTTGAGGGAGCTGACAGTTGGAAATCCCACAGCATGTCATGCATTTCAAGCTTTATATTTTGTACTCTATCCAAATAGCTAAATGGAAATGTTCAGTGACTCTCTAACTCTGTTTACAGGCTTTAATCACATTTTACCATATTTCTATGTGATTTACTTCACCTTGTTCATTATTCATCGAGAAGCTCGTGATGGACGTCAGTGTAAGAAAAAATATGGTTTAGCGTGGGACAGGTATTGTCAGCGTGTACCATACCGCATAATTCCTTACATCTACTAAACAGTCCAGGAACATGGTTTGCAAACTGTTAAGAAATAACAGCTATTTTGCAAATAATAGCATACCTCTTACCTTTGCACTTGGCCTATTTGTTAAATTATTTAGACTTTTAAAGATGTGATTAAGCAGTCCAGTGTAGTAGCTGCATTTAACAAATAACCTTATGTGCATTAGTTATGTTAAATGGACTGTCTCATTCGTGACTTTTAGAAATAACTCTGAAAAGGAGGAAGAATTTAGTGCAAGGTCAATCAAAACTATGGAAATGTTTGTATCTGTGTTTTTTTTCTAATTTTGGAGTCCTGGGTTTTTTTTTTGAGTTCAGGTTTAATTTTCTGGGTTTACATTTTTAAATTACATTTCATTGAACACTGTGATGTAAAATAGGTCTTTGTTTCTACTAAAGGAATAACAGGATTTTCAGCCAGCTTGTTCTGGAATTGCTAGCTGGTTTCTGGACATGAGCAGCCAAAAACCATAGTGCTGCATCCCATGAGAAATTAAAGGTAATTTAGGGTGTGATGCAGGCTTGTGCTGCCTCTGAAATAAAATGGCAATAGTTGGCTTACACTGTGTTATGTAAAATATGTCTTAAATGTACCATAGCACCCTCTGATTGTATAATATAAACCTTCCTGGTTTTGCTGTACAGTGTTTGAATGTGAAATGCAATAACTTGTGTAGGAGCAGAAGCTTTTTAACTAAAACCATTTCCAGTATTTTTTTAAAAACTGTCCTTTAATAAGGGTTTTGTAAAGTAATGTATGGATTTAATTCCTGAAACAATTGAAGTGTTCATTTAAATATTGTATTGACAAATATGCTATGAAAATATAGAAAATATGCTCTTCAATCCAAAGTTTGTGAATTTGGCAACGCTACCTCAAATGCAGGTTTGCCTTTTATACTGTTGCAAATAGGGAAAAATAGCTAGTTTTTCACTATCGCTATTTAATTTTTTTACATTAACCTGTGATTTAAGCTTACAACCACGCTAGCTAATATATTTTTGTATATATTTTGACTTTTTTTTTAACTAATGTGAGTTTCTTAGCAACTTCAGTTAGTTATGTCTCAATATCTGTGAATCCTCCCCTATTGCAATAGTTTAATTTCTACTTAATAAATTGTAAGTGGATAAATTTGCATTTTAATACATGAAGTTTATAAGGCAGAGAGATGCTAAAACATTTTTGTATTGATTAACTTTAGGAACTAGTTTTTATCCTTTTCTGTCTTTTTTTAAAATTGGTAGTTTTTTGGGTATTTCCAGTAAGAGGATGTAGGGCACAAATTGCCCCCAAAAAGACTTACTAATAATTTTCTTATTTTAATTTTACTGTGAAGGGAAATTTAAGTACCTGCATGGTTATGATTTTGTAGCGAGTTTTCTGTTTTGTTTTTAGGTTGAATAGTTAAGTGTGTTTTAAAATAGTGATGTAATTGAAATCTAGTGTGCGTTTAAAATGCTTTATTTTGTACATGAGCCATTTTAGTTACTATTGTACATTTGAAGTGTATATAGCAGAACTTGCTGAAGATGATCATGTCTGTTCTTCAGCAGGCTATGGCCTCAGAAGGTCCATGTAGCTATTCTAGGGAAAATGTTCTAATCTGGACATTTTCATTCTTGGAACAAAAAAAAGTAGTGGTGTTTGTAACAGCATTGAAGGAGACTTACTAAATTTTGTCACCACATGATGAGAGCAAGTGATTTAGCATTCTGTGTACTCTTCCTTCAGAGACATGGGTCCTGGCTGATGTTAATTCTGTCCACTCTTGTGTTTTTGTTGTAAAATTGACTTGCAAGTAGAATGTTTAATACAAACACATTTGTAAGCTTCAATAAAGTTTTGTTTAAAAATGGCTTAGTGTATAGTTGACTGCACACTTCTGTATCTAACTACATGCGTTGCTACCAAAACTAGTCTTCAGGTGACATTGTGTTCACTTAACCTTTTTTGGCCCTTCAGGCATTTGCATCTGGGGGACTACAAAAATAATGGTATTGCCTCTTCTGTATCAGCAACTGTATGGGAACCTCAAGACTTTTTACTGAAACAACAAACCCATGCTACCTTTCCTTTCTGCAGGGGGTTCCGGGGCACATGCTTCATGTTGCAGAGCAAAGGATTTCCCCCCCAACCCCTTATTACTTTTGCACTTGCAAATGTGCATGTTCTGGGGTGAAAAGAGGCTGGACTGGGATTGGGACAGAAGGCAGTGGCTTGTGGGATGGGAAGCCTAGGTTCTCTCTTCTGCCACATGGCTGGGTACAGTTTGATGCCCTTTGCGATGTCTTGGGACAAACTATTACCACACACTTTGGCAGCAGATTTTGTGCTTTGTCCTGGGACACTTGTGAAGGATGTCTGAACAGAAACTGCTCTGTCCAAGGACAGAGCAATTTGTCCTGCCATAAACAGGATGCCTGTTTCTACCCCAGAGTGTCTGAATCTATATCTCAAACCTATTTGTAGAGAATTCATCAGCTAATTCAGGAGTTCTTAGGGTGGGCAGATTGATTGTTGTTACAAAGTCACGGCACAGACTTGTCCATGCCAGTATTCCCGCTCTTTGGGGAGTTCAGTAAAGTGGACATTCATAAAGCATTATGTTGTCGTGTACTACTTGTGGACATGTGTTAACCTAATTCAATCTTTTGTAGAGAACCAACACAAGAAGAAAGTGCACAATAGACTGAAAATACATAGTTTGATATACATAAGATTTATTTAATCCAAGGAGTGGATTTTCACATTTTTTAAAGTATTTCCTGTTCCTTTTAAATAGCACTTGTATTCAGATGAATTACTGATAGTTTCCACAGTATAACCACTCTTTCAAGAGAATAAAACACCTTTCCAGCAGATGGAGTTTATGGACTTTTGCTCCTCCCACCCAATCCCCCCTGCCTCCCCCTTTCCCAATTTTACTGATCCAGTTGACATAACAATGCAACCCCTCTTGTTATCCAGTAGCTTGGAGTTCTTAGGGTTGGCAGATTGATTGTTGTTACAAAGTTAGTGGACAGACCTGTCGACGACAGTATTCCAGCTCTTTGGGGAGTTTGGTAAAGTGGACATTCATAAAGCATTAGGTTGTCTTTTTCTTCTGGACAAGTGCTAACCTAAAAATAAAATTATTTTAGGTTGTGTAGAAGTTGGTTAAATTCTTTTTATATTTTACAATTATGGACAAGTATATAGGTCAAGTAAGTAGTTGTTCTTTTGGTTTATAAACAATCAAATGAAAATGAACTTTCATGAAGGCATCTGATATCATTGGCTTATAGAGTTGTATTTAGCCTTTCCTGGAGGAAAAATGGCAGTTAAAGCCTAAAAAGAGAGGCTACTAGCATTTACAACAGCCAGTCAACTGCTATGAAATTCACATTTGTTTGCTTAAATTGCATAGACTACTGCTAGCAAAACTTGATTAAGAAGCATAAGTTTTACCTTGTGTGGTATAAAAACCATTTTGGGGAATGGGTAAAATCTCTCCTGAAGCCAGGGCTCTTCCAGCAGATTGGTAGTTGTATTCCATCGTGCACTATCTATATATAAGCCAAAAACTAGAACACCATTTTCAGGGTGGGAAGATCCCTATGATCAGATAGAAGAAAATGCTTTGTTGAGCTGTTATATGTTCTTAGGATGAGAACATGTCTTTCCCAGCATTAAGCTTTCAGAAAAGCTAAACTATATTAAAAAGTATTGAACTGTTTCAGTTCTGAAGTGCTTTTACGTGTATTGGTAATGATTATTCAATCATTATGATTACGTTACATATTGTGATGTAATAAAACCAAAACTTGCTTTTTAAGAGGCAGCCCAAGTCACCACAATGTGTCCTAAAGCTAATTAATGGATTTTCTGTAACCTCCTCCCCCCCTTCTGCTTTTTGAATGAATTTTGTTTTATGGTTGTCAGGGCAGAAACTTCCCAGTGCCACAAGGGACCCTCATCATTCTCCAGGGTAATACTTTGTATTGTCTAATTCTTTACTAAACTATAAATGGACAGTTCTTACAAAGCAAAGGTACTGTATGGATACATTAACCCTTGGCACCAGCTACAAATGGACTTTCACTCAATGAGCTGTTGTGAGGTAGGTAGTTGTGTGTTACTCCGATATGCGTTGCTACCAAAACCCACTCACAAACCCTACGAGCACTATGAACAGAAATTAAATGGAGCAGTTAAGGAATAGCCTGCAGAAGGTACAAGTAGCACACAAAATAAAGCAACCCTCTGCTGTAGGCTTGAATTTGCCTGCTACATCTAGAGTTGCTGGCTTTAAATTATTGCATCTTCTACCTTAAAAGCAGTGAGAAGTATATTCTGTTTTCGCTTTGTATCTCTAAGATGACATTCTTCATCCTCAGTCATTGGGAGAACTCTATGGACAAATGTAAGAGTATCCACTGGTATGCCGTTCTGGCGGGCATAATTCTGAAGCACAGCAGTAAGAAAGCCTAGAGGAATGAGAGAGAATAATCTGTTTGCTGGGTGTGACATGCAAGCATTCTGTACTTGAGAAGCAGGAAGAGGGGAACAAGAACAATCCTAGTTTGTATTTGAGATGGGCCTCAAATTAAACTGCATTTGCCTTACTGCCCTGAACTCAAAATGATTGGAGAACTAACTGGCTTCATGCAGTTCCCCTCTGCTCAATGGCTTTTAGATCAGTTTTTTGTTCACAAATATTTTCTTTCCAAAGGCCATCAATGGACTCACTTACAACCCTTTATTTGACCTGTAAGTGATCATCCTTGACCATGAGCAATCACTACCACTGCTGATTTGTTCAACAGTCCCACGGCACAGAAATATATTATGCTATTTTTCTGTCTTTCAGTATAAAAGTAGATAAACCAGCTAAAATATTAGACAGCATTGTTATGTAATCATGATTTGAGTTAATTTCACAGTAATGCTTTTTCAAAGAATGCATTAACCATTCAGTAAAATCAGGATGGGTATTGTCAGCCTTCGTCCCTTGGTCAATTTTGTGCTGCTCATTTTACACCTAATGTGAATGTGAGTGGTGTAGATGCAGTCTGGGTGTTATTACAGTTGAAGAACCAATATGTTTGTCTTGTTTTCACTGAAATCAGTTGTGAATACAATCAAAACTTTTTGGCAGAATTTGAAAAGTTGTATAATAGTAGTCTGGTTGTATTTAAATGCTTAAATATAAATAAAGGTAGAATATTACTTGGGATGGATAGCCAGTACCACTGAATAAGCTGCAGCATTATTTTGTAACTTACAAAATGCTCAGTCTGAATTACCCTTATTGCTGAAAAGTAAGAGCAGTATCAACTGGACACCTTTTTCCAAAAGAATCCTTTCCATTTTGTTAAGTGAGACGTGTCTAAAACCTAGGCATCAGCCAGAAGTTATAATAAAATTATATCAAAGCTAATTATTAAGTGAATGGGCATTGGCAGAGTGTAAGAACTGGTGTGATTTATTTTTGTACTGAAGAGTACATGCCCTAGAGGGACCTTTGGCAGTCTTAATTACTTGAAAATGACATTAGGACAGAGCTAGGGGGTGGGGAGGTGGACCAGAGCCTCCTTGCTTCAGATGCAGCCTGGCTTCTCCCAGTACCCCACCCCTCCCCCCAGCTCCACCTACTGCAAGGCCCAGCCCACAGCTGTGTGCTGCCCCCCCCCCTTCTGTGACAGCACCAGCCCAGCCCCATGCATGTTAAAAATTAACCCTTGAGGGAACCTGAACAGAAGTGCCCTAAGGTGCTCTGCTCTAGAGCACCTCCAGCCTAATAGCTGATTTATGGAGGATTCATTTTTCACACCATGAACGATTTTAAAAACACTGTAGTTGTGAACATGTTATGTCAAGGCTGTAGAGTGCTTTCAGGGGACAGATCGCGTGAAAAATATTAAGTTGTGCAAGTACCCTTAGATACTGACAGTTGAGAGAAAAACAAGTGTGACTCGTAGATGATACACTAATATTGCCAGATGGAAGCTGATGGAGACAAAGCAGGGGTGGGCAAAATATGGGCCATGGGCTGGATGCAGCTGGTGGACCGAAGTTTATTTTTTATATATACATATTTTTTTTTGCCCGGTAGTCCAGGCACAGTGGCAGTCTAGGCTGTGGCATGCCCTGGCCCTGCCCTGTCACCTTCCTGAGATCCTGGGGTCTCCATGGAGACAGGCTGGGAGCTGCAACAGGATCCGGGATCTTGGGGTGGTGACAACACGGGGCCTCGGCCAGGGCAGAACTATGATTGTTTTCTGCACGCCCCTGTCCATGGAACCTGTGCCTGTTTCAGCGGTGTGTGGGCAGCAGGTTGCAACCCTGCCCTTCCCACTCCTGAACACTGCTCTCTGCCTGCCTGCCACCCCATCCCATATAGGGTGCTTTGGTGAGTCGTTGCACAGAGGGGGAGGGTGCTCATTAGGGCTGTGCGAAGCTTTGGTCCCTGATTCGATTCGGTGGAGATTCGGCCCAATTTGGAGGCCAAATCTCTGAATCGAATCAAAGGACCCTTTAATCTAAATTGAATCGGAACCCTCCAAATCAATTTGGAAAGATTCAGCGACTCAGACAGACACAGCTTTAAATATTTTTTCTACGTACCCCAAGGTAGCAGGCGGGTCATGAATGCTGCAATGCTGAGGCGCATGGAGCATCCCACAGGAGCACACGGGGCTCCCCAGTGCACTCAGCAGCAGACTCACAAGTGGACCGGAAGCACTTACAGGTTTGCCAGGGAGCGCACAGGGAGCTCCCCCCTCCCTCCCCCAGCTTGGCAACTGATGCATTCTGGATCTGGGGGGGCACCTGGGGTCCCCCCATAGCTGATTGCTGAGTGGGGGGGGCCTGTGTTCCCCAACAAACCTGAACATGGACTGGAAGTAAGTCCGATTCACTTCCGGGTTCACGGCTGAGCCTCCCCTGCACTCCTGTGAGACACTCCATGCGTCCCAGCATTGCAGTGATCATAAGATGCACTGGTACCTTGAGGTATGTAGAAAAAATGTTTAAAGCTGTGTCTGTATCTGAATTGCTGATTCTCTGAATCAGCATTGACTCTTCAGATTTGGATTTGGCCAAATGAAATTGGGGAGAGTGGTCCAAATCAAATCAAATCGAATCATTGTCCCTGATTCGGGCTGAATCAGAATCTGAATCAAATAGGGCCTGCTTCGCACACCTGTAGTCCTTACTTGGTTTGTGACATCTCAATAAAACTACCTTTGTGGCCTGTGGGCCCAAATGATTGCCCAGCCCTGAAACAGGAGAACCCTGGTGGCAAACAGGCCTGCCAGTGGTTTTTCCCACTTGGTGGGAAATTAACTTGTTGACAGATTTCTGTAATGACCTCTCCTGGCAGTTGACACTTGCTCAGGAAACCTGCAAGCACATAGCTAATTTCTAGGAAAGTAGAGAGCTCCTGTAGTTACGCCTTCCAATTGCCTTGCTACAAACAAAAGAACGGACCCTGTTGCTTATTTAGTGCAAGGCTGATATATTTCCAGGCTCCAGCTGTACCACACTAACTGCACCTGTAGCCCTGAGGGATATCATTATTCAAGATGCCAAGCTTGTGTGCAAGAAGCGTGTGCGTGCCAATAGTTGGGTCCACACTTATATTTCCCCAACAAAATAGTGGCTATTTAGTGTTACTGAATGTCTATTATTACCATACCTTGTGGGAAGAAAAATCCTGGAAGCCAGAATTGATTAGGGCATCCTTGAATGCCAGTGTTAGGTACATTGGGATTCTCAGTTATTTGTGACAAAAATGATATCCCGGATGCTTTGGCTTGCTTCTGCAACATCATTAAATTGTTATACCTGTTTTTAAATAAAAGGTGCATTAACTGCTTAAGTAGGGTGTTTAACATGAACACACATGACCAACTTTGTCACTTATTTGTAAAGATATCTGCTTATTAGTTATTTATAAAATGAACTAAATTTCCTGGTACATTTTCTAAAGATAGGTGAAGAAACTAAATATTTACAAACTGAATATCTGAAACCAAAGCAGTAAGATGGTAGCAAATCTTGCTATTGAATAAATCTTGCTATTAAATGCACGATATGAATTTTAAATTGGCTCTTCAGTATGTCCTTGTGACTTATTATATTTATAAATTTGATATGACATATTCCGTGTACACAGTTCAACAGTTATCTTCTCTTCCATAGGTGAGCAGAATAGCTATATGACGCTAGCATACAAGTTAGGAGCCAAATTTTGCTCTTCTTGTTTGCATGAATACTTACATTTGTGCACAGCTGGTCATGTGATAGAAGTCAAGCAAGACGAAGATGCATTTTTCTAGCGACCTAAAAACTGACATGCTTGTCATTCTTGGGCTCAGTATAGGGACTTTTAAGCTAATATTTATGGCAGTCTAAACTCTTCACAAGATCTGTTACCATGTTGTTTATTCTAGCCTAGATTTTTAAACCTATTCTTAAAAACACAAAATAAACCCAAAGTCAGTGGTATGAATGCATCTCTGCTCTAAACCAGGAGTGCTTGACTTCCAGCTCTGGAGCCAGCCTGTGTCACTGTCAGCTGGCCTGTGGAGCTCCCCACAGGTCCAGAAATGTGATGGTGGGAGAGCAGCGGCACTGCTTCCCTGCTGCCTGATATCCGGCTCCATGGGGAGACCCAGACCACTGGGCTGGGAGGGGGTGGTACTGGGCCTGGGGGCCTCATCCTGGGGGGGAGGGGGAAATGCCGGAGCCCAATTTGGTCTGCAGATGGGCTCTGCGCCCCTCTAAATGTGCTTGCAAGCATGAAATCAAAAAGTTTTACTGACTTTAACAAAGCCAGGATTCCCTGCCATGTACATTGACTGTTGAAGCAGGCATGCTAGGGTGGGGGTGAGGGGCAGCTGCTCTGGATGCTGAGTTTTGGAGGGGGAGGGGTGGGAAAAACTGGCTGCCTCCATGTGCTTGCACTGGTAGTGCAATGGTAACCAAATGTCGCTGCTTCTGTGAGTGTGGCAGCTGCCCCAGGATCTTGGCTGTTACACTTCTGATACATGAACTTTAGCTTTTAAGTGTACGCAATGCATGGACTTTAACTTGTATGTAATATATATTGTTACAGATTCTTTTATCACAAACTGGAGTTCAAATTTACCCAGTTTTGATTTAGATTATTTGATATGAATCCATTTGATCAATGACTCCAAGCATTATAATAACATTTAGTTACTTGGACAAAAATTAAATTTATATCCTTTCTACATAAACTGACCCAATAACATCGTACTATTTACTCAGTTTAAGTCTCCTTATTTTAACATGCTTTCTTGTGCTGCAGGCAATGCTGTGTTGTGTTTCTAAAGCCCTTTGTGCTCTTCTGAGCCCAGACTGTTCCATCCTGCAGGCTCTGACCCAACCTCTGATAAAGTGGTCTTGCCCTCAGTAATGCCTCTTAGGCCAGGGCTTGTGAGAGCGTCCTCAAACAGACAGTCTATGAGGCTGAGAATCTCATCCTAGCTCTTTGGTGGAGAGCTCCACTTTGTGCTTTGTTTTCACTGATAGTTCCTCCCCGGCACTTTGACACTTTATTCTTTCATGTTCCACTTTACCTTAGTTGTATAGAGCTGATGGCCTGGTGTGCCCAGGTTGCAAAGAAATTCACTCGCAAGATAAGGTCATCAATCCATGATCCCAAAGGTTTACAGGACTTATAGGAGTATTGCTGTCAAAAATAATTAAGAAGCATAATCTCATTGAAGCGAGAATAAATTCCAAGTGACTACATTATCAAATAGAGCCAGTTTGTACACTGGAACCACCACCAGGCAGTGAGTCAACAGAAGGTGGTCATGCTACGACATGAACAAAATAAAGGTTAAAAGCCCTTGAAAAAGCACTGAGAAACAACTCACAAGCTTTTAATAGTACTCTTAAGGAAATGCCTCTTAATGTCTTCAAAAGAATGTTACTAAATGAGCTGCTGAAGTTATCAAAAGAACTGAAGTTGGAAGGGGG
Source organism: Gavialis gangeticus (assembly GCF_001723915.1). Lineage (NCBI taxonomy): Eukaryota > Metazoa > Chordata > Crocodylia > Gavialidae > Gavialis > Gavialis gangeticus. Next base: position 173,322,237 of record NW_017729022.1, on the reverse strand, counting down.
GGAACTCGAGACAAAGCAAAAATTCAGAAATCAGATGGTTAGAAAAAATAAACCTAGAATGCATTTAGCTTTTCTAAAATACATTTTCATGTTTGGGATTTATCAAATCTTGTCATATTGTATCAGCGTGTATAAGCATGTCTAGCATGGTCATCATCAGGATTATTTGGGGCTCTAGTTTATATATTAGAAATGACCAATTGTCACAAAATGTTTGAAATTGGAAAATCAACTTTGTGAAAAAAAATCTTTAAAAAGTTATTTTGTTTCCATTTCTCAAGGCTGAGCTCCCCCACCCCCCTTTTTAGGTTTTCAATATTTTGCAAAACATGAACATTTTATTTCACCTTCCCTTTCTTAACCCTTCTTCCTTATATTTTTGCTATTGAAGGTAATAAAATGAACAATGTGAAGCGATTTAGGTTTTCTTTTCTTTCCTTTTTCCACTCTTATCTTTTCACAGCTTCTTCAACTTTGGAAAAACTGGCAAACAGAAAAAATGAAACCAACTCTGATGCTAGGCAACTTTTAACATTTTCTCCTACTTTTATAGTTACAAAGATTAAAACTTATTTTTCCATAGGCCTTTCTGGGAATTCCCCAAAGTTGAAGATGTTTTGAAAAGTTGGAGCACCAAAAAGAAAATGAAAGAATGAAAAATTGGGGGGAAAACTTCTTAAACAAAATTTATTTTACCATATAGAAAGGAAAAAAAGAGAGAAGTTAAAACATCAATATAAATGTGAATATTCAGAAAGTTTTGATTTGATAAAAAATGTTGAGAGAGATTTTTACAAATCTTTACTTTTTTCTTTAAACAACAAGAAATTTGCAAACCAAAAAAAAAACTAATTCTACTCAGAACTTTACTTCTGTCACTTTTCCTGAACTGAACTTTCTCTACTATAATAAGCCTGTTCTGAAGAGCCCTACGCAAAACGTCTAGGGCTCTGAATTTACAGAGTAAGTTCAAAAGTTTCCAGGATAATCACTCTCACCAGAGCGAAAGCGTGTGTGTGTGCGCACACACACAGATCTATGAATGAGAGATGCTGTACGTGTCGCTTGTGAGGATTCAACCTTACCTGCCAAAGCTCAGGTACTCTGGATCTCAGCAATGAGTGATAAAGCTCTTCTAACCCTTGGGTGAGGACAATCTCCCCTTTAGCAGCACGTTGAAGTGATTGCAATGACAGAATTACTACAGCCAGTAAATGATTAAATTGGTCAATCTCTTGCCGGAGAACAGTTAACAAAGCTGAATTCATAAAGGGATCATGTCCTGGCAGTGGAAAAATAAGTTATATTAGACAGGATTTTTTCTTCCATAGTACAGGAAATTAGCCATGCTTGTTTCTAAGGTGCCACCATGCCTCACCTTCTGACTAGCTAGTGTGGAGAAGCTTGAGCTTACCCTAAATATAGTCACAGAAAAAAAATACCCAGAAAACTAGTGACGATAAGGAGGACCCATTCACCTTTTGAATTCACAGTTTTTCAGAAACTATTCAGGGTGAAATAGGATTGCACTGAAGCACTTACATCCACACCCACACCGAATGGGTGGAATAGACTCTGGCCCCTTATGTACAACAATATTCAAAAACAGAAAGGTGAGCATATAACAAGTATGGCTAACATCTCAAACCTAAGAGAACTAATGAAAGTACCTCAGTTTGGTTTTCTTCCGTATTTTGAGCCAGATCCCAAAAGTTTTTTAGACAAGACTACAACTGAAGTTACTGTGAAGTTTGTCTGTGTAAGGACTACTGTGTAAGGAAGAAGTTTAGACTGCAGACCTTTTAAAGATATATGTTTTGTTGAAAAGACATAAACCTAATATTAATATAGCCTAGTAATACATTTACAATGTGTCATTTTGTTAGCTTCTGTGGGTCAAATCTTAGCAGCAGATCTGTGGGATGACCTTACATAACCATTTTAATCTTAAAATACTTTGGAACTGAAACGTAGTTAGTAAGATTCCCTGTTATTCTCCCACACAGTAGTGCAATATGTGTCAGATCACTGTTTAAACACTAACCACGTTTGAACAATTCATATTAGAAAACTTCCCAGATTACTATCAAATGCTGGTAAGGATTATGAGGTGTTTTTTGCACCTTTCTGCATGAAGAATGGCTGAAACATGTCAGGTGAATCATTCTCTGATATTATAATTTATCCCAAAGTATCCTAAAATTTGTTTGGGCTCATAACTGGCTATACTAAGTTGCTGTTTCTTATTATGCAGTCCTATGGATCTAATGCCTCTATAGGAAATTTTATTTACAAGAAAGTTGATAAACATTTTATGGGCGTATAGAAGGGGATATTTCTTCGCTGATAACCAATCTCTCAGCTAGCTAGCACAGAACTAATTTCTCAACAGCGTCTCTGCACTCATCACAGTTGACTAATGCCTCACCTTTGGAGCTCAAAGGTGCTTAATATTGTTGTTGAAGGATCTAGGATTAATATCTGTCCTTCAATTCAGGTACCCATAAAAAGTTCTAAAGATATGGAAAATTTCTGGCAACCTTAGTAGGATTAACACAACAATTCAGATGTATCTTTGCTAATTTAAACTGTTATATGGTTAAGAGTTCCTTTTAAAGAAAACATTCAGTTTGTATTCCAGTCATCTCTAAGATACTGAAGCCAAGCTGAACGAGGAAGAAAACTGCTAAAAAAAAAAAAAAAAATATCCTACCCCCACCCATATGCACACATG
>NW_017729022.1:173298239-173319365 GCF_001723915.1 Gavialis gangeticus | reverse complement strand
AAAAAAAAAAAAATAGATCAGAAAACAAAATTGCTCATTTTGTTTCAAAGCTGCTGTCCTCACCACTACTGAAAAGTAGGAACTACTGATGTAGGAAAGAAAGGATAAGGTATAATGCTAATTATTATTATAATAGAATAATACATAAAACAGTAATTACCTCCCACATAAAACTACTGAAAAATGGAAAGTTGCTTTGCAAATCTTCCCCCTGGGAGAAAACCCAGGCAGGCATAGTTCCTATTATGCAGCTGTCTGAGACGGCTTCACAGATGTAACAGACCTCTCTGCTAGCCCAGCTATGCTACAAGACTGTGGTAGTAGGCCAGTCAGCCCAATATGAAGCACTGGGTGGAGAATAGGCTCCAAGAAACATTCGCCCAAGGTGAAAAGGTAAGGGGTTTGTACATTACTTGCTTATTTGCAATATAAATAGCTGCCTGAAAAAGGGGACAGTTGCTTTGGCTTCCTGGGACCTACAGTCTTTTGAATTGGTAAGGAATTGTCCTCTCTTTGGGGATCCTCGTACTCCTGGTCATCCTTCTACAGTAGCCTTCAACACTCCTGGTCAAGCTTTCCACACAATACCACAGGGTATTGCTGAGCCTGTACAGTAATTGACTGGAGGTCTCTACGCTGTGGCAATGGGAGGTTATTTGCATGTGGCAGCAGGTAGAACTCCCTCTAAGGGTGCTTCTACATGTTGTCCTACAGTGATATAGCGACATGCTACGTTGCTACATGGTGCACTATGGCAACGTAGCAATCACGTAGGTCTACATGATAGGCAGCTATGTCACCATAGTGGTGCGCTCCCCTGTTTTAGCATGCTGCTGCAAAATCCAACTGCACCGTGTGCATGGTGCAGTATGGGCAGTTACTGCGTCATACTTTAGTACTTCCAAAAGGAACGGTACTGAATTGCAGAGGTGAGGAGGCTGTTATAAATGAAGACAGAAACTGCAGCAGACTGTTATAGAGAGCATTTTTAAAAGAAAAGAAAAGATTATATTTGGGGAATAACATTTTGTAGTTGAATAGTTTGACCCATTGTTCTGACCTTTAGTGGCTTTTGCAAGAACAGCCCAAGTAGGTCCTGACATGAGGCACTCCAGTGTAACTCTACTTTTGGAGGTGCTTTCACTTCTAGGTGTCAGTTCTGTATCTTGCTCCTCAACAGTCGGGGGCAGCTGCCTTAGAATGTCAGATGCTCTTTCCAGTACTAATTCATCCTGGCTCTTTCTGTCACTGGTGAAAAACAAAAAACAAGGTCTATAATTCTGAACTTGTTCAAGCCAGAAGCTCTGATAGGAGATGATCTAGTTCCGTTTCCTTTTGTGGTTCATTGTCATATTTATTGTCATATATTCCACCCATAAGGGTTTTTTTCATGAAGTTATAGAGGATGTTCACAGTTAGGGCGGCTAGGAGCTGGAACCAACTTCCAAGGGAAGTGGTGCTGGCCCCTACCCTGGGGGTCTTTAAGAAGAGGCTGGATGCCTACCTGGCTGGACTCATTTGAGTCCTGTTTCTTGTTTTTGGGGTTTTTGTTGTTCTCCCGCCCTGGCGGGGGGTCGGGCTAGAAGATCTACTAGGTCCCTTCCGACCCTTACTCTATGAAACTATGAAACTATGTTTTCTGTAGTTAGTGTTAGATGAGGGGGTATGTATATAGTGCTATGTTGTGTGGAGGGCACTCCAACAGATTGCTCCTTTCAGCCTGAGAGTGGGGAAAAGTCAATTATCTACAGCAGCTTTTCCCAACCTGTGGGTCATGACCCAAAAGTGGGTCTCAGGAATATGTGAAAGGGTCACAAACTTTAAAGTTTAAAAATGGATCAACAAACTTTAAAAATGGATTCTCCTTTAAAGGAGAAAAATGTGGGAAACGGTGGCTTTTCCCTTGCAGGCTGGCAGAGTTCCAGCTGTTGATGTTTGCAAATGGGTCCTGGTACAAAAAAGGTTGAGAACTACTGGTCTACAGGATACAGCAGATCCTTGACAAAGCAGTTAACTATTTTAAACTTAGAATAACAGATAGCTATTCCCTAAGCAAGTCAATTCTTGGGCATTTGATGGCTTTTTAGTGGGGTTTTTTTATATTTTGGGGCCTAGATATATTTGACATACACAATACAAAAAAGTACTGCACACATGGAGTTCCCCGGGATTCAGCGGTAGAATCCTAGTCTGCCATGCAGAAGACCTGGGTTGAATTCCTGGCTGCTTATACAACTACAGCTGTGGAGGCACCAAACATCTGGACTCAGTCTGGCCTTTGGTTTCTGTCTCAGTGACCTAAAGAGGGGATGGAAGTTCTGGGCAGCCTCCACTCCTCCATACTCCTGCCTAGGCATATGCATAGAAGGTCTGGGTGATCTCTCGCACATACACGAGGATTGATGGTTGCTAAACCAAACGCTGCATGCATATATCAGAAGCAATCTGGTGGAAGTTAGGTAACAATAATGAATAGAAATCCTATGTACAACCAGGAAGACACCAATTACCTTTTAAAGTAAAAAACCCTTTTATTGTCTGGCATATTAAACTCAAGTTCTGTTGGCAAGGCTCCTGGAGTTGTACAGTAAAGTTCAACGCTACAGAGGATGCTGAAATCTGAAGGGAGATGAGGATACTCTACTGAAATCAGTCCTGAAGGAAGAATTAGAAAATGAAACGGGGAGGACAGAATTTCAGGTAGGGGTGCACTGTTAGAGATTTTGGGGGCCAATTGTTAAGGAGGCATGTTGGACGATACCAACCCGATTTCCAATACAGCTGCATCCAGCTGGTAAGTCTGTTGTGGTAGATGGGGAGGGGAGGATGGAAGGGTCATGGGGGCAGATCAACGCCCCCCACAGTGAGGGAAGGAGTGGGGCTGGGGCTGAGATTGGGGCAGGGCAGGGTGCAGGATAGAGCTGCAGTTCATCCGGGGGTGAATGGAGGGTGAGCAGCTCTTGCGGCTGCGTGCACCCCGGGATGGTATGGGGGGGGCATGTGCCCCCAGATCTGCAAGGGGCATGGTGGGCTGCAGCTGGGGCCAGGGGCCGCACTCGGCTCTTCCTGGTTGGGGTGGGGCTGGGCTGCGTGGTACTTGGGGTGGGCGGCAGTGGCACTGGGAAGGGGGCTATGGGGGGCTGCAGCCACCCCAAATTTTGCCATAGCCCCCCCAAAACCACCCCACACAGATCTGGGGGCACCTCCCTCCCCCCACAGACTTATCAGCTGCATGCAGCTCTCCAACCTGCCGGGCTGTGCTGTGGCTGTGTGCACCCATGGGCATTTACTGATCAAATTCCTGGCCACATCAGGCCAATTTCCAATATAGTCAATTTTCTTTATATTGCTGCCAGTCTGATATCAGGCTGATGTATTGGTGCACCTCCTAAATTTCAGAGGGAAAATCATAGTAACCAAGGAAGCAAGCAAGAAATGTCTGGAAGAAGGACATTATTTACTCTATCAAACACAGCCAAAAGACTAAAGTGGATGAGAATATGCCCTAAGACTTAGCTAGGAAGAAATCATTAGAATCTTTGGTGAGACCAGTTTCTGTGGAGCTTTCAGGTCATAGCAGAGATTCAAGATGTTTTATAACACACCATATCATAGCTATAGAAGATGCATTCAATGTGGTTTGAGATGAAGAAGGGAAGGCAGATTAGGTAATTAGTGCACAGCCAAGACAGGAACAAAGGGCAGGATTTTTATGAAGATGAAATCATTTTTATATTGTGAAGGGAATGATCCAGACTAGAGGAACAGATTTAGGAAGGAAGTAAAAGGGATAGGATATCATGATGGAGGTGTATATCGAGTTGCTGGGGCAGACTGAAAGGTTAGATGAGGATGGGTGGATCCAGAGCGGGTTCAGTGGCACAAACGCACTCCCCTGTTTTGGATTGGACTGCAGCACAGGAGACTCCTGGGGCTTTTAAGCCATTAAAAGAAGTGAAAAGCCCCCTCCCCTTCTATTTCTCCCTTTCCTCAACTGCTGCTGTTGCTTTCCCCACTGTCGTGCGGGTATGGAAAGAAAAAGAGCCCTTTCTGTTCTCCCAACCAGGCTGTATGTGGACTGGGCTCAGCTGGGGATGAGGACAGTGGCAGTGAGAGTGGGCAGGGGGGATCCCCTTCCCCATGCCTGCTCCCAGGGCACAGAGGGGGGACTTACTTTCCTTCCCTGCTGGTGCAGGTGCCCCATCTTCAGATGAGCCCAGCCCTGGCACAGCTTGACTGGGTTGGGCAGAAACAGCTCTGGTGCTTCCCTTGCACCCAGAACAGCAGGGAAAGCAACAGTGGCAGGTGGAGGAGGTGGGGGGAAAAGTGAAGGAGAGAGGAGTGCTTTAGAGACTCTGCTTTAGGGATTTTAAAAAGTCCCTGGAGGCTCTTGAGGGCAGTCTGCCCACATTGGTGGGGATGGAGGAGATTGGGAGATAGGGGTGCACCCACCCCTACAGTGGCGGTTGCTGCTCCTGCACCCCTGTTAGGAAATCCTGGATCAGCTGCTGGAGGAAGAGACTAGGTAAGAAACCTCAGGGTTAATACAGACAGAGAATGAGATAGGTGAGAAGGAAGGAAAAAGAAGAGTGAAGGAGGGAAGTTCCAGTATATCTGTCTTGCCAATACATTTTTTTTGGAAAAAAAAATTCTCTGGGGTAGCAGAGAAGAAAACTTGGCAAAATTACAAACATCATTAAACACATGAAGGCATTTATATGACATTCACAGAGCAGCTCCCTTCTTGGTGAGCTGTTCAAAATGTACCTTCCAATATCATTGCAAAGAAAAGGGATGTTTTCAGTTACCAATATGCTGTATGCCCTTACTCTTGATGACATGGTAAATTAGGCTTAGATGCATGCAAATAATAATTGAAATTGTGGATCAGCACAAGTAACTTCTAGTTGTTTTGTGCACTAGATTTTGCTCAGGCTCCTTTTTAGAGCACTGACCTGATTATCAGGGTGTCCGTCATGACTCCTGGCTGCAAACTGGCAAGGGTATCAACAAGGGCTTGTGCCTGAGACGCCAGGAAGGCTCTTTCAGCACAGGTATGCATTCCAAATAGTTCTGGTGAATCTGTGTCTGGCAGAGACTCTAGATATATTCTGCAATCCTCTAAGCTGTCTGTTTCAGATATTGGTCTATAAACCTGCAAAATAATTGACAAGGGGTTATTTCTCTACTTAAGCCCCACGTGAATTAAACACTTTTAAAGGTGATTTATATACTGCTGCATTCCAAAAGTTTTAAGATAGTAATCCAACTGATTTTGCATTGGTATTAACATTTCTTTATTTGTCCCACCAGGGGCAGATTCAGGGTGGGATGTGCAGTCGCACCACCCTTTACTAGTGATTTGCTGCTCAGCTCCAGTCTCAGCTGCCAGATACATGTGTAGTAACCTCACTGCATACACAGTCCACTTTTTCACCATTCTGGATCCATTACTGACTAAAAGAGGCAGAAGAATAAACTATTTTTCTATGGCTTCAATGATCGTGGGAAAGAAGGGTCACTTACTAATAACACTTGACTCTTTGTCACTTCACTCTGTATTCACAGGGATTTTGGTTGTAGCCATGTTGGTCTAAGGACATAGGCAGGAAAGGTTTTTTGGATAGATGTGATATCTTTCTAATAAAATAATCTTTTATTAGAAAAATACCCAAAGGACCTTGCTTTCACAGGGATTTAAGTGTATAAAAAAGCTATGTCCTACTGTATGGGAATTTTCTAACAGCATTATCTTGGGCCAGACAGCATGGGTGGTGGGGTGCATACCACATGTTTTTTAGAGAAAATCTTGGTACTTCTGAAGGAGGGTTTTCTTGGTTTGGTTGAAGGCTTAAGGAAGCCACTTGTGTCTGCAGTCTTAGCTATCTGTCCTTCTTCATCTAAGGGGTGAAGGCATGGCAAGCTGTACACTAGTGTTTCTTCTGGACACACTAGGCAGTTGACAGCAAGGATAGAGGAGGAGACAAGCAGCCTAGCATAATGACAGAACACATTAGGGATTACTTTGAGGACCTGGGTGTTTTCAGGTTGATAGGGCTGGAGGAGATGTGTCATAGAGTACTGAAGGAATTGGCTGGGGTCATCATCAGCAAACCCTCGATTTGAAGATGGTCTTTACTATGGCTCACTGATGGGTTATTTAAGAGTCCAATCCTGGAGCCAGAGATCCATCTGCAGAAGTTGCAGGTCTTTCTGCAGGGCAGAGTAAGCTGCAGGCTAGGATTCCTTTTCTTTTCCTTCCTCTATGCGTCTCTGCTTCCAGGGCAAGACACTTTCCCTCAAAATGGGCTGCCACTCGGTTGAGGCTGCAGTACCATTGAGGTTGGTTGGCAGCCAGCTCCTCTCAACTCTTGATGTCAGCATCTGTTTTCTAGGGCTATGCCTACAATGTGTCCTTGCAATGTTTCCTCTGGCCACCACAAGACCTCAGACTGTTATTATGCTGGGAGAAGAGCCCTTGTTTTGGGAGTCAAGAGTCAGGCATCCGCACAGTGTCCAGTTCAGCAAAGTTGGTGCTTCAGGATCACCAACTCAATGCTGGTAACATTGGCTTTAGCAAGGATGCTGGTATTTGTGTGGCAATTTTCCCATTTCATATGGAGGATTTTCCAGAGGCATCATTGGTGATACCTCTTCAGGCTCTTGAGATGACGATGGAGGGTCATCCATGTTTCACATCCATAAAAGGGAGTGGGGATGATTGCACTGTAGACCTGGATCTTGGTATTTTTCCAGAGATCATGATGAATAAAGACATGCTAAAGCAATTTCCCAAAGAGGGCACTTGCACACTGGATCCTGTGTTGGGTCTCCTTGTCAATGTTCACTGTCTGAGAGAAGTGGCTATTGAGGTAGGGGAAGTGCTTGACTACCTCCAAGGTCTTTCCCTTGATGGTAATTTGAAGAGGGAGGTCACACTCATGGCCTAGGGCAGACTGGTAGAGCACTTTAGTTTTCTTAATGGTGAGATGGAAGCCCAAAGTTAGGTATGTTTCCCCAAAGAGTTCCAGCATGTTCTGGAGGTTTTCCTCTGTGCGCAAGGATGGTGCAGTAGTCAGCATATTAAAAGTTAGGCATGGTTGTTCTGAGTACTTTGGTCTTTGAGTGAAAATGACTCAGGCTAACTACTGGATGGATGGAAGACTCTTCAAGGTCAATTCAGGAAGGAAGGCAGTCCTTAATGAGAACCAGGATGACTGTCAAAAAAAAAAAAAAAAATGAAGAACAGAGTTGATGCGATGATGCATCCTTGCTTGACTTGTTTGGATGACAAATGCATCTGTCTTCACTACAAAGGATGATCACAGTCATGGTTGTACAGAAGCCTCAGTACCTTGAGGTGCTTCTCAGGATATCTATATCTGGCCTGTATCTTCCACAAGGCTTCACAATTGATGGAATCAAAGGCTTCAGTAAGGTCAATGAAAGTTATATAAAGGTCCTGATGTTGTTTCCAACACTTTTTTTGGATCTGGAGGGCAACAAAGATCATCTAAGTTGTAGCAAGAAAGTCTTTTGTCTGCCCCTCCTCAAACATGAAGCTCTTCCGTATGGCAAAAGCCCCTCTTTTAGTATTTGCCCCCTTTTGGGGATGCTTTCTTCTAAATTTTCTTCCTCTCTTTCTTTTATTATATCATTATTATTTTTATATAAAGGTGTATTTGTAGTGAAAATAGAGCTTGTAGATGCTTTTACAAATGTACTTTTAAGTTTAAAAGTAAGTTGTACCATGTAACAATGTTAGCAAGAGCAGGTATCTCTGTATGGAGCAGGTCCCTGAATGAATCATGGTTGATTGTGTAACACAGTAGCTAGTCTGGACAAGCATGTTAATGAGTGGCAATTAACACCTACAAAATCAGAGACCAAGGAGAAGAAAGAATCAATAAAGAGCCAGGAATTCTTGGAAACTTCATTGTTAAAAGTATGGAAGCCCCCGTTTGAACTAATCAGTACTGGAAACAGACCCTTGGGGCTGAAATACCCCCTGATCAACCACTTCCAGAGATCTATTCATCATGGCAGTGAATCGATCAAAATTCATCAATGGACTCCTGAGACTGCATGTACATGCGGACATGACCCCTAGGGCTGACAGCTGCCATCCAGCAGCTACGAAGAGGGACATCTCTTGAGGTCAACGACCCCTGGATTGGGTAAGCCCGAGAATTGGGGAGTCACCAAAGTCTGCCAGAGAGGCATAATAGGCGGCGAAAAATGACCCCCAAGGGCACCCTTGTTGACTTGACCAGGACCCTGCCTGTCCAGCCAGAAGGAGCAGCTGGCGACCCCCTTCTGCAGCAACATTGCACTGAAAGGAGCCTTGACTGGCTATTGACAGTGGACTCCAGTGCTTGGGGATAGGTATATCTTGACACCAGTGCCTAGTGTTCAGCACAACATACTGTGAGTGTGTGTTTGAGGGGATCAGCACCAAGGTTTATGGTCTGACCTTTGCATCCGTCCAATAAACTAGAATTTTATGATGATCTTGTGAGTTGGTGCTTTGTAGCCAACACAGTTACCCCGTGAAATGGTCTGAAGCCACACTGAGATTCTGGCAGGACTTCCTCAACAAGATCTGGAAGACAAGTCAGGAGGCCGCAGGAGAAGATTTTCCCTGCTGTGGAAAGGAGGGCAATACCTTGATAGTTCCCACATACACTCTTATTTCCTATCTTGAAGAGAGTCATGATGTTGGCATTCCTCAGGTCCTCTGGGATCTCATCATTGCTCCAAATTCAGGGAATAAATTCATGGCATCTCAGTACCAGTTTCTTGCCACCAGCCTTGCAGGTTTTAGCAGGTATGCCATCTGGTCCAGTAGATTTGTTCTTAGTTTCCTTGATGGCACACCAGACTTCTTCTAGGACAGGTTTAGCAAGGGATTCCATTTCAGGGTGTTAGGGGGTGGTTCAGGAGTGCCTCAAAATGTTTTTTCTGTATGGCATGGACAGCTTCATCGTCTTTGGGGAGGGATGAGCCATCCTGTGATCACAAAAAAATAGGGCCATGGGAAGTTGAGGCACGGATGGTTTTTGTTGCCTGGAAAAAGCTATGCACGTTACGTTTGTCAGCATAGATCTGGATCTTCTTGGCTTTACCTTGCTACCACTGATTTTTTTATTTCCCAGATCCTCCTTTGAGCTTCAGATTTGAGGAGCTGATACATCTCCTTCTTCTGCTGAGATAGTGTTATTGACAAGCAGAAAAAGCCCCTCTGTTCCAGCTGAGGAGGGCTTGGATTTCAGTGTTGCTCTCATTGAACCAGTCTTGGTGTTGATGGGTGGTATAGCCAATAGATTCAGCACAGGCTATATGCATGGCAGTTTTAAACCCCTTCCAGAGTTCCTCAATTTTGCCTTCATTTGTGGACAAGGCAGAGAGCTTTTCATGGAGACACTGTTGAAAATCCTTACAGACCTTCAGGTCTTGAAGAGATTTGGTGTTGAGTCATTTGCATTGTTTTTGGCTGTTTTCAGTATTTCAGAGCAAGCCAGACGTTCATAATGAAGCTGACAATCCAGTGATCTGTCTAGCTGTCATGGGCTCCTTATACAGCTCATATGGACATCCATTCAATCACAGGGTCTAACAATAACATAGTTGAGGGAAGTGCCAGTGGTTAGAGCAAGGGTGTCTCCAGGTAGTCTTGTATTTATCGCTGTCAGAAGATGGTGTTTATGATGACAATACTGGGCTTTGTGCATTTACTCAGAAAGATGCTATTGGAGTTGGCCTTCCCTACTCCTTTCCCAATGGTGTCACTCTAGAGTTCCAGGTCACATCTGACTTGGTGTTGAAGTCACTAAGGAGAATGATCTCATCCTCCCTGCAAGTAGGAAACAGAACATGGTCAAGATTGGAATAGAACTGTTCTTTGAAATCACTGTCAGCATTAAGTATTGGAACATACACTGATGATGGTGGTGTACTGATTGTGGCTGAGCTTAAGACATCAGTAAGATAGAGACTAGACAAAAGTACTATCCATGTCCTGGCTGAGATTCCCTTTATGGAAATTGCTTTCACATTATCAATGTGAAAATCATTTCAGAGTCTACATGTCATCAACATATACATATTTCTCAGCCTGTGCTTCAGGAATGATAGATGAATAAAAAAAAAAGGAGCTAAAAATTCTCAAAGAAATCAGGTGGCTGATTTTTCTCCCAAATTTCAGAGTAGCTTGTTGGTCGCCTATCACTTCTAGGAAGAGCCACACCAGCAGCCACGTGCACAAGGAATAACTTTCAGCTCTTTAGCAGTCAATCTGACATGGCATACCATTCATTTGCTGAAATCAGATCTGTACCAACCTTCTTTCCTGACTCAAGTGAGCTCTGTATACTTTTGGTAAAAAGAAGTATGGGATGTTAGGTGCAATGTCTCCTACTGAATTCAGCCTGAACATGAGACATTTGAGGCTTGATAACCTTACTGATCTGCAGAAGGATTAGTCAGTAGTATGCGGACACTTCCTCAACTATGTTATTGTTAGAGCCTGTTATTGAATGGATGTCCATATAGCCATATGAGGAGCCCAGGGCAGCTAGACAGATCACTGGATTGTCAGCTTCATTATGAACATCTGGCTTGCTCCAAAACACTGAAAACAGCCAAAAACAATGCAAATGACTCAACACCAAATCTCTTCAAGACCTGAAGGTCTGTAAGGATTAGTTAGTGGTATGTGGACACCAAAAAGAGGTAGTGATGCAGTTTACAGACAAAGATGCATGATAGACACTTACCATAGTTTTTTAAATCAAGAAAGAGGAAATTCACCTTACAAGTGCTGTTATCAAAGCATGCCACTAAAATTCAGGTCAGTGAAACTAAATATAACATAGTTCACATTTTCAGAAGATATAGATTAATGTAATATGAAATATGAGAGGTTTTTGTGCCACAGTAAAATTTACCAATTAATTGCTGTTCAAAGTTTAGATGCGGATACCATAAATTGAAGTTCAATCAATAATAAGACTGAAAATGTATTAAGTAAGCTGTATAAAGATACAACTAGTTACACAGTTGGAGAATATGGATTGAAAAGACAGTTTTTCTTACCCCATCACTAGAATAAGCAAAACCCTCCTGCAGAATGGCAGGATTATAGAAATTGTCCAGAATACTGAGCAAGCAACGTCGGTCCCAGTGATCAGTCACATGACCTCCATAGGCTACTTCTCCAGTCAAATAACGCAATGCTGGCCAAGGAACCTTTTCTTGGCTCTTCAAAAGCATTCTTAGCATCTGTATAGAAATCTTTGAAAGAAAAGGCTCAAGTAAGGCAGTGGTATTGTTTTTGGGGTTAGGATAGCATTTTTAGAGCTCTATGATGCATAGGAATCCCCTAACTGCTTCATTAGCCATATACTGTAAAAGCTGAAACATAAGAAGCTGTGATTTCTTGTAGATAGCTGTGAGCTACCATGCTACAGAAACAATCAATAGATTCTGATTACATTGTAGTAATTGAAAGAGCTAATATTCAAGTGATCTTTAAGATAAATGTAAAACAACAGAAAAAGAATGAGAAAATACATGTGACACTTATACAGCAAGGTGCCCTAGAAAAGAGAGAGCCATTTAAATGGCTGTGTTTAAGATGACATTTAAGACTCTTACCCACCCCCGACACCTATACATAGTGGGTCTCAATTGAATCTTATAACATTGAGGGGTTTTGTATTAATGGGAGTGCAGCTCTTGGTGTCTAGACCAAGGGAGGCCAGAATATGGCCTGTGGACCAGATCAGGCCCACCAATTGTTTTTTTTCTGGCCCGTGGGTGGGTGGCATGGGCAGTGGTACCACACAGCAGGCCCTAGATAAGCAGCACTCAGGCTCCAGCAGCTCTGGCTCCAGCCACTGCATGGCATTGGGTGGCTGGGGCTGCTTCTGCCTAGCAGCTGCTGGGGCTGGAGTGTGACTCCATCCTGCCCATGGGGCATGGAGCCCCTGTGCTGTCCCATCCCACCCGACCATCAGGGCTCCTGGGAGTTGCAGGGTGGGGTGTGAGCATGTGTGTCAGGAACCCTGACGGCAGAGCAGGATAGTACAGCACAGGAGACCCATGATCAGGCTCCAAACCCCATCCCCTCCCAGCTGTGGATGTGGTTAGCAGGTGCCAGCTCCAGGCTCGGGGAGGGGAGGGGGGTGTGTGTGTGTGGGAGGGGAGGGGAGGGGTGTGTGTGTGTGTGTCCATGTGAGGTCCTCAACAGCTCACCAAAACTCATTAAGTGGCCTTCCAACCCAAGTAATTGCCCACCCCCTGGTCTAGAGTAGGAAATAATGCATGCAAGTACAGAACTTGTGCAGATTCAGCTGGGAGAAATGAACTGTTGTATAAAATTTAGCTTTTTCTAGATTTATCAGCCTTGCCACCAATCACAGAATGACAGGCTGCATATTATGTGGCTATCTGATAGGTTACTATTTTATGCTTCTGCAAAACAGAGGGGATAGGATTGGGAATGTGTACATGGACAAAATATCATGAAGAACTCTAGTTGTTGTGAAGTAAATATTTTCGCTCTTTACCTTTGAGTGACTGTTTATATGTACATACCAACTGTTAATGACTCAAAAGAAGTAGATCAGTTTAGCTGGAGCCAGTTTTTTTTAGGTCCAAGGGTGGTATACCATCAGCACTGTCAATAGAATGGAGATGGGCAGCAGTAGCAATCCGGGTCTCCGCAAAATGTGCATGTTCACTGGTACTGTAAACATTATTAGTGATGCAAGATGGTCTGTGGCAGGCAAACACAGACAACACTTGTTCTCTTGTAGGGCTATACCAATATATGGGTTGGTGCAGTAGGAAATGGTGTTAGTATGAATGCTTCGCTGCTGAATGTTGTGGCCTTTTCAGAACGTTGTGGAGTAGGAGGTTGATCAGGCCCCATGACAAAGTGGGGGCATTCTGTGGTGCTATTGGTATTTGGTCCTCAGTACACTACTTGGTGCTGAATCACTGGCCTTATAGGGCACTTAAGGTTTGTCAGGAAAACCTCAGGGCCACAAAAGCCCAGAGAGAGTTGGGGGGAGCAGATTTCATTCTGGAGGAGGTTTTTTGAGGGGATCTACACCCACAACTGCCTCTTCCCCTTTCCTTATTCAAAGAGATTTTTCTTGTGTTGGTGCAGCCACATGCTATCAAATTCAGGTAATTCTCTTGTACAAGTTTTAAATCAAGTAAAACTAACACTGCTCCATAGAATATTTAAGCACAATGATGTACTGGTGTCAGGACTATGGACTATTGCTTTCTCCTCCCAATGTTCATGACCTTCTACATCAACAGAAGTGAAAAAAAGATAAGAGACTTCTTGTATAGTAGAAAAAATTATGCATTTTAGTTTTTCAGGTTCTTTTCTTCTTCAGACATATTATTAAACATTTAATGATTATTACGTTCTTCCCAGGCCTAAATTTGGACCATTTACTTTTTATTTCCAATTTACTTGGGTTTTATCTTCTAGGTTGTGGGAGACAAAGATACTATCCAAATTAAGCTACCACCACAATATTAAGCGTGTTGTGGACCTGAGTCATTTGACTTCTTGGGTATCTGATTTGGGTGCTCCCACTTGGTTCCTACTATATTCAACCTAAGTATTAATGAGCCTGAGAATAAAAATCCCAGTTTACTTTGCAATTTCTTAACAGATATTACCTCTAAATCTGAAGAGTTAAATTCATACGGGATATTCCAGCCCAAAGCTCCATACTTCTTTCTTTCTTGGACAACAGCATTAAAGAAACACAAACTGAAAAGCAGCTTTTTCCATGATGGCCCAAATGCAGCCTTGTTGAAGATATTTTCAGTTACCTCTCCACTGCCACTGTACCCAAATGTTTGAAGTAATTTTCCTTTCAAACCTTGAGGTGGTTCTACTGCCATCTTTAAACGAGGAAATAGAGGAAACAAGGTAACTATTATCCAACATAATTTTCTGCATATTGTAATTTTGCAGTATACACTGTGCCAGGGTCAGGTTGCAAATTTTTTCTAGCCAGCAGTGTCCACTGTGGCAACATCCCTCCTCACATGCCCTGAGCCCCAGAATATAAAAGGAGTGGACTCAACTGCTCTTTGGATCTTTTACACAGAAGGATGCAAAACCTAACACTTTGCATACTGGTACTGTACATTGCTGAATAGCACCAAAATATTAGCACCACAAGACTAAGATAACCTAGTGTGTTGTGAGATTTTTTAGTACTACAGTATAGTGGGTACCAGACCATTTCATCAACCACAGTCTATAATTCTGGATTACAGGCAATGGCCCCAGCTGACCTAGATAGATCCAGGGGATGTACATGGTATTGAAACTCAGCCCTCAGATAGGTCAACCTGAAAGGACACAAGTACATTGGCATCATGCCACTGCTGCTGTGATATCAACAACAAATTACATCAAGCTGGAAGGGCCTGGGAACCTAAGCTGGAAGGGCCTGGGAACCTAGGCATTGAATTGATGCCAGGTGGTCAGTATACAATTCAGCTAATCTAGTGGGACAGAGGAACCTTAGCTATATGTTGAGTGCTGGGCCCTTCACCCAAGGATGGGAGCCAGAATCTAGGCTTTAAACAAGTCAGTCTACAGTGAAGAGGCTCCTTTGCTCTGTGTCAATTGTGTCTGAACCCTGGCAACAAATCAGGTTGACTCTAAAGGTTCCTAAGACCTTGGCTCTAACCAGTGGTGTTAGATGTCAGTGCAGAATTAGATTGATCTGGAGGAGGTGGCCAGGAATGTTGAGTCTGCATTGAAAATGTTGGGACCTGATTATCACACAGGTCGACCTGGAAGAATCTGGTACCTCATCACTGTCACCAATATCAAGACTTCTGCCCTGAATTAGTTTAACCCAGAGGAATCTGGGGACTTGGGTGTTGATTGGCATCAAATATTCCTGTCAGAACTCTTCCTATGTAAGACTAGCACAATTAATATTGCTTAAGTTGGACACAGAGCAACTTAAGGTTAATGAATATCCAAAGCTGATGCAGGATTTCCAGGACTAAGAAGCTGCCTCTATCCAAAATGGGGTATGAGACAACATCCTTCTGTTCCTGAAGATCAAAACATCACCAACCTGCAGTACATACACCACAAATATTATGGGCAGCCACTGTGGTTGTAGTATGTTTCATTTTTAACTTTCTTCTTGCTATTGCAGGATTACTCTTTGGATCCTTAAGAGGGAACTAAAGTTTCAGTAGCTAGAGAGGTTTTACAAAGCAAAGCATTCGTTATAAATACTTTATTTTCCTTATGTATAGAAATAAAGCCCTCTGTCTTAGCTTGGAATTGGTGAACTTCACACCAACCTTGGGAGCATGCTGGAGCTAGATTTTGGCTTGATTTTAGTTCTTATTAAGACAATATTAATAATGGGATGAGACATCTGAAACATACAAATTGAGTATTTACAACTGAATCATAGTAACTTGTTGATTTTGGTGTACCGGCTAATTGTATTAACTCTTACCTTAAAACCTTTCTGCAGAATAGGAACAGGGAAAGAAGGATTGGGTGTGGAGCTTAACCAAAGTCTAAACTGAGGGTCCATGTTTATATTTGGTTGGGTAAATCTGTAAAATATGATTACATATTTTATTTAGAAAAGAAAATATTGCAAGCCTGCTAAGAAACCATAAACTGGCCAAGGGTACAAGATTTGTACATTATCTTTTCACAAACAGAAAATATAAGTTTCTTTCCTAATACAAATGTTTATTCACTACTGTTAAATTTTTCTTAGAGTTAGACCTCTCTGATGAGTTAGTTTAAAATACTTAAAGAGGAATAATTTGTATCGCAGAAACAGCCAAAGAATGGTTAGGTATCCTGGTTAGCGATAACCAAAACTTTGCTGGTCAGTGGCTAACTAGTCTATAATAACTATGATTAAGTGAGTAATAAATGTGTAAACTTGTAACACGAATTGTTTCTCAAAATAGACATTGTATCTGTTATACAGTGGCAACAGTAACAAAATGTCTGATTAAATGAAATAATATTATCCAATAAATAAAACAGGCTGGACTAATACCCCTAAATGAAAATATTTCCTGATTTCTCTTCTCAAACTTTATTTTTATGTTGTCATAAAAAGATAGATACTGTATTTACATTAATTGTTTCATATTTGAATTACATTTTATAATACAACATATGTCCTGAATGTAAATAAACCACTTACGAATCAACAATAGTACAAAGCCTGGGCATAAATGATGTAGCAAGGTGGCAGTTTTGGAGGAACACCCATTGTCCGCTCACAGTCTGTGCTTGATATATCAACTCTTCAGCCTTGCTCCCCTGCCCACGTCCTAAAGAAACCATTTTCACATGCTTTGTGTTTCCTTTTATTTCCTGTGCAAGGCGTAGGAGATGAACAGTTGGGTCTGTTCCTGAACAAAAAAAATATGGATTTGGTTTATTTACACTGCTGTAGTCGTTAAACTAAAGATGATTTCTATCACATTTGGAAGTTTTTCCATCATTAATTACTTGACCTATGAGAACTGAACTGTGTATTATTATTAGTAGTAGAACTGTACATTTCAGTATAAAAGAATCAAACAGTATGGAAAATGTGCTATATTATACCTCTCAAAAATGCACTGAGGAGTAATAAATAAGAAAAGTAGTTTCCCTGGAAATCTCATTTTGGTATCACAGCAAATTATACTGAACAAACTAGTTGTACCATTAAATCAGGAAAAAAATATATGTTATTCCACTAATGTTTTTCTATAAACTGTTTAATATTATTTTAAAGCTTGCAAAATAGTATTGAGCTAGATCTCTTATATAAAAGCCCATGAGAGAGATGAGTGGAAGACAGTGAGCCTTAGGTAATGTAGAGTTCTGAAGAAGACGGGCATGAATCGTTAAGCAGGTTACAGACAGAAAGGCATGATGCACTCTGGCAGTTTATCAGTAGCTCACCAGGAGAATGAATAAATATTAGAGGGCTGCTGGCACAGGAGTCTTCATAAACTTCTTTCAGATTAGTCCCTCTAGTCTGAAGAAACCTGGCTCCTAATTTCTCAGTGACAAATTCTTGTACTGCACCATTTAAACTTTCTGGTCTGAGAATTTTTATCTGACAATAGAATGTAAGTGATGAGAAAACAGCATGAATCACATGATTTACATTAACACTAGCACAACAATGATCCCTTTGAAAGCTGAAATAAGGCTGTTCATACTGTTTAGTTCAGAAAGGTTCTGGAGGTTTCTGTTTGTTTGGATTAGTATTAAAATCAGTAGGCCAATGTGCACATCTCACTCTACATGAATCTAAGTGCATACGGAGGCAAAGCAATTCAGTACATAGAAACATGGCAAGAAGTACAGTCAAATGAGGACTGGGGTAAGAAACAAGGTTAAAAAAAGATAGTTAAGAATTTTATATATGAAGAAATGGTATAGAAGGTTATTTAAGAGAATAACCTTACAAAACAAGTAGATGGTAAGTTTGTCTGCATGTGAGTGTGACTATGTGTATGCATGCATATATGCATGAGTGTAGGATGGTGGGAGAGACAGGAAGCAAGAGTGAGACTGTCTGTATGTGTATAAGAGGCAGCAGCTTATTGCTGCAGGAATTAATTATGACACATCCTTAAAATTAATAAAGCTAGGAATTGAAAATTCTAGCCCACTATATGGTTGTAGGTGGGAATATGAGCTTCTCAAAGTAAAAAAGCCAACCCACTATTCAGAAAGCACAAACTATTTGCATTTTAAATAGCTTGCTGTGAACTGACTCTATTTTATTTGTTATAAGAGTTTTTGTAAAATATATTTTGAAATATTGGTGCTAATAAACCCCTCTCAAACCTGTACCTAACCGAGCGATCATTCGTGACTAATGCTTGGTAAAAGAATATTTCCAACTCATTTTGTTTTCTTACCAGTATAAGTCTTTGAAATGAAGAAAGACTCTCCCAGGGAAAATTTACCAAGTCACGATTGAGATCAGTGGTTACTTCCATTACTTCTGATTGCAGACCTGTATCAGCTATAGAATAATTAAACCAAGGTTGTGGACATACAAAAGACACTTAAAATCATAGTTTAGCAATCTTACTATATTTTCAGTGAATATATCATCACGGTATCCATTGACCAAACAGCATAAAGATAGCTTTAATTTATCTTGTAAAATCTGAAAACATTATTTTTGTTTTCAGAATGGGAAAGTTTTGAATGACATCATATGAACAACAATTAAATCCTTAGCCTGCCTAGGAGTCCATAGGTCTTGGTCATTTGAAACTTGAAAGGTCATGGTGACAGAAACAGAGGTTACTTACTTTCCAGTAGCTGATTCTTTGAGAGATTCAGTAATTTTGATTCCCTGCTCATGGTGGGCATGTTCCTTCTTCACAGAAGTCTGAAATGCTTCCACAAAATGTGGCATAAGGGGGGTGGGCAACCAGGGCATGAGCCCCAGGCCCCAACTTAAAAGGGAGCACCAGAAAGGACTGAAAGGGGGTGCTGAATCCATCATTGTCCCTCACCCCCAGCAGTGTAAACTGGGGAGAGGTCTGGGTTAGCTTGAGGCTTTGGTCATGGGGGGAGGGGACAGGAGATGCTCAGAGCCAGGGAGGCAGCTGGAAATGCATGGGAGGGTTGCATCCCAGTTGCCCTGGTCCCCTCAGCCTCATGGTCTTTGCTGGAAACGCCACTGCTGTAGTGTGTGATTGAATGAAGTTTTAGCAATATGTAACGCAAAGCCAGAACATGTTAACCTATTCAAATGCCAAGCTGTTTAAGCTATGTTTAGATTAAGTAATAACAGCATTATATTGATAGTAATATGGGTCGATTATATATTCATAGCTTGACGAAACTATTGTTGAACTATTGATGAACTTTGTATTAAGGATAGTAGTATCCCCCGCTCCCACCACTATCACCCTCAATGAGCCTGGGCTGGCCACTCAATGCTAACATTGAGCAAGCAAGCTGGTAACTGTAACATCTCCATAGAGTGTGTTTGTCTCTGTGAAGTCTTTGTACGTTATTGTTTTATGTAATCAATAAACATGGCATCTTGCCTTATCCCCCCTCATAAGGTCTTGCTCGTGTTTTGAGCTATTGGCAATTTGTGTAATACTGCTGCAGGGAGAGATGTCCATGCAGCCATGGGATTAAGGCAACCACCACGACACAGCTGCTGCCTGTTACTGCCAAAGTCAGCATTTCCTGTTGCCAGTGATGATTGAATCAGTTGCATGAGGTAGGAACTGCGAGATCATCTGAGAAGACTGCAGAAAAATCTTAAGTGACTGGCTAATTGTGATGCTACCACCAGTCAGTAATGAGTCATAAATGTGTGACTGAAAGAACACGTGGCAGCAATATGAATCTCAACTACAGGAACTTTATTGAAACCTGCTGCCAAGATAGCTTATGGTTTAGTTATATAAACTTTGATACGTTTCAATGGCTCTGTTAACACTATAGATGTCCTGATGCTACATTGATGACCTTTACATTTCTTGCAAAAGAAACAAAACTATATAGGAAATTTCTAAAAGAGTCTTGTGTATGTGGCTTATGATGTCCAATGGTGATCCTCTGTGTATGAACTGATCTAGAGGTGCTCCTCAACCCCCTTTATATTCATTGATGATCAGTCTCCTGGTGTGGTTCTGGGCTGAAAATGATAATCCTCAATGCATATATATCCTTATCTGCTCCTCACTGAAGTAAGAACACAACCGTCTGTAGGGCTCTTATTTATCAGCTTATACTGTGGGTGCCTGGACAAGAAACTGATTTGATACAGATCTAGAACTGTCCAAGTTTCAACTCACAAAAGATATTATATAAGTATATGACACTATGTATCCCCAAAACCTGATGCCTACTTTCACTACAAAACACCAATAGGTCTTCAGGGTCTGTGATCAGCTGGCTGACTGACAAAACAAACAAACCCCTCTGGAAAAGAAATTATCTTGAAATCTGGAATTTCTCTTATGAAATCAACAGACTGAAAAATTAACCTCGTAGTCATCAATGGATCAATGTCTAATTGGGAGGAAGCATCAGCAGAGGTTACCCCGGAGTCTGTCCTGGGTCTGGTACTGTTTAATATCTTCACTAATGACTTGGAAGATGGGATTTTTGTGCAGGCTTAGTAAGTTTGCGGATGATGCCAAACAGAGTGGAGGAGTAGACACTTTGGAGGACAGGATTAGGAATAAGAATGACTTGGATAAAATGGAAAAAATGGTCCAAAATTAATTAAATGTAGGTCAATGTTGAAATTCATTTGGTGTGGAACAATCAAAAGGAAATTGGGAATAACTAGCTGTGCTTCAGTACAATACAAAAGAATCCGAGGATTATAGTGGACACTAACTTTTGTAAAAAGGACTAGTTTACTGGGTTCTATTAACAGGATTGTCACTGTAACAGCGTGGGGTCCTAGGGTTGGCCGTGATCTCCCCTAGTGCCCCCTACTGTGCCAAGTCAGTGTTAAAGCACCCTCACATCCCTCCTGCCACGTCTTTGATGTCAACTATGTATAAAGGGAGGCTGCCTTTTGTCCCCTTGGACACGGCGCTCTGATGCATCTCAGTCCCTGTGCTATTTTGGGCGACTCAGTGCACTCCAGCCTTATGGGCTATGCGTGGCTCCAACCACCCCTGTGCCATGCCCCAAGCCTCACAGATGTACCAGATGTTGTTTGGTCAGTTTCCCTCTCCGTACCCCCCCAGTGCTTCTGGCTTGCCTTGCAGCCTGTGCCCCACCAGCACTCTCTGGCTTGCCCCTTTTTTCTCTGGGGCTTGTCACACTGCCCCCTCTCTGGGGCTTCTGGTGCCTCAGGGCTCAGGTGGCTGCAGCCGTGCCTGGCCCCAAATCTCCTCCTCAGGGTCTCGAACCCCCTGCAGGGCTCAGGCGGCCTCAGCCACACCTGGCCTCCAATTCTTTGTTCCCCTTTCGGGGCTGGGGTCAGTGCACCCCCGAATGCTGCACCCTCTCTGGTGCCAGGGTCCCCACGCTACTATGGAGCCCCTATGAGGCCTCCTTCAACCCCTAATAGCCTCACCCGCGGAGGG
>NW_017729022.1:173292484-173293239 GCF_001723915.1 Gavialis gangeticus | reverse complement strand
CAACAACACAAGCCCCTGGGCTATAATATAAAACTAAACCACTCGGCTAACCTCCTTTGAGTCGCCCTCCGCGGGTGCTCCATCCTTCATTTAGTACAAGCAACTGTTTGCATTCAGGCCTTTCTCTTTTGCTTAGTCAGGCAGTACTCCTTCTCTCTGGCTGCCAGCTGACAGGGCACTCGTGGCCTCCAGTCTGTGCTTTATAGTAGTCAGCCCTGCCCCTTCCAGTCAGCTGACTCACCAGGTGTAGGCCCTTAGCGCCTCCTGGTTGCCACTAGCAACCAGCACCTGAGCCAATACTCCTGCTTTTCAAGTAGTAGGCACCTTAGTGCCCCGCTACAGTTACCTACAAGTCAATGGAAGTGTTTCTTTCATTTTCAGGGGTGGATCTGAGAGGGGGGAGGGGTGTACTGGTGCACTTGCATCCCTCTGATTCCTGCTCCACCCAAAGTTTAAAACCAGCTGCCTGGAGTGGCAGCAGTATTTCTAGTCAGGCAGTTCTGAGGGAGTTGACTGACTTCATAGTTTATTGTCATTTACCTGAACCCTTCTCAGCTCTGCATTCCAAAGGTGTTAATGATTATCTCTTCTTTTTAATGGTCTGGATGTCCTACCAATCCTTTGTTCTACATTTTTGCTTTGTTAGCTGTTCCTGCAGCTTTAAACTCATTCCAATGAAGTTATATTTGTCTTTACTTTGAACTTAAACTGAATAATACAACCCGAGGCCCCCTAGAATATTAATACAGTTTCTA
>NW_017729022.1:173268644-173287484 GCF_001723915.1 Gavialis gangeticus | reverse complement strand
GTTTTTACTTTGAACTTAAACTGAATAATACAACCCGAGGCCCCCTAGAATATTAATACAGTTTCTAGTTATTTTAACTGGATAAAAATGTGTGTTGTTTTATATGTGATGATGCACCGCACCATCTGCACCTCCTTTTCAAAATTTAGATCTGCACATGTTCACTTTATTTGGCACCAGTGAGGCCTCACTTGGAATACTCTGTCCAGTTTTGGGCACCACATTTCAAGAAAGATGTGGATGAGATCGAAAGAGTCCAGCAGAAAGCAAGAAAAATAATGAAGGTCTAGGCAACATGACTAAAAAGCCAAGGTTGGAAGAACTGAGTGATTTAGTTTGGAGAAGAGAAGACTGAGGAGAGACTTGATAGCAGCCTTCAAATACCTGAAGGTAATTATAAAAAGGAAGGTGATAGACTATTTTCTGTGATGGCAGGGGATGGGACAAGGAAAACCAGCCTTAAATTTCAATAAGGGAAATGTAGGCTGGATATAAAAAAAATATTTCTGGCTGTGAGGATGGTTAAGCACTGGAACAGATTCCCTAGAGAGGTTGTGGAATCTCCATCCTTAAATGTGTTTGAGTAGGACAGACAAACATTTGGATGAGAT
Source organism: Gavialis gangeticus (assembly GCF_001723915.1). NCBI lineage: Eukaryota > Metazoa > Chordata > Crocodylia > Gavialidae > Gavialis > Gavialis gangeticus. Next base: position 173,286,873 of record NW_017729022.1, on the reverse strand, counting down.
ATTTTAAAAAGCAATGATTCTGCCTTGAGCAGGTGCTGGACTAAATGACCTCCTTTCATTCCTTTCAGTCCTGTTTTTCTGTGGTTTTATGGATTTAGCTAGGTTGATTTTTGGAACCAGATGGAAGAATAGGTAAAGTATTTTCTGAACTAGCTCTGTGATCCATTCTGTTGATCTTCCCCAAGTTAGCCAGTCATCTATGTGTGGGTATGACTGAACTCCCTGACAATGAAAGTAACTCCTCATAGGCACTTCATGAAAACTCGAGGTCAAATAGGATGATTTGAAACTGACAGTAATTTTTCTCGAGTATTGGTTGTACTACCCCTTAGAAATAAGCATTTTGTAAATTGAGGGTATAAAATTGGTATTAGTGATTTAATGAAGGCATAATGGAAATGAGAATTATCAGATGAAATCTTAGGTGACTTAAGTATATGTTGAAACATATGATAGCTAAATGGGTGTCTTTCCTCTCTCTTCTCAAATAAGGAAGCTGGAGAAGTAAGATCCCTTTCTCTGAATTCTGAAGAACTCTATTGTACCGAGTCCAATTAGAAAGTTCCTATCTTGCTGTATGAGGTTTTTGAGAGTGGTTGGTTTCTGAAAAGGAACTACATTGGGAGGTGATGTAGAGGTAGATGACACTGCCCTCTTGAATGACCTGCAAGACCCATAGGTTTGTTGTAATCCAAGCCCATGCCTCCTTGAAAAAAGAAAAGTGGGCATAGGATTGTGAGAGGATCTCTAATAAACTGTTCCAGTATGCATGACCATCTCAAAACAATTATTTTTCTGAACCTGTGCAGGCTAGGAAGTGGCAGTAAAGGATGAAGCTGATTTTCTCTTCTGAAACTTAGAGTTTCTGGATTTTTATAATGCATCTTGAAGTATGAAAGAGGAGTCTACTGCAAACTTTATTTAGAAGAAAACTGTAGTCCATCAGGGTTTTTTTTTTTAAAATGACATTTTTATGCTGACAACCACAAATATTTCCTAATATAAATCCATGTGACTACTAGCCATAAGACCTGTATCAGATGCATCTAATGCTGCCTGCACAGATATCTTTGAAACCACATAATTCTCAAAATATAGAGATTTTAAACATCTTCTCTAAACTACATTGAAAACATGTCTGTGAAATCTAGTATTGTTCCATTCCAGGTAATTGTGCTTTGTCACTATTACTTAATAGTTAGTGATCCTAATGTACAAAGAAGTTGAAAAATAATCTTTATTATTGGTCATTTTTTCCCTTTTCTGAGTGATTTGGGGATATGTTTAGATTTCTCATTGAGAGTAGAGACCACCAATGATGATAGACTGGGCTGAATAAAAATATTCAAGTCCTTTGATAAGGAAACAATATTTCTGATCTTGTTCTTTTCAGGTCAGAGAAATGGAAATTGGCATGGCCCACAAGTCTTCTGCAGATTCCAAAATCCCTCCATTAATGAGAAAGGACACCTTACTGGTTGGAGGAAAACTAAAAACTTTGATGTTTTCTCTGACTCTAAATGGTCCAAAAGGATTTTTCTTAGGCACTGGGGTACCAAGTGTGAGGATGTGTCTGCCTGCAGCTGAAATACCCAAATTAGTACCATAAGTCAGTGCTGCATAGGTCAACACTGTGTGATGACACTTGCTTTGGTGCTGGATAAGTTTACACTGAAGATTTACATATGGACAGAATTGTTGATTTAGTGGAAGGCAAGGAGTTCTGCATTTCTGGTGCTGACACAAAAGAATGATGTGGTATTGATTTCAATAGTGCTAACCAATCTCTCCTTGAATGCGTCTCCTGTCATTGCTCACTCATTAATTGCAAGGGGGGACTGGTGCCGGGGTGGCTGGCTAACAGTTGTGTTCCCCTTTCTTGCAGGGTGTGGGAGCAGCTGCCATGATTGCAATTTACGTGACTTCCTTGAGGGATCTGCAAATTTGTAGGAAACAGTTTTTTCCTAGACTATAAAGTCACTTATCATATCAGTCAGTCAAAAGGATTATCCCTCCAACCAGAGGAAATTACTTAAAGCCTGGCAATACAGGCTGTCATATAAGACTGAATCTTGATAACGGCTTTTCTACCTAAGCTAATTTTTAACAACCTTCATTCATTTTTTTTTGCCAATGGGCAAAAAAAATCAATTGTAAAAAATATAGTAATTGAGGGACACAGCAGTAACAGAATGTCCCGAAGTAGATGCATAACCTGATTTGTTTCAATGCTGTGCCAATGTCTGGAAACAAAAAGATCTGAATGGCAACTGGAGTTCCTTATGCCCTTGAGAGGAGAATGTTACAGTGTGCACAGCACATATGCAGCTGCTAACATAGTCTGTCAGTGAGAACTTCTCGGATTTCTGTACAGAGAGTGAATGTGCAGCATGAATAAGACCACATGTACAGAAGAAGAATTTAGTCGTTCTTCTCCAAAAAAGTGCAACCCCCTGCCACTTGAGCCAATGGAGAATCTCAATTTGTTTTTATTAGCATAGCCCATTCACAGCACTATAGGTACCCAGCAGCATGTAAGGTGGATCTGAAATACTTTATAGATTTATGTGAAAGGTTCAGCTTAAAAGTAAGACATACTGATGTCTGTGTGAATCCTGAAAATGATTCCCTTCTTCTCATCACCAGGCTTCCTTCACTTTAATTTTACAGTCTTTAGTAGACAAGAGCGATAGCTCTCATCGTTCCTTGTCTATAATTGTTTAATGATGTTCTTCTGGCCCACAACCCTATGTGACATCTATGGATGGAAAGCACAAGCATTGTTGCCATTATACCTGTCTCTTGTCTTGCTCCATCCCCTGTAATCTATTGGAGCAGTTTGGAGGTTAGTTGTATTTGAGGATCTTCGGACTCAGTTCAGGGAGACTATGCATAAAATTAAAAAGCTAAGCAGTCCTAATCACTTCAGTAGGACTACTCAAGTACTTAAGTCTTGGTCTAAACTAAACCAGTTATGGATGTGAACTTTTACTGATACTTATACAATTGTACTTGGAAAAAAGCCCCAGCATGGTTGCAGTTATACTGCTATAAAAGATGCTGTAAACTAGCTTATTCTTCTTACTGGGTGCATCTACACATGCATTTGATTCAGGATCAGTTTACTTGTGAGTAAACTATGGCTGCAAACTGCTTCCTCTTTCTGGGGCCCTGTAATGGGCCCCTGCCACCACCACGGGGAGCTCTAGGCTCCCCCTGGGTACTAGCTCAGAAGCTGGCAGGGAACACCTGGCCTGGACATTACACATTGCCCCTGAGGGCTGCCTGCTACTGGAGTGGGAACAATGTCCCCCTGCCCTGGCAGCAGGGAGCTCCTGGACCTGTCTCCCCCATCAGAGGCAGGGGACTTGGAAAGAGCTGCAGGGAAGCTCACTGCTAGCTGCCCCACCAGCAGATAGGGGCAGGGGGCCAGAACCTACCCCAGCCCTTCAGCTCTTTTCAAGCCCCACACCTTGATCACCCAATGGGGGCAAGGAGCTGGGATCTGCCCCTGCTTGGGACAGTTCCCAGTCCCTGCCCCACACATGTGGCGGAGGCTGGGGAGCTTGCTCCATGCCCAGCTAGGTGCTTGAGGAGCCAAGTAGGGAACCAGCTCCCCAGCCTGTTCCCCATCCAGCTCCACGCTCATGGAGCTGGGTGGGAAACACGCTCCCTAGCCCCCACCAGCAGGGAGCTTCTAGTACCAGCGCCACACCATGGGGCCTGTGCTGGGAGACCCTTCTCTCCCAGTCTGAGCTCCATGGTCATGGAACTTGGGCTGAGAGACCCTTATCCCCCAGAGCCAGCTTCATGGTCATGGGGCTGGTGCTGGTGCTGGGAGACCAGTACCTCCCAGCACCAACCCCACTACTGTGAAGCTGGCACTGGGAGATAAGGATCTCCCAGCCCAACCACTCCCTGATCCTTATCTCCTAGCCCCGACTCCCTGATTGTGATCTCAGAGCAGAGGGCTTGAAGCTCCCTGCTGCCGGGCAGAGGGACATAGTTCCTACCCGGACTCTGATGGCGGAGCCTGCCTTGGCATCTCCCGGAGGTAAGGAGAAATCTCCCACTCCCTGGTGGAGGACTAACTGGGAGCAAATTTGCTATCAGTCAGTCGTCTACATGAGTGTTACTGCATCATTACTAATCAAAAGTAAATGTGCTACTTGCACTTGAAGATTTACTGCATAGTAAACATGTGTAAGTGTAGATGCACATGCTTACTTCGCGGTAAACTATGCTACTGAGCAGTTGTGTGTCTTGTGTAGACATGCCTGCTGTGCAGTAATACCATTAGTAGTATAAACTGCCTTTTTAGTTGTGATATGGTTAACGTGATATGACTGTGTGTCTACTCAAGTTCTAAGTATCTTGCCGAATAGGAGTCCTGTAAACTTCAGTCTCCTGGTGTGTAAAGTCACCACAAACCTCTTGATGAACTTACTTCTTTGCTAAGCAAAGTTTGGGATACATAACTCCTTACACAAGGATAAACTTTAAGTTTAAAGCAAAATAGAGCAAAAGAGTACTTTCCTACCTTGCTGTGATGATGCTGGCATGTAACAGGTGCTAAGTAAAGAATATAAATTATCACTGTTTAGGAAGAAGCTCCACTGTTGGGAATTTGACACAAGGGATTCACACAAAAGACTGAAAGGCTGCAGATGAGCGCTCATATATTGACATTCCTTCCACATAGATTCAGTCATCCACAAAAGATGAGGACTTTTATTAAACATATTTGAACCTAAGCAACAAAGATTATTTAGATCTCATCAGAACACATTCATACTTTGCTTCTTAAATGTGACAATAGCCTGCTAAGTTTAGTTTGATCATTAGCTAATGACAACTGAGAAAACACAACATTTTAGAAAGATTAATGTTTACACTTTTTAGATGTTAAAAAGAAAAAATATTTACCTTATAGTAACTGTGGCCCCTCAGGATAAGCTCTCCACAAGTATTCCAGTTCTCATATGCATGCACTCCATGCACATGAGACTCAAGTCATTTTTAACAGTATCTACCACCTATCTGTGTTTTTCATACACTCTGTATCCCTCGCTATTTTAAAGGAGGTATTGTAAGAGATTATCTAGGTCCTTTGCTTCCACTGAATTCAAATGGATGGGGTTCTATAGTGGGGAAAGAAATAAAAATTCATGTGAAGAATCATAATGGCTCTAGGGTAAGTAACCTTTCTTTCTTTGAGTGAATTTCTACAAGTATTCCACTCCAGTGCTTTACAGAAACTTATGCCACGGACTAGGTGTCTGGAATCCACTGGAATAATGACTAGAGGATAGTGTGCCCAATGCAGCATCAGACCTTGAGGTTTTTGCCAAGGATTCTTGCTGAATGAAAGTGAGAACCAAGCTTTAAGTAACAGCTTCACCAATCAACAAAATGGGAACACTTCTCAGAGATGTTTGGTTTCTGGCTATATCAACCCTAAGCTGTTAGGCAGATCAAAGTGGGGTGCTTTATAGCAAGTCTTAGTACAACCCAAGACTCATTTCAACAGCTTTTGAGCAGAAATAATCTGCTTCTTCATTCTATGGGCAAATAATAAAATGAAATCCAGAGAGTGGAGTTTAGCTGCTCTCGCTATAGAATGATGTTTTGGAAAGATGACAAATCAGGGAGTTACTTGATTAAAGTGAAAATCAAAAGACACTTTAGTAAGACCCTAATGTAAGGTCTGAGAATAACTGTATCTTTGTGGAATACTGTATGAGGAGACTGCACCATAAAAGCCTGACCATCTTCTAATTTTTTGGCCAATGTGATAATCATAATAGAATACTAACGGCTTGGAACAAGGGCCCATTAAACCTGTTAAGATAAATGCTGATGTTTTGAGATGTTGGAATCTCTCTGACCACCAGAAAGGTATTAATAAAATCCTTGTAGATTTAAGGCAGAAGACAGTGTTGGGGCTGTGCACTGCCCCCCACCTGTACCGCGGGGTTGGGGGTACTGGGTGTGAGTTGGTGTGGGAGCTAGTGGGAGCATGGGGCCCACACCAGTGTCCTGGGGCCAGTGCCAGCGGGGCCCAGAGCAGGGTGGCAGGAGCACGGGGTCCCAGCTGGCAGGGGCTCTATGGAGCTGGGCCAGCTCCCTGGTGGTGCAGCGCAGCCTGGCTCCACAAACCCCTGCTAGCCTGCACCCCGCTTTGGGCCCCACCAACGTGGGCCTGGGACATTGGTTCCAAGACATTGGGACATTGGTCCCAAGATGGTGACTAGGGGGTGGGGCACCTGTCAAGGGGCAGGGCTATCCATGTGATCCTTGACAGACTGCCAAAACTGGGTAAGCAGCCCTCTGCCCGAAATAATTGCCCACCCCTGCTGTAGGTTGTCTCCAAATAGGCACACTCATAGGGATACGAAGAATCAGGAATCCCTGAGCCTGAGGGAGATAAGTAATATTCTTCCTCCAAGAATGAGTAAATCTTTCATGTTATCTAGGAGGGCCAAAAAGGTTGTGGGTTTGTGGCAGCGACATGGCATCCAGTTTCTTGGGGCTGAAGAACAGTAGCAGAAAATCAGATGGATTTCATGATGCCGAGGCTGGAAACAGACATTTTCAGTGAAACCTGATCAGCTGTGCTGCAAGATAATGTGACACAGCTGATAACAATCCAGGGTCATCTATAGGTGCCCCAAGTTGCTGGGCTCTGACTTGGGGAGTGTCTGTAAGCAGGGGGAAAACCCCCCTCTATTGTATCCTAAAAGGAAAGAGTTAGGTGTTATAGAATCATGATAATAAAATATTTTCTTGGCTTAAAATATTCATTTAAAAAAAAAAGCATATTCAATGTTATCACACAATCTAATATACAGTAAAATTATTTTAGTGTTGGACAACTCAAAACTGAATGTGGATATAAGCAGACTAGCCAACTGCCTGTCAAGAATGAGGGAAGGGGGGTGTGGGTGGGGACAGAGGCCTGTGTCTGATTCCTCCTTCCCCCACACCTTTGAGGCTAGGCCTGCCCCCCTCCCCCTGCTGCCGTTGTGGGGCTGGGCTGGGCCCAGCAGCCCCCCTGTCCACTTCCATTCTGGGGCTGGACCTGCCCCCCCACCATTGCAGAGCCAGGCCTGGTGCCCCCCCTCCCTGCCTGCTGCCATTCTGGGGCCAGGCCGGGCTGCGCCCAGCTCGCCTCCCCCACCCTCTCCACCACCATTGCAGGGCTGGGCTGGGCTTGACCCCGTTCGCCTCCCCCCACCCTGCCCATCGCTGTTTTGGGTCCAGGCCCAACCCCCACCCACCCTGCTCCTTCCCCTCTGTCCCCGCTGTCATGGTGGCATCAGGGCCTGCTCTTCCCCTCCACCACAGCAGGCCTGGGCCCATTCCCCCCCTCCCTTGTGCCACTGCTGTGGGTACAACATTGTTCTTTACTCCCCTTGTGCCACGGTCACTGGCTGTAGCCTTGGCCCCCCCAGCTATCCCTGCTGTCATGGCAGCAGTCCACCACAGCACTGCCACCACCTGCAGGCCGAATGCTCTGAGAGCACTCTGATTGGCTGGCGAGTCAGCCAATCAGAGTGCGAATAAAGCATTATAGACAGACAGACAAATAGATTACACCTTTTATAATATTAGAATTAGTCAAAGTTTGCTCTCCAAACCATGGGAAACACTCAAATAATGTTTTAAATATATGTTTGTCACTTCAGCTCTTTCTTTAAGACAGGGGTGTCAATCTCATCCCATCCCTTGATCCAGAATATGGAGCTCCTCATAGGACAGATCTGAGAGGCAAGTGGTGGTGGAGGCAGCAATGGTGGAGAAGGAGCTGGCACTTCAGGGGATGGGGGAAGTGGCTGGAGGCTGAGCAAGGCTGTATTGACACAACCCTTGCTTGTCCCCCTGCTGCTGAGGGCCATGTCTAACAGAGCCATGGAGCTCCAAAGTCTGCATCAGCCACCCCACCCCCATTTTCTTGCTAGCTATTTTGGATCTGTTTTACATTAAACTTACGAGGTCCCCTTGACTTTAGTGAAGTTGTGTATATGTTTAACATACACATCCATATACGTATAGCATATAAATGTTGCTGAGGGGAATAGTTGAGGCATAACTTATGCTGTTTACTTTCTGAGGCACATTTGCATCACTTACCTTTATCTTCAGACTCTGATTGTGTGGCAAATATCATAGATAATGTGTGAGAATAGAGGAAGGTTTTCCATTCATTTTCAGGTAGGAATCCAAGTTCATCATGGACTTGATTTTCACCATAGTTACTTTGCATGATTGTAGCACAGAGCAGAAAAGAGAAGCAAAGTTGGTCTTCAGTGAAGAGGGCAGAAGAAACTATCTGTGGAGGGGAAAATGTTCCAATACAGATACAGAAATAAGCTTAGAAAGTACAAAAAACATTAAAACATTTCTTATAGCATTGTAAAAGGTTTATGTGTAACTAGATTTACTGTGACCTCTCACCTTATAAACATTACTTGTCAACAGGTCAATTATATCTTTAAGATGTCTGTTAAAGTTGTCTTTCTCATCCTCACATTTTTCACAGTCCTTCTGAATGAACTCCCTTCCGCTTAGCCTACTAGGGGCTTGTACTGTTCCAGATACAGAAGAAGTTGAATCTGACATTGAAATTTGCCTCTGAAGTTTATTTACAGACTCCATAGATTCTACAAAGATTTTATGGAACCATTCCAGTGAAAACTGATACATATAGTTGATTTTAACAAGATCTGCTACCACAAAGTAGAGTACAGCACCTCGAGCTGCAACAGGGAGATAGCTTTTGCGTGCTTTTTCAGTGGTGGCCTCTGTTTTTGCTGATGCTTCAATGCGTTCAGAGATCTCTTTTGAAGTAACTTTTGTTCTTTCTAAGTTGTCAAGGAGGTCTTGGTCATCTAGTATGTGCCCTAAAATCAACATTTTATTTATAATGAAAATTGATGATACAAAGGAAGATGCATGTCATTTAAAAATAATCGAGCTAGTTTCATGGAACTAACTTCATAAGGCTTATCTGTGGTCAGATCTTCAGTAAAAATTTAGCTTCAAGATGTATGCTAATATCAAAACTACTTCATATTTGTTATCATATTTTCTTGGCTGCAACTCGCACCTTTCCCCCAAGAATCAGCTTCCCAAAACTGGGGTACATGTATTAAGCAGGGAATCAGTCTTTTTTGATTCCTGCTCCATAGTGAAGCAGCTATAGCATTACTATTCAGGCAACTGTGGGAGTCAGTTGACTTAGTGGTTCATCGTTCTTCACTCCAGAGGGTTTAACAACTGTCTCTCCTTTTAAATGGTCTTGTTGTTCCACTAATCAAGCTAATAATTATTAGGATAATTTTGCTGTTTGCTAGCTTTTCCTTATCTCTACCCTTTTATTTCATAGTCCTGGAGACTCTTCAGCTCTTTTCAAAATCATAGCTCCAACCCTGGAAACCAGTCTTCAGCAGCAGCAAGGGTTTCAGCTTTAGTTAAGCAGAAAAGGGAAGGTAAATCAGATGAAGATTAGGCTCTGTGCCTGTTCTGTGCAGTCATAGCTCTGGAAATTTTTTTTTTCATTCTGCCTTTCAAAAACAAGGTGTATATAATATCCTGGCATGCAAGTATGTGAGAAAATATGGTACTTGTATTTTAGAAGATTAAAATATACTTGTATTTTTATATGGAGTTTACATTTCTACCTTGAATTTGAATCTGTTTGTATTACGCAAATACTTATAATTCAGATTTTTCTCCATGCTGTAGATCAATTCTAATCCAGGGTTGTCAAAGATGCAGCTTGCAGGGCTGCTCTATGGGCCCAGTTGAGTCTGCAGACCAGCCCTGCACTCCTCATTCAGGCCGTGGGGCAGCATGAGTTCAGTACCCCTGTTCTAATCAATCTGAATTATTATACAAAACATGCAGTAAAAATCATCTATATCACTATACTAAAAGAAAGCTCATATGATTATATATAATATTTTTTCTAAATTTTCTTTAAGCAGACGTACATGCTTTCTTTAAACTTTTTGTTTACCTTCTGCTTTCTGTAGCAGTGTCAGAGACTTTTGTTCCAAGTCTCGCAGCATGACTAGGTCAGCAGAGATACTCTCAAATAACTGATAATGTTGTTGCTCTAACTGGGGTGTCTCATGAATTACTACAGTAGACAAGAGATGGTCTTGCAAGCTTTGGAATGTTACAGTGAAGTTGATCATTGTGACCAGGTTACAAACTGCTGGGAGGAAATGGGGGTTGGCTTTTTGTGTTGTCATGTATAATCTGAAAAACATGTTAAGTGTTAAAGGAATATGCAGTAATGCAGCAAATCAAAATCTTTCTCAAAATATACATTTTATTGTTTTGAAATTCAGGTAGGAGATTACACTCATTAGGCAAGGTAAGGAGAATGACTATACTTTGCATGGAATTCTATTTCTTCCTGGTCATTACTAGGGCTAAAACATGGGAAGCCCCTCTTCCATTTTGTTGCCTGTGCATGCACTTAGTCATGTGCATAGTCGTTGTCTGTGTGTCCAGGCAGTCTCATCCAGGAACAGAATGGCTATTCATGTGCAAGTCCAAAAACACCATATAGGTGTAAAAAAAATGGCTACTTAGATGACCAAGAAGAGAATTCCATCCTTTGCCTGTTCTATGAATGAATTAACTTATGACTTCACTCCATCTCATGTAATGTATGTCTGTGTAGGGAGACCAGATATTCCATTTTCACTGGGACATTCCTGTTTTTAACACCTGTCCTAGGCATCATTTGAACAGGCTTGTTCAAATGAATGCTTTCATCCAGTTTTCAAAATCTCTGGAAACTTCCCAGGGCATGCTCTGACATGTATTTGAAGTAATTCAAGTTCCTCTAAAATCAGAATTGCTTCAAAACCAAGAACAATTCCAGTGTACAGGTACTCCCTCACTCACTTCCACTTCAACATACTGCAGCAGCACTCTCTAGCGCTCCTACCTCCCTCCTGCTCTCCTTTTCTCGTTTGCTCCACAAGACTTTTCAGGCTGTCCTGTTTTGAGACTCAGGAAATATGGTGACCCTATGTCTAGGACACCCATTGACAGGATTGAGACATTTTTTTTCTGGTAGCACTGGCTATCCTTTTTCATTACTACCATGTTAATGCCCCTCACTCCTGGAATTTTTGCTGGAGGCTTCAGGAGTAAGTCCTGTCTTTTAGCGCTGGTCACTGGAACAGGTCTTCCAATATGCAGAAACCCTCCAGCAAATGACTGTTAGCATTAAAACAATGACTTGGTAGCATATATCAATCAATTTGTAAGTTTAACTCTCCATTTTAAAGGACAAAAATCAAATTTGTATTTTAGTCATTTACCAGACTACTAGGTTGGGTTGAATGAGGAGAGACATTGCTAACAGAAAGAAAATGATCAGATAAGAAATTTCTTGACCTGTTGCAAAGCTTCTCTGCTGTTATAAATAAATTTATCAGATATGAAATGCCTCATTCTGTTGAACAGTTTCTCTCCTCATTTATCTCTAATGGGAAATAGTGAGAAGTCAATAACAGAAGCAAAGAGGCTGCCATGAGATCCTTTTAAGGGTGTTGCAGGGTGTCAGACAATATTAGCACTGTTGGGTGTGTAAGCACTAAGTACCTACACATGATTAATTATATTTACCAACAGTTATATACCAAACAGGTTCCACAGTGTCAAAAACATTCTGATCTGTTGTAGTCTTTCTGAGTTTTTTGCAACAGATGTTATTCTTCCATAGTCAAAAATAAGTGAAAACTAAGGGTTAGTATTTTCTGAGGAGTGCTTTGAGCCTAAAAAGTTTGAGAACCATTGATCTAAACTTTCCTTGGGAAGTCTAGCAAATACTGCAGTAAGGAAATCCCTTGGCTGAGTTGTGCATCTTAACCCTTGCTAGAAGAGGGTCCAAATAAAGGATAACAAATATCTCTTGCTATCTACTCATGACTTAAATGGGTGTCAAAGTTGTGCCTTATGACAGTATTTCTGGAGTTTTCTCAGTTTGTTTTTTCAGATTATCTACATAAAATATTTATTATATATTTTTAAGTTGTTACATACTTAAAGTTCTGGAAATGCCAGAATTGTAATTGTCCATGTAACCTTACTTTGCCCCTATGTTAATATGCCTCATAATATAGTCTTTCATTAAACGATCAGGTCCTATTCAGATTTCTGCCTTATTCAGTTCACAGGATGGTCTGTACTCTGGGAATCAATAAGGGGTATTTAACGAAGGAAGCTGCTCTCTGCTGCATCTGTTGCAGAAATTTGAATGTTTGTAATAGGGAAGGCACAATACCATGCAATAACTAATATATAATTGTATAATTAAAAAAATAAATCATCATGTATATGCACAATAAGATAATTAAGGTTGCCCAGGCAACACTAATAGTAGCATTCCTAAACTTTTTACATTGCAACTTTAGCATTCTTCTAATACAGCTTTTCTGTATGCAAGCACAGGTAGAACTGATAATAAGTTATTATTTCCTACCTTCTGGTGCCTGTTATTCTCCAAATGTAGGCCTCTTATAATATGTAATATATAGTTCAATCTAATAAGTTAGTAGCTAGACAAATGCTGCTATTGAGGACAGTTACCTGAAGTTGTGGTTGTATTCAATTTCAGAACCTGCAATTCTGATGTAATCTTTACCTACTTTGGTGTAGACTTCCTTTTTTAAGACTGGCTCCAAACTTGAATCCAATGTTTCAGCAAGATCCTAAAATCAATTAATATGTTGTCCATGTTGCAATAGTTATGGTACTTAATATGCCTAAAGAATCTCTAGTTTAAAATAGACTTCTAGAGTTTTATTGTTGAATTTAATTGATGGAAATTCACTTTTAAAAAGAAGTAATGCAGTCACTGTTTTATTCTAGTGGAAAAAAATATCCAGAATTAATGGGTACCATACAAGTGCTCCAACCTGTTCCAATTAGAACAGAGGCAGGCAATTATTTTGGGCAGAGGGCCGCTTACTAAGTTTCAGCCAGCCATTGAGGGCCGCATGACAGGCAGCCCAGGGCAGATTAATATTCATTTTCTAAATTTTTTAGGGGCCCCGTGGGCTGGATAGAAGCTGCATCTGGCCCCCAGGCCGCATCTTGCCCACCCCTGGATTAGAACATGTCAGAGCTGACTCAATTAAATGCGTCTGTTAGACCGTTCTAATTAGAATGCTTCAGCATGCTGCAGCATCACATGTATTCTGTGTCCTGCATTTCAAAATGGCAGTGGGAGTGCTTTAACTAAAACTACTTGAACGAGCTTTAAAATACTCCTGTGGCCATTTTGAAACATGGGACGCTGAATACATGTGATGCTGTGGTGTTTTAATTACAGCAGCTGTCTGGGAGCTACTCTAATTAAAACACACACTGCCCACCTCCGAGTATGTGTATAGAGACCCAATAACTCTAGGAATAACAGTATTTACAATGGTGTGACAATAACAGGAAGCCCTTTTATTCGAAGATCTTTTGTAAAAATGTTTATAACTTTTTTTTTTTAAACAAAAATATTTTTGTGGGCTGGAATCTTTTATTCTCATTCTTACCACAAAGGAGCATACTGGAAAGATCAGTAACGTTGTGAGTTAACCAAATGAGACCTTTTGTCAATTAACAAATAATTTGTGGTAAGATAAGTTGAGCCAAGTTTATTTTTATAACTTCAAGACAGCTATGGCTCTAGTCTCAAAGAAAGCAAGGGCATTTAAAATGTTTGAAAAAACCTGACATTGGAAATAATTAGGGACTTAATCAGATGCCCAAGATTTGTGTGGCAGGGATCTTCTCCAAGTAGCTGTTCCCACCAAATTCAGGTAGGGCTGGTGGGATAAGCTAGGTATCAGCAGCAACAAGAGCTCCTGGGGATAAGGATCCAAGCAATGAAAGGGGACAAACATAATTTGGCCAAGGAAAGGCCCATTGTCACCCTACTGTTCTTTCAAAAATTCTCCTGGAACTTCCCATATGCCCTGTCCCTACCTACCTGGGAACTAACAAAGGAACATAGGCAATGGCTATCTGCAGAAACCCTATTAGAAAGACTCCTTTGGTGTCCAATGCTGGGGAGTTGGAGTAGGGTGAAGTGGGGTGTTTGGGACCCAGAGCCACTGGATAATTTCAGGTCTTCTGAGAAGAAGTTTTCTTCTGATTCACTAGAAATTCATATGGCTGACTGATGGTTTCATGTATGCAAATTTTATCCATTACCTATCAGTGCCTCTGGTCTAATTTATGACACAAGTTTTATCTCAAAGTAACTGCACTGACATGGGTGATGTTGCTTCAGATTTATACTATCATGTGGGAGAAGAGAATCAAAGTTCTAAGGTTTTAGACTGGTATTATTTATTAAATTTAAATCAAGAATATTAAAGCAAATAAAGCTACAAACTGTCTGATCTTCCATCACTTTCCTATTCTTATATTTTGGGTGATTATTTAAACTCCCTTTATTCTTATAAGAACTTCATATTTCTAATTTTTCCTTTTGTTCTTCACATAGAACTCATCAGACATTAAAGCCAAGCTACCTTAAGTAAAACAGATTCTCCAACTCGCACTGCATTTTCAAGAATTCTTAAGTAACTGGAATCCGAAGCATGAATTTGTCGCAACTTGCCCCCTGCCATTTGACATATCCATTTACAAGCCTGTTTTTGTGGATCGATTAGTAAAGGCCATCGCCACCCATTCTTGACAAGAATAGCATTTTCAGTGGAGTACTGGTCCTGCGGTAAACCTTCATTTTGCCATTTTCTGACCTAGAAGAGTTTTGAGTTTCCATGTTTATTTTTGACAATCCTTATTATTCTATGAATAAATTAGTCACAAATAACTAGGCATAAAGATTTAAATCAAGGAAACATAATAATCGTAAACAACTTCATTAAAGTACTTGGCCCTTTGAATTTTACCCTCACTTGGAATCAGGTTGAGTTCTCAAAAGGGAAAGCTATCAATCACCTGAAAAATCTTGTAATGTGTTTAGTGTAAGAAATCAAGAACAAAACAAACTACTTCTCTTACTCTCTTATTCACTGCCCATATTAGTACCTCATTCTTTTCTGTCATAGCTGCTATTAGAGAATAATTTGGTGACATGGGAATCATGTTCTCATTACACAATCTCAGACATTCATTCACTAGCTGCTGACGATATTCTGAAGTTAACACTCCACTGTAGACTAGGGATGCTGCTGAAATAAGGGCATCACCCATGATACCATGTAGCTTTTGGTCTAAATTATTAACTGCTTTCTTCCATCGCTCCTAACACACACAAATAAAAAAAGATTATTACAAAAAAAACCCAACAAAACCCACACACAACTAAATTATTTTAAATTTATGTTAATATGTACCATTTAATTACTATCAAAGTTTACATATTTCAACTAAGCAAAATAGGAACTGTAATAGGGTCTGTATCTAGTTATCAGCCCACATCACAAAAATATAAAAAAGTAAAAAAAACTCATGAGACTAAAATCTTGTATGTTCTGAGACCAAAAAGTAAGCCAATAATACCATCTCATTCTCCAAAGCAGTGCTTAATACAGATGCCCTATTCAGACGCTGAGTTGCTAGTTCTTTTCGAGTTGCTAGCATTGCTTTCTGAGCTGCACTCTCTTCATATCTTGCCTCTAAATTCCGCTGATGTTCTTCAATCTAAAAAACAATTAGCAGAATACGGATCAAAAATGTTTTTGTATAGTTTGGCTAATGATTTTTGCTTGCCTGATTTCATCAGACAAATTTATCTGAATCATGAGAACATCTAGCAAGATCTTGTAGAAGATTAAATAGTTGGTCTTATTACAGATGGCTGGTCAGTTGGTCAGGAATTTTTCAAAGAAAGTTTCTTTCACTAGAAAAGTGCCAATTTCTCAAGACTGATTTTACAGGAAGGGTCAATTTCAACACATTTCTTAATCTATAACCTGGAAAAAAGTTTTGAAATTATTAAAGCATCATATTTTGATATTTAGAAACAAAAAATAATTTTTATTAGGTCAAAATGACTTTTCATTATGAACTTAAAGCTGATTATAGTAAAAAGAAATAAAAAGAACAAAATCAAAATTAAATATTTAAGAAATATGGAAATGAAATGTTCTGACTGACGTAAACTGAATTTTTTTGGGATTATTGATAAATAAATATTTGATATTTTTGTTTTTCATCCTACTTTGTAAAGGGGAAGCTTTTAGAATATTAAAAAATTTCTCAGAACAGGTAAAAGCTTTCCTGCTGAGTTCCTGCACTTAGATTTTAACAATAGTTTTTTTCCATGCTGTGTTGCTCTAAAACAGGTGTGGCCAGCCCTCAACATGCATGCCACAAGTGGGACATGTGACACATCAGGGAGGGGGCAGGCAGCACAGTGAAAGATAGGGCAGGGGGCAGAGCAGCAGATTAGACAGGGTTAGGGGTTTGAAGTGGCACTGTCAGGTGCAGGACTTTCAGTTCTGGTTGCCTGTATGGCACAGCTGGGACCAAGAGCCCTGTCAGGCATGGGACTCAGTTCTGGCTGTGTCCCACAGGCTGCTGGGACCAAGTGCCCCATCAGTTGTTGGCCTCTCAGTTTCCACTGCTGCAAATTGTCAGCTGTGGGGGGTGAATGGAGTGTCCCATGGCTGGAGATCACAATGTCTGAGGGATTGCAGCAGCTGCAGTCTCCCAGTGGCAGACTGCCTACACATGCAAATTAAAGGTGGATAAAACCAGCTATAAAGTTATTATGCATTTTCAAGCAATAACTTTATAGCTTATGAAACAGGGAACCCTTACACTGTTATGGAAAAGCAGAATGGCCTCTTTAAGGGAAGGGGTTTTGTGAATTGTACAAAGGCATTTGGCTAGGCTGGGGTTAATAAGCAGCCTTGCCAGTAGGTCAGCTGATAGGGGACATGACCAGAAGGTGGCAGGGCTCTGCGCATATAAGCAAGAGGCAGGCAATTATTTTGGCTGGAGGGCCACTTAACAAGTTTTGGTGAGCTGTTGAGGGCATCAAGGGTAGCCCTGCCCCTTGACTGGTGCCCTGCTCCCTGATCGCCATCTTGGAACCAGCTGTCCTGTCCCCTAACCCTTGAACTTTGCCACTGGAAGTCCCTCCCCTTGCCCCCAGAAGTATTCCTTTTGGCTAGAGGGGTTGCCATCTTGGAACCAGAAAAAAAACAAATTATATTTAAAAAAAAAAAAAAAATCAACCAACATACATTAATTTGATTACAAAAAATATTTTTGTCTTGATATATATGCGTTTTGTTTAGTGTACATTAGGGTCGTGCTAAACGGGCCATATTTAATTTGGCTTTGGCCAAAATCGGGGACAGTGATTTGATGAATTGATTCAGATCACTGCCCCCGATTCAATTTGACCAAATCCAAATTTGAAGATTCAATACTGATTCGGAGAATCAGCCATTCAGCCATAAACAGCTTTAAATATTTTTTCTACATACCTCAAGGTGCCAGGCACAGCTCATGAATGCTGCAATGCTGGAGTGGATGGAATGTCCCACAGGAGTGTGGGGGGGCCCCTGCATGCTTGGTGGTGAAACCAGAAGTGGACCGGAAGTACTTCTGGTCCACTTCCAGGTCCCCCAGGGAGCATGCAGGGGGCCCCCCTGTGCCTGCCTGGCTTGGTGATTGGCTGCAGGGGGACCCCAGGTGCCCCCCCAGGCCCAGGAGGCACCAGTTGCCGAACTGGGGGAGGCAGCATGCTTGCCGGTGGATCCAGAAGTGGACTGAAAGTGCTTCTGGTCCACTTCCGGGTCTGCTGCCAAGTGCACAGGGGAGCCTCCATCTGCCCCAGCATCACAGCATCGATGAGCTGCCTGGTACCTTGAGGTGTGTAGAAAAATCATTTAAAGCTGTGTTAATGTCTGAATTGCTGAATCTTTCCAAATCTCTCCAAATCATTTCGGAGAGTTCCAATTTAATTCAGAGAGATTAAAGGGTCTCCTGATTTAAATTCAGATTTGGAGGTTTGGCCACAGAATTGAGCTGAATCTCCACTGAATTGAATCAGAGACCAAAGTTTTGCACAGCCCTAGTGTACATAGAGATGACTGCATAATAGCTTAAAATGAAATTTTTTTTATGTTGTAGGGAGGGGGGTGTATGGAGGGGTATAGGTGGGTGGGCACAGGGTTTGTGGGGGCCTGTGGGGGTGTGTGTGGAGTTTGTGTGGGGGGGG
>NW_017729022.1:173250395-173268519 GCF_001723915.1 Gavialis gangeticus | reverse complement strand
GGATGTGTGGGTAGGTAGGCGGTTTGTGGGGGGCTGTGTGTGGGAGGGAGGATGGCTGACAGTTGTGGCATGCATGGTGAGGGAGGCTGGCTGGGTGTGTGAGAACATGGAGGTATGGGTGCATGGGTATGGCGGTCACAGCCTGTGGCGTATGGAGCCCTAGCAGTGTGTGGTCCCCGCAAGCCCCAGGACTGCATGTGGCTGGGCTGCCAATAGGGAGAGTGGTGGAGTTGGCCTGGCTCCATAGAGCTCTTGCCAGGCACACTCCATGCTTCTGCTGTCCCATCCTGGGTCCCTGCTGACCCTGGTCCTGGGGCACTGGTGTGGTTCCTGCACTTCTTGGCTTGGAAATGCCATTAGTGGCCCAGGGGCACATGCTGGGGGACTGCTGGGGGACAGCCCTGCTGGGGGAAGGCTTAAGGCATAGTCAGGTGCCTGAGAGGGCAGTAAGACCAAAAAGGGGAAGAGCCTGGGGCCAGAAGGTCCAGTGCCTAAGAAAGGCAGAGACATGGGCCAGGGATCAAATGCACACCTGAGAGGTGCAGAGACTGTAGCCAGTGGCCCTAAGTCTGGGAGTAAGCCCAAGCCCAATAGGGCATGGCTAAGGCTGGATTCCAGACACCAGGTCTGACACAATGGATCCTGAGCTACCTGGCTCAGAAAGAGAAAAGGGGCAGAGGTCAGGTCAGTTGAGACCCCCTACAAGGGACTGATTGCACAAACAACACCTGCGAGGCATGGATGTGGTGTAAGGAGCAGTTTGGAGCCACATAATAAGCCCCTAAGGCAATGGGTGCCTCAAGGCACATATGGGCTGGGAGGGCTCAACTATGAACAGAACCAGTTTGGGCTAGTGAGGTCTGAGAGGGGACCCGCTGGCAAAAGAAGGACAATGACTTGTTCTAGGACTAAAAGGCAGCTTCCCTTTCACAATTTAATAATTACATCAAGGCATAGTGGAGGGTACCTAGAATCAGGATAAGGCAGTGGTAATTTGGCCACCAGGGGGTAGCACGGTCACTCCTGGGTCCTGTTCCTGCTACACTGGTTGGACACTTCTTAAGGCATGATAGTTAATTAGCACATGCAGCCCATCTAAATTTAACAAAGTAATTGTGCAATAGATTTAATGAAGGCCTATGGTTGCACTCCAACTCTCCAGTAAATAAGTGTTTCCCTTCTGATGTCTTTGAAATAAAAATAACTTTCAAATGTTCATGTAGAACCAAAGGACATGCAAAAACTTACACACTGCAAATAATAACAGTTGGCATGGAATAATGAGAAGTGTCTCACCAGGGCTAAACTTCTTTGTTTTTCTGCTAGTTTTTGATGAGCTAGCCTCAGTACTTCCTGAGCTTCTGTCACACGGACTTGTTTTGGATGCACTACCTAGATAAAAAATATGTACCATAGGATGCAGAATGAGAACATGAACAACTTGTTAAACATATTTATAATCTTGGAAGTTATTCAGAAAGAGGAGTCACAATCTTCCTCGACATAGAACTTTCCCAGTGGTAGATTTTCAAAATGAAATGTCCAAAATTATAGTCCTAAATTTTGATATAGTTAATCTAAATATGTAGTCTGGTTTTCAAAAATAGTGGACACCTCTCCCTGAAATTAGTGAGAACTGTTGGGTACTTACCACATTTGAAATTCAGGTCACTTATTAAGATGGCTAAATATAGATGTAGGAACCAAACTTTATATATTAATATGTTTATTGAGTTGGTTACTTAGAACAACAATCTATTCTAAGAAATCCCCTGAGCTACAGAAGCAGGTGGATGTTTGATTAGGTGGTAGAAACTCTTGAGTATTTCTTTCAATTAGAGATCAAGTCTAGTGAATTACTTTTGTAATCATTTGTGAGGAATTGAGAGCTTGGATTCTTTACAATTCTGTATTAAACAAAATTTACTTGAAATTTAATGTAGACTCATACTATATTGAGAATATGATCAATGTAAAATTCTAACTGTTATACTGTATTAGTTACTGTACATATACTTGTATGAGTAAAAAAAAATCCATTAGTCACATTATTTCCTGATACAAACCCAGACAAGTATAAATTACATGTTTCCTATTTCTTCACTGTACCCTCTTTGTTTAGCTCACAGACATAAGCAAATACCTCCTTTGACTTCACAGAGCCATGTTTATTAACCTAGGTGCATATTACTGAAAAAAAACTCTAAAAACTAAACTTCAGTTTCTACAGTACAGTTATAAAATGGCATATTTAGCTCAAGTTGCAGAACATGTAATAGTTCTACTGTTTAACAGGGCTGAAAAGTCAATACTAAAGTCAGCCAAAGACATCCAGATCAAACAAATCACCGCCCAAATGTTTAATTTATGCATAAATTATAATATGTTTATTGCAACTTTGTGCTGTAGTTGCATTTGCTCTTTCACAGGTAAATGTCTCCTTCTGATATGTGTTATTACTGGCTGTATTTGCTTGTTTTGTCTGCCTCTCTGGGACTCTCAAACACAAACAGTACATTTGAGCAAAACCCTTGCACAGGTTAACATTCTCCTTCAGTCTGTAAAATGCCAAATTTTTACTGTAATAAAGAACCTTTACTAGAAATTGCTGATTAACCAAAACACCTGTTTGACTTCTATTTCAGATATTTTAAGGTAAGCATAATTGTTTAGCTAAGAATGTCAAACATTTCTCATAATATTTTAAGACAAATACTACCAAAACAAATTAAATTTGATATATGTGTATATGTGTGTATATACAGTATATATGTATTAATACATATTATGGAGTACCTAGTTTATTGCATACTATGTTTTCATTTGTTGTTATAGTAGAAAATGATGTATTTATACTTTTCCTACAGTGTCTATATGGTTTATGGTGTGTGTGTGTGTATATATGACTTCAGCTGACTGCTCAAATGATAATATTTCTTAAATCAATCGCAGCTCAGTTTTAGTTAGAAGTATCAAAATATAACTAAGTTGAGGAACCTTAAAATATTATTGTATAATGTATTATTTTGCCTTTAAGAAAATTATAGTGTATAACCAGAATGTTATTTACATTTAAAAAGTTCACATACACATTTTTCCTATATCAATAACAATTTTCTGTGTTTCTTTAGCTGCACCTCGGATCACCTGTAAAATATTAATTATCAGGTCACGTGTTTGAAAGTTGTCAACATCTATTATACTAGACATGGAACTACATTTACTCCTCTCATATCTGTTTGGTATATTCTGTGCATCACATGTGGTACAAGCATGCCCTGAAGAGTGCAACTGTACCCAGAGACCACATCTTTACCATACTGAGGTGGACTGTTATCAGAAAGGACTGACGGAGGTTCCACAAAAGTTGCCTCTGAATACATGGGTCCTAAGATTTGGTAAGCACAGTAACATCTGCTCCCTCTTGTAAGTATTTGTGATATGTTTTGTGATATTTAGGGCAGTTAAGGTAAAATAAATGAGTAAAACATGTTAATGGCTGTATAAATATTAGAAAGCCACAATTACTTGGAATAGGTAACCATTGATCACGTGGGTTTTTTTTTGCAAAAGCTCTGTTTAAAGTTAATAAAAGCTTTCAAAACATTACTGAAAGTTTTTAATAAGAATTAGAGACAGAAGATGCATCCTAATCCACTAGACAAAACAGGAGACGTGGGTTCTAGTCCCCACTCTGTCATAGAGTTATATGACCTGAGAGAATCCATTTAAACTTTCGGCATTGCAATTTTCCCACCCTTAAAGTAAAAACAATACTTGTTTTATCTTTATGCAAAGAGATTTGATCATTAGGGGAGAAAATATATGTGATGCCTAAACAATAAGATGCAAGTATGCCCTCTGTGGAAATTTTGGTGTTTATATGTTAAATAAATGTGTTTCAATATATGCATTTACCTCTAGTTTTTAAAAATGCTTCAATACACAAGTTTAACATAAATACATAAAATACAAAATAAGATGTATTCTGAGTGACTTAAATAAACTCCTATAAATAGAAGAAAGCAGAAAGAAGCCAAAATAAGCTAAGATTTTAGTGCAGAATCGTTACATTGTTTAAGACGCAGTAAACAGGCTTGTTATGTAAATTACTGGTATACTTCACTCTTGAGAAAAATAAAACATATGTAGTCAAACTGTTTATTTATGTACATGGCCTGCAGAAGACCCTCCACATAATCTCAGCCTTGTGGGTAAGTGTGTGCAATTAAAAGGACTTCAGTAAAGCAGCCACGAAAGGGTGCCTCTGCAGCTTTCAGAGTGGACTTGAGAGCAGAATGTAGAATTCTTTGCTGCACAGATCTGTTGAGCCCTACCATATAGTGCAGATGGTGTATAGCTGCTATACCAGATCATAAAGTAACAGCCACAGGACATTTGGGTCCATATCTTATTTCATCTTCAGGTGTCAAAGTATATAAAGTAGATACATAAGTGTCAGTAACAGGATTTTAGATTTTATTTCTACTTATGCAATTAGACTTGTCCCCCTGAGCATGATCAGGAGGAAGTTAGTACAGCCACTTTTTCTTCTTAAAATCCTATTTTACTTGGGAAGTGCAGAAGTCTGTGTAAATCCCCAAAAATTTAACTGGAGGAGAAACAGGCTAAACACCTGTTTGATCGAGGAGGCTAATGAGCAGGGCACTTGCCTAGAGGCTGAAAGGTCCAGGTTCTAGGTCACCCTCAGCCAGAGAAAGTTTGAGTCATCCTACACTTAGAGCTCCAACACATGATAGAACAAGTAGCTATAGCAGTCTAATCATTCAGATGGAAATAGAATGCTAAAGGTGAGGTAGAACTTGGGTTGTGGCATCTGCACATGAATGCTGTGCAATGCTTTCAGAACAGAGGTGGATTTTGTTACTCTAATCCATAATAAAGCCTGAATGCTCTACTTTTATAGGTAGAGAGTAAAATGAACCCTATTAGGATTAATACAATGTAGTTATATGCCAATGCATAAGCTTTAGAATAATACTGAAGAGCACCTAAACTTAAAGTAACGATTTATTTTCTTTCCAAGGGGCCAATACATTACAAGAACTTCCAGATAAATTCCTGTCTACAGTTCGGAACATTGAAAGTATCAACCTGGAGCACAATTCCATAAAACTAATACATCCTCAGGCCTTTCACAGAGTTAGAAAATTGAAACTAATTAATCTTTATGGAAATCAGATCACTAAAATTCCACCCAAAGCATTCCAAGAATTGATAGATTTGCGCTTTCTTATGCTTGGTCAAAATCATTTAGTAGAAATTAAGCCTGACACTTTTCATGGCCTTCTGAACCTCTCTGATTTAGATATGCCTTTAAACAGAATTACTACTGTGCCCGCCAATGCGTTTCAGACATTAAGTGCACTAAAGACACTCAATTTGGCCTTTAATATAATTTCTAAGATTTCAACAAGATCCTTCATTGGCCTTAGCCAACTGCACCTCCTCAATCTTGAGCAAAATAAACTAAAAAGCCTTCCTGGGCGAGTCTTCAAGCCTCTGATTAAATTGGAGGTCATAGTACTGGACAGCAACTTGCTGAAAACAGTAAATGCAGCTGTATTTGAAGGTCTCTCAAATCTACAACAGTTGTATATGAGAAATAATCATATTGAAAGGCTTCCCCGAGATGTTTTCAAAAATACCCCAAGACTAATGCAACTTGCTCTAAGTGGAAACAAGCTTAAGTATATTGATGGAAACATTTTGAGCCATCTTCCAGGTAAGAACATAGTATTATTCCTCTTTCCATTGTTCTTCTTATTATTTTGGTTTAGGAATTAAGGCTGTTCTAACATTTTTTTCATACGTGACAGCAGTTGGTGTCAAAGCTGCCAGAAGTAAGAACTACATCACACGGTCCCACCTGAACCTAAGTCTGTTCCAATTTTTTTTTCGGTCTGCAAAATACATTTTTAAAGCTGTGATGGAAGATACAAAATCTCTGATTTCCTGACTTGCCAATTGGTTCCTCAGTCAGGACTAGAGAAAACTAACTGATATTCTATTTAACAGTCTCTATTTTTCCCCTCATATTCAGATGAATCCTAACATGTTGAGGTATGTTATGTCTACTTATTAAGTTTTTCACAGTTTGCTATTGTTTGGGGACATTGTAATGTATAGCAAGGGTATCAAACTCTGCTGACCAGTTGAGTCATGTGGAGCCAGTCTGTGGCCTGGATGAGTGTCATGGGGCTAGTCTGAGCACTGGATTGAGCCCACAGACTGGGCCCATGTGCCACACACATGCTGGACCTAGTACCATGCACTGTATGCAGCATGCAAGGGTGGTAGCATGCACAGTATGCAGCATAAAGGTCCAGTCTGAGACCCATAGACCAAATAATAAGCCTCCGTGGGCCATATCTTTGACACCGCTAGCATATAGGAAACAATACTGTAAAAATATATTATTTAAATTTTAAATGCACTATTCTGTGTTTGACATTGATATCCTTTCTTTGCAACTGTCTTCTGTAAACATCATATTTGGCAAATGACTGAAATGCAAATCTCGCTACTTTTACAAGTTCTTTTTTCCTATGGCTCCTCCATTAATAAGAATACAACACAAGGGAAAACACAATTTAGGATTTTGTAAGCTTAATTATATGCTAAAATCTATAATTATCTTACAATATTTTCCAGAATGTGCTAAAAGTAATACAGACAGAGGAAAACCCTATTTATTCAGTCAATTTCTTCAGTCCCTGCTTTAAATGCCTTACAATCAAAATGCGTACAAACTAAATGAATGGCAGATGAAAGGAATACAACATGGTCTCAATGATGATGATTAGTATAAGTCCTGTAAACTTAATGATTTACTTTTTTAGTGTAAGGAAGAAGAAATACATACACAAGATGCCAACCTGAAGCAGTCAAAACACATGTCAGGATGCCAACAACTCACGAGATTGTCTTTAAAAAGTCATGAGATTTTCAAATATATTCTTTCTTTCTTTATTTTGAACCTTTCTTCTCTGTTACCATAAGAGCTAGAAACTTACACCTATTAATTTAAAACTGAAATGCTCAGTTAATTAAATCACTCCAGGAGAATCATTTAGGAAAAGCACCAAGAATTGCAGGTCCCATCGTGAAATCACAAAAGTCATTATTAGTGTACAGTGCTGAATCATAGACATCATGATAGAAAAGGACTTGGAAAAGATTTGAAAAAGGATCTTGAAGGTACAGATGAGTGAATTAATTTAAAGATGTGGCTATGAAAAGGATCAAATTCTAGGTGGGTAAGAGTGTGTGGAGGACTTCAGTTTTGGACATCTTAGGTTGAACTGACTGTAAGACATTTGAGGCGGAAATAGGAGAGAGAGAGGCAACAATGTAGGTTTGGAAGGAGAGTAGGTCAAGAATGGAGCAGCAGATTTAAGAATAAGTTGCAAAGCAATGGCATATAAAGCCATGTAAGAGGATAAGCCCACTACCAAAGTGAGGATGCAGGGGAAGAAGAACGGAGAGCTGAAAAAGGCTGGGAAATATATAGTGGGTACAGGAGAGAAGGAAGACAACCCACAGAAAGAGATGCTGAATGAGCAGCAGGGCTGACATGCAAAGAACCTAGAGATGACAACAATGTAAATGACAAGGGGAGATACAGTGTCAAATACGAGGCATTGATTATAGTTTCAAGTTCAGGTGAGGGTTCAAGATTAAGGGTGAAGTACTATTTTAAACTCTTGGGCTGCAACAAGTGATTGAAAACTTGGATAAGGGTGGGATCAACCAAGAGAAGATTTTAGAAACCAAATTGGAGATAATCCAAGATGGAGGAGAAGAACTTGACGCAAAATTGTATATGATAACAAAGATGCAAAGAACTGACAACAGACAAGAAAATGAGAAGTGTGTTTAAAAGAGAAGTAAGGAATATTGCTAGATTGTAGGCATTACAAAGCTCAGATCAGTAAGAGTGGGGGCTATAAAGCTAAATAGCATTGACATAGATGAGGTCAAAAAGTATCAATTAGATGATGACAGGAGAAAGAGCAATTCTTAGTGAAAACAAAGCAAAAGTAGCAATATTTTTTTTGTATCTGAGAGACTCTGACTGAACCGTGAGGCTAAGGGGTTAGATGAAATGAAATCGTTTAGGGTGGGGAAACTGAGATCAGAAAGACACTCAGATAATGAAGTCAGAGGAAGAACAATTTGGGGGGTAGAACAGATTATTTGACAAATAATTCAAATATGTTTTCAAACCATAAAAAAACAAATTATACTTGATATATGTAAATTACTGAGTTCTATTCACCATTTTTCTATTTCAGCTATTAAAGATGTTTTCTTGCACAATAATCCATGGGCATGCGACTGCAATATGAAATCGTTCATTCACTGGCTCTCACAAACCAAGGCCAAGGTATTTCCTTTTGAAGATCTAAGGTGCAACTTTCCAGTAGAAAATAAAGACAAAGCAATTCACACACTCATGGAAAAGGATTTCAAATGCAAAGCAAGATCCTGAATTGAAAGCCATGTTGAGAAGATGCTACAGTTGAAATATCAATGTGTAATTTTAATACAGATTCTTCCTAATTAATATAATTTAATTCCTGAATACCCTTCATTTAAATGAAGGTCTCATATAGGATGGCTGAAGTGTTCTGTTAGTGACAGTCATTTGTGCAACTTTTGCTCTTCCACATTGAATTCTTCCTCTTAGTTCCTCCGTCTCCTTGGCTCCTTTCTTTCATGGGAAGCCTAGATCCTTTGTGCAGCTTTCTTTCTCTAGTACCCGTTTCTCTCATCTCACCTTCTTTGCTTCCAAACTTTCATCATCCACTATAAACATATATTTCTTGTAATTCCTCAGCTAGACCTTCTACTGGGTTCCGGGCTGTTCCTACCAAATAGCAGTTCCCTTCCACTGAGACACTAGGATGCATTTTTCGTCTACCTGCCCCCTACACTGTACTCCACCCAAACCTCTCCATAATTTGGCTCTTCCTCCCATTTCTGCTCACTCCACTCTAATCTCACTCTGTCACTGGATGCTGCTCCACATCCTGGCTCCATTTGATTTCCTGTCTCTAGTCCCTATCTACAAACCAAATAGATTCCTGGTGAAATTCCATATCCTGCAGATGAATTGAGGAATGAAAGGGTAAGGTAAAGAGTGACTTCTTATATTACTGGAGTATTAAAATATGAAAAAAATCCAAAAAACATAATTGACAACCTCTCTTTACTCACTTACAGTACTCCTTTGCACACAGCCAGTATTAATGGGAGGAAGAATTCAGGAGGTAGTCCACATAATACTCCTTTGAAATCGTTTCCACAGTAACAGTTTGAATTTTTCTGGAACAGGCCATTTTTCTGGCCTAGAGAATAGGTAGACTTTTTGCTTCCCAAACCATCTCAGTAGGTGGCTCTGTTGGAGCAGCAATGTCAGAAGTTCCTCTGGGCTGACCTGAAGCCCCGTTTAAAGGCAATATTACATTTAGAATAGGCCTAGTGTAAGCAGACAGTGTACACCCTCCCCAACCCTGGCCTACAGAGTTGACCACCATTTCACCTTCCATGATATGCAATGGAAATGAAGACTAAAGCTGCATTCAGCCTGGGCATGGGGGATTCTCACATAAACCAAGGGACAAGACATTTTTATTACATTTCCTGATTGTATCTATTTGTATAGCTATGTATGGCACAGAAAAGTAAATATATAGAGAATATATTGTATTTTGTGTGTGATTATCATTAATATATTGAATGCCAAACAATATACTGTAGTTCTGTAGTGCCTTGTAATGTTTGTTTCTTTGACATGAAAATGTTATAACCTCATCCTCAAACTTACTGAGTTTAACCAAAGCAAAAATGCTGTAGCAAATGAAATTACCATGGTCTGCTAATTAATAATTTCTTATTCATGTCATTTAGCCAAGAATTGGAAACAAGATTCTGACAGCCAATTCAATTCTCAGATTGTGCACAAGCACAGAGACAGAAAGCAGAATTTTTGTATCTGATGCATCAATGCCTACAAAACTCACACAACGCCTATCTACTGCAGCTATAACTGCAAAGAGAAATATTCTACAGTGTTACTTTGAGACTGTGTAGCTCAGGAATATATTGCTGCAGGTCTGCTCTTTGACATGTTCTTGTTTTATTTGTTTTTCTTTAGATGAAAAAAAAAATAAAAAGACTTCTGATGTTGCAACACATCAAATACCTGGCACTTATGGCAGACTGCTCATATACTTCTTCAGAAGTAAAAGCCTCTGCATATAGGAATGAATAGATATATAAGTTATAACTGCTCTGAAAATAAGTTAATTTACCTGCCTACAGGTACTTAGGATCTGAATCTAGCCCTTATAATTATACAATGTTAAATTCCTATTTCTTCTTTCCATAAAACCTATTTAATATCTATTTTCTATGTTCCAATTTTTAAAGAAATCTGTCTTTAAAAGTGAATTTACTTGTTGTGAATTGTCAGATTGATCGTAGGATGGTCCTAAGTAAGGAAAGGAAAAAAGTTAGACTCTTTATCCACAGTATAGAAACAGCATGGTTCTACCAAATGTGTCTGAATCCCAATTCAGTGAGAACTTCATAAGGACATAAAATGGGTATTCCTGGCTCTTAAGTCTCAGATTTCAGTGCTGAGATTCTCATTATGGATTATTTAGAGAAGCTAGATAGTTTCAAGTCAGCAGGACTAGATGGGATACATTCAAAGGTACTGAAGGAATTGTCTGAGGTAATTTCAGAATCATCAGATATCCCCTTTGAGGACTCATGGATGTCGGGTGAGGTCCCTCATGATTAGAAAAGGGAAAATATAGTGCCCATCTTTAAGATTTTTGTTTTAAGACCAAATTCCAAAGCAACTGAGCTGAGCAAAATCGTTCTAGTTTGTGTGGTTTTACCACTGGGCAAGTCTTGTCCCTCCCAGACACATCAGTCCGGCACTTCAGATACTCCCCAAATCCATGGCAGGCATCCTATGTGCAGGCCACAAGCCAAAAGGCACTGGAGTTTGGATGCCCCCTAGTCATGCTTGGTACTTGCCAAAAGGCCGGAGGAGCAAGCCAAGGAGGAAAGTGTAAACACAGTCCCCCGTTACCACAAAAATGTGCAGTTGAGTTTCCTGCATTTGGGAAACTCACAGTGGTCAGCCTGCCCGGCGTGCAAGGGACAGGCCTCACCTGGGGAAAGTCTGTTGATCATGGTATCTCCCTGCTCATCTTTATGAAAGGGAAGAAGGAGGATCCAAGCAATTGCAGACCAAATCAGCCTGACTTCATACCTGGAAAATTCATGGGGCAGGTCATCAAAAAATCTATTATTAAGCACCTAGAAGAGAACAAGGGAATCAAGAACAGCCAACATGGGTTCACCAAGATTAAGTCATACCTGACCAGCCTGATTTCCTTCTATGTTACGGTGACAGGCTCTGTGGATGGGGGGAGAGCAGTGGATGCGATATACCTTGACTTTGTCACAGGAGCCTGTCCAAAGCTTTGCTATTCTCAGTAACAAGCTCATGAAATACAGACTAGTTAAAAGACCTCAGCTGCACCTGTGCAGGAAAGCTCAGGCTGGGGTTGCCATGGAGACCAGCTGCAGCTGTGCTAGTAGCGGGTACAGCAGAGCAGCGCCAGGGGGTTGCTCTGGAGCCGCTGGGAACTTGCAATGGGGCCATCTTGCTTCAGAGCCAGGGCAGAGCTGTGATCTATAGCCTGAACACCCCAGGCAAGGACACATAAGCAGGGGATCATGGCTCTGCCCCAGCTCTTTGCCATGCAGGCAGGGGTGGCTGGGAAGTGGAGTCCACGGCCAACTGGATCCGGCCCACAGGCCAGACTTGCCCATCCCTGTTACAGAGGGACTGAGTCTCTTATCTGTATATCCCTTATTGGTATGCATGGGTGAGGGAGTGAAAAACTCTTTTGTGCTTGTTTTCACTGTGATAACATGTTTTAACAGCTTTTAACCTTTTGAATATATGAGTCCAGGGAAGTTAGGTTTGGGTGCACTGGCCCTGCCTTCTAAAACTATTAAGTTCCTAAGGGTGTTGATACTGTAGGAGAAAGTAGAATAATGAAGCTGAGGGATCAATTCTTACTATGACTTCTATGGGACTCTAAGGTAAAGTGATTCTGTCTCCCCCACAAGCTCAGGAATCACAAGGGGAGGAGGAAAGGCTCTAGATTGGCGGTCTTGATGCCTGGATTTGGGAGCATCTGAAAAACATGGGCTGTTTCTCAGCCTCTTGTGGGCTAAGATCAAGTGTAGGAAGAATATGAAGTCCCAGACTTAAGGGTCTGGGATGGAGGATGCTTACCTATAGCATCTGGGGGCATCTGAACCTCAGATCTCCAGGCTTGGGTCTGCATGTAGGTTATACCTGCTAATGGATTTGGGAGTATCTGAACTCCCAAGGTGATAGGTCTGGGATGGAAGGTATTCACCGGTTGCAGCGCCATACATGGTGTTTCGATTGATTGAGTTCTGTCTGCTTGACTGATATCATTTTTGGAACGATTGAGTACTGCTTAATCAATATGATTTGGAACTGATTTGCCTAATTTGACCTGGACCACAAAATATATTATACAAAAAATCTGAAAAGTCTGGAAGGTACGACACTTGCTAGTGCTAATGCCACACAGACTCGAATGACTGAGCCCTGTTCAGTTCACAGAATTCGGAACTGATTTGTCTGATTTTTCCCAAAACATGAAATAAAAAAAACAAAAAGTAACCCTAGGGGAATGGTATTGCATCTCACCATCCAACCAGAAAGGGATGGTGAGGTATAAATCTCTTCAGTGGGTCCAGTCTTGGTCTGTTACCCACTGGGTCTTAAAGAGCTGAACTCAGGGTGCTACCAGGTCAGGTAGAAGCCTGTATTAGCTAGATCCTGAAAGAGCTGAATCTGCATCTAAGAGAGCTGGGTTGTCTTTGCAACTCAAAGAGGAGCAGCCCTCCCCAGCAGCAGTGAACAGTGACAAGGAACAGCACTCCCCAGAAGTGGTAAGGAGCCACAGAGAGCAGTGCTCCTGCAGTGGTGAGGCAAGGGAAACCTTGGGCTAAGAGCTGCACTAGCTCTTCTGACTGCACTGTTCACCCTGTGTGGGACTAAGCAAGAACTTAGAATCTATGGGCTAGGGACAGATATTCAAAAAGCCCGAGCCTGAATTGATTCAATCTTTACAGGTTAGTTTAACCTGCAGAGATTAAACTGATTTGCAAGTGGATAGACATTCACTTTTGAATCAGGAAATGCAGACACATGCCTGTAGTGGCTCAGGCTAGAAGTCCGGGGGGTGGCACTAGAGTGAGCCCTCTCTTCCCTTCCACAGTGCTAAACTGAGGGAGGTGTGGCCAGGCCCTGCCAGGATGCTAGGATTAGGGAGTAGTTTAAATCCCCACCCTGGCCTGCACAGTTCTCAGCCAGCGTGTGCCTGGAGGGGGAGGGGGAAGCAGCCCTTGCCAGGCTTTTCCCCTGCTTGCTGCTCAAAGGGGCGGGGGGAAGTATTGTCAGACCCCAGCCCCTGGCTAGCACTCTGAGGCAAGGAAGTGGGGGAGGGAGTGTGGACTGCATAGATCTGTTGATGATACTGAGCTTCTCAATCTCCCTCTCCCTGCTTTTTCATGCTGTCTGTAGAAAACTGTGGGCACCTACAGGTCATAATTGTTGCAAACCAGGCCATTTCTCACATCTCTCTCTGTTGAACACTGACAGATTTCAGACTTTGAAGATTGGATGGGAAATTTGTGTGAGAGAAAGGGGAGATTAGGAGGAACTTTCTGATTATGAGGGTGGTCAAGCATTGAAACAAGCTGCCTAGAAAAGTTGTGGAATCTCCATCCATGGAAGATTTCAAGGTTGGATGGACACTTAGCTGGGATTGCCTAGTCAGGGGTGATCCTGCCTTGAGCAGGGGCCTAGACTAGGTAACCCTGTGCGGTCCCTTCCAGCACTACTTTCTTAGAATCCTATGATCCATACAAGCTTGAAAAGATTTTAGGAAGGACACCAAGGATAGTCATAGATGTAGAAAGTTTTATATATGATGAGCAATAGCAAGTACCAGCCTGGTAGTGCTGTGCAAAGCTTCAGGTACTGATTTGATTTGGAAGAGATTTGTCCTGATTCGGTGGCCAAATCTCCAAATCCAAATTGAATCAGAGGACCAATTAAAGGGTCCAAATTGATTAAAAGCTCTCTGAATCAATTTGGAAAGGACTTTGAGAGATTCAGTGATTTAGGCAGTCCCTGCCTGCTGCAGCAGGGAGCTGGACTCGCAGCTGGTAAGTAGGAGGTGAGGGAGGAGGGGTTGGAGAAGGGGAGAGGGGAACCATATGGGGACCCCTGCCAGCTCCCCCAGCCCCTCCATGGCTGCCCCGTCCAGCCCCAACTCCCAGCCCTTTATAAAAAAAAAAAAAAAAGCCCCACTCACCAGGTGCTGCTGGGCAGGGGGTGATCCCCGCTGCCCTCCACTGCCCCATGCCATGTAGAAGGCTCTGTTACAAGCCCTGCAATACTCCCTTGCTCCCCCAGCCCTCCCATGGCTGCCTGGCCCGCCACAGCTTCGGCCCTTTAAGAAAAAAAAAAATACAACCCCTTCCCCCCCCCCCCCGACTCATCAGGTCCTGCAGCAGCCTGTATTTCTAAAGATCTATTTAATATTAAATATTTAAACACAGGTCATACAGAGCCCCCTATGCAGTGCGGGGCAGTGGGGATCGTCCCCCGCCAAGCAGGAACCAGTGAGTCCAGGGTTTTGGGGGGGTGGAGTTTTCTTAAAGGGCCAGAGCTGGGGCGGGCAGGGCAGCCATGGGGAAGGCTGGGGGAGTGGGTGGGGGTTGGGGGTTGCAGAGCCCCCCACACAGTGCAGGGCAGTACAGGGCAGCGGGGACTGCCACCCTGCGGGCAGCACCCAATGAGTGTGGGCTTTTTTTTTTCCCAAAGTGCCGGGAGCTGGGACAGGCAGTGCAGCCATTGCCGGGGCTGGGAGGCGGGGTGGGGGGTTGGGCCGGTGTGATTCAGAGATTTGGTAGGAGCTGAATCTCTAAATCAGATTTGGCTGAATCAATTCAGGACAGTGATTCGAATCACCGAATCAAAATCACTGCCCCCCGACTTGGCCAAATCCGAAGTGAATACTAGCCGCTTCGCACAGGTCTACAGCCTGGTAAACATTTTATTTGGCTTTTCAACCATGCCCAGTCTCTATGACCTCACGTAACAAGGAAATCAGAACAATTCAGGACAAAACCTATCCTTAGTATTTCTAGTTTTCATTTCATATCCTCTATGAAATTTAGCTGAGGTTTGAGAAATTGAGCTGAGGAATATATACTCAGACTGAGTTCTACAAATTAATTTTTACTGTTTCTGTTATGAAGCTACTGACTTTAGTTGGATTAGACGCTCATAATTGAGAACAGAATTTGGCCTGTAAGTTTTACTATGATTATGCATTTATCTAGAAACTAATTACTGTAAGAAGAGTGTTCCAGTTTTGTATGATGATCCCTACTAACTCAGACATATATTCATTCAGTTTTGGTTGAAATCGCTTTTTAAAATCAAGATTCATTTTGTAAGTTTAGAACATCATCTTTTACCAACTATATTCTTATAAGAACTTATGTTTTGTCTGAAATATTAAATAGGTCTTTAGAAATACAGAAAAAATGATAAAATAAGATACCTTTTGAACTTCATGGTAGTGATCTAAAGCTAAAATCCATTGACACATAGAGCAACAGGCAATGGACACAAGTCCAAGTTTTGATGGACTAAAATTAGGTGATTTTATGTAGCTTTTCAACTGCAGAAATACCTAAGAAGAAAACAATTTTAATATTATCAATCATTTTGAATTTTCATATGCCCCAGGGAATCTATGAGGTGCACCTCTACATGGGGAAAGTTGAGGTTCCATGCTTACAGGCATGCCATTGGAAAACCCTGAGGCGTGTCTATGTAAACAGGGAACATGCTGCCCATTGTCCTATGGAATAGGGCCTCTGCTTGACGTGGGACAATGGGTGATGTGGTTTGCCCAGTGAAGCAGATCCTGCCACAGCTAATCCACTTCATTGGGCAACATCTGTTTATATGCTTACAGAAATCAATTCAAATGCATTTTAGTTACGTGAAACTAAAAAAAATGCCACTATAAATATACCATAATTCACAGAACTCTGATCTCATGTTCATTCATTTAAAGTTAAAATAATACCAACAGCTAGAATTATATTTACATATTTGTGTTAGTGCAATCAAATATTAAGATTATTTACTTAGGAGTTATTCAAGATGGACTGTTCATATTTACACAAACAGAATGTACAAATTGGGTGAGGCTTAGCTACTGGAACTCTCCCTCAGTTGTGTTTATTGGTTTGTGCCTAGAATCCCACCATGGCAGCTACATTATAGTACTGGTATGGTAGTGAGTGGAACTGTATAAAATATCCCTTTGCCATCATGTCCAGGACCAAGAGTCAGTGTAATACTGGCTCAGGAATTGTCAAATTCATAGAATCACAGAAAAGTAGGGTTGAAAGGGATGTCCAGTGGTCATCTAGTCTAACCCCCTCACTACAGCAGGATCATCTCTACCCAAACCATCCCATACAAACCCATAATCTAACCTCTTAGTAAAACTACTGTCAACCTTGACACAACACCAGACATAATACCCTAGCCTGCCATTGGTAAAACAGAGCACCCATGGCAGCCAGTGCAGTGCTTCTGTAAAAGGTTGTTAATATAAACTCGACTGATCCTAGGTAGAGGCCCATGCCCCCCACTATGAAGGAAGGCAAAAATTCCCACAGTCCACACTAATCTGACCATGAAGTAACATTTCTTCCTGATCCCAAATATGGTAATTGGTCTGATCCTGAGCAGAGGAGCAAGACTATCTAGCTAGGAAGCTCTGGCTTTAAGTCCCAGCAGAAGCACTGGCACAACCCAGACATAATCCCCAGCCTTGGCTGCAGCCAACACTCAATGCCCCTGAGGAAGACTTAAAAAAACCCAAACCAACTGGACACAAGCAATGGTGTGGGTGGGGGAAGGGAGGTATTCCCTTTCAGCTCCATGTGGTAGGGTGCTAAAATAGCTAGCTACACTTTGGGCCTTGAATTTTTTAGTGTATGAAGGGTCTTGTCAGTTCTGGGGTGAATGTGCTTCATGTCCCCAAATGATAGGTCTAGTATAGTTTGGATGTTCTTGCAGAAAATCGATCAATGCAGCCATAATGATAGTCATATGACTACTGCCAATGCTATGGACACAACAGAGAAGTTGGCTGTCAAAAGCAGCCTGTAGGGGTGTCTTGGTTGCTAGTTGCCCATCTGAAATTAAGGACATCAGGTCTTCTGTTCCAAGTAACACAGTCTGTCAAGTCTGTTAGCTTTTCATAGACCCACAACTTGTAGTGGGCTATAAGTCTGGGAGGTGGCTATTTAAAACTGTAGGCTAGCTGATGACGAGGTTCTCTTGTCAAACAGGTTCAGCCTCTTGGGTCTGCCCATTCTCTGTCAACCTGGCCTTCTTTCACAACTGTGACAACCAGGGAGGATGAGAGTAAAGATAGGTGTTTCTAAATGGCATTCTATTTTGTCTGCTGGCTGAGCAATGAGATGACAGGATGCAGGGATTAGCCAAATTGTTTTGGTTGAGTCCATTACAGCTTTGTTAATAACCTATCCTTGCTGGGTCCACTGACTGCAGTATGTAAGCCAAGGAATATGACTGTTTGGATACATTTTCTGAGTTAATCTTTAATGGGCTTGTCGCTCTTCTCATGGGTTCTTTGAAGCTTCTTACGGCTTCTCAGGACATACCAAATTTGCACAGGGGGAGGGCAGGTCTTTGGATTCTCCTGTTCTTTTCACCAGTAAAGACTGTTCACAATGGTCTGGAGAGAACTGAAAAATGGCCCTGTTGTAGGTTGTGCTGGTATTTGTTAGGAATTTCATCTTTGATTTTTCTAAGGTAGTCATTGTAGTGGTCCAATGTGTGGTTTTGTCCACTGGTAAGTGTCTAGTCATATATTCAGGATCTTAAATGGTGTTCCCACATTAAGGG
>NW_017729022.1:173245163-173245395 GCF_001723915.1 Gavialis gangeticus | reverse complement strand
CACTGGTAAGTGTCTAGTCCAATTTTTTTTGTTGATTTGGTCTGTTGTGGCGGTGGTGGTTCAGATGTGATTTTGTCCTGGTGTAAGTATTTTTTTAGGTGAAGTCAATGGAAGAATTCTCCCAATTTACTATATATTAGCAAATTGTTTAACAGAGCAGAACTTCAGGCCTTTGGAGAAAATAGATATTTCAGAACGTGGTAGGCTTTATTTGTAGGACACTGAAGATGAT
>NW_017729022.1:173215612-173240163 GCF_001723915.1 Gavialis gangeticus | reverse complement strand
AGAATGGGGTGGGGGGGATGGGGGAGGCACTGTGATAGATTAGTGATGTTGTTATGGGTGGCACTGTCTTGATTCTCCCCTTTAGTGTTGATATGCTGTCTGCAAGATGGCTCTTGTGATATTGGTTCCAATTTTTTTCATTCCAGTGGTAGAAGTTTTGGGATTTCCGAATAGTAACAAAGTTTATTTCCTGGTTTATATTTCCTAGTTTAGTGAAGTAAGTATGTCCAGTTTAAGATGCTCTCTTTTGGATTAGAAGAAGATGGTTTCTGAATTTTTCTGATGTCTTCCCTCATAGCTGTATTTAGTATTTGAAGTTCTGTGCATTAGCCAAAGGGGTGCAGATGGTAAGTCCGCTAGGGACTTACGTTTCTTGCACAGGCTTAGGAAGTAGGCAGGGGCTGTGTGCCCCATAGACTGCACTAGGGTTAGCCACGGCCCTGCAGACTGCACAATCCCAGAACACACCCCACACTGCTGCATCACATGCCCACAACTCCATCCACTTGATCCCCCCTACACTGTGTGCCTGCCTGGGCAGTGCTTCCTGCTGCCATGTGCACCTGTGAACTACAAAGCTTTCATAGATCTTAATGTTCTTCTTTTTTTTGCTAACGGCATTATTCATATCCAAATCTATATATTAACACAGTAGGACAGATTCTCTATTCCTCTACTTCTGTAATAAGCAGAAAACTGGAAGAGTGGGAGCAGACAAAATGACTTTGTCACCCTTTCACATTTTTAAATGAGACCTCAACCTTCATCTCCTCTTAGGGCAGTCCTAGGGCTGTTCTAAACTGGACCAGCTTGTAACAGTCCTTTATGGACTGATATACTAATACATAGTATGCTTACATCTTTCTGGCCAGGAACGGATGCTGTATTTGTCTCTGGACAAGATGTGCCTGTATGTTGTGGAAAAGAAATGCCCTTGGGATTGGCATGTACATATATAACCCCTCTGCTCAGGGTTTAGTGGGTAGCTGAATGCATTCGTACTTTTCTGCCATTGACTCAATGTTGCAATCCTGGGATAACTGTTCAGACACACTTAGCAATGTCCTGGGATAAACTGTCAGTACTTCTTATACCATGAACTTTTTAAAGATTTATTTTGGGACAAAGGGTATGGACACCTGAACGACTGCACTTTGTCCAGAGATAAAATTGTTTATCCTGGGACAAATGCAACATCAGTTTGTATTCTCTGTTTCCTCGTTCTCCTAGCCTTCCCTGGACCTGTCTTCTACTCTGGAACTTTATTCATGATAGTGGGATTCTGCAGGAGTAATTTTTGCCTGGTCTGTAGCTTTTTTGTCTTTTCAGAGTGGTGCAAGTGGGTTGTAACACATGGCATAGGACATCTAGGCCCAAGTTCTGATGCAAAATTTATCCTTAACTAAGGCAAATCAACACCATTTAAAGAGTTCTCACAGAAGGAGTTAAGAAAAAATGTTATACATTACTGCTTTGCTTCACCTTTTCTGGTAGATTATCTTTATCCAAAGTAACCAATGTTTTGAGGAACGCTGGATCTGCAAGAAGGTGTTTTGCTGTTGCCCAAGTAGGTTTCTTCTGCAGAAGAATACAGACTGCATTCATAACAGTTAGTACAAGAGGAGGAGGGTGAATATACACTCTGTAAGAGAGAGAAGCATTTGAGAGGTTAACAAGAACTGTTGCTGAGTTTAACATTTCATACAGATCACAAACTGTGGTTGTTTCCTATTGGGCTACTCTTTAGTTCCACGCTTCTTCAGCATTTTCCTGTTTGTTCACTGAGAACAAATTGAAATTTGACCCTGGGATAATTTCTTACCCAGTAAAACTTAGTTCCACCTTTTCCAGTATAGATCTTGCAGCTCCAGCAGAAGTAGTACTGCCAGTTTGTGAAACATATCCCTGCAATTTGTGTAAATTATACGTCCCCTCCTCCACCTTTATTTATGGAACTTTTCTAAGGCAGGAGCTCAGATAGGTAGATGTACTTGTGAAATCTGCCAGCATTATTATTCTAGAATGCCAGATTACTATTGCTTGGAACAAAGCTTTAAAATAAAGTGACAAGGCTTTAAAATAAAACAGACCTACCTGAGTTCTGCAATGTGGGCTTTGTCCAGTGCATCTAAAGCAGTAAGAGCCTTTTCTAAAGTTGGCATTACAGCATTTAGCTCCTCTGTAGCTTGCTATATTGTAAACATTAAAAAACCATTAAAAGGTTAAAATTGGCATTCTCTTTTGGCAGTATGTACTGTACAGAAATCACTTCTAGTGCACAATAACCATCAGAAGGGAAACTCTTGTTTTGACAGAAAGCCACACCGAAAGACATTGTTTGAAATAATAAGGTGCCATTCAGGCACAAATATTTTCTAATCAGAATCATGAGTAAAAGAAACAAGACAGAGACCTTTTGTGCTTTTTTCCTAATTCTAATTTTTAACTTGTAAAGAATCCTAATATAATTCATTCATATGCTGGGGGCATATGAACACTGGTGTATATTTTTGCAACTATTTATCTTTGCTTTAAAATGAACTAGATTTTGCAAGGTTCTCAATAATCTCAATTTCCACTGGAATCAATGAGACTTGAGAGTTCTTTGTGCCTCATAAGAATGGACCCATTTAAATCAAAATCTGAAAGTCAAACGGGTTCTCTACCTTAGCATATTGTTCCACAACTTTTGTTTCTTCAGCCATGATTTCTTCATCCTGTTTAACAAGCATTCGAACCTGTTCCACTACTACTGAGTCTCTACGAAGTTTTTCCACAAGTTCTTCTGTTTCCTAACAGGAGAGAAAAAAAACTTTTCCTTAGCAAAATATTTTGGCTGTAGAATTTTAAGTACACTTAGTAAATTGACTAAATCACTAATCTAAGATTCTACAGATTCCAGAATTATTTTTCTGTTTCTTGTCAACCAATCAAGAGTATACCTTGTCTTCAGTTCATTTACATTTCTGTCAACCGTGGAAACATACGACCAGGAAGTACATGATAATTTCCTAATTTACTGACAGGCTCAAAAGATGAGGTGATAGAACATGTATGATTTAGGTTTTGAATTCTGAGGTGAGGTGCAGTGGGAATGACTGAAGATTTTGAAAGTCCATGGGAGAAAACAAGTATGAATTCAGATGTACCTTTGATTTTTGCTCTATTTGAGGGCCAAGAATGAACAACTCCTCCTGCATTTCTGCAACTAATGATGTTGCTTCCAGAAGCTTGGTTAGACCATTTTGAAAACAATCCCTAAAACATAAAAAAAAGTAAAATGAAATACCAAGCTGTACATCTCAAGTGAAGTCTTTCATTTACCTTGCTTGAAATAGTAGCTCAGGTTCATTTCACATTCCAAATTAGGCACAAATTAGGAGTGTGTCTTTAACAACATGCTCTATTTTGCTAGATTTTGACATTTTGCTGATCTGAAAGGGATACTTCATGCAACTTTACATTATAAAAGTACACAGTAGGGAAATGCTAATAATTTCTCACCTGTTAATCAGAGTTTTCTTTTTTGTGATCTGTAATATTCTGGAAAAGGTGTTTATGAATTGCAAATAGCTACTGGGAGTGACATAGTAATGCCTCTTAGTTTCCTTCAAATACCTCTCAACTATTGTTGATATATTTTTGTGGACTTCAACACACGTGTAGGTAACCCTGTTTGTTAAGGTCTGGAAAATGCAATGATTAAAAAAGAGAAAAAGTAAATTAAAATATTTATATTTCTGAAGTATAGTATACATTTTTGTTTAGCTCCTGCTTTATGCAACTTTCTTAAATTCAGATAGAATACACTGAACGGTGTTACAGGAAAATTAATAGAAAGTATTTAAAAAATTTACTATTAATTTATAATTAATAAGAAATAATTGTATTTTTTTAGTAATTTCCAATTAATATAAATTATTTTTTTCTCTGTTTTTTCAAACAAAATCCTGTGTTACTGACAAGGACGTTAAACAGTACAGAAGATATAATCTTGTCTTCACTTGGTAAAAATGAAATCAGTAAGATTAAACCAATATATCTGAAGATAAAATGTGAACCAGTGTATTAGATAATTAAGCACTGGCTAAAAATCTACTGTACAGTAAGAATAGTAACATTTTCCTAATCACTCTTATGGCTCATTTAAGGATGAGATGACATTTTACCAATGCTATTACCAACTTACATCCTATAAACCTGCTCTTTTTCTTATTTGTATAGGTTTTATACTAGCAGAGCCCTGTTAACTTCTAGGGAGCCAACTGTACTCATATGTACTCATATAATCAATGCAAGAAACAGGCCCACACTTACATTATCGTTTAAGTCTCTACTGCTCTTCACGGAGCAGAGCTCACACTGAACCTAAGCAAAACTGTTTCTTGTTGATCTGCATAGCTGTGAGGCATGGGTGTGGTTGCAGGGGAGGTTGCAGGCAACAAAGGGTGTCCTAAGGTGGGGTGCTGTTGAGACTTTGTTTAAGGGAGAAGGAGACCCCAGTGAATGAAGTGAGAGGTGACAGAGCCCAGAGGCCCAAGATTTTTGAGAATGGGCTGCCAGAAGCCCACTGGGCAGAGGGTGAGAGGGCCTGGTGGGCTGAGCAAAGTGGAGCAGGGCACCCATGGCCGTATTCTGTTTCTCTGGAGGCGTCCTCCCACAGTAAACAGTAATAACAAAGGTGTGGCAAGTGAGGACAGGTTGGTACCCAGAGAAAGACCAGCATGGAAGAGACAGGATCAATACAGCTGCCAGGGGGCCCCATAAACACCCTCTGATACCAGTCTTGTTACATATGGTTAAAGAAGAAAAATAAATTCTATTGACATTACCTCATTTTCTTCAAAAATATTCTTTTGACTTAAGTAGTTTTTGGCAACATGCAGGAGAGCTTCTTCAGGCCAGTTCTCATACCAATCAACTGTACAGCAATTAATAATGGCAGGATATGTCCGGCAATACTGACGGAAATTATGCCCTGCAGGACTTGATGTCAAAACAATATGAAGGTTGCTATGAACTCTCTGAAATAAAGTTAGAATTTTGGGAGGAAATTACCTTTACAAAGATTAACGTTTTCCCTCTCAAACTAGTTTATTTAAAAAAAATTTTTTTTTAAGGTATGTTAAATTTACGACCTCCTTCCATGCTAACAGTACTATACCCAAATGATCAACAACCTAATTTTTTTATAATAATTTGTGAAGCTGTGAATTTAAGACTATGGCTGTATACACATATTCAAATGATCTGAGAATTCTTCCTGGTTTGTTTTCCTGGTAGAAAAACTTGCCTGGAGAGACGGCTGGCTGGGGACTGACTACCTAAGCAGCAGCTCTGCCAAAAAAGACCTGGGGGTTACAGTGGACAATAAGCTCAATATGAGCCAACAGTGTGCTCTAGTTGTGAAGAAGGCTAGCAGCATACTGCGGTGCATTAGTAGGAGCATTGCTAGCATTTCAAAGTAAATGATTCATCCCCTCTATTCAGCAGTCGGGGGAGGCCACATCTGGAGTATTGTGTCCAGTTTTGGGCCCCCCACTACGGAAAGGATGTGGACAAATTGGAGAAAGTCCAGTGGAGAGTAGCAAAAATGATTAGGGAGCTAGGGCACATGACTTCTGAGGGTAGGCTGAGGGAATGGGGCTTGTTTAATATGGAGAAGAGAAGATTGAGAAGGGATTTAATACCAGCCTTTACCTCAAGGGTGGTTCCAAAGAGGATGGGACTAGACTGTTCCCAGTGGTAGTAGATGACAGAACAATGAGCAATGGTCTCAAGTTTCAGGAAGGGAAGTTTAGGTTAGTTATAAGGAAAAACTCTCTCACTAGGAAGGTAGGAAAGCACTGGAACAGGTTACCTAGAGAGGTTGTGGAATCTCCATCCTTGGAGGCTTTTAAGACCTGGCTAGGATGATTCAGTTAGGGATGGTCCTGCTTTGAGCAGGGGATTGGACTAGATGACCTCCTGAGGTCCCTTCCAACCCTAATTATCTATGATTCAAATCTCAACAGACATTAGAATGCTGGGCCCCTGAACAGCAGAGAGTTTGCAGTGCTGATGCCGAGCATTCTGGGGGTCCCTCTGCATACATCTCAGCAGGCTCCCTTGGTCTGCCTGGAGACAGATGGCAACTGTGTACTGGGCTGCCCTGATTAGCTGCTCAGAGTCAGCCTGCATCTCCTTGCTGCAAGTTGTGGGGATTGTTAAGGGAGCATGTTCTGGCCCCTGCTGGGCTGGAGCAGTAAAGTCCAGCAAGCAGCACACTGGAGGACTGTGCTATAGCTTCCC
This sequence comes from Gavialis gangeticus, assembly GCF_001723915.1. Taxonomy (NCBI): domain Eukaryota; kingdom Metazoa; phylum Chordata; order Crocodylia; family Gavialidae; genus Gavialis; species Gavialis gangeticus. The sequence goes on along the minus strand of NW_017729022.1, from coordinate 173,233,872 downwards.
TCAGAAGAGGATGTGTATAGATATTCACTATCCTGGATGTGATTTAACCCTGGGTTATTTTTCTCTTGGACTGGCCATTTTTGTTTTGGGAAAAAAATCCTAAACATTTGTACACTTGTGGTTTCTACTGGGAGAATAGCAACTATCCCAAGAGAAACTGAATGTCTGTATGTGGCCTATATAAAGCATAGCACATTAATTCATTACAATACCTAAAAAAAAGCCAGGCAGCCTCCACAGGCTTTCCTCTAATTAAATGCTCAATTCTTAAGTCTGTTTATGGGCATAATTCTTTGAGCTGAGTTACACATTCATAAGGACTGTAGGAACAGATTCCTACTGGGCACATCTACACATGCAGTTAATACACCTGACTTTTCTTCACAGAAAATTCAGGCTCATTAAAGCGCTCTGGGGCACACATCTATGTGCGCACCCCCATCAGGAACAAATTGCACCTGATCGGAACAGCTCAGTCCAGGGCTGTTCCTGCCCTGCTCTGCCCCACTGCAGCAGCTGGGGGGGCCCCAACACTGGCAGGGAATATGGGGCCGTTCCTGATCCCCACATAACTGGGTGAGCTGTTCTTGCTCAGTGGGGATGCTGTCTGCCAGCCACGTGGCGATCCCAATCCCCACGGGTCTGACCTGATCCTCACACGTTCATACTGACTGTAGGAATAGAGCTGAGTTACACTTTCATAAGGACTATAGGCTTAGATCCCTACTGGGCACATACACACATGCAATTAACATGCTTGAATATTCTTTGCAGAAAATACAGGCTCATTGAAGTGCTCTGGGGTACATGTCTCCGTGTGAGCCCCTGTCCAGAGTAAATTGTACCTGACAGGAGCAGCCCAGGCCAGGGCTGCTCCTGCCCTGTTCTGCCCCCCTGCAGCAGCCAGGGGGAGCCTCAGGGCTGGCAGGGGAGATGGGGGGGCCAGTCCCAATTCCTATGTGGCTGGGAGAGCCATCTTTGCTGAGCAGGGACACTGCCTGCCAGCCACGTGAGGATCCTGAACCCCATATGGCTGGCAGACAGTGGCACCTCTGAGCAGGGATGGCTCTCCTGGCCATGTGGGGATTGGGACCCTCTGATCTCCATGCTGCTGGGATGCAGCAGTCTGGGCTGCTGAGACAGCTCTCCCAGTCACATGATGATTGGGTCCTGACCAAATTGCTTCCAGTCAGCATCTACACTACTGTGTGGTAACTAATGTGCCATTAATTTAGCAACTGTATTTCCTGGTGCTACCCTAATTTACTGCACAGTAAGTACCATGCATGTGTAGATGGTGAAGCTTTACTGCACATTAGTGTAGTTTAATGCACAGTAAAATGTCTTGTGTAGATGTGCCACTGTGGTGGAAACTGGTTGGCATACTGTGTCTATTTTTTTGTGCTTATTTTGCTCGGGGGACCTCTTTCCTCCTGCCCACCTAACCCCCTCTCCCCCAACCCCCAGAAAAAACACTTTCAGCAAATAAAAAACTTTAATAATCAGCCTTTATAGATAAATGGAAAACCACAGGTAAAATTCAAAACTACCACTATTTAACATTTTTATAAACAGAAAGATAAATATGTAAGAACTTTTTAAAAAAAAGCCTAAATGACTTGGAGCCTAAGGGCCAGATTCTAATCTGCTTATTAGGTGGTATAAGGCCCCTGCTATATATTACTTATATTACACAATTAACTGGTTATTCATACATTTAGATCAGCTACATGTGCAAAGTAATTATTAGAGGTGCATCGACACATACGTCCATATTGTATCGGCACTGATAAAAGGAAAATTGACAGTATTGGCAATTGGTTTTTTTTGGCTGATGCGGTTAATAATGTCGCCAATAAATGCCACATGCATGTGTGACGCTACAGCATGCACGCAGCCAGCCCGGCAACTTAGAGAGCAGCGTCTAGCTAGTAATTCTGTTGGGGTGGAAGGTGCAGGGAGAGGGAAGGGGCATAGGGGGTGCAGATTAAGTGAGGGAGTGTAGCTGGGGCAGGAGCTGTGAGCAGTTCATTGGAGGGGTGGCTCCCACCACTGTGTGCACCCCTGGGGGAGGCATGGGGATTGTGCACCCCCAGGAACTGTGTGCAGAGCAAAGACAGGCTGCCACTGCAGGCTGGGGGTGGCATTGGGCATTTCCTGGCATGAGGTGGCACTGGGCTGGGGCTGTGCTTGGGGTGGGTGGCAGTGGTCCTGGGAGGGGGGGCTATGGGCCCCCCATAGTCCCTCTCCCAGCGTCACCACTGCCCATCCCAAGCGCAGCCCTGGCCCAGCCCCTCCATGCCGGGAAAACCCTGGCGCTGCATCCTCCCCATAGTGCACAGAGGCAGCCCACCCATGCCCCATGCGCAGATCTGGGAGGCACATGCCCCCCATGCCTTCCCTGGGGGTGCACACTGTGGTGGGAGCTGCCGCCCCTCACTGTGCCACCCCCCCCCCCCATGAGCCACTTATGGCTCCATCTTGATGTCCTGCTTCACCCTGGCTGGGCAGCACTTGCCCTTGCCCCACTCCCTCCCTCACGACAGGGGCCTCGATCTGCCTGCCCCATGCCCCTTCCCTCCCCACCCCTTCCACCACAACAGACTTACCAGCCAGATGCTGCTCTCCAAGCTGCTGGGCTGCATATTGGCAACTGGATCAGTATCGGCCAATATGGCTTGTTAATGATTGGCTATTGGTATCAGCCCAAAAAACATTTATCAGTGCAGCCCTAGTAATTATCACACAATAAAAATGACTATCCAGCTATAAAAAGAGTCAACCAGCTATAAAGTTAGTGCATGAAAATGACTAACAATTCTATAGTTGATATCTATCCATTTTAGTTTTAATGTGTAACAGGACCCACAGTGATAGTTAAACACTGAAGTGTAATCCACCCTGCTTGTGGCCCTGAGCAAGCATTAGCACAAAAGGCAGGTCAGTTTGGTTCTTCCTTACTGGAATCTGTGATTTAGTCTTATGGATAAAATGAAGAGAACTGGCTAGCCATGTTAGTCTGAAATCAAATAGAACATAGGACAGGGTTGTACCTTGGAGACCAACTGGCTCAGAGAGGCAAGACATGAACTTTCATAGGCGACAACCTACTTCATTAGGTGCTACAAACATACTGGCAGAAAGAGTTTTATATAAAAGGGCAGAGACACTGCTAAGAGAGGTAAAAAGAAGATTCATTTGATCCCTTGAGATGAACAAGACAGTTAACCCCTTGAAGAACACTGGAAGTAACTGCTAGTCCAGGTAATGAGATATGAATCCATAGCCCTTGTTGAGACCACGGTTAACACAATCCAGTGTGTGAAAGACTATTTGAAAAGGTCAAGATTGCATAGCTGGAGCAGACCCCTGGCCAGGGGAGTTTGCTCAGCTGAGGCGGGATGGCCATGCTCCAATGGGAGCTCCCAATTCCCCCCAGTGCCGTTTTATCACCTCGCCAGGTGAAGTGGATTGGACTCCTTAAGCAGCCCAGGATTATTTCTGGTCCAAGGAGACAGGATGAAGAGGGATGGTAGAAGGGAGAGATGGGGCATGACGATAGAGTGAATGCCTGTCTGGTGCTCAGAACTGAACTCTCTGGGAATGGGGCAAGAGACCTGCAGGGTCTTTAGAACTTGGAGGAGCTCACATGCCTAAGGGGAAAAAATGCTTCTGCATTAATTGGTCGCCACGCACGGTCATTTAAGCCGGTGTGGTATCAATTACTGAAGGAAGAAAAAGGAAAATGCTTGATCGCAGATCTGGTGATCAAGCACTCATGGATTAAGGACATGGGGAGCAAGAGGCTGCATCTGAGTCCCCTGCAGCCGGAACAAGCACCAATGGACAGATGGCAAGTGGCCTGTAGTTTTATTTTACTTGCTAAGAAATTTTTTTGGTTTTGTTGTATATACCTGGTCTGACACCGGGCAAGTGATGGTCAGCCTGGGTCAGGGAGTCATCACCCCTCCCCCATTAATTAAGGTATCAAACTCATGGCAGGTGAGATAATAGTGAGGAAGACCAACCTAACTGAGTTGACTGACACCGGCCTTGGGGAAAAGGAAGGCCAGTGAATGTCAATGGGACGCAAAGGCCCACATCTGTACATGGTAATATCCCAACAGACTGCATTCTACCTATACCTTGAGGTATGTAGAAAAAACATTTAAAGCTGTCTCTATGGCTGAATCGCTGATTCTCTGAATCAGCATCAAATCTTCAGATTCAGATTTGGCTGAATTGAATAGGGGACAGTGATCCGAATCAATTAATTGAATCACTGTCCCTGATTTGGGACAAATCCAAATCGAATAGGGTCCATTTTGCACACTCCTACCACATGCCCGCAGTGGTCCAAGCTAGAAGCTGGGAGGCTCTAGAGCATGCCTCCCTGCTCTACTGGAGCAGACAGCTTGGGCCAAGGCTAGCCCACCCACGCTGAGGGGTGAGGGTTTGTGGGGGAGGTGCAAAGCATCCTGGGATGCCGGGGCACTGTGAGTTATTCTGAATCTTGAGGAGATCTGGGACAGAAGTTCGATAAACTGATTTAACCTAAATCAGTTAAGTCTGATATTACATCCATACATTTTAAACCAATTTTGGCCATTTTGAAAGTAGTTTATGTGCACTGAACTTCTGTTGTGTTACAGAATTGAACTGGTTTTTGACCACTTATTCCAGTTAATGGGTAATTTCTGTTCCTTGTTATCACCTTAGGGTAGCTGTCCTATAAAATGAAGGAATGCTATAGGGGTTATGGTTTTGTTTGGATTCAAGAAGAAAGAAATCGGATCCTAATTAGATTTCTAATAGGAATAGGATCTGGACCAAGTTCTCCTTCCAAAACTGACTTAATTGTCTTAGTGGTGCTCAATCTGTATGGTCCCACAGGCCGAATGAGTGATGTGGGGATGGCCTGTGGGTCAGATCCTGTGTGCAGGGTTTGTCTGTGCATCTGATCCTGTGCAGGGTTAGTTCATGGGTATGACCATATATGCTGGCCTAATCCAGAGCACCAAATCTGCTTATGGAGTGATCCTGCACACTGGTGTGAACTAGCATGCAAGGCCATGTCTTTGGGGCTTCCCACAGGTCCATAAATTTGGCAGCACAGGAGCAGCAATTAATGCTGCCAATGCACCCCTGTCACCAAATGTCTGGACCCACAGAGAACCTCATAGGATAGATAACACGGCTCTGTGAGACACTTCTGTTCTTTATGCTGGAGGCTGAGTACTACTGACCTAAGTAGACTCTTGAAGTATGTGGGCTTGGGACCTCTTTCTATTTAACTGATGTCAATGGCAATGTCTTCAGCCTGAGCAGCACGTGGCACTCTAACATTTTGATTAAAAAAAAGTTTCAAAATCCTATGATATTAATGTAATTAACAAAATACCTGCAGAAAAAATGAAAGAATAGCTTCTCTGCTGTTAGAGTAGTTAGCCTTTTCGGCAACAGCTGTAAGCTTCACAACAATATCTTCTACCTCTTCCTTATCAAATAAGTCAGGTACTTCTCCAGAATTCAGAATATAGCTCAAATCTTCTAAAAAACATTCCTAAGAGGAAGGACAGCAATTAGTAAACCCTCCATTGCTTACTTGATTGTAAAATTAACAACATAATACTTTATGGCAGTGGTCTCCAACCTTTTCGGCTGTGGGCTGGGCAGTGCTGTGCTGTTCCTGGCTGGGCTGTGCTCAGGCCAGGCAGCAGAGGCAGCACTGGGAGCGAGGCCATGGAGGGGGGCTGTAGTCCCCCCACTCCCAGTGCTGCAACCACCTGCCAGTCTGGTGGGAATAGCCCGCACACTTCCAGCCCGCAGCTGCAGCCTACCCTACCCTACCCTAGGCCCACCAGCTCCCCGGCCCCCATGTCCTTGGGGGGGGAAGGAGCGGGGGGAGGGGAAGGCTGTGCCAGGCTGTTCCCACTGGACTTGGCCCATGCTGCACTTGGGACGGGCAGCTGCGGTGCTGGGAGCAGGGGTGGGGGGGGGCTATGGCCCCCTCCGTGGCCTTGATCACAGTGCCACCACTGCTGCCACCTGGCCTGAGCACAGCCCGGCTGGGAGCAGTCCAGCAGGAACAGCCCACAGCCCATCCCACCCCGCAGGCAGATCTGGGGGCACATGCCCTTCCGGGCTGTGTGCCCCCACTCCCCATGCCCCCAGATGAGCCGCTCACAGCCTGTCCCTGCTCCACCCCCACTACCTACCTGAGAGCTGCAGCTGCCGGCACTGCCCCACTACCTACCTGAGAGCTGCAGCTGCCAGCACTGCCCATCTGTGCGTAGAGGTGGTGGCTCCCACTGCGGGCTGGACATTGTGCCTCGGGAACCCACCCATTCCCTCCTCCACCGACTGAGCTGCTGGGCTGGGGGAGGCATGCATGCACACGCGCTGAGCCCCCCCAGCCCAGGACTGACCTCAAGAGGCTCTGGGATCCTTGGTTGATGACCACTGCTTTTGTGGTATTTGGATTAAGTGTACAAAGGGTGGAGGAGTTTGAATAAAAGAGGAATTAATCCACATCTTTGCCTACAACTCTAATCAAACCGACACTTTTTTAAGGTAGAAAAGACTAGTTAACTTTTATGTTGTGTCTCAGTTTTCCCATACTTCTACATATCTTGATTTTGAATGAAAAAAAGAAAAGGAAGTTTTACAAAAAGAACTATTTTCCTATTACGTCTGACCCCATTAAAAATTAAAGTACTAGAAATCTTATATGATGGTTTGTTCTTGCCAATATTCCAGTCCAGTTTTCAGAGAAAAGAGATGTACTCCACATAAGCATCAAAATCATAGCTCAAAACCCTTTTGAGGATACCCAAACAGTGACAGTTCAAATACTGGTTTGGGGTTTATTAGGGACATATATGGCATATATAAAAACAAAAGGATATAAGTACAAAAAAACAGACAAGATGATATACAGGGGCACATTCAAAAATACAGCCAAAAATATATGTTGAAACAAGAAGTCAAATATCCAAATTTTCCAACCATCAATAACTTGTATATATATTCTGATAATTAATTTTTCTTAAGATTGTTCTTTGAAAATGTTTAATTTTCATCTCTCAGTTAAACCTGGCACTCATTTTTTCATATCAGAGTGACATAAGAACTCAGCCTAGGAAAAAAAAGGTTTATCATTATACAGTAAATGCCACAAGCTCAATTCTTCACTATTAAAATCTACTGGTTTTGCTATTGACTTTGAATGAGAATTATATAGCGTGACTTTTGGATCTTGGTCTCTATTTGTTTGTACATATGCACTTTGGTGTAACTCTAAATTAAACAATTAAACATACATGCATCCATCAACATGCCCTCATTTTGGCAATAATATCATATAAAAGACTGTTTACCTTTAGTATGTCTGAATCAGTGATAAGAAAAACAGTCCTCTGTCCCTCCAGCCCTGTTTGCCTATAAACTTTTTTCAGGTCCTCTCTGAAATCTGAGTAAGTATAACTGTGGGTAATAGACAACCTAAAAAGACTGCAGTTTGATAAATAGCAGGCTAGAGTCACACATGTTACTTTCCCATTTCCATCCAGTCCAATCTGCAAAAAATATCAGTTTTTATATATAACTTTATTTACATGTACATATAATGACTGAAGAACCTCTTTGGTATTCAATATATTCATAATTAAATATAAAATGAAACATTTGTATAATTACATGTGCATTGTTCCAGTGTTTTTCTTTTTTCTACTTACACGTTTATTTGATTCTGCTAAAGTATTGTACTATATAAATTGCAGTACAGTAGGGTGTGACAGAAATTTAAACATTCTTGGGCTAATTTTTTCTCATTTCTTTTAATTCATAAATTTAAAAGCCCTTTAGAAAGTTAAATATTTTCCTAATTTTATAAGTGGAAAAAAATGAAGCTAAAACAATGAAGCTAAATTGACAACTTCAAAGTCACAAAATAAGTCATAGGTACAGTTAGGAATAGAACCCAAACCCCCTAAATTCCCAGTTTGTGTCATATGTTTCAAAACATCTTGACTCACAAAATTTTCATCAGATAATATGGCAAAGAGCAAACTATATATACTTTGTGCTAAATTTGGAAAAATTTCAAGACAATTTTGAAAAGTTATTTAAGATCTAGCTTAATTATTCTATATAGATCAATACTGTTCAACTTCTGGGGCCCCATGGACCTGATGAGTGTCACAGGGCTGGTTTGTGGGCTGGATCCTGCGTATAGGGTCAATTTGCGGGCTGGATCCCAAGATGTGGTCTACTGGGTTTCAGTCTGCTGTGTGCCTGCAAACTGCTCCTTCCCCAGCTCAAATTGAAAAAGAAAAAAAAGAGACCTTCTCTCTCTGACCCTTTTTTTCCCTCTCTCCCCCTGCTCTCTTCCCCCTTGCTTTACCTTTTGTCTTGCTTATCTCTACCTACTTACATTTTCACTGACATCCTACCACACTTTTACCTTCTCTCATTCCTTGGAGTCTCAGACCAGCAGAGACTCCCTATGCCAGATAAAGGGTGACTGCACCTGAAAGCTTGCCAAGAACTTTTCCCCAACTACTCAGTTGGTCTAATAAAAGATATCACATCTACCCAAAGACCCTTGCCTGCCATGTCCTTAGACCAACATAGCTACAACCAAAAACTCAGGATCTTGAGGTAAAGCATTCCTGGAGCTGGAGGGATGATGTGGTCATACAGGGAACATAAATGAATGAGTAATAGCATGCAGTGCCAGAATAATTTCCTTTAAAATACAATTTCAATTTTCAACTTAGCTTACAGCTGGTAAACACAAATGAAACAAAGGCTAGTTCTGATCTTAACTTGCATGTAATCAGGCAGAACATAGTAAAAGGTAATGCAAGTTAAATGAACCTTCTTGGTCAGGACAAGTGCAAATTCTGCATTAAACCCCAATTCCACTGGTGCCTTTAGGGTTTGTTTTTTTTTAAATTTACAGCTATGTAAATATAAAAGATTAATTTTCTTACCAGGATCATGTGAGCACCTGGCTGTCGAAAAACTCTTGCAGCTCTTGTAATGTGTTCTACAGCTTCCTTAAAGAACACCATTGTAGTCTGGGGAATCAAGAAAGAAAAGCTTCAAGTACGGTAAGAAAAGTAGCAGCACATGCCAAGTGACATTTATGGTGGGAAACAAGGGGAAAAGGACTAAAGAGGAGAAAATACCTAGAAAAGCTGGGAGTCACAGTTCAATTTCAATTGGTAAAATATTAATAAAAAAACCCAACACATTTATGTCTTCTCTTTCTTTGCTTCTTGATTGTCTGCCAATTTCATGATTGCCACTTTCATGACCGCACTTAGTTCATTGTAACCATCAGTGACCTGGTCTGTTTACAAAAGCAACCACCATGAGCTACACTCTGCTCTCCATTATAGTGGTACAGCTTCACTGAATTCAATAGTATTATAACAATATAAGTGAGCATTATTTGGTTTCATGTGTGGCTAAGAAGACTCCATACAGCATCTGTCCTATGAGGTTCTCTGTGGGTCCAGACATTTGGTGACAGGGTTGCATTGGCAGCATTAATTGCTGCTCACTATTGAGATCAGAGGAACAAGAGATGTGGAGTTGGTTTGTTTTTTTTTTTTACTGCTGCTGTTAGTCTAGATGCTGTATGTAATTATGCTGTGCTTCCCTGTAAAGTGAATGGAATGCATACAGTGAGAGAAAGCACAGATTTGAAAAGAATCAAAATAGACTAAACAAAAAGAGGATTATGGGGGAGGAATAAATGGAAAGGAATCAATCAATGAATATAATAATAAAATAAGAGAGTATAGAAAGAAAGCAAAAGGTATTCCTGAATCCCACTTGCTAGGCTAGCAAGTAGGAAATGAATGGTAGCCTTTGTTGTCTAATGCTGCTGAGCTTCTGGAAGACATCTCAGTAACTGACCCCAAGGCAGAAGTAGGCCAGTTCAAACAATGCTGCCTTTTATTCTGTTTTTCCATCTCTCCCCCAGAGCACTGGGATTAGAAGAGACCTCAGGGAAGGATCAGAGTCACTGGCCAGCTACACAGTCAATATGAGAGCAGTCCCTCCCGCCTCTTTCCCCTCCCTCTCCTTACTTTCTGTTTTTCTGTAGGCAAGCTCAGCTTCAAAACTTGAAACGTTTCAAAACTTTGAAAACGTTTTGACTGCCCTTGTTTCATTTTGAGACTGTTTCGAAGCCCTTCATTTGGTTTTGATTCCACTGTTTCAAGTTCGAAATGAGTTGAAACAACATTGAAATGAAACAGCCAGTGAAATTTCGCATAGCCCTACTTAGCACCCATGATGTAATAACAGACTTAAATGATTTAGGTTAAATCAGTTCATCGAACTTCTGTCCCAAATCCCCTCGAGATTCAAATCAAAGCACAGTTCCCCAGCATCCCAGAATGCTTTGCACCTCTCCCGCAAACTTCCCCTCACATGATGGGTGGGCTAAGTCTTGGCCCAAGCTGTCTGCTCCAGCTGAGCAGGGAAGTGTGCTCTAGTGCCCCCAGCTTCTGGCCTGGGTCACTGCAGGCTTGTGGATGCATTTCCAGCTTAGACTAACCTGCAAAGATTGAACTGACTTAGCCTCAGCCTTTTTGATTGTCTGTACTTATCCCTTAAGTCTCACTTTAAAAACTCTCAATACTGCCACCTGTTCTCTTTTTGCTATGCTACTGTGACAACCCTTTTATTAGCCTCAGCACAGCTTCCTCCCTCACATCCTTTGGCAAGCAGTAGTCTGCAGCAGATGAAAAACTTAAATACCATGCACAGGTCTCTTAAACCATATCTAGCCACACCCAGCAGAATAATGTCAGTGTACCTCTGCATCTATGGATGTATGCATTGACTGTTACATAAAAAGGGATAGAGGCAGGAATTTGTTCTGCAGTTGGCTAGCGATGATCCAGTTTTTGAAGTCCTCTCATAACACTTTTGAAGTGTATTACAATTAATTATGCCTTTTAAAGGGGAGAAAGCCCTACTTTAAAGCTTTAAGTGGAATCTCATTAATAATGTGAATAGGAAAGTGAAGACAACAAATTAAAGACATCATGAAACTATCTTGTTGGCACCAAAATTAAATTTCATTAGAGCTGGTCAGAAAAAAAAATTTTGCAAACTGGAAACTTCTTTTTAGTCACCTCAAGTTGTCATATATTTCTCAAGTAGCATTGCCCTCTGCTGGTGTTAAATGAAGAAACTTTAGCATAATTTATCTTTTTCAAAAGGGAGGTGAGATAACTTGCCTTTAAGGACTGCATTCTCTTAAAAAGCTTGTTGTTGACACAATTTTTTATTTCACTCAATTGATACATAATTCTATGAAATTAGTAGTTGTTAAAAAGGATAATGAGACATTGTCTCATGGTAAATGACATGTCATTCTAGGCCAGGGGAGGGTAATTATTTTGGGTGGAGGGCAGCTTATTGAGTTTTGGCAAGCTGTCGAGGGCCACATGGATAGCCCCGCCCCCTGGTTGCCATCTTGGGACCAGATGTCCCGACCCCTAACCCCTTACCTTTGCCACCAGAAGTCCCTTCCCTCCCCACCAGAAGTACTCCTTTTAGCAAGGGGTTTTGCCATCTCAGAGCCAGAAAAAATACTAAATTATATTCTAAAAAAATCACACATCTATAACATACATTAATTTGATTTCAAAAAATCTTTTTGTCCTGATTTACATGCATTTGTGTAGTGTACATAGAGGTGATTGAACAATAGCTTAAAATAAAGTCTTACTCTTGTAAACTGTGGGGGGCATCGGGAGTGGGTATAGGTTTGTGGGGGGGCTTGTGGGTGTGCGTGGAGGGTGGACAGGTGCGGGAGAGTGGGTGTGGAGCGAGGGAGCATGTGGGTGTGTGTGGATATTTGGGGTTTGGGTAGGTATGAGGTTTGTGGGGAAGGGTGGCTGGGCTGTGTGAGAGGGTGTGGGTGTAGGGGGCTGTGGGTATGGCAGTGAGAGCAGGTGTGGGTGCATGTGTATGGTGGGGGGTGCTTGTGGAACTCACTCTATGGACAGACAGACACACACATACATACCCCCCCCCCCCCGCTCCCTGGCTACTGGCACACCCCTGCTTCTGTGGTCCACCAATACAGCCAGGGGCCTTGTGGTGCTGGAGCAGCTGGCCGCGTGCAGGGAAAGCTGCAGCAGGCAGACACTTTTGGGGATGGGGGAGGAGGCGGGGCCAGTTTGGCTTTTCTCCTGACTCCTGCTGGTTTCCCCTAGGTCCTCCTGCCATCTTTGACAAGGAGCCTGCAGCAGATAAATATTAATTTTCTAAACTTTGTAGGTGTCCCGCAGGGCTGGATAGAATGGCATGGTGGGCCAGATTCAGCCCACGGGCCATATTTTACCTGCCCCTGTTCTAGGTTAAATTAATAGAACCTTTTTACTTACAGCAGCAGCTATGATTTACTGGATCTCCTATTATTTTTACAGTTAGAAAGATTTTAACTGTGCCTAGTGATAAACAGTAGTAGTATTTTAACTGATGTTATTTTTCTAAATTTATTTCTAAGTTTTTTATAGTGCTCATCATCATAGTACCTAAGTGTTTTTTATGCTCTACATTAATTCTACATTATTCGAACATCCATTTTAAAGAATGGAACTGAAACCAAAGGCCCAGTGACACATGTAAAGCAGAATTAGAAACAAAATCAAATCTCCTGGGTCTAAATCCAGTACCTTAGCCTTAAGATAATCCTTCTTCTTTTGCCTAGTGTAACAAATTATTTGCATTAAAATACTGAAGTACCAATAATAACCCTGCCAAGAATATATTTTTAAATCCATGTTCTTACGATGCATGTATACTTGCTGCATTTTCACTATCCACGCTTGCACACATCAGTATCTACTGCAGACAGAAATCAAGTAACTGTGTACTGTTAAAATGCCAAATTTGCATGTATGAAAGTAGACTGGACACATTCAATTTCTGTCACTGCAGCTTAGATGACTGTACTAAAAACTGATAATTTGACAAGCTCAAAAATATTTTTAAGGATCTCTCTTCCTAATTTTAATTTAGTAACTACAGATAAGAAGACATCTGTTCACTTTACCTCATTATTTGTTGAACTCATTTTCATATGGAATGCTTCCAAGACAGAAACAAGTTTTTTATAGTTAGTGATATTTTGATAAATCCTACTTCCAAGAGGCATGTTCATATCTAGAAAATCAGCAAATATAGTTGACTCCTCCATTAGTTTTTCTTTGGTCCATACAATCTGTTAAAAATAGAAACCATTCTATTAATATTGTAAATATATTTGAATGCAATATTCAATGCTGTTTGTAAACCATTTTTTGGTGGTTAATGTATAATATTAATCTTCCTACTAAGTGTACCAGTTTTCAAAGGGATCTTATCCAATTTGGCATGTGTATGTGCTCATGTTCATAAGTATACTTATGCATATATGCATATAATAGAGATAGGGCTAACAGCACACTCTATTATGGTTGACTGGCACTTACAGTTATAAGATCTTGACTTCAGTAGCTTTAACTGTTTGGACTGTTGTATTTTTTTCATGCTGGGTGTCACTCATTGCTACTCTTGGAAATGTTAATAATAAATCAACCATTCTTAAGAATAAGATTAAAAAATACAGTATTTTTCAGTGTTGAAACATTTCTGGTAATTTTTTTCTTTGAGAAATCTAGTACCTGGTGATGACTTGAAAATGATATCTAGAGGTTTACTTTTTGGAATTGACTTATACGTATATGTATATGCATTAGAATGGTTCAGGATGGGCAGTAGGGGTTAACTGATTTTTAAAAGCCTGGGTCTCTCTCTCCCTCTCTCTCACACGCACAGAGTTTCACACAGCCTTCAGAAGCAGATAGGCTGTCTAACACAACCAGGCAAATGGATACACACACAGCCTGGAAAAGTACCACACTGTTCCATAAGGTTGCTGGTAGGTGCTGTAAGGCTTCGCTCCCTTTTTGGTTGGTGCCTTCCTCCCTAGCAATGTCAGGGTAAGACTGCACCCTGTGGCCACCTAGATGGTTTTGAGCACTTCCCCTACTCTCCTGCCACGACTTTGATGTTGATTGATGGGGAGGCAGTTGCTTGTCAGTGGTCCCAGAGGGCTTGTGACCCTGGACTTTCTTCGTGGGGCTCCAAAACTCCCCTTACCACTTCCACGGCTTGGAAGGGCACTGCTCCCTGTAATCTTCCCCAGGATGATCTCTTCTCATCCACATGGCTCGCCTCGATCGGGTTTGGGTCTTTCCAGCTGTCAATCTCTCCTGAGTTGGTCTCTCTTCAGACCAACTTTCAGGTAACTAAACATGCCCCGGCCTGAGGGGTAACAATAACTCAGAAAATTCTTAACTAAAAGAGAAGATGTTCAGCGTCTGCCGACAGGTGCCTGGGATTCTGACTCCCAGGACCCCTCTGCCTCTCTGGGATGGACAAAGGAATTTGTCCATCTCTCCGGGTACTCTTCCCAGGGTCCAGCTGACTAGGAGTTAATCACTCCTGATCCCACCACCTGGTGGTACTTACCACTTCCTCGCTGGGCTCTGAGCCAGTCGCCGCCTGTTCCTCCTTCTTCACCAGGCTGCCCACAGGGTTTTGCCGTCGCTCACCACCCTTCCCCGCCGCAGTACCTGAACTCTGCGGAGCAGCTGTGTCTTTGCCTGTGATTGTGGGGAAAACCATCTCCCTTGCTGTGGCCTTCCGGCAATCTTCGGCTTCCCGAGCCTGGACTCTTGGTTCTCCCATCTGGGCTTCCCTGGCTGATGCTGGGGGTTCTCGCCCTGTGTTATGCTCTGCCCTCTCTACCCAGTTCTGCCGTCTGCATCTCCTGGCTGGCATTCTGCTCCTCTCCACCTGGGTAGCTGGTTCTCTCCCCAGCTGCCCTTTGAGCAACCCACACTTCCTTCAGGCCCTGCTCCCAGGGCTTGCCGATCCACAGGCTCAGGCAGCTGCAGAACTGCTGAGCCTGTGTCGGTGTTTCCCCACAGCTGCCGCTCATCCCGTTTCCTGCTGTAAGTACCGGTGCTCATCACGTGGAGTCCCGGGACATGCTGGGAGGGGGGCTTCTACCTCCCCTCTCACACAACATGAAATAAGGTGGCACCAGCACACAAAGTGCAAGAGTGGGGGCTAAAATTCTTGTTTTGGGAAGGGTGTGCATGTGATGAGCTTGGAATGCGTTGATGAGACAGGACATGGACAGTATGATGAACACAGAGAGACCAACCAGCAACAACCACGGGAGATCCTTATCTCCCAGCTCTGTGACTGCGGGGCCAGTGCTGGGAGATAAAGATCTACATGAGCGCTACTGCATCTACACGAGTGCTAACACACCATTACTAATCAAAAGTAAATTTGCTACTTGCATTTGCAGGTAGCAAATTTACGTGCAATTAGGGAGGGTTACTGCATAGTAAGCATTTGCACATGTAGTCACACATGCTTACTTCGCAGTAAACTATGCTACTGTGCAGTTAAGTGTCACATGTACATGCACCCTGTGTGCGGTTTTGGGCTTCGCTTTTTAAAAAGGATGTAGAGAAGTTAAATCAGGTCTAGAGGCAGGGAATATACATGATAAAGGCACGTTCAATTTATGTTCAATAGACAGATTTAACTTATGGAAAAGGTTCTTAAGAGAGGACATGATAGCAGTCTTCAGATATTGGAGGGGCTGCCATAAAGAAGTGGAAAAACTTTTCCTTTTTTGTTGCAGGGAGCAGGATGCAGACCAAAAGTTTGAAATTACAGCAAAGTAGGTTTAGACTGGATATCTGGAAGAACTTCTTCCCTGTAAGAACAGTGAGGAAGTGGAATAGACTTCCTAGGGTAGTTGTTGAGATTAGATGAGCATTGATCAAAGATCATCTAGAAGTAGCTATGCCTATGCACTTATGGGTATTTCCTATGCTTCTGGGCTTTGCTGGCTGCCACATGGGGCCAGGAAGGGATTTCTTCTCCCGATTCTGTTGCTTCATGTTGCAGGGATTTTGTTCACTTTCCTCGGAAACACTGGATGTTGGCCATGGCTAAAGCTTAGGATTTTGAATGGAAAGTGCCAAGGCTTCTCCTGGGATTTAAACCTAAAGGTTCCTGGCTAGAAGGTTTTGCCCCTTTGCTTGGGGTCAGACCAATAGCCATACTTGGGGTTAGGGAGGAATGTTACCCTATTGTCAGATTGGTACAGACTGTGTGTGTGTGGGGGGGGTTGCCTTCCATTATAGCTCACATGGCCCTCTTCTTGGATCTCTCAAGTATATCTTAACAAACCTTTACAGATGCAAGACATTAGCTGCTGTTGTCTCCCTGCTTTACCTGTGGCAGGTTAGGGTGTTATGCTTTGTGGTTGTGTCATGGTTGATTATGCAGTGTTACTAATAGGTTAGATGATCAATTTGATTGTCTGGATTTATATGGGATGCTTTGAATAGAGATGATCCTGCCTCATGCCCAGGTTGGAGGTCCCTGTGTGAACATGTGTGCATATGTAGACTGAGCATGTGCAGTAAGCTACAGATAGACTGAGTGTACAGGCAGGTGCGTACACATACCCATTCTGTACAAGTACTCGTGTCCAATCCCCAAAATGTAGTCAGCCAGAAACCAATGTGTTTGTGTGGGGAAGGGCAGGGCAAAAATGTGATTATGCAGCTAGAAAACTTCTATTTACATGCACAAAAGGAAAAGGAATTCCATCCTAGAAACTACCTGACAACTGCTGGGGAAACCCTAAGATCAGATGAGGAACTGAAGTGGGAGGGACTGGTGCTGCAGGACTGTTGAGGAAAGCATGGGAGGGTAGTCAGTTCTGACATGGAGCTAGGGCGAGGAGGGACACAGGGAGATTTGTGACAAAAAGACTTAGAGAATAAACCTGGGAGAATGGGATGAAGGACCTGGACTAGATGAAGACCCTGGAGAAGAGAATGGGCCCATATGTGTGTTAGACTAGGCATCTAAGGGAATAACAAGAGGACATGAAAAAGGACAGTAGGAACTAGAAATGGCTAGGCATGATAACTGTAAATATGAATAAGGGCAAGACTGAGTCAGGGAAGGTACCTCAAGAGAGGAACTAACTTGCTGGTCAGGCAGACCGGGACTATGATGATCAAGAGATAGTCAGGAAAGAAGTGCTATACAAAACATAAATAGATTTCCAAGTAGCTGCTGTAAAAGTCTGAAATTGTGACATTGGCTCTGATGGCAGACATTAAGGACAGATAAAACATTCCTCCTGAAGGTGGTAAGGTCCCTTTAGCAATCTTATAAGTGGCAACTCAAAGTGCTGATAGGTTCTCAAAAAGGTGAGTGTTCAAAAATTAGTCCTTAAAAATGACTTAATTGTGACACAACTAAAGCAAGTATTCCTCATTTTTCACTATTTGATCTAATTTGTATTAAAATAACTTAAGAAAACGTTTAAGCTGCTGTATTTTCAAATTTCTAATTTCAAGATCAAGTAAAACGTCCAGTAGATGGCTCCATTTCTTCAATCTTACCCTATTGTTCATGCAAGACTGCTCAGAAACAGAAACATACAGAAATGAAAAGAGAAGTAACTTATTTTATAGTAACTGAAGTTATTTCAGAGGCATTTTCCACATTCATGTTTCACTGGATACACACATCTCATACACTTGGGCACAAAAAATTCTGACTGGCAATATCTGTACAGTGAATATGTGACCTGCGCCTGTCCTCATGCTTTCTGCCAATGGAATGAAGAATGATAAAGTTTCTGATCCCTCTGGGGATGACCTGGTGAGGGAGGTGCTAGTACAAGGGAGGCTAGGGGACAGTGATCATGAAATGATCCAGTTTGCTATTCAGAGAAAGGTGGGGAGGGTAACTAGCACAGCGCAAATGCTTGACTTTAGGAAAGCCAACTTTGATGTGCTCAGGGCAGTAGTCAGGGAGGCACTTGGAGCCCAGGGTATAGCTAGTATGGGGGTCCAGGAAAGGTGGTCCTTCCTCAAGGAGGCTATCCTTGGGGCGCAGCAGGACGCAGTTCCTCTGCGCAGGAAGGTGGAAAAAGGGTCCAAGAAACCTTCATGGCTGAGCACAGATATCCAGGCTGGCCTGAGGGCAAAGAAAAAGCATATTGGCAGTGGAAGCAGGGGTCAGGGACAAAGGAGGAGTACACCTCCCTGACCCGAGCTTGTAGGGATTTAGTGAGGAAGACTAAAGCAGCACTGGAGCTTAGATTAGCTTCTGGGATTAAGGATAACAAA
>NW_017729022.1:173204754-173214946 GCF_001723915.1 Gavialis gangeticus | reverse complement strand
CTGCCACCCCCCAGTGCTCCTTCCTGCCCCTGGCAGGGGGTCGGGCTAGATGATCTGTCTAGGTCCCTTCCGACTCATTGATTCTAGGATTCTAGGATGGGTTTCAGAATATGCATATGAACAGCACTTCTTAAAATAATGCTAGTTACTATAAATACCTTCTTTTTCTTCTTTGAGTGGTTGTCCATATGTGCATTCCTCTATGGGTTACTTCAAAGAAATGTCCAGTCTACACAAAGACAGGTTCCCAGAGAATTTGGATATGGACAGACATACATTTGAAATGCTCCAGATCCTGGAGCTCTTCTAATCTGATGCACTTTGGCATCATGCAGATGTGTCTCTGTCTCTTCCTGCTCCCCCTCCCAAACATTTCAAAATGACTGCAGAAGCATGCAGTAGCACAGCTCTCCAGACAAGGGGCTGGAGAGAAGGAATCCCTGCATGCCTCTGGTAATTCTTGAGGACAGCTCAGTGTACAGGAAAGCACTCATTAGCTGTCTGTCCTCCTTACCCTTCCATGGGGGTGAGGGAGAGCAGAGCACTGTGACATTTGGAGAACTACTGGAGTGTGCAGCTGGTTCAGTAAGTGCTTCAAAGCTTTTCTTCTGTTTTCAGGGGTCATTTTTGAAGCACCCTGATCATTTATGAAGCTTCTCTGGCTATGCACATCTGTATGCTCATTGTTTGGAGTGTTTCAAAAGCACTATGGACACTTCAAGCTACACATATGCTCATGGCCTTAGGAGAACAGTGATTGAAGCACTACTTTTTAAAATGCAACATTTGATCTAAAGACTTTGAAATGTTTTTCTGTTTAGTGAAGGCACAAACAACTTTTTATTAACACAGGCAGGCAATTATTTTAGCTGGAGGGGCATCTTAATTAACTTAATTAGTTTCAATTAGTTTTGGTATCCTCTCAAGGGCCACATCTTTCCCTTCCTCCTTGGCCCCCCTCCACCTGCCCGGAACTGTAGCACACCTTGATCCCCATCCCTGACACAGAAGCTACTAGCCTTGTCTGCCGCATAGATAATGCCTAACTGTTGACAGTGCCAAGGGCACAACTCTATGCTGCCCCTGCTGCTGCTGGGCATTTGGTTCAGTCAGCTGATGCCACCATGTTAGTGCTGAGTGGAAGCAGTCACCCACCTGACATAGCGGAAACAGCCCTGCCTGCCTGCCTGGCACCACGCAGCAGCCAGAGCTGGAGCCACCAGTTGCCTGTGGGCCGGATGCCGTAAGTTGATGACTGCCTGCCTGTGGGCTGGATACAATCAGCTGGTGGGCTGGATCCAACCCAGGGGCTGTATTTTGTCCATCCCTGTATTAACAGTAGAGATGTTTCTTAGCAAAGCTGCAGGTGCTGCCTCAGGTTTGATGGAACATCTTCCAATCTCACAGTCTGGCCTAATGCAGTCAGAAATCTACCTGGAGAGCCTTTGGGTAGATATCTTTGTACCCTTATGGCTATAAAGAGTTAAAGTGATTTGAATTATCTTTGCAAATAAAAGGCTAAGAATCCTCTCACATCTGGAGCATGGAATAACACTTTGGATGTGAACAAATGAAACTTCTGGAAAAATACAGCAAAATACTGGATAGTATATATTGGTTAAAGCTTGGAATAAGTCCTATGGGTAATTCGTCTGGATGAAACATTGTGTAAAAGGATCTACCATTACAGGTTGGAGCTCTCTTACTCTTCTTCATGAAATGAGCACCTCTGCACAACAAGTAAATAGGCAGCAAGACATTTCCAGATTTGAAAGGTGGACCCATCAGGGTTGTAAGGATTACATTAATGTCTGACAGTTCAAATGAATCTTGTACTGGAAGAAACATCTTGATTAGACCCTTCAAAGCGCTATCATGTGAGAAAGATTACAGGGATGTGTCACATGGAATCAGGGCCATGTGTTGCATTGCACAAAATGAGGTTTCCATAAAGCTGAAAACCTTGTCCATATGACCATGTAGGACTGCCTTATGGAGATTTTCCTGCTGCTGATCAATATGTCATTGAGAGGGGAAGATTATACTCAAGAACTACCCAGTAGCATCCATTCTGTAAAGTGGAAAGAGTTTAGTTGTAACTTGAGTATCCTCCCCCTGTCTCGACATGATTGGTCTGGGAGCAACAACCTCTTGGAGCTGTGAAATGAGAAGTGCAGGAGGTCAGGGAACAAGAACTGCCTCAGACATTTTGGGGCTATCATGATCAATCAGGTTGGTTGAATCTTGTTTGACTTTACAAAGTACTCTGGGGATCAGAAAAGCTGGTAGATTTGTGTAGAGAATCCATTCCAAACAGTATTAGGAAGATATCAGACAGATATCCTGAACTTAGGATGAACAGACATGGCACTTTTTTGACAGGTTAACTTTGGGATAGCCCCAGACTGAAACACATCCTGCAGGATGGTACAGAGGGATGTATCTGATTTAAATGTCTTCTTGGTGTTCTGGAGTCCAAGAAGTTAAATCATGGAGAGAGATATCTGATGACTGATGCACTGATTCCATAGCTTGATAACACATGTGTAGTTTCATTTAAGTAAATGGAGTTATACATGTGCACAAAGTTAAGCCTGTGTGCAGTGACACATGAATACAGCTATACTGCTTCCTGTATGAAAACATGGTGTCTCAGAGCAATACTCCTTGGTGCTACAGGAACATTTGGGGTGGGTGAGAGTGTAGCTCTAATTCCAGAACTAGCTTGTGTGAAGAGTTAGTTCTGGCATCTCTGCAGCACATCTAAGATGAGTACCATGAGGCAGGCAGACTGTAGGGCTGTGAATGGGGTGGGAGAGAGGTTACCTTCAGGCCAGCAGGTGGTGCTGGGGGATAGATGAGTGGTGAAGATGTGGGAGGGGCTAGGGCTGGGCTGTAGGACCTTAAGACAGTACACAAGGTTGAAGCAGGCTATGGTACTGTACAAAAGGGTGGGAGAAAGCAAGCGGTGGGGAAGCAACTTGAGTTAGGGACTGTGGCTTGTGGGGCCATGCAGGTGAGCTGGAAGTGTGTGTGTAGGACTGCAGACAGGGATGAAGAGAGGTAGGCTGGGGTAGGTAAAGAGGTAGCTTTGTGCATGAGTCAGGGACACAGATAAATGTAGGAGCTATACATGGTCTCACAGTGTACCTTTCTGCTGACTCCAAGCATGATCCTTCACAGCCCACTTATCTGTAGTCTCTAGTAGGTTTCGGAACATTTTGCACATGAGCCATGGTATCAAAAAGGTTGAATTACTGTATATACAATTATATATTTCTGCTAGCATACTCAAACACAGATAGTAAATCATGTAAAAATTGATCATTTATCAATTCTATTTAGTACAAAATCTTAAGTCTATAAATGATAACCACTTATAATTGATAGCAAATCAATTAGGTATTTTACAAACAGATGACTAGTTTAAGCTGTATTCATATTTTTGCCATTTTATTATTTTTTACAGTTCCTTTAAATCTACCCACAATTCCTTTATTCTACCCAATTCCTATAATCTACACACATTTTTATCTAATAGCATCTTATTTAAAGAAGCATTGCCAAGACAAGTAAGTTGTGAAATTGATTGTCCTTGATAATGGTTCCATGTAAAAGGGCTAATCATTCAGGTGCTTTCTATACATTTAATTTTCCAATTAATTTTTCTAAACACAGAAAACATTTAAAATAGTATGGAATTTTGTCAGATGAATAAATACTAGACATGAACATAGAGACAACATAACAAAAAGAGTCTGTTAGATAAGACATAATCATATAAATATATCACTGATTGGTTCTGCACTGTTGATTCTCTGATGATGGGTACTCTACTTCACGTATACCTCTAGAACTGACTTCTTCTTCTTTAATGCCTGAAAATTATCAAAGTCCTAGAAGCCAAGAGTCTACTTAAGCATAAAGTGTAGTGCAGTTGGTTTCAGGCTACTGAAGCTATTTTCTTATTATGAATGTAGATTGGAATGGATCTAATAGCTAGTTCCTTTATGATGTAATTTGCCATAGCTCTACTGAGGCCAATAGGGCTATGCCAATGTGCACCAGGTGAAGATCTTGTCCTGGATATTAAAATACACATCAATAGTTCTGTACGCCACAATTGGCAACTTTTGTGCAATATGATCAAATTATTGACTGCTTCGAAAAACTGAGAATCTAAAGATGCAGGCATTTCAACTTGAGTTACGATTTTGTAAGATTAAACAAGGCTAGGCTTCATCTGTATTTATGAGGGAGAACTCCCTGGAAAAATAAGTAAAGTAGAAAGCAATCTCCTAACAACCAACAATATTATATTGCATATTATTTTAAACGTTACTAAGTTGCTATAAATTTCAAACATTTATTTCCTGCAGTAAGCTAAAGATATATAAACATGTCTTAATACAACACATCAATGGAAGGGCATACATTATTATTCCTCATTCCTGGCTTCATGATTTCATTTTCAGCCCCTAAAATAAGATGTCAAATTTCTACATTTTTCCAGATACATCTTAGCTGAAATCTTTCTTGCTGATAAATGCAAAGAATTATTTTTCCACTATCAACAGAAAGCATGACTTGAAATCAAATCCCAGTATGCTCGCATAGTTAGAGGTGAGCATAGGCACTATGCTAAGTGCAATGTGTGTGGGGGGGTCCTTTTCATTTTCTCCCATCACAGATCCAGTAGGTGAGCGTCTAATATTTATGGATTCAATCTTACAAGCCTTCCTCTATAGAAGTCTTGAAATCAATAGGAATGCTTAAAAGTACAGGAGACAGTAGGAACAGATTCTAACTTTTTAAACTTTCAGGTCAAATTCTGCTCTTAGTGATACCAGTATTTAATATGTCGGAGCTGAGTGTCCTTCATTTATACTAATATGATTACTAGTCTTTTTAGAAAAATGGGCTTAAAACAAATCCACAAATTATTATTCCTCTTAAAAATTAAAAACAGACAAACTTACCTTAAAATAGTTACACAGTTCATTTGACAGGAAATTATGAAAAATCTCTCTTTCAGCAAGTTCAGTCAGACGATCATGGAATACTCGGGTTGTTTCATGCACAAAGAGAAGGGCTGTGGTTTCTTTTGAGACAATAATTGACCGATGGGCTTGCAACAATCCTTGTAGTACCTGTTTGCAATTTTATATACAGTGTCTGTTTAACTTATTTGCTAACAAACATGTTGGTACATTTCTTTTTCAATATTGTAACAAGCTTTATGAACAGTAATGTCATATGTTTTAATTAAAATCAAAGCATAAGCATATTTCTTACTTACAAAATACATTTACAAAAGCCAACAGCATTCCAGAATAATGGCCCCATTCCCTACATCTTCAATTAGGCTATCAGAGAGCTACATTGTTGCTAATTACTCCATAAGCAATCAAGGGAGGTGTAAGAAACCTCCTCCCACCTTGTGCTACCCACACACAGGATGGGAACACTGCAGTTCCACAGCTACAACCAAATTTTCATTATGACACTTGCCAGGAAGGTGGTATGCCATGGAAAGAGAATACAAATTGCATGCCTTACATGGGTACTAACAGATATGTGTGTAGTATGAACTGAACTAATGTAGCTGATGTTAACATAGAGTGTGATAGTAGTAAAATATAACCATGTTAGTCTTGTCCTGTAAGTAACTTGAAAACTCCATTTTGTATTCTTTTGCTTGACGTAAGTGAATGAACTCTGCATGCCCTTTTATGAATGAGGGAATGTGAAAGGGTGAATGGCGAGA
The DNA here is from genome assembly GCF_001723915.1 of Gavialis gangeticus. Lineage (NCBI taxonomy): Eukaryota > Metazoa > Chordata > Crocodylia > Gavialidae > Gavialis > Gavialis gangeticus. The sequence goes on along the minus strand of NW_017729022.1, from coordinate 173,209,179 downwards.
GAATGGCATAGAGACAGGAAAAGAAGATTTAACTGTGTTTGAAAGCAGCAAGAGGCCAAATGTGTAAGTTGCCAGTCAGCAAACTAAATAATAGATGGCTGAAGAATCCCTTTGAGGCCTAGGGCACAAAAGAGATAATGAGGAGGAGGAATGCACACATCCTGCCAGATGGGCAGCAAGGACACTTCAAGGCTGAGATACCAACTTTTATGACCAAACTGACCTTGGGCTGAGATAATCAGAAGATGGATGAGAAACAACTGCAAAAACAGAAATTGAGTGTGGGAAAACCCCAAAGTGCAAAACAAAGAATGCCAATCCCCATAAAAGAGGACTCTGGAAAATACTGGGTTGGGTGAGTCTCTCTCAACTGCTGCTTTCTTCAGAGCACAGATGCGTTTGTTCACCCCGCTCCAGCTGCTATCTCCATCTTCTCTCAATAGGCCTGGGTTGGTCACCCAGTGCCCCTATTGAGAAACTGCTGCTGGTAACTATAATATCTGAATGGAATGGTTGTTTTGTGTTTGTGTATGTCTGTGTGTAATGATGTGTATGGTGATTTGTGTGCATCTGTATGAGTGGTGTGTCCAAACTTCTACATCTAATTCAAGTCATCAATAAATGCGGCATTTTACCTTTTCCCCCTTTATAAGGTCTTGCTCTTGATTTGATAAACTGGGAATTCAAAGTAACATGTGTTCCCTGATCAATAGCAACTACAGCGAGTATGTCCCTCTGAGATAGAGTGGCTTTAGAGTACTTACTGAGGTAGCACAATTCACACCTGGCCCTAACACAGTGCTATCAGAAAAAGCCACACTAGTGACCATAATATTTTAGACAGCCTTGCCCTTTAGCATAAGAAATGCATGTAACTGCTTGAAGTTCTAAGCTTTTTGGGGAACTGTACAGTTTTCATCTCACTGGATAATGTGATCTGACTTTCCAGTATAGTACTAGAATTAGAGGCAACTTCAGTTTTGATAACTTCTCTGCCCCCATCTTACCTGGCAGCATAACATCAAATTCTAAAAGGAGCCTTGTTTATTACTCTAGAATGTAATAGAAAGCTTGATTACCCTAGAATGTCCTTTATATGGAATCTTATACTTGTTGCTATTATGTTTATTAAACTTTTTAATGTTGTTACATTTGTAAATTTTGTAAATGAATAATCTCACAGGCTAATCCAACCCTGGTGTAACTGAAGGCATAATCCCACTAAATAAACAATAAAAAAAGGTCATTCTCGATTGAAACTTGTCAAAAGTGTTTACTTCCTAGATATTTGTTTATAATGTCAGTATATCTTTTTTTACTGAATGAAATAAAGGTAAGATGCAGTTTACATACAAGTACACGATTATATATTAAGATAAAATGCAATGCATTTGACCACTGATCAAAAGGTCAAAGGTCTATTTGAGCCTTGATAACTCTTTAGGGTAGCATGGTTTTGCCATGCCAGTCTTAGATGACATAGCAAATACTTTTAAGATTGTAAAGTTTGACAGTTACCTTTACCATAGTTTGTTTTCCCTTGGGAATTAATTAGCAATTATTAAGGGAGGCATACTAATCTAGGAATAAATAAACAAAGCAAATAAAGAATAGATAATATTGAAATTTCTACACCTATTTTTATGTAGTACCTAAACCCCAAGTTCAAATTACTGCAGGGCTCCAGATGGGAAGGCTAGATTCAATTAAATTCCAAAAAATGAGCTAGATTCAGGATACAGCATTGCTTGCAGTGATCGTGCTAGATTATTCTGCACAAAAGTTCAAAATATTTTATGGCAATAACAAACATGTAATGTAGCATAGCATACCTTGAAGAGATCTCTTAGATTAAATGTGTAGTGACACTTAGCTGGAGTAGGAAGCATTCTGTGGCGCACATTATAGTATATAGCTATGGAAGAGGATGTTAAAAGATCACTGCATTTCTGGACCTCATATAAGAATCTATTGTTATACAGGTATGTTCCCAGATGAACCTAAAAGAAAGAAATTAATCTAAATTTATGTCTGTTCTTAAGAAAATTTTAACCATACTGCTGATTCTGAAATAGAGCAAACTACACGATAGAAAACAGCTACTTATAATTTTCACTATTATTTTATTAGTAAACCATAGAAATCATAGAAAAGTAGGGCTAGAAGGGACCTCCAGAGGATCATCTAGTCCAACACTCTGCCTGAAGCAGGATCATCCCTATCCAAAACATCCTATACAAATCTGTAATCTAACTTTTTAGTAAAACTATCACCAGTCCTGAAACAACACAAGTTGTAACACTCTAACCTGCCACAGATAAAGCAGGGGGACCATGGCAGCCAATGTCCTGCTTCTGTAAAGGGTTGTTAATATACATTCAAGAGATCCCAGGTGGAGGGCTAGATCTCCCACTACAGAAGAAGACAAAAACCCCCACAGTCCCTACCAATCTGATCATGAAGTAAAATTTCTTCCTGACTCCAAATATGGTGAGCTGTCTGATCCTGAACTTAAAGGCCAACTTCTAGCTAGGAACCTCTTGCTTTAAGTCCCAGAAGGAGCAGTGGAACACCTTAGTCAAAATTTCCCACCTTGGCTGCAGCCAAATCCTAATGCTTCTGAGAAAGGCTAAAAAACAAACAGAAAAACCCAAAGTCTTACGTGTATACCTGGAAAGTTACAGGCTGTCACTGTTAATCTTCATTTGCCTGTTATTTTTAAATGTACAGCCTGTGAATGCAGTTTATATTTTAAAAATTTTTAGCAAGTGAGAGAAACTGCTTATTATACTACTACTTTTTACTCTATGAAGTATAGTATTTGTGCATTGTAGATCCACACTAGGATTTTGAATTTCTTTATATAAAGCTAAGTTTTATACCAGGGGTGCTCAACCATTGGCTGGCAGGCTAGATCTGGTCCATGGAATCATGCCATCCAGCCCACAGAGGTCCTCACAGGCCCAAAAATCTAGCAGTGTGAAGGAAAGGGGGGGGGAAACAGTGGTCATGCTAATTAGCCCCACGTGGGATAACACGGCCCTGGGCTAGATCGTGCTGGTGAGGGTCCAGATTTGGGCATGCAGGACCCAGTTCAAGCTTGCAGGGCCTGGCCAGCATGGGGCATGATTCAGACATGCACGGCTGTATCTGGTTAGCATCAGGCCTGATCCAGGTATGTGGGGCTAGATCCCAGCAGCATGGAACCCAATTTGGGCACATGGGGCTGAATCCAAGTAGCACAGAGCCCAATCTGAGCATACAGGGCTGGATCCAGCCAGCATGGGGCCCAATCTAGGTGCATGGATCTGGATTCAGTCAGTGTGGGACCCAATATGGGCATATGGCGATGGATCCAGATGGCATGGGACCTAGATGGACTAGTCTACAGACTGACATTGTGCCACTCATCTGGCTGCTGGGCCAAAAGGTTGGGCACTACTGCTTTGGTACAAGGTCGTTTGAAAACAATTTAGTTATAGAGACGCAGCATGCCTACAGCAAACGATTTGTTTCTTTTCTTTTAATCTTAACCTTCATATGTTCCCATGGAGTAATTTCCTACCCCAGATGCATATTTTGTGCAGTATCTTAAAGTTAATTAATTCTAAAAATTATTCTTTTTCAGACATTGTCACTAGCACCGCAGTACACAATATCCCCAAAGAACAGCCAGCTTACATGGGTGGTTTGCTCTCTGTGGATGAAAAACTGCCCAGGGTAACATGTTACCCTAAGCGTGAATGTGTTTTTTACATATGGGGTAACAACTTACACGAAGCCCATGTTGCAATTTCTGTATAAATGACAGGCCTAGACCTGTTTGGCCACTTTGGATGGATGTATCTGAAAGGTCACAATTGATTCACACCTCATTCATGTCCACTTAAGGTATCCATGGTAACTAATGGATGGGCATCCTCCACTCAGCTTTTGTAGAAGATGTGGTAATTGCTTTTGCTAACCACTCTGCTTGCAGGTTGCAAGGTCATCAAAACACCTTGTCCTTTACCAAACCCTGCCCCCAAAACCCCTCTGTCACACCCAAATCTACCTCTGGTCTCTTTTCTCATGGCAAAACTCCACCTCACCTGCCCCTTTCATAACATACAAGCTAGTTTGCCCTGCCTTTGTTGGAAGTGAGGACAGTGAGCAAAGGGACAGCAGAGAAGAAATAGAACAACATCATACTGCAATACAGTGTACACTATGGAGTCCCCTTCAACAGTAAGGGCTTGACACCCTCCCATTCCTCTTTTACCTGCTCTCAATAAGTCCCTGCATGTGTGGTTTCCAAAAAGCATCCACCCACATTTGGAATGCCTGCAAAAGGTGGATGCTGGTCTCTGGCTTCTGTACCCAAGAGAAGAGGGTGCTACCTGCACTGCCATAGGGCAGGGCGGAATTGCTTCTGTGACAGCATAG
>NW_017729022.1:173190145-173202448 GCF_001723915.1 Gavialis gangeticus | reverse complement strand
TTGGTGGGACTGTGCACCTCCTGAATTAAGTGGCGGTCCTGGGTCAAAAGATCCCGACAAGATAAATGTCCAAATGCTTCTTGAAAGTGTTCAGAGTAGGTGCTTGCACCACCTCTGCTGTGAGTTTGTTCCAGGCCTTGGGGGCTTGGACAGTAAAGAAGTTTTTCCTCATGTCCAGCCTAAAATGGTCTTGCAGGAGTTTGTGACTGTTGGACCTTGTCATCTCCTGGGGTGCTGTGGTGAACAGGTGTTCCCCCAGATCCTGATGCACACCTCTTATGTACTTACAGGCTGCCACCAAGTCACCCCTGAGCCTGCGCTTCTCCAGACTGAAGAGTTCCATAGCTCGCAGCTTGCACTCTGATCATGTGCATGGCTCTCCTCTGAACTCTTTCAAGCTTCTCCACATCCTTCCTAAATTGTGGAACCCAGAATTGGATGCAATACTCCAGCTGTGGCCTCACCAAGGCCGAGTACAGAGGAAGGATGACGTCCTGGGTCTTGCTCGAGATGCATTGGTAGATGCAGGCCAGAGTTCTGTTGGCTTTGCCAGCTGCAGCATCACACTGGTAGCTCAAATTCATCTTGTGGTCAATCATGTCTCTTTTGGTCATGGTGCTAGCAAGCACTGCTAAGCCTATAAATGTGATGAAGGTTTTTATTCCTGAGGTGGAGCACCTTGCATTTCTCCATATTGAATGCCATCAGGTTTTCATCCACCCACCCATCAAAGTTAGACTTGATCACCAGCCTATCCTCAAGTGTGGAGACTCTTCCTCAAAGTTTGCTGTCGTCAGTGAACTTGGCCAGTCCGCTTTTGACTCCAGTGTCCAGATCGTTTATGAAGACATTAAAGAGTACAGGTCTGAGAATGGAGCCTTGGGGTTCACCACTAGTCATCGAATGCCATGTTGATTTGGCTCCATCAACTACCACTCTCTGGGTCCAACCTCAGAGCCAGTTCCCCAGCCATCAGACTGTGGAATAGTCAAGGCCAAAGTCGCCCAATTTTTCCATGAGGTCAACATACGACACCAAGACAAAGGTTTTTTAAAGTCCAAATATATGACATCAACCTCTTTCCTTTTGTCTTTGATTGTTATTTATATGCATTCAGCAGTAATCATTTTTTTCTTTTTTTTCTACAGTCCAGGATGAGAAGGCAGCACATATTCAGTGCTGAAGCCTTGCACAGGTAACCGGGGATGACAGCGACACATCCACTGATGAAATCTTATTCCAAGGCAGTGAGGATGCTGACTTTGTTCCAGATGTAGGAGACTGGCCATGTGTCTACAGGCCATGTGTCTATGGACGCTTCATCCAGCTCAGATGAGGAGGACTTGGTGCCACAAGCAGAAGTGATGCCAACACTTCCAGTGGGAAAGGGAAGAGGACCAGCCCAGGGCTGCCATGGAGAGCTACAGCAGGACCAAGGACAGCTACAGCAGGACATGGAGCAGAACCACTGACGTCACCCTTTATCGTTACTGGAATTGAAACAGTCACCTGTTGTGGAGATCTTCCTCAAATTATCAATATAAGTACAGATCTGGAATATTTTTCTTCTGAAAAGAGATGCCAATGCTGCAAATTATGTGCAGGAGGACCACCAAAAGACAGAACCCTAAACTAGTAGCAGGATTTTCCTATCAGGAATGTAAATTATTTCCTGTGGGTTGAAACAGCATGGGATACTTTTTATAATTTCCAGGATACAACAGTTGAACATAATAGCCCGAACTACTGGTACTTAAAAAATAAAAGAGGTTGTTTTTAAAAGGGGAGAATAGTTGGAATAAAAAGAGATCCTGGGGAGGTCTTATCAGCATCTCGGTCCTGACATTAAACTTACTTCCTGGTAGATGTCTTGACTGTGGTACAGCAGAAAAGGAGACAGAGATTCCATCATAGAATCACCCTTGAATCCTTTTGAAAGTGGATAGTATGATCTGGCATACACTTACTAGCCATGGGTTTTCTGTGATTAAATTTTTGGGATTTACTCAGCATCTCATGTATGCCTGAGTAATTTATGGGAAATGTGCAGCATTCCAGCCTGCAGCTGCCCCATGGTCCCCACTTGTTTCCAGACCAGGCTGACCACGGACTGGTAAAGGTGGGAGAGCAGCAGTTATTCTACTCCTCCTGGTCCCTGGGAAGAGCTCAGAAGCCTCTGCTCCCCTTATGTTCTCCAGATGGGGGTTACCGTAGTCTGGGGAAGGTACAGAGAGAGCCTTTTCCTGACACTCCTCCCAGTCCCCAAGAGAAGTGAAACAGCAGCTCCTCCCCCTGACTTACCTACACTGGTTTAGCCCAGTCTGGGGAACATAAAGGGAAGTTTTCCCTGCTGCTGCTCCAATCCATTTTCTTCAGACCGGGATAATCCCAGATTACCCAATGTCAATCATATTGAATGGAGAAAAAACTGTAGAGTAGTTTGCAAGTGAGGTAGGAGAGAGAAAGATGAGAACTTGTTTAAAAAAGTATTGTTTTTAAAATGCAGATTATTTATGTAAACTAAGCCTTTTCTTCAGCACACCAAAGGCTATTTCAGTCAAAATCTTGCAACTGGAAATTATTGTAAGAATGGCCAATGGTAATCTTCAAGGAACTTTTTCTCTAACTTGATTTTAAGGTGAATTAATATTATAACATCTTAAGGGTTTCATAAGCAGTGAAATATAATATATTTGGGGACATACTGAATGTCTGCCTCAACTGAGGCTCTGAAATAGAGGTGGATTTCTTAACAGAAATTTCTTAATAAAATCAGAATCGTAAGGCTGGAAGGGGCCCTGAAGGATCATCAGGTCCAGCCTCCTGCATAAGCAGGAAAGACATCAGGTGACTGTCCAGTCTTCTCTTGAAGACCTCTAGGGTAAATGACTGCACCACCTCTGAGGGCAGCTTGTTCCATAGTCTGGACACCCCGGTTGTAAAGAAGTTTTTCCTAGTGTTCAGCCTGAAACTATCTTCCAGGAGTTTGTGGCCGTTGTTTCTAGTTTTCCCCCAGGGTGCCTTGGTGAACAGTTGTTCACCGAGCCCCTGATGTATGCCTCTGATATAGCGGTAAGGAGCAATCACGTCCCCTCTCAGCCTTCTTTTCTTTAGGCTGAAGAGTCCAAGATCCCTCAGCCTCTCCTCATATGGCTTGCCATGCAAGTCCCTGATCATGCAGGTGGCCCTTCTCTGGACCCTCTCAAGCTTTAGCACATCCTAGTTGAAGTGCGGCACCCAGAACTGGATGCAATACTCCAGCTGCGGCCACACCAATGTTGACTAACGTGGGAGAATCACTTCTTTGGATTAACTGGAGATGAACTGATTGATGCATGCCACAGTTTTATTGGCCCTAGTGGCTACTGCATCACATTGCCGGCTCATATTCATGTTGGGGTCTATTGTTACCCCCAGATCCCTTTCATTTGTAGTGCTGGTCATGTTAGCGATGTCCAGCCTGTAGGTGTGCTGGGGGTTCTTCCTTTCCAGATACAGCACTTTGCATTTCCCTACGGTGAACCTCATCTGGTTTCATTCTGCCCAACATGCCAGCCTATCTAGGTCTGCTTGTATCTGCAGCCTATCTGCGGGTGTGTCCACACAACCCCATATCTTGGTGTCATCTGCAAACTTGGCCAGTGGGCCTTCCATCCCCTCATCCAGGTCACTGATGAAGATATTGAACAGCATTGGGCCAAAGTACCAACCTTTGGGGTACACTGCCACCCACATCTTGCCAGGATGACACTGATCCATTCATTTGGACTCTTTGTGTCCTACCCCACAAACAGTTTCACACCCACTTCATGGTCCTGCAGTTGAGCCCGATACTGATCAGAAAACTGGAAGATACCTTGTGGGATACCAGGTCAAAGGCTATCTGGAAGTCGAGGTATATGATGTCAACCGCTTTTCTCTCATCCAGGTGACAAGTCACCTGATCATAGAAAGAAATGAGGTTGGTCAGACAAGACCTGCCCACGATGAAGCCATGCTGGCTGTCATTCAGTATCGTGCCTTCTGCATATTTGTCACTTACAGCCTCTTGGATGAATGTTTCTAGGATTTTCCCTGGAATAGAAGTTAAGCTAATTGGCCTGTGGTTTCCTGGGTCTTCATGATTCCCCTTCTTGAAGATAGGCACAACACTGGTCCTCTTCCAGTCCTCTGGGATTTTTCCAGAGGCTCATGATTTTTGAAAGACCTTTTCCAGGGGCTCTGCGATTACTTCAGCACTCCTCCCAGGAGATGTCTGGATAGTTGAAGCCACTCTTGACAACCATGTCCCTTGCACGCACAGCCTCCATTAGTTTATGGGTGAATGCTAGATCACGTTCCTCCTCCTGGTTAGGCAGCCTGTAGTATACACCACCTACAGTCAGGTTTCTCTCGATGCGCTTCCCCCAGAGCTTGACCCAGAGGGTTTCAAGCTGTTCTTCTTTGGGGCCAACATTGGCCTATAGGGAAGTGTACTGCTCCTTCACACAGAGGGCAACACCCCCACCTCTCTTCCCTACCTGATCCTTTCTGTGAAGGATGTAGCCCTTTATGGGTAAGCTTCAGTCATGAGAGGAGTCCTACCAGGTCTCTGTGATCCCTACTAGATCATAGTGCCCAGTGGAAAGCAGGAGGACTGGTTCCCATGCCTCTACCATTGGTGTACAGGCACCTAAGTCCTTCTACTGAGGTCACGGGCTGCCTGTTGCATTGAAGGGGAGCTGTTTTCTCAGCTTCCATAAGAGCGGCTTGGCTTCACTGTCAGTGGAGCTTTCCTGTATATTATTCCCCAGGTAGGCTCCAGTTAGCATTTCCCCATCCCCCAATGATCTTAGTTTAAAGCCCTATCTAAGAGATCGGCCATCCTGGCAGAGAAAAAGCAAGCCTGGGAATAAAAATTCAGGAGTTGGCTGGACACTACGAGCTGAGGACTGAACACAGATACTGACTTCATGGCTTGTTACAATCTGATTGCTCTCTCCATTCCACAAGCGTTAAATGCACTCTCCCCTTTTTAATGGTCTTGATTTTCCATGAATTAAGTCATTGTTTCTTTTGCAGTTTTCTTGTCTGTTACCTATTCCTGTGAATGCATCTTCTCCAATATCATGCCCCTGCAAACTATTTTAGCTGTAGCTGTGCCTGCTTTTTCCTTAGTCCCAAAGAACAATGCATTGCATTCAAAAGCTTGCCTATATTTAAGTCTATCCCAACCATGCAGTTGTTCCAATAAAAGATATCACCCACAAAAATCCATTTCTCTTATGGATTTCTTAAGACATTTCAAGTAATCTCTTTCCTTGTATTTTACATTTTTAATGCCTTATGACATTAAAAATTATTTGAGATATTTTGCTTGAAATCTTATTAGCTATTCATTCTTCATACTTTCATTCACTGATATAATTTCATCAAAATATTATATCCGCTACCTGGAAAATACGTTGTAAGGACTGTAAGCAAGGTTGAGGCACAGCTAATATGGAGAAGTGTGACAAAAGACGTGGGCTAATCTCACTTCTTCCACCACTTGTAGGAGCACAGTTTGCTACCAGGGAGACATCCTGGACATTCTGTGAGAATTAGAAAAGGAAAAAATTCAGTGATAGCAAGTGCATTAGCATTTCAAAACTCCAGAAGTAATAAAAAATGTTCCCACTTGAATGTCTGTATTTTGTTTCAGCTGAAAGTATTGGGACTTATATACTTCAATGGTAAGAGGATCAGACCCCTAGGAAATAATCTGTAATCATGTGGTAGGTTCTGTATAAACACTGGCAAACTCTACAGTTTCATCGTAGTATACTAAAAATGTTAGTGATTTCATGGTAAATATCCTAAATTGTATTTAAAAAACAGGCCACATTCTAATTATTTGAAAAATGACAAAAAAGAAAATGACCTGCAATCATTATTTAAAAAAGAAACACCTCTCCCCGCAAGCAAAAGTAAATCCCACAAACAAACAAAAATTGAGGTATCCTTTTTAACAATTAACCAATGACAGGAAATTAGACTACAGTCATGGGTAGTTGAACTGTTTTAGAATGCATAAATTTCTGATTAGTCTGCTGAAATGTTTCTAGTTTTTACATAAAGTTTCTCTTTGATGATAGGTGAAAATATACAGTTATCTTTTGGACTAAGAAATTGCACTTTACCTATTTCTGAATTAACAGAAACAAGTGAAATGAGAGAGAGAGAGAGAGAGAGAGAGAGAGAATGCAAAAAAAGAAAGGGGGAAAGTTCAATGAAAAAACAGGTTAAAAATATAGATGTATAGGAAGAAAAAGAACAGTTTCTGTTAGCTTTGCAAAATTCTCATATAATGTATAAAGTTATGTCTATATATACTCCCTGCTCAGCTCCTATTCTTAACCTGTCTTTCCTTCTGAGTATTTATTTCTGAAATAAAAGCTGCTGTTATGTGCACCCTGTTTCAGAAAGTAAGTAGAACTGGGGGATCAGAAGGAGAAAGGGATGGAAGGTAGAGAACTTACTCAGTGTGTGTCATGTGCAGAGAAGTAGGGCTGTGTGAAGCTTCGGGTGCTGATTTGACTCAGAGGAGATTTGGCCTGATTTGGCAGTTGAAACTCTGAATCCAGATCAAATCAGGAGACCAATAAAAAGGTCCAAAAAGATTTGAAGCTCTCTGAATTGATTCAGAAAAGTTTCAGAGAGCTGCAGAGATTCGAGCAGTCTCTGCTCACTGCCACAGGGAGCTGGACCTAGACTCTGTGCTGGTAAGTAGGGGGCAGCGGAGGGGGGCTGGAGGAAAAGGAGGGGACCATGGCGGGGACCCCCACCAGGCCCCATCCCCTGCCTGCCCCACCAGCCCCCCTGAGTGCCCCCAATTTCTGCCCGCTCTCCCAGCCCCACCATGACTGCCCCACCCAGCACCAAATTACTGAATCAAATCACTGTCCCCCGAATTGGCTGAACTGCACAGGCCTACAGAGAACCCCGAGTGCAGAGGTGTAACTAGCAATTTCTATGTTCTGGGCAGAGATTGGAAAAGGTGTTGCACTAAGCACTGGAGAGTGGAGGCAGGCAGAGCTTGTACTTCTACTACAGTTATGCTACTGTCTAAGAGGGGCAATTAGTGGTCGGGGTAGAAGAAAACATAAGAAAGAAAAACAGCTTGAAGCAGAAGATAAGATTCTTTGGTTGTTGTCTTATATCAAGACAGCAACAACAGGGAGATATAGGGATTGTGGGATTATGGTGGTGGTCAAGGTCTGTGAACAGCCAAAACTCCAAATCTAGGAAGAAGAAAGTTTGGTCAGACAAGAGCTGTTATCAGAGACAGGTAGCTGTTCTCTCAGTGCTTTTTGTTCTCATACTCAAGCTATTATTTGTCAAAAAAGGAGCTATGGATCTCATCCATGTGCATGTGTGTGTGAATGGTCTCAATATCAGGGAAGAATTCAAACACATAGCTATATTTAAACATATACTTAAATCCTATTGAATTAATCAAAACCAAAGTTAGGCAGTGGGGGTGTGCAAAGTGGGCCCTATTTGATTCAGATTTGGCTCGAACCAGGGACAGTGATTCAATTTGTTGATTCGGATCACTGTCCCTGATTCAATTCGGCTGAATCTGAAAATTCGATGCTGATTCGGAGAATCAGGGATTCAGACACAGACACAGCTTTAATTTTTTTTTCTCCATACCTCAAGGTACTAGCATGATTTGTGAATGCTGCAATGGTGGGGTGGATGGAGCATCCCACAGGAGTTTGTGGGGGGTCCCTCCATGTGCTCAGCGGTGAACCTGGATTTGGACTGTAAGCACTTCTGATTTACTTCCGGGTCTGCCAGGAAGCAGGCAAGGCCCCCCCAGCTCAGCAATCAGCCTTGGGGGGGCCCCAGGTGCCCCCCCAGACCCAGGAGGCACCAGTTGTTGAGCCGGGGAGTGGAGGGGGGGCCCCTGCACGCTCCCCGGCAGACCCAGAAGTGGACCAGAAGTGCTTCTGATCCACTTCCGGGTCTGCTGCCAAGAACACTGGGGAGTCCCCCACGTTTTTGTGGGACACTCCCTGTGCCCCAGCATCACAGCATTCATGACCCACCTGCTACCTAGGGGTATGTAGAAAAAACATTTAAAGCTATGTCTATATCTGAGTCCCTGAATCTTTCTGAATCTCTCTGAATTGATTTGGAGGGTTCCAATTTGATTCGGAGAGATTAAAGGGTCCTCTGATTCGATTCGGAGATCCAGCCACTGAATCGGGCCGAATCTCTGCTGAATTGAATCAGGGACCAAAGCTTCACACAGCCCTATTAGGCATGTGCTCAAATACTTTTCAACATGGGTCAATGTATATAAATAAACAATGATCTTTATTTTCCTTGAAGAAACTGCTTAGGTTTCTGCACCTAAAAACTTCATCCTTTCAGTGAACAAACAGGAAATTAAGGGTCATATACTTTTCTGCTCGTATGCCACAGATTTAACTTCTGAAAAAAGCTAGTTATCAAAACTGATAAAAGTATGAAATCCACACCATACCTTCCATGCAAGTTGTTTACTGTTATAAAATCCTCCTAAATCTAAAAATTGCCTGAGTGATTCAAGTGGAGGCTGGGCACCATACTCCTCTGGCATCGGCATGTTCAGGTCATCAATGAACACTAGCACCTTCGAATAAATACAACAACACTGAATACCATATCTAAACTATGTTGAACTTTATTTTTCTTGTATTGTAATAGTGAGCATTAACATAAAATGATGGGAAGTCATGCAAGTAGCTATGAATCCACTACATTCTTGTCTTTCTAAAACATATAACTTGTGTATCTACTGAAGTATTTTTTCATAGCATATATCATTATCTGAACAACCCAGGTTTGATGAGACTCTACAAATAGTTGTAAACAATAGCCAAGATGCCTGATCTCATTCAAATAGAGATAGGGACAATGTTCTCATTTTAACCTAGATCAGCTTCTCCAGCAATATAATCTTTAGAAAGTGGTTCTGAGGAAAGAAGCCTCTCATTCTTCTTGCATACATGGGTGAGGTTGGTAGATTACGTTAGATTTCCAATAGCAAAAGATGACAAGGGAAGGACCACTACCATGAAATAACTTGAGACAAATTAATATTATGTATGTATGCATTTAGTTAGTTCTTATTTGGATGTAATGTATTACATATTTGTGAATGATGTCCAAGGAGAAAGCAATGGTACTGGACAGCAACATCTCATTGTTGGAGACTCATCAGAATATCTAGCTAATTGAGTAGCCTGGCTACATGAAATGTCTTGGAAGTTCTGTAGTTATTTTTGTAGGTACTATGATTCTTTTAAATTGATTACATAAAAACAAGGTTATTAATATATTATTTATGAAAAATGCCGTCACCCAATTCCCACCCAGAATTATGAACTACTGCACTAAAAATTGAAAGCAAGCACAATAGTAGAGGAAAGATATTAACCCAAGAGTTCTAAAGTACACAACAGTAGTTAGACAAAAACACCTCTGAAATGGGTTATGCAGTTCCGTTATCCTTTTAATTTCTTTTAGCACTGCCAATTGTACTAGAAGAGATCAGTACATTTACCTGTTTGGATTTTGGAGCACCCAGAACGTCTTTACTTTTTAGGATTAATTTCTGAAGAATCCATGTCTGGGTTTGAGCAGCACTGGTATGGGCACCAAACTGTATTTTGGTAACAATCACACCCTGGTTACTTTCAGATGATGATGTGATATTACTAGTTGCAGAATATGGCCTTTGGATCAACTTCAAAGCTGTGTCAGAAAATAGAGTCAGCATTGTATCTGACTAAAAGTGGATCTTATTGTACTCATTATTCCATTATGTTATTGATATTCCACTATGGTTATTAAACCTACTAATTTCATTTAACAATGTTACCAAAAATCTAATTCTTCTCGAAGTACATATTTCCTTTATATAATGATAGTATTTGCATGTGGCTTCCTGGATAATGATCATAATATGCCCATCTTCAAAATAAGCATTCCTATTAGATTTCTGATTAAAAGGTACAGCAAAATAATAAAGGTCATCTGAAAAAAGTCACTCATACTTGTCATATTCATGAAACACTTCTTACAAGGTTATTTAAAGCAAAGAACATTTCCTTAAGCTTTCTGAGTGACATGTTTTGTCATAAGAGTGCATTGAGGCCCTGGGCTGGCCACTGGATTAAAAAGACAGATAAGAAATGGTAATTATTTCAACCTTTACTACCAATAAAAGTAAGAAATCAGATATTTAATACAGTTATAATGTCTCATGTAATGAAATACATGGATAATTTAACATTTCTGCACATGAGCTAGCCAAGGAAAGTTCACTTGTCCACAGGTAGAGCACCACAGTGTTATACCACTGCTAATAAACATGTTCTTCCTTTCACATTTTGATTGAAAATTACTGATACTTTTTGAACAAGGGTCACATATGGCACAAAGGGTTGGCCTGGGTTGTGCACTGTAAATGGCACACATGCTGGACCAGCTCTGCATGCTGGCTCTAGGGTTGGTCTGGATTGGGTCATCCTCAAGCAAGAGGTCAGGGTCAGTCTGGCAGGGTGCCACATGCAGCACATGCCCTGTACTGGCCCTTGGCCATGTGCAGAGAATATGGCCAGTCCAGCCCTCTGTGCCATGTGCATCATGTGTGGTCCTAGGGCTTGCTGTATATGCAAAGCCAGTACAGGATGCACTGCAAGTAGCGTATGGACTGGGTTGGCACACTGGCTGCGTGTGGCACCCCTCTGGACTGGCCCTGCACCCTGGCTTCAGAGCAACCACTGCATATAGTACGTGCCCCGGACCGACCCATGTCACATGCAGTGCCAGGTCCAGCCTGTATGCTGCGTGCAGTGTAAGCCCTGGGGTGGGACCAGTGTGTATTGTTCATGCAGTGCAGTGTGGACCGACAAACACAGGCACTGCACGCAGCACATGGGTTCAGTCCTGACCTGATCTGACCTGACCTGCAGACTAGCCCATTGACACTTCTGTCCTAGAACAAGCGTTCCAATATAAACAAATGAGCTTTTATAATGTAACAGATACTTTATAGTTTTGAGTTAAAAGTATTTGCCTGGGTAGCTCAGAAGTGTAGTTGAAGTATGAGATAAAACACTTTTCCTTTTACTTCTGCAAGAGATAAAGGACATTTACTACTGATCTACTATCAAATACCCATATATTATTAACTAGCCAAAGTACGTGGCTTCGCACGGGCTGCAGTAACCAAATTTTAATGTTTTATAAAAAAAATATTTTCATTCTATCTGATTTCTCTCTACTAATAATGTGTTTAGTTTTGTACCTTATTTTACTTGTGTGATACAGCCTGACACTGTGAGCTTTTGGTCATACCAAAAACCTATAAAAGTTGAACATTTAAATGTATTAAACAACTGAATTGTGAGGTATAATTATTTATTTACTTTGTAAGACTTTAGCATAACACTGAGGATTTCACGACATTTTTCTATCCCCGTTTATGATGGTGTTTGATGCTTTTTTATCCACGTAGAGCTTCAGGATAGACAGTGTTGCATGTTTTGCCATCTGGTGCCAAGATGAAAAGGTTTTTGCCATTGCCAGTTGTGAACTCTGGAACAACCAACATAGAGTTGGCTATGAGAAAAGCCTGGGCATCGCAGGTTGAGGCCAACAACTTTGAGTGACTGTCCCTGTGCCTTGTTGATGCTTATGGCAAAACTGAGGTGGATGGGGAACTGGAACCATTTAAATAGACATGGCAGGTCAGGAGAAATGATTGGAGTGCGTGGAATGAAGACATCCTGTCCTGCTGCATGGTCAGTCATTATGGTGGCTTCAATGACATGTGGCATGAGCTTTTTGACAGCCAATCGTGTTCCATTGCAGAGTGCTGGTGGGTCCAGATTCCTGAGAAGAATGATGAGTACACCAATCTTGAGCTCCAGGTTGCATGAAGGCACACCTGGTGGTTCGAGAAAGTTGAGAAATTCTGTTGGGTAGTTGACTGTCTCACTGGTGTCTAGGACAGTGTCCACTGACTTGTATTTTTGCACAGTGCCAGGCAATTGAGAAAGAAGGTCTTTGTTTATGGTATTGACTGCATCCTTTTTTGGTGCCAGGATGGCTCTTTGGCGTAGCCACTTGTGGTCATGAAAGTGATATGCAACATTTGGAAAAACTGCCTCCTTCAGTTTTTGAAGTGTTGCAACTGCTTTCCCCAAGTTGTTCACTGAGATAGTTTCATCTTGATTCTCAGAAATTGTAGTGAAAATAGATACTTTTCTCTATGTTTCTTTG
>NW_017729022.1:173181251-173190086 GCF_001723915.1 Gavialis gangeticus | reverse complement strand
GCCATCATCACCCTGCCAGAAAATTAGTGGATACTGAAGCGCATCATGTGATCAGTGTGTCTCAGCCATTCTCTGAAGAGAGTTGTTCCTGAGTTGCAACACAATGTCTCGATTGCCCTGTTGTTCACCAGCCAGAATGATAGCCACTTCTGATGTTGTGGGTGCATTGAAGCGCTGCTCATGCTCACCAGCTGGAGTTTTGTCTGCATGAATGACAACATTATACTCTGGAGACATCTTTTCCATGGCACACTTGAAACCGTGAACATAGTTGTTTTCCTTGTGGAGCATGTCTTGCAACTGCAACACCACCTGTAGGTTGGTTTAAATGACATTGTTGCAATGCTGTTCAGCCTACTTTGTATTGTTATCCATGAAGTAGATCTGAAGGAATTTGGGCTTTTCATTTGGGAGTGGCATCAGACTGCCAATCTGATGATAAACCTGGCCATGCACTTTAAATGTGGACATGTAGCCATATTCTCTGATGTCTTTTGTGGTGCCAACAGATGTCATTTGGAAGCATGAGTTGCGTCTTCTAATGTTGCTTTGGAAATGATGTGCATCTGGAGTGTTGCCTGTCAGCAATGTATGAAGGGGTTCAGGAGGACCATTCATTTGGGGCAGTTGAACCTTGACACTGTTGCAGTATAACCCTGGAGTTTCTCCTTTCCATCTCATTGCAAGGCAGCAGTTGCAAGAAGTTGCTATTGATCCAATTGCAACTAATGGATCAGAACCATAATCCAAGGCTGGATTGTAGAAGAATGCAGAGTTTTCTTTTTCCCTCCAGGGCCAGTTCCTGGTTGCAGCCATTGCTGCTCTGTTTGCAACTTGCTGTGCAGGAGTTTCAGTTGCTCTGGATGCAGCCATTGCTGCTCTGTTTGTTTGTCGTCTTGCAAGTTGCTGCTCTGGAGTCTCAGCTGCTCTGGCTGCAGCTTTTGCAAGGCAATTTTTGGCAAGATTGCTTCTTGTAGATTGCCTTATGGGGAATGTCTCTCACAACCCCTTAATCAGTCCCTGAGAAGGCCCAGTACAGTTTTCTCCCTGGACTTTCCTTAAGCCCTCACTCTGCCTGTGGGTGCTCCCAGGTCCTGTTAACCAGTCCCAACAACAGCCCTTAGGGGAATACTTCTAAACGCGGAGCCTTCTCCAGCTGTACCAGTTGACTTTGGCCAGGAGCTCTGAGTTTTGCTAAAGAATGTTTTGCACATGCAAATTTATTCTGCTTCCCTGTCACAGGGGTTTATGCAGTATAGAAATAAAAAAAGGCATTTTTTTTTAGCCAAATCAAAAAATAGCATCCAGGTGCATGCCCCTGGGTCCCCTTAGTATGCATGCAAAGTTTCAGGTCTCTAGGTATCATGGTCTTGGAGCTATGGCACTGACACACACACAGGCCCTTTTATTAATATAGATTCAAGAATTGTTCCTCCAAATTAAGCGCCTGTACCCATTACACTTTTACAAGAATGTAATTGGTCTTTATGCCATTGGAAAGAAGGAGCAAACAGATAAAAAATATATATGGGGTAACTTTGCCCAATCTGGTGTAGAATCAGTTTGGAAAGAATCAAAGATAAGACTACCCTCGTGTAAATTATGCTGATGTAGGTGTTGTGTATCTGCAAATTATAGTGAGGTAGCCATGTGTTCCACACAAGCAGGCTATTACCAGGTTCACCAATACCTAGTGGTACGATGCAGTTCTAGAGGCATATAGGAGACTACTTTGGGATAAGCTGCTTTTTGCATACTTGAGATTCTAAGAAAAATTGCTTCAGCATACAAAAATTATATATATATACACATAAAATCACACCTGTATATACGTAACATGTAGCCAGGCCCTAAGATACACGTGAGAGAATTTAGAAAAAAATCTAACATTTGTAACATTCTTAAACGTTGAAAAAGCCTAGCATTTTTGACGATAGAAAATAGTATTTTTCCACTAGAATTATTTATCGCTATTTTCATCATATAGGGAAAATTAAAAGCTATTGGTAGCAACTTCAAGCACAAATAAAAGCAAATGAAACTGGTACTATATTCTAGTTTGCAAGCCAATGACTTAACACTTCCTAACCTGCTGAACTGTTCTGCTCTGCTATTATAGTATATCAAATATCAAACATTTTAGTGTTTAACTTTCTAATAGAGTTGTAGTATGCCCTTTGCTTACAGCTTTTTAGTAATTAATGCAATTTTATATTGCCATTTTTGTAACACACATACCTAATCATTAGATAGGACTTAGTTCATTTTTTTTTCTGGCGGGTACAATTTACACCCATTGTTCAAATGGGGAGATATACTGGCAACTTGAGCCAATGTAGGTAATTCACTGACCCCACAATTAGGTTTCCAAAGTGAAGGTGCAAAATTGCACAGACAAAAATGAAAATATGGTGCTATAATCCTTGAAAAAGATGAGACTAGTCACATACCTGAGTCTCCAATTGAGGCCCATGTTTTTCTCCAGGCACCCCGGTATATGTCAGATGTTATGCCACTGGTATTTTTCAACAGGCTGGTCAGAAGAGAGGTAGAAAAATGCACAATTGGATTTTTGTAACTCAAAAATGACATTTTTCCATCTAATGAGAATAAGAACTTAAATGGAGTTTCTTTTGGGTTAAGAATGAGCATAAGACATGGCAGGGTGGGAAGGGACCTGAGCAGATCATCAAGTCCGACCCCCTGCCATGGGCAGGAAAGAATGCTGGGGTCAAATGACCTCAGCTAGGTGTCTATCTAGCCTCCTTTTGAAGACCCCCAGGGAAGAAGCCAGCACCACCTCCCTTGGAAGTTGCTTCCGGAGCCTAGCTGCCCTGACTGTGAAGTAGTGCCTCCTAATATCTAGCCTGAATCTGATCTCTGTCTACTTATGGCCGTTATTCCTTGTTACTCCCAGTAGTGTTTGGGGGAACAGGGACTCTCCCATTGCCTGCTGGTCCCCCATGGTCAGTTTGTAGACAGCCGCCAGATCCCCTCTCAACTTTCTCCTGTGGAGGCTAAACAGGTTCAGGTGCCTTAGCCTCCCCTCGTAGGGCCTGCCCTGCTGCCCCCTGATAATGCGAGTGGCCCTCCTCTGCACCCTCTCCATGCTGTCCACATCCCTCCTGAAGTGCGGTGCCCAGAACTGGATGCAGTACTCCAGCTGCAGCCTGACCAATGTCACATGGAGGGGGAGGATCACCTCCTTGGACCTGCTCGTGATGCATCTGTGTATGCATGACAAGGTGCAGTTAGCCTTTCTGACTGCATCCCCACGTTGGCAGCCCATATTCATCTTGGAGTCAATAATGACTCCAAGATCCTTTTCTGCCTCCATGCTGATAAGAAGGGAGTTCCCCAGCCTGTAGGTATGCTGCTGGTTCTCTCTCCCCAGGTACAATACCTTGCACTTGTCAGTATTGAGTTTGCAGACATTAAAACTCTCCCTAAAAAGTTGCTTTCCTGGAAGGAGCAGGGCATTACATCGACCTGACTCTGCAGTGTCTGTACAGATTGGGTGCTTCAGTGGGGCTTTTTGGTGCTTTTAGCTAAAGCTGATTCAATCAGCTATTAGATAAAAGCACCAAGAAAGCCCCACTAAAGTGCCTGATCTATACAGACATTGGAGGAGCTGGGTCCAACTAATGCGCTGCCTCTGCTGGGTACATGCTAGGCTCGGCATTGGAGTACACGAGTTTAAAGTAAAGTGCTATTTTGGGGGATGCGTTTAATGTCTGCAAAGCAGCATTTGACTAATATATTTTTTCTTTTCAGAAGCTTAAGAGCATCTAAAAACTGAGGCTTAAAATGTATATATTTTTAACTATGTGAAAACTGTAGTATAAATTACTAAAACTGGTTATTCATTTGTTCTTAAGTTTAAGGTTACAGTTACAGTTACAATTTGATTACATTATTTCCTACTATATATTAAATACTGATGGGACAGACATTTCAGTGATCTACAACCTTGCTCTTTTGGTTTCATTGTATAAGAAGACATCTCCTAAAATTGTTCCAGATGCTACAGATAATCCTCCTTTTTTCTGAAGTCTTTCAAGCATGTGCTGAATCATTGCAGTCTTTCCAATGCCAGAGTCTCCTGAAAAAAAATAGACAGGCTATTTAAAACATTTCAGCTGAAATTTTCAAAAATATCCACAGCACAAATTTGTGACAAAAATTGTATATATAATCTGTACGTTGTTCCTCTCACTGCGCATGGAATCGTGTTATGCCAGATTAGGTCCCCGATCCAATTATCCTAATGTATAAAAATTGAAATTTGATGATTAATGAAAACTGTTGGGTATGTAGGTGTAGCAAATAGATACTACCAGGAATATGGTAGAAAATATGACTTCTTCCACTATTGCTCCATTTATTTTTCCATTCCAGACCCTGATCTGGACTTTTTAATACCTTAAAATAGGGGTGCCAGGTCTGTACTGCGGGCCTCCCTGGGGCACAGGGCAGCAGTGGCAGGGATGGTGGGACCAGGGAGGATGATGGCAGGGATGGTGGCAGTAGGGCAAATGATGGTAGCCCAAGTGGCTTCAGGGAAAGCAGGACTGTGTCCACAGAGCCCTTGCTTGTCTTCCTGCTGACAATAGCCAAGTCCACTGGGACCCAGAGGCCTCAGATTCTGCAGCAGGTCACAACCCTCTAACCAGGCCCCCTAACTTCTGGTAGCCTGCTGGTAGTCCAGTGGGCAGGATGAAGCAACACCACAAGTTGGATCCAGCCCATGGGCCATGTATTTGACACCTTTGCCTTAAAAAAAACAAATCTACAAAGGACATAAAAACTGATAAAAGCAGCATGTCATGAACACTGAGGACTGTGAAGTGCAAGGGGAAATGTGTTCATGCCAATCTTCATCAAATGTGTTCACCCAACCTAAATCTATTATTGCCTTTTCTCAACTAACAAATTAATAACTAAGAGCCAAAAACTACATAAAATATGAAACTTTAAAATGCTGTTCATGACAAAAGAATTTGGGAAAAGATATCCCAGTTCTGTATATTTAGTGCAAGTCAGTTTAGGGCTCATTTCTCCAGTTTTACTGGCAGTCAATTGCTCAACCAGTATTTTGCTAAATGCTTTATTAACAGCTTGCTGCGAGATTGGTAAGGACAGCTAACCTACAATGAACGCTACTTTATGGAAACAGTTACATAAATACTAATGGAATATTCTGGGCACAGCTACACATGCTATGAATGCATCTGAATAAATTCTGGTCCCAGGGGCAGGAAGTCATCTGGGGTAAAAGGATCCCAGCAAGATAAACGTCCAATTGACTCTTAAAGGAGTCCAGAGTAGGTGCTTGCACCACCTCTGGCGGCAGTCTGTTCCAGGCCTTGGGGGCTCAGACAGTAAAGAAGTTCTTCCTTATGACCAGCCTGAAATGGTCTTGGAGGAGTTTGTGACCATTTAAACTTGTCATCCCATGAAGTGCTCTGGTGAACAGGTGTTCCCCTAGATCCTGATGTACACCCCTTATATACTTATCGGCAGCCACCAGGTTCCCCCTGAACCTGTGCTTTTCCAGGCTGAAGAGTCCCATAGCTCTCAGCCTCTCAACATAACGCCTGCTTTCCTGCCCTCTGATCATGTGCGTGACTCTCCTCTGGACTCTCTCAAGCTTCTCCACATCCTTTTTGAATTGTGGAGCCCAGAATTGGATGCAGTACTCCAGCTGTGGCCCCACTATGCCGAGTACAGCGGGAGGATGACATCCTGGGATTTGCTAGAGAAGCATCTATGGATGCAAGCCAGAGTTTTGCTTGCTTTGTCGGCTGCAACATCACATTTGTGGCTTATATTCATTTTGTGGTCAATCATGACCCCTAGTCCCTTTCAGCCGTGGTGCTAGCAAGCGTAGCACTGCCGAGCGTATAAGCATTCTGCAGGTTTTTCTTCCCAAGGTAGAGTACCTTGCATTTTTTGGTGTTGCAGGCCATCAGGTTTTTGTCTGCCCATTTTCTGAGCCTGTCCAGGCCGGCCTGGACCACCATCCTGTCCTTGGGTGTGAATGCTTTACCCCAAAGTTTGGTGTCATCAGTGAACTTGGCCAGTCCATTATTGACACCAATGTTCACATCATTAATGAAGATGTTGAAAAGAATAGGCCAAAGGACAGAACCTTGGGGGACCCGACTGGCCACAGTGCACCACAATGATTGACTTCCATCAACTACCACTCTCTGGGTCTGACCTCAGGGCCAGTTCCCCAGCTAGTGGACTGATGTAGCTGAGGCCACAGTTGGCCAGTTTTTCTATAAAATGATCATGGGATACCAGATCGAAAGCTTTTCTAAAAATCAAGATATATGACATCAATCTCTTCTCCCTTGTCCAGGTGATATGTCACCTGGTCGTAGGAGATGAGATTGGTCATGCAAGACCGACCCACAGCAAACCTGTGCTGGCTATCCCTCAGGATGTTGCCTTCAGCCAGTTCATCAAGAATGGTCTCTCTGATAATTTTTTCCAAGATCTTTCCTGGGATACAGGTCAGCTCGATGGGCCTATTATTCCCTGGATCTACTTCTCTCCCTTTCTTGAAGACAGGCACCACATTGGCCTTCTTCCAATCTCTGGCCAGTTTGCCTGAGCGCCATGAGTTCTTGAAGATCCGTGCCAGTGGCAGAGCTATGATGCTTGCCAGCTCCTTAAGTATCCTGGGGTGCAAGCTGTCTGGGCCAGCTGACTTGAAGGTGTCCAGCCTCTCAAGGTGTTCCTTCACATGGTCAACATCGATGAAAGGTAACAATTCTCCCTCACCCTGGTCATCCCATACCGAATCGAGCAGGGCCATCCCTTGGGGCTGGTGAAAAACTGACACAAAATACCCATTAAGCTGGTTGCCTTTTTCCTGGGTGTCGGTTGTCAGTTGACTCATATGGTAACCAAATGTTACCTTTGCTTTTCCTCCAGCTCCCCACATATCTAAAGGACTTTTTATTGTCCTTGATATGTGTAGCCAGTTGGAGTTCAGTTGCAGCCTTGGCTTTCCTGGTTTGCTCCCTAGAGGTCCGGACCAGTGCAGAGTACTCCTCCTTTGGGGTGGATCCAGTCTTCTGTCCTTTATAGGTCTTTCTTTTTAGATGCAGGAGGTCCACGAGTTCCCTGCAGAGCCAAGGGGGTTGCTGTGCCCTGCCTTTCCTCTGAGACGGGATAGATTTTCCTTGAGGTTCCAGGATCGCTCCCTTGAGAAGCAACCACTCTTCCTGAACTCCCCTCCCCTTTGGGTCGTGGTCCCCTAGGTCCTCACCAACAAGACTCCTGAGCTTGTCAAAGTCAGCTTTCCTGAAGTCGAGGACTTCTGTAAAGCTGGCAAGTCAGTCAGCAAAGCAGAAGATGGTGAAGGTGATCAGTTCATGGTCACTGTCTCCTAGCTTCCTTTCAATCGTTAGGTCACTGATTAAGTCATCCCCCATTGCCAGTACCAGGTCAAACTATACTTGAGTTTATGACTTTGTTGTTTTTTTTAATAGCACTTATCAATACAAATAACTGCAAAAATAATAAAAACCTGACCACACAGGCCTTATTTTAGAATTGGATGGAATTAAACACTATTGATAGACTACAAGATTTCCTGGGTATTTAAAAGTTGACAGTTTTTGTTACCTGTGATAAGTACTGGATGTTTATTCATTAAAAGAAGGCTTGTTAGAAAAGAATAGCAAATTGTGTCCATATTTGGAATAAATTTAAGAATCTCAGTTTCACTTCCTTGGCTCTTCATTTCATCACTCCTAGATGTTGGAGGATCTGAAGTGGATGTAGTAGCTATATAACAAAAGCAGACAGACACAAACACAGCTATTACTTTTTGATACTTTGGGACTTTGACATTTTGGGACTTCTTACAAGCTTAACAAAATTAGGTTGTATTCTGCCCAGGCTGCCCCCATATTGAAAAAAAAGAAACACTCTTTCCTATGCTTCCTTCTCAACGTAACAATGCAATGCTTCCACATCGCCCTATTATTGCATTAATTTATACTAGGGTCTACTTTTCTGCAGGGCACCTTTGCTGCTGTCACCAACTCCCTGCTGATTCCCAGGTCATGAACCTTACAGCTGCATGTCCTCCAAGGGAGGGAGCTGAGTTGCTTAGGAACTGACAATTCCTATTATGGGTTAGGTGAGGAAAAGCAGAATCATAATTTGATAAGATATGTGCCCTGGATGCAAACCCCAATAGCCCCATCAGAGACACTGATGTGGCAGAACATGTCAGCAGCTGGGTAGTTAATGCCCTCTAAAACTGCTTCTGTCTCCCAGTGCTGTTTAAACCCATCACCACCAGGACTTGGCAACAATTAATTCAGTGGCACCGATCTGCCCTGAGTGCTGTCCTAACATCCATGTACTGCTCTGAGTGCTGCTCCAAACCTTAACCCCACCATTCTAGCCACCAACCCAAGTGTTGCTAGCATCCTCTTTTAATCAGTGCCTGAGGCTCATGCCCTGGTCACCCACTGCTAGTTACACCATTGTGGAGAAGAATAAAAACGAGGGACTGCTGTTGGTTTGCACAAACTGGGCACATCTATATGTGCAACTGATGTGCACAAATAAACACTGCAGCTTATTGCTCTGGAGTTTTTGGTCTTGGATGTGCCATTTGAATGTGCACACAGGAGCAAAAAACTCTGGAACAATTAGCCCCCAAGTTTATTCATGCACAACATATGGAGCCCAGTGAAAGTAATCTGGGCTGTCAGGGGACCCAAGAGGTTAGCCTTCCAGCCCAGGGCTGCTCCAACACGGCTCCATGTGCAGAGAGAGAGAGAGAGAGAGAGGGAGAGAGAGAGA
>NW_017729022.1:173166719-173181074 GCF_001723915.1 Gavialis gangeticus | reverse complement strand
GTGTGTGTGTGTGTGTCACAGGAGGGGGGGGGGCTGGCTGAGGCACAAGGGTGCTGCTCGTGCCTCAGCTAGCTGCTCTACCACATGTGGAGTCTTGTTGGCTCCATGTGCTGTGGAGCAGCTGGCTGGGGCATGAAGGTGCTTCAGTCAGCCCCTCCACAGCCCCTGCAGCCCTGGGGCTTCACATGTTGCAGAGCAGCTGGCTGGGGCAAAAGGGTGCTTCAGCTCAGGGGCTGCCAGCTGGGTAGCCCTGTGCTTAAGCATCCTCATGCCCCAGCCAGCCCTGTCACCTTATACATGTGCATTTAAGCACAGTAATATACTGTGCTGCTGGACAGTACTTGCGTCTGACTTAGCTATTGGATAATCCAGTAAATTAGTCTACTCCAGCCTAATTACCATGCATGTGTAGATGGTGATTCTTTGCTGTGCAGTAAATTAATCTACTGCACAGTAAGGCACACGTGGAGGAAGAAAGAAGCAGCATAGCTCCAAGACAGCTCTGGTTCCTCTTGTTCTTCTTGTGAGAAAGTTTGAGAGGAAAATTTATCCTGTTTCCTTGTAATGATCTGCTTGACTAGTTAATTACTGTTTCACTATCAATCCCTTTAGAAGAAAAAAACCCACCTTACTATGAATAGCAGTGCATATAATCCAAAACAATATCAGAATTGGCAAGTTATTTCTTTATGGTGGGGCAGAAGGATCTTAAGACTCAGGAAAGTAAAAGTGGGGGAAGATTCAGAAACAGAGCTTTGAAAATATTTTGGTTTTCCTGCAGAAATGAAAATTTGGCTAAAATTTGTTTAAAATTGTACAAAACCCTTTGTTTGAACCAAAACATTTAATAGCAATTTTGTTTCCCTTCTTCAATAGCAATTAACTTACTTTTCAAATTTCATTTTGAAATTAAAAATTATTAGTTTTAAATTTTTTCACTTTTTCCCTGCTAAAACTATCTGCCACATGTGACATGGATGTACAAATAGTGTTAGTTAACTGGTGTAAAGCTATTTCTGTGAATAAAGTCATCAACCAAAGAAAACACATCACCCAGCTCTACTCAAACTCTTTGTTATATTTTATAAAGTACTCAGATACCTAAACAATAAGTTCAGCCTACATAGTTCATATCCGACACCAGGTCTTACTACACATCTCTAAAGTGCCTAGCCATCTTTAGTTATTCTAAAATATAATATTTTAATTAGATGGCTATGCAATACATAACATATTTTTACACTTAGTCTCTGCAGAATGTCTACTCAAGTAAGTTATAAAATTATATTAATCAAGAACTTTATAAACAGAAATGGAATTGTTTTGAAATCCCAGTAGTCACTGACATTTAGCAAATTTCATTTAATTATGTTAGTATAACCTATCCATCTGTTAATATGCACTTTAAAAAGAAAATAAAAGAAAAAATCAGAGGAACTGATGTTTCCTTTTTCTAAAAAGGTTATATTGATAGGATAATAAATACATCTGTTTTTAAACAAAATTGTCAAAAAAATAAAATTCAGACATTTTAAAATATTTTTTCTTTATGAATAAATCCCTTTGAACTCAGTGGATTTATCCACATGCAAAACTTACTGAAACAGATTTGATTTTTCTCTCTTTTACTGCCTCTTCCTCAGTATCCTGGTCTTGGAGGTCTTGATCCTTTCTTGAAATTTATGAAGGGACATAAGCCTAGTTATAGGTATGGGCAACACTATGAGTCCTTCTATCAGAATGTATTCCTATTCAGAATGGCTGAGAAAAATTATATGAGAGGGATTTGTTTCCCGACTTTTAATGTCTATTCATAGGAATATTCTCATGCATCTCTGCTCATACGATCACAAAAGTAACAAATACATGGATGACATCTCTCACACATTTGACCAGTGAACTGGGCCTCATTTATGCACTTTTACCTCACAGGACCTCTCTCCACCCCCACTCTTGGGTACATGGAGGCAGTCCTCTGCCCCCCAGCTGCTGTGAGCCGCCTCCGGCTCAGTCTTGCTCCCTACTCAGCTGCAGGAGGGCTTGGGGCACAAAGCCCAGCACACAGCAGCCTCATCCCATTCACAGATTGCGGGGGGCATGTGCCCTCCGGGCCTCTGCCAGGGTGCATGCAGTGGCAGGAGCCCCCCCATGTACCTGGATGAGCCTTCCAGGCTCTAACCCTCCCCCAGTCTGGCCTGGCCAGGGCCCAACTCACCCAGGTGCAGGGGGCATGGAGGGGGGTTGTCCCACTTCCACAGCCCAGCCCCAATGGCAGGGGGCGTGGCTCAGCCCAGCCACAGGCGTCCCTCTGCTCCCAATTGCAGAGCCTCTGACAGTTGATTTTAGTCAGAGATTGACTGTCTGAGGCTCCCCAATCAACCAGTTGATTGCAATTGACCAGATGGTGACCACTGCTTTATGGAGACTGAGGAGATAAAAATCACTCTTTTGCACAAATGCTTGTGCAGCCTCCATGGATGCAGCTTTTCAAGCCAGTTCCAAAGACATCATATTCTACAAAATGATCCATGCATATCTATGTTACTATGGAAAATTCAGAGGATTTGAGCCAAATCCTGTAAAGCAGGGAAGCATAAGTAGTCTCATTAGCCGTAGTATGATTCTTCCCATTCCTAATTGCTTTGCCTCCCAGCTGCTTCATTTCCTATATAATTTAGATTAAATGTTTTCAGAGGACTGAAAGAGTACAAAATCAGATAGTGAGTTTTCATGCATTTTTCCTTACAATGCTATGGATTAAGGCAAAATGAAAGTAGGACTCACTAGGTGAATCTACATGTGCAAATAATGTGGGATCAGTTTACTGCAGAGTAAGCCATCTCAGGTACACATCTACATATGCAGGCATGCGGGAGCAGATTTGCTGCTCCTAGCAGCAGACTGCTCCCACTCCTTGCAGCCCTGCATTGGGCCCAGAACCAGATTAACACATAAGCAAACTAGGCACATGCCTAGGGCCATCAATGAAAAAGGAGCCCTGTTGTGCTTATTTTATAAAATTATTGAGTGGGAAAAATAATATAAATATATACTATTAAGTAGGGGCTCATGAGTTTATTTGCCTAGACCCCACTAAAGGGTTAATTTGGCCCTGACTGGGCCCCTGCATCAGGGGCTAGCAGAGAGCATGGGCCAGGAGACAGCTGTCCTCTGGCGGGGGCCTGGAGATTGCTCCCTATCCCTGGGAGCTGCCTGCGGCTGAGGCGGGCTCCACCACTAGAGCTCAGGAAGTAACAATGTCACCCTGCTCAGGCAGCAGGGAGCTCCCAGTTCCCACTCTACAAGCCTGGGGCCTGGGCTGGGACATTCTTATCTCTCAGCCCAAACTCTGTGGTCACGATCAGGAAGCGGGGCTGCTACCAGGGCAGAGGGACAGTGTCCCTGTCTGGCCTCCAGTGGCAGAGCCTGCCCTGGCATCAGGCAGCTCCTGGGGGCAGGGAGCAATCACCCACCCCTGCTGCCTGGCTGACCAAGAGCACGTTTGCTCCCAGTCAGCTGTCTGCATGTGCCTTACTGTACACTAAGGCAACTGAGAGTCAATTTGCTACTTGAATTTACAGGCAGCAAATTTACACATGATTAAAGCCAATTACTATGCAGTAAACATCTGCACGTATAGATGGTGATGCTTACTGTGCAGTAATTGGCTCTAATCTTGAGTAAAGCATCACATGTAGACACACCTACTGTTTATGAAAAGAGAGAAGTTATTTCTCACTATATCTATTACAACAAAGATTTTTCATAACCTTATGTCCATCATTACTCTATTCTGATTACCTCCTGTACTCAGAAGTTTAAGTTGCATGCCAAAGACACTAGCTTCAGCAGAAAGGATACTGAATTTGCACAAGGAAAAAACCCATCAAAACAAAAGTGGCTCTGCCAAGCAGCTGACAAAGAAAATGTGGCAGAAATTGTTTTAAGAAAGTTAAAATATCTGTATATTCATTTGTGACTAGATGCACAAAATTAACATTTACTAAAGTACACTGTGCAAAACTAGATTTAAAACACTTCAAAGCCTATTGCTGACTGCTGGAAAGAAGAAAAATCACTCTTATTTATATATTTATATTTATATAAAATTGCTATTTTTGAAGGTATTTGTTAGATACAGTTCCACTCCTCTTTGTCTACATGTTTCTGTGATTTGTGTGCTCAAAATTATTCTATAAAAGTGTATTTCTCTTTCAGTGAACAGAAGATTATAAGCAGCATATAACTATCTCCAACTACTAGTTCTTTTTGACTTAGCCCTGAATGGACCAGAAAAAAATTGCAGATAAACACCAATAGTATACCGGTAAATTAAGAATAGGTACAGTAATTAGGCACTGATTCTTGCCAACCAAGACAATGCTCACGCATTAATTTAAAAAACAAAGCACTATGGGGGAGTGCATACATATATAGCCCCCTAGCTGTAGCGATACCAAGTTGCCTCAAAAGCACACTATTCAGCCAGGGAGCCTGTCAGAGAGGCAGTGGCAACAGAGTGGATATCTCTTTAGGTTAGAGGTAGGCAACCCCTGGCATGCATGCCAAGAGTGTGGCACATGAAGACATTTTGTTTGGCACGGGTGCCTTGGGGCAGACAGGGCTGTGGGGAGGAACTTCCAGGGATCTAATCCTTGTTGTGGCAGTGCAGCTCCAGCCCCTTCCCTGCTGTTCTCCTTGAGGTGCGTGTACCCACTGCCAGCAACTTTCAAGTTCTTGAGTTTGGCGGCTTAGGTTCCTTTTAATGTAATAATAAATATGCCAATAAATATATTCATGCAAATAGGACAGAGCAAGAGAGAGAGAGCATGCCTGCTTAATATATTTCAGGGATCATTTCTATAGTTTATTCTCTAACAATGAAAAAAAAAAATTGGAGGAAATATATCTGTTGAAAAAGCAAATGAAAGAATAATTTGCCCAGACCACTGGAGAACATGACTCCAAACCAAAATACCATTCTCTGTTGAAATTTCAGTTTTATAATCATAAAATACAGATACCATTGACAGAAACAAGAATTCTTCGGCTCATGGATATGAACATACACACAAATACACATAGGCCCCTGGCAGACGTTACACTTGAGATGCGATTAACCTGTTAATTGGATCTCAAATAGTTACCCTGCTACACGTTCAGACCATTAATGGTGTGATAATATTTGAAACAAGCTACCCAGCCAGAGCTGCCCAGAGTGTGGTTTAAAGTCCCCAGCAAGGGAAGTCAAAGGCTCCCCCTCCCCATGAGCCTCTGCTCCCCTGCACCAGGCAGCTGGGCCAGTGCTGCCTAGTATGAGGTTTTGACAGTCAGGTAATTATCGGCCCCAGCCCAGACAGCCTCAGGTCTCAAAGCCAGGGCTATTCAGGGCTGAAAATCTGTTGACTGTCAGGGTGAACTGGACCTGTGACTGTATAGAATTGGGGCCAGCAATCAGCTAATTGTTGGCCTCACTCCTTCGACATCCCTAGGTCTTGAATGGGACCTGGAACTCTCCATCAGGACTGACAAGCAATTCATTATCAGCCCTGCATGTAGGCACCTGGCTTCCAACTTGTCAGTGCAGAAGGACCATGGGTTCTCCCTGCAATGGCAAGTAGTAATGGCCCCTATTTGGGATCAGATCCCATCATGCCATTAAACAAATATATATCAGGGACCACAGAAGATGAAGATTAAACAGACTAACCCAATTAGAGGAAAGGGTCATTTGATATGCTAGCTGGTATGTTCTGGGGGGAAAAAAAAAAGAACTGAATTTGTAAGAGGAGTAATTACTGGATTATTTTATTTGATATAAAACAGAATTTTGTTTTTGATTTTTGAAGGATTATTTTTATTCCAAGTCATTGTTTGAGTTCTTATGAACTAATTTTAAAATAACATTATTTGTTTATTATAACTTGAACATTAATCAAACTCTAATACTTCACACTCTTCAGAAACACAGTTACAATTTTAATTCAGGTGCAATATAGCACATTCATTTTTAATCACTATTGTATTCTTGTTCTGTCTCTCTCTCTCTTTCCCCCCTCTCAAAGCTTTAGCATTCATGACAGAAAATGTCCTCGAAATGTCATCTTAACTCTGAGTATGCATGATCTTTACAATAATCACCACATCCCTAATCTTTTTTGCTCTCAACATCCATTGTGCCTGATATTTTGACTCTGGAAATCTATTTTAATTATTTTTAAACATTTGGCACAGAGGAATTCCAGATTTTGAAATTAAAGCTTGAGTAGAAAGTATGCCCTGTGCATAATGTTATGTCACAGATCCTATCAAAGATCTGTAAGGTTTGTAATAATGCTAAATCTTTGAGTTTGGATATTAAGCACACAGCATCTCACTTATTTCTAGTAACTGAACAAATTTCAGCTCCGAGTGAAATGACCCCACTTTTTCCAGTTACAAAAAATGCATCTACAATTATGTATTCCCCAAAATGTAGGTCATTTAGATGTCCATCACACTGAATGGAACAGCAAATTGGTATCTTCTAAGTTGGGGTGCTCAAGTGCAGGGCAGGGCTCCACAGGAGTCTTAAAATTTGGCAGTGGGGGAGCCGTGGCAGCATTAATTGACATTCCACAGCTGACAAATGTCTAGACCCATTAGAAACCTTGAAGTAGATAGCGTGGCCCGTGTACTAGGCTGGGTGTGCGAGTCTGGAGTGTACAAGGCCTGATCTAGGTGCACAGGGCTCGGTGGCACAGGGCCTGATCCAGACAGTGCAAGGCCAGATCTGGGTTGCATGAGGCCAGATCCTGGCATGTGTGGCCCAATCCTGTACACCGAATCCACACAAGATCTGGCTTGTGGACCAGCCCTGTGACACTTATCTGGCTCACTGGATTGCAAGGTTGAGCAGCATTCTAAGTAGCTTAAGGAGCAAATGAAGAACAAAACTATCCCCTAAAATATTTGCATCTGCATAAGCAGATGTTAGTACCCGAAAACTTCACCAATTATTTGAAGTGGAAATGAAAAACACTATTACTTTAGGCAGTACAGAATTTGTCTAGTCTAGAAGACATGCCACAAACTATTGAAAGCAAAGCAGGTTGCAAAGTCAATAAGTAGGAGGCAATACAGTGAAAACAATGGAAAAATTGAGAAGGAGAAATATTTTTAATGATATCCTATATTACTCATCTAAGGATAATGTAATAGAAAGGACTCAGTATTTGAGTCTGACGTTTTACTCTGCAGCAATTAAGATTAAGGGTATGGGAAGTTTAATTAGCACATTTACTTAAATCCAAGACAAGGTGTCCCCCACATTAAACACTGGAAAGAAAACTCCTCATCTTGGATTCAGAGTACAAGGCAGTGGAGAGCAGGTGGCTGCAATAGCTCCAGCTCTGGCCCCAATCTAGGGCAGCAGTGGCAGCTCTGGTTGCAGCTCTTGCTCTGACTCTGACCCTGTCCTGGGGCTGAGGCCAGGGCCAGAACTGCCATCAGGCCAGGCAGGGGCTGGAGCCAGCATGTGTGGGGCCAGGTCTGGGCCAGTGCCAAGACTGATGGTAAGCATTGGTGTGCATGGGGTGGGCAGACAGCAGTGGGTGGACAAGATGGGGGGGGCACAGGTACTAGGTAGACAAGTGGCAGAGGGGGCAAGTAGCAGAGGAGGGCAGGTGCTAGAGGGCACATGCTGGAGGGCACAGGTACTACAGAAGCATAGGCACTAGGGGTGGGAACAGTCAGCAGGGGTGGTAAGTGGCAGGGAGGGAGGAACAGGCAGGCTCCAGGGAATACAGACTCCAATAAGGGCAGGCAGTAGGAAGGATAAGTAGTAGGGAGCCAGACACCAAGGAACACAGGCACTATGGGGAGCAAGTGGCAGGGAGGTAGCAGGTGCCAGACACCAGGGGGACAAGCAGCAGGGGAGGCAAGTGGAGGGAGGGGTAGGTGCTAAGAGGCACAGGCCCTGTGGGGGACAGGCACTGGGCGGTGGGTGAGAGGCTGGCAGCAGCGGGGAAAAGGGGCAGGGGCATTGGGCATCAAGGGACACAGGTTCTGGGGGGTAATGGTCAGGGGTCAGGCCACTTGACTTCCTCTACCACCTGCCCCCCACCATGTACCCCTTCTGCTGTGTTTCTCACTGCAGTAGTGTTGGGGGAACAAATTTAAGACAATCCTGCAACAGTTAGATCCTGAACATGGAAAATTACAGCAAAGTTATAAATTTACTACATACAGAATCTAATTATGGGGGGTTGTAACAGAGGACCCAAACCCTGTTACTTGGACACAATGGAGGGGGAGGAAAACCTAATCAGTGCAGTGTAATAGCTTTCCTGACTATACAGCTGGCACGAGAAAGGATATCACAAAATATTCTTGCTTCTCAGAGATATCAAGACATATCTGATGAAATAACCTACCCTCTTACCCATGCATGTGATCTCTCTAATAAATCTGAAGCAAAATACAAGGCCAACATAGGAAAATATTTATACTAGAAGTTATCTATATTGTATTTATTTTAAAGATGGAGAACTCCAGTCTACTGTGGTACAACTTCTTCACTTTTGTAAATGAAGAAATGTAAATGGAAAAAAAAAATATTCCTCCCATTAATTATGAAGCAGCTAAATGTCTATCAAAAGGATTTTCATTAATGAATCTTACCTTGCTGAATCAGAAACTGAGTGGTAGGAACTAAGTCTGTCCATGGTGCAAAATCACCTGTTTGTAAATCCACAAAATAAGCAAAGATAACCCTGTCTCCTGATGGAAACTGAACACCTGTAAAGTCAGCAACAGAGATACACTTAGGCAGCAAGACAAGACACTTAAGTAGCAAGACATCCTCAGCTAGTACATATTAGAATTTGAAGTTAATAAATTTATGACAATTTATACTAGCTGAAGATCTGCATCAGAGAAGCAGAAATTTCACACTGTTCTTATATGCTCAGTAACATAAAGCCATGTAGCTAAACAAAATTAACAACTCCAGAACTTCAGAGTTTTTGCTACTTTGTGAACAGATTTTTTGTTCGGCAGTCACCTGACGTGGAAATTATGGCTGGTGTACCCTGACAGGTTTACCTATTCCAATTAGAGCATTAATAATGAATGTGACCATGTTCAATTGGAAGTGGTTCTGTGACTGAGTTTTAAAATGGAGGACACTTATACAAGTGCAGTCAGGCCCCTGAAAGCTCTCTACAGCTGTGCCATGACATATGCACAGCTGTAGAGTGCCTTTAAAATGGCCAACTGTGCAAAAAAATTAATCCTCCCCTAGAGTTAATTTTTTGAGCATTGGGGCTGTCAGCAGGGTGGTCCATTTGGGACAGTCCCATTGGGGTTGTCCTTACCTCCAGGGCTGTCAGCAGGGGGAAGAAAGGGCAGAAGAGGAGGGAGGGAGGGAGGGAGCAGTACCAAGCTGCTGGCTGGGGTTTTCTGTCTGGCTGAAGCTGGAAGTGGGGGGAGGGGTGGAATGGAGTCCTCCTAGCTACCCTGGCTGGGGTACTGGGGGTAGCTGGGCTGGGCTCACAAGGTGAGGGGGCTCCCTTCTACACCCCACCTCCAGCTCTGGCCGCACAAAGCAGAGAGGGGGAAAGGAGCAGCATGAGCTGCCAGCTTGCGTGGCCTGAGCTGGAGATGGATGGGGGATGGAATGGAGCCCCTTTGCCTTGCAGGTCCAGCCCAGCTCCCCTCAATACCCCAACCAGGGTAGCTCGGTGGGGAGGAGCTGTAAAGCTGGCGGGGGGGTCCATTCCACCCCCCTCTCCCCCCAGCTCCAGCCAGGTAGCAAATCCCAAGCTGCAGCTCCAGTGGAGGGGGCAGGGCTGGTGAGAGGAGTGGTTCAGCGGCCTTCTTGGATGCTTCAGGGGTGCCCCTGCCTGCTTGCCAGGGCTAGTGATGGCAGGCTCCAGCCTCTGTATCCCAACCCAGCAGGTGAATGTCTGTTGGATTGGGGGCCAGGAGGAGGGACTCTAACTCATGACACTTTGTAGAAAGTGCCATGAGTTAGAGCATGGTCAAGGTATGTCTGTCAATATCCAGATATAATTATTAATCAACTTTTCTTCTTTTGTCTTTAGGTAGTATACAGTTTAAAAAATGTTCAAAACCAGATTTGAATATGTGGATTTAAAAAATACACATGATCATATAGTACTGAATTTTCTCATACATAACCCTAAATATAACATGCTACCAGTTTCTGAAAAGGTAGCATGAAAGAAAAAAAGATCTTACTTCGGGTAATAATCTGAATAGCAGCAGATAGGAAGCTGAAACTGCTCCTAAGCATGCTGTCAACCCCATGTGCTGGATGGGACTGACAAACTGATCCCAGGAGACAGCCTAATCTGGTGCGCAGGGCCATGCCATGCAGCCAGGGGCACTCCCTACAGGTCCAGAAATTTGGCAGCAAAGGAGTCATGGCAGCATTAATACATGTGACTCCTAGTGTGCAACTACTTGAGATGCTTTACTGTGCAGTAGAGCAGTTTACTGTGCAGTAAGTGTGCACATCTACATGTGCGTACATTTGCTGTGCAGTAAACTGCTTTAATCATAAGTAAATTTGCTACCTGAAAATTCAAGTAGCAAATTTACTTGCAATTAGTTACAGCACAGTAGCACTCATGTAGACACCTGACCAGGAGCAAATGTGCTACCGGTAAGCCAGGCAGCAGGGGGTGGGAGATTGATTCCTGCTGCCAGGGTGGGCTCTGCCGCTGGAGCCTGGGAGGGTATTATGGCTCCCTATCCCGGCAGCAGGGAGCTCCCAGCCCCCTGCTCCAAGATTAAGATTAGGTTGTGGGGGCTGGGAATCCCCACTGAGCCAGGGGCTCGCTGCTAGCTGCCCCACTGGCAGACTGGGGTAGGAGCCTGCGACCTGCCCCTCCCCTGCAACTCTTTCCAAGTTTCCTGCCCCCAGTCGGAGAGCTGGGGCCAGAAGCTTTCTGCTGCCAGGGCAAGGGGATGTTGTCTTCTGCTCAGGCTCTGGTGGTGGAGCCTGCCCCAGCAGCAGGGAGCAATGTCTCAGCCAACACCAGGAGATTGGCCCTGTGCTCCCTGCCAGCCCCTAGGCTAGCGTCCAGGGGGAGCCTAGAGCTCCCTCTGGCTGCTGCAGGGGACTCGTGCAGTGCTGGAGGGGGTGGGAACAGATTGCTGTCATAAGCAGCAAATCTGCTCACAAGTCCCCGCATGTGTAAATGCCTGCCTGAGTGCATTTACTCATGAGAAGTTTACTTGTGAGTAAACTTCTCCCAGATCAAATGCATGTGTAGACACACCTCTAGAAATGTGACAATTCAGGCTGCCACCACTCCTCTGCTACCAAATTTCCATATTCTTTGGGTTCTGTTTTTCTTGCATATAACATGCAGCCCAATTTTCATCAGCTGCTTTTGGAGAAAAAGGTATAGGTTATATGGGAGAAAATACAGTATTACAAGTTTTACTTCTGAAAAAAAAAATAAATCTTTCAATTAATTACAATATTATCACTGTAAGTTTAATGAATGGCATGCAGTACAGAACTTATATTGAAAATTACCAGTAGGTGGTTCTCCTTCAAATATATCACGAACAAGATTATTGAAACTGCGCGTTACATTTACAAGACATTCATCTGTGGTATTTATGACAATCAAAGAGTCCTCCTCATAATCATCTTCTCTTCTTAAAACTCCACCAACTGCCCAAGTAAATGCAAATACATAGAGTTTTCCTAACAGTGATGGCAGTTTGTCAGGATATTTTTCCAGGAACCATTTCTTATCTTCCCTATAATAAATGAAAAAGAAATAGAGTTCAGTAGTTTAGCAAGCTATTACCACTAATCTCAAATGTTTCATTGCCATTAACTAACATATGTTTTAAACTTAAGGTATACTCCATCTAGATGTACAAACATATGGACTCGTGGGGTGACATTTTCAAAAGACATCCATACCTACTAACAGCCAAATGGGGTGCAAAATATTGTATAGCTATTGAATACCAGAGAATAAATAAGTTTGTAGAACTGCTGCCAAGATTTTTCAACAAGTAGGAAATGTTAAGAATGTGACTTTTCGTCTTCTGATACATTAGAACAGCACCTTACAATCTAAGTCAGAGAAAAATAAATTATTTACCACAGTAACTGGAGTTCTGCAAGGTTTGTTGTCCGTATGTATGTGTCACTGTGGGTACACGTGTTCCAAGCACTCAAGCTTGAAGACATTTTTGTCCTCGGCATATGCACCCTCTTCTTCCCTGTACTTTGTGCTGAAGTCATACCAATTGGTGCATACCTCCCACACTTCAGTTTTTCTAAAAGCATCTCTCATCTTAAGGAGCTTTCTGTTATCTATTTGACTACAGTTTTACAGATATCTGCTTGCCTGTATGCATATACCACAGTGTGTCACTCCAAAGAAGCTCAATTCATACAAAGGCTTAGCCAGTTGGTCCCAAGCCTGTAGCGGTGCATGGGATTCTTCCATCCTAGGTGCAGGACTTTGCACTTGTCTTCCCTGAACCTCATGAGATTTCTTTCAACCTAATCCTCCAATTTGTTTAGGTCACTCCGAATCCTAGCCCTACCCTCCCAGCATATGTACAATTTCCCCCAGCTTGGTGTCATCTGTGAACTTGCTTAGGGTGCTGCAGGGTGGTGGCAGCAGCAGTGGGGAGGAGCCACAGGGCAGCCCAGGTGTAGACTCTGGGCAGCAACTGCCAGAAGGGCCCTGGGACATACCAGCCACCAGGTCCTGCTTTTTCTTGGCGCCCAGCACTGGCTTCTGTTGCTCACTGTGGGCAGGGCTGCCTATCTTTGTCTCTCCCTCCTCTCACCTCCCCCGCTGAACCCTCCTGCACCTACAGCACATCCCTGTAGCTTATGCCAGTTCCTGCTCCACATGTTGGAAGGAGGGCCCAGTGGGCACCAGCATCAGCTGTGGATGCAACCGGCAGGCTCTTGTTGGGGATCAGCACATCTGCCCAAGTCTGAAGGTAATGCTGCTGCAGTCCCAGGCAGTCTCCCCAATCCTCAGTGGAAGCCTGCTGGCTGTACCCACAGCTCATACCAGCAAGCGCCCAGCTCTGCTTCTGGTGCACAGGACAGGAGCTATCGTAAGCTATGGACCCACCCACCTGGCACGACGTAGCAGCTGGAGCCACCAGCTCCCCACAGGCCAGATCCCATGACTTTGAGGCTGCTGACCCTAAATGACAGATGCAGTTAGTTGGTGGGCTAGATCCAGCCCTGGGCCATATTTTGCCCACCCCTGGGTTAGGCATTATCCTATGCCTTCTCCAGCTCTGATTTTGAAACTGGCCAATAGCAGCCAAGAGTAAGATACGCAAGTCAAGGAGAAAGAACAAGCTAACTTCTGAGTTCCAGCCTAGACCCTTGCTCCTAACAGGGCAGAAATTTTCCCACTATTTGCCACTCATTTTATCTAATGACAATGTTTAGTGGCTCAGTTTCAAAAAGCATGCTGAAGAGAGGACTGGATAATGCCTAATCTGTGTTTTGATGATTCAAGCAATGTACTAGAAAGTCAGAGAGATACAAATTAAAACCTTATTTCCATGAGGAGAGACTTTAAAACCTGGGTCTCCTTTTTCCTGGGTAAGTACCCTTAGCAGGATGCAAAAAGGGTAATAGAATTCCATTCAATACCTGCCACAGAAAGGTCTTAGTAACCATTTTCCTCTACTACCAGAACTAAGAATGCTTCTCAAAAGTCATGTGGTGACTTGCCCACAAAGACAACTAATTTCTTTATACCATAGAGCATGGGCATCAAAAATAAGCTCTGCAGGTCATATCCAGCCCACAGAGCCCCTTTATCTGGTCCTCAGTGCTGCCTCTGTATCTCATAGTTGACCCACAAGCAAGAAGTGGGATGCACATCACAGGCGGTGCCTGCTCTGGGAAGTCTGCTCCACTTAGTGCCCTGGCAGGCATCACCTGCTGTCTGTATCCTGGGCAGACTGGAATGGGTGTCACATGCACTGCAGTCATGGACTGTTGGGGGGGGGGGGGCCTACATGTGATACGCATCTCAGGCTGGCCGGAGTATGCACCACATGTGGTGTGCATCCCGAACTGGCTAGAACAGGTGCTGCATATAGTGTGGATCCCAGAGTGGGTGCCATGCAAACTGGATCTGGCATGCAGAGGGAAGTGAGGAATCTGTGAGCCCAATCTAGACTGTGGACCATCCCTGTACCACTCATCTGGCCCACTGGGTACCAGTGAGGGTGGTGCTGGGTGAAATTAAAAGAATTTTGCACTCTTAGGAGACAACTGATAATGTTCTTTCAGAGATTTCATAGATGTTTAGGGTCAGAAGGGACCTCAGTAGA
>NW_017729022.1:173160043-173161719 GCF_001723915.1 Gavialis gangeticus | reverse complement strand
CGAGCACTGCCAGTGACCCTGCAGCACGTGGAGCCATGGGAATGGGGTGGCAAGGGCGAGACTGCCACGCCGCAAACTCACACCATAAGTACTCAAACAGTCTTGCCAGTGATTCTGCTATGACACTGGATAATTCTTTCAGAACCCTTTGGTGAAGATTATCTGGGCCTGCTGACCTGAACACATCAAGCCCCTCCAAGTGTCCCTTCACTACGTCGGCGCTAACTGTTGGTGGGCTGATGTCTCTGTTGTGCCTGTCTATGGTCAAATTTGAATATGATCAAATTCTTTGTCCATGCTCAGGAATACTGATGCAAAAAACTCATTGAAGAGCTCAGCCTTGTCCCTCCTATCCATCACTAATTATCCCAGTGTGTCCAGTAGGGGTCCTATGTTACCATGCACCTTTTTTTGCTCCCCATATCCCTGAAAAAGGACTTTTTGTTGTTTTTAACATTTGTTGCCAGCCTGAGAGTCATTGTTGCCTTGGCCTTTCTAACTGACTCCCTGCAAGTGTGAGCCAAGTAGGTATATTCCTCCTTGGTGGCAACCCCCTGCTTCCACAGTCTGTATGCCTACTTTTTCATCTCTAGGCTTTCCAGGATTTCCCTGTTTAGCCAAGGGGATTTCATGGCTCCTTTGCCCCACTTTATGCACAATGGGATTGTCCCCTTCTGTGCCTGAAGGACCATTTCCTTGAGGAACGAGAACCTTTCCTGGACTCCCATCTCCCCTAGGCTCTTGTGCTTCAGCGCCTTGCTTACTAATCTCCTGAGCTCATTTAAGTTAGTCTTTCTGAAGTCTAGCACTTCTGTTTATCTTTGCCACCTTACGATGGATAGTGAATTCTAATAATTGGTGGTCACTATCTCCTAGGTTGCCCTATATCTGCAAATCCCCCACCAAGTCATCCCCTGTAGCAAACACCAAATCCAGTAAGGCATTTCCTCTAGTGGGAACATATACTTCCTGCATTAGATTAGGGTCCTGTATGCAAGTTAGGAATCTACATGAATGGTTTGATCTAGCTGACAGCTCCTCCCAGCAGATGTCTGGGTAGTAAGGTCACCCATGACAACCATATCCCTTGAGTGAACTGCCTAAGAGAGCTGCTTTGAGAATTCCAGGCCTAGCTCATCCTCCTGGTGTGGTGGCTTGTAATAGACTCCTACTACCAAGTCCCTTTCACCCCAACCCCCTTGTATTCTGACCTACAGTACCTCAATTTGCCCTTCTTCTGATCCCATCTTGATCACTGAAGATGGGTGTTGCTCCTTAACATAGAGAGGAACACCCCCCACCCCGGTTTTTCCCACTCTATCATGTCTGTACAGCCTATAGCCCTCAATGCCTATTGGCCAATCGTGGGTAGGGTCCCACCAGGTTTCAGTAAAAACAACCAGGTCAAGGTCTTTGTTTGCAAGCAGGACTGTGAGTTCCTGCCTGTTCCTCATGCTCCTAGCATTAGTATAGAGACACTTAAGCCCCCACAGTGGGTGCCCTTGATATCCCCCTGTCCTGATGTCTGTCGGGCCCCACAGTACTTATGTGGACTTTTCCAGTGCGTGATTTGTGGTTCATTGTTCCTAGGTTCTCTCTGTCTTCTGCATCCCCATCCCCTAACGAACCTAGTTTAAAGCCCTTTGACCTCCCTCTCTCTCTTTGCAAATATATTT
>NW_017729022.1:173154416-173155043 GCF_001723915.1 Gavialis gangeticus | reverse complement strand
TCTCTTCTTAAAGTTCTCCAAAGTAGGGGACAGCACCACCGCACTTCAGTGGTGACACATAGGAGGTGCATGTGCACCCCCTGAGAACACCGGTGCACCCCGACTGGCTGTGCTTGCCACCTAGGTCCTAGGTGATAAGTCCTACGAGGAAAGATTGAAGGACCTGAATCTCTTTAACTTCCATAAGAGAAGGCTGAGAGGTGATCTAGTGGCTGTCTACAAGTTTGTCAGGTGGTGGGGGACAGCAAGGAATAGGAGGTTTTGTTTTCCGGGGTGCCTCTTGGAGTAACTAGGAACAACACCACAAACTAACAGAAGGCAAATTTAGATTAGACATTAGGAAAAATTCTTTACGGTAAGGGTTACCAAAATCTGGAATAAGCTTCCAAGTGAGGCATGGGCAGCTAGTGCCACCTTAGTCAGGGGGAGCACAGGTCCCTCCCCCCCAGCAACCATTCAGCAACCAGGCAGCTAATCCCGCTGACCGGCAGGGGTCTCCTGCAGCCAATCGCAAGATGGCTGATCACTGCCACCGAACACTGTGGCCACTTCTGGAAGTGGCTGCAGCTGCTTCTGGGAGCACAGCAGCGCTCCACACCCAGGCTGGCACTTGCGGGAGGGCGGGTG
>NW_017729022.1:173132085-173153625 GCF_001723915.1 Gavialis gangeticus | reverse complement strand
GAATGGGGTGGCAAGGGCGAGACTGCCACGCCGCAAACTCACACCATAAGTACTCAAACAGTCTTGCCAGTGATTCTGCTATGACACTGGATAATTCTTTCAGAACCCTTTGGTGAAGATTATCTGGGCCTGCTGACCTGAACACATCAAGCCCCTCCAAGTGTCCCTTCACTACGTCGGCGCTAACTGTTGGTGGGCTGATGTCTCTGTTGTGCCTGTCTATGGTCAAATTTGAATATGATCAAATTCTTTGTCCATGCTCAGGAATACTGATGCAAAAAACTCATTGAAGAGCTCAGCCTTGTCCCTCCTATCCATCACTAATTATCCCAGTGTGTCCAGTAGGGGTCCTATGTTACCATGCACCTTTTTTTGCTCCCCATATCCCTGAAAAAGGACTTTTTGTTGTTTTTAACATTTGTTGCCAGCCTGAGAGTCATTGTTGCCTTGGCCTTTCTAACTGACTCCCTGCAAGTGTGAGCCAAGTAGGTATATTCCTCCTTGGTGGCAACCCCCTGCTTCCACAGTCTGTATGCCTACTTTTTCATCTCTAGGCTTTCCAGGATTTCCCTGTTTAGCCAAGGGGATTTCATGGCTCCTTTGCCCCACTTTATGCACAATGGGATTGTCCCCTTCTGTGCCTGAAGGACCATTTCCTTGAGGAACGAGAACCTTTCCTGGACTCCCATCTCCCCTAGGCTCTTGTGCTTCAGCGCCTTGCTTACTAATCTCCTGAGCTCATTTAAGTTAGTCTTTCTGAAGTCTAGCACTTCTGTTTATCTTTGCCACCTTACGATGGATAGTGAATTCTAATAATTGGTGGTCACTATCTCCTAGGTTGCCCTATATCTGCAAATCCCCCACCAAGTCATCCCCTGTAGCAAACACCAAATCCAGTAAGGCATTTCCTCTAGTGGGAACATATACTTCCTGCATTAGATTAGGGTCCTGTATGCAAGTTAGGAATCTACATGAATGGTTTGATCTAGCTGACAGCTCCTCCCAGCAGATGTCTGGGTAGTAAGGTCACCCATGACAACCATATCCCTTGAGTGAACTGCCTAAGAGAGCTGCTTTGAGAATTCCAGGCCTAGCTCATCCTCCTGGTGTGGTGGCTTGTAATAGACTCCTACTACCAAGTCCCTTTCACCCCAACCCCCTTGTATTCTGACCTACAGTACCTCAATTTGCCCTTCTTCTGATCCCATCTTGATCACTGAAGATGGGTGTTGCTCCTTAACATAGAGAGGAACACCCCCCACCCCGGTTTTTCCCACTCTATCATGTCTGTACAGCCTATAGCCCTCAATGCCTATTGGCCAATCGTGGGTAGGGTCCCACCAGGTTTCAGTAAAAACAACCAGGTCAAGGTCTTTGTTTGCAAGCAGGACTGTGAGTTCCTGCCTGTTCCTCATGCTCCTAGCATTAGTATAGAGACACTTAAGCCCCCACAGTGGGTGCCCTTGATATCCCCCTGTCCTGATGTCTGTCGGGCCCCACAGTACTTATGTGGACTTTTCCAGTGCG
Source organism: Gavialis gangeticus (assembly GCF_001723915.1). NCBI lineage: Eukaryota > Metazoa > Chordata > Crocodylia > Gavialidae > Gavialis > Gavialis gangeticus. The sequence continues at coordinate 173,152,098 of NW_017729022.1, read as the reverse complement.
TGATTTGTGGTTCATTGTTCCTAGGTTCTCTCTGTCTTCTGCATCCCCATCCCCTAACGAACCTAGTTTAAAGCCCTTTGACCTCCCTCTCTCTCTTTGCAAATATATTTAAAAACTAAGAAAAAACTGAATGCACAGAAGTGGCTGCAAGGCCAAAACTAATCTTCAAGAATGGCAAAAGTTTTGTCTTGAGCCAAAGGTGGTTGAGACTAGCCAAGGAACAGGAGGGATGCCGCTGCTGTTTTTACCATCAGTGTGTTGTTTAAGGAGACCCAGCATACTTACATGATATACAGTTACTGTTAATCCAAAAAAGTCTTTGAGCTTGAGAGCAGGAGGCACATGTGAACCCACAATGGAATGTGCATATGAACAAGTATTTCAAGGAATGGTAATAATTCCAAGAAAGGGTAATTTGGGTTGGTGATTGTGGAATAATATGTTGTTGGCTAAATCACTATGCAGAAAGAATGAACAAAAGACCAAATTTATTATAGCTGAGACACAAAGTTCAGGTCTTTTTTTTCTTAAACAAAGCTGTGAATCCTCAGATTTCATCTAACTTGTTGGATTACACATCTGGCAAACACCCATGAGTATTCTGCACAAATTTTTGGGTTTATGAAGTTGGGCCAGCATAGGACACTATAATAGGATTTGATTTTTTTTTTGCCAGCATGTAATTATCCAATCTGCAATAAAATATTGTTTACCAGTATATAATAGTTAATTTTTAATTCAACTGAACTTAATATGCCTGACCTTTTCTTTTCTAGGGTGGCCTTTGTAGTCAGTGCTTTGGATTCCACTGTTTGTGGCAGTTTTGAAGTACCTACAAGACCATCCTTGCTTTCCACACCTACAAAGAGAAAAATAATTTGTCATATGTGCAAAGCAAGTTCATATAAACTAACAGGAAACTTGAATACGTAACATCTGTATTACAAAGAAGAATGTCAAACAACTGATTTGAAAATGCTAGATCAACAAAAGAATCATGTCCAAGAAGATTTTATAGCCTCAAAATCTTTTGAGACTTCATCATAATGTGTCTAGAAAATAATTCAGATGATTAAGTTTAGTGACAGGCCATTTCTGTTTTCCTTGACACAGAAATAGATTTTTCTATCCTTATTAAAGTAAACGTAAAGCATAAGTGCCTGTGTGGCAGGCCAGTAGGGGCGCTCCTGCGCTGAGATACCTGCCTTGCCGCACCCCACCAAAAACCAGGCTTTGGATGCTTCCCCAGAGGCACCAACTTCTGGCCAACCCTCTTCCTGGATCACACCTGCAAGCCTGGGGTACTGCAGCCACCACCCAGACTCAGGTCTTTATCTGGGTCCTGTGCTGCCCGGGATACATAGGCCCTATAGGCTTTATGTTCTTGGAGTGCTTCTAGTAGCCTGAAGCATAGAAAGTATCCTCTCTTAGTCAGCCAAGCAAAAGGGAGCAAAAAAGCATGCCCAAACGCTCTCAAGCATGCACTACAAGGCAGGCTAACGGATAGGTTTATTGGGTAGAGAGGGCAGGCTTGGGGATAGGTACAAATCAGAGAAGAATCAAAAGAAAATCCCAGCACAAACAGAAATGGCTTGGTAGCCTTTTGACACATGACTAAAACACTAGATTCTAAATTCCCTGCTACATTTCAGGTAAGTTACTCACAATTCCATCCAGGGGCTGATTGAGCCTGCTTTAGAGGCTGCATGGCTAGCTGGCTGTGTCCCCCAAACATGTCTCCCCTCCTTCCAGGAAGAAGGGACCTTATATGTTCCTGTCATCATGACCTCACTACTAAGTTCCCAACACAAACCACTATCCTCAGACCACGGCTGATGCCAGTTGGTCAGTTTGAAAAACATCACCAACCTCAGGTGAGGGTTTAGGGTTACACAGGACACAGGGGAAAGTGAGTTCCCTTCTGCCTCAGGAATGCCTCCAGCCCAGGTCACAGCTCAGTGGTATATAAAACAGATGCGGGGAGGGGCTGCCTGCTTACAGCAGTGAGGCACACTGGAGTGGGGGGGCATGATTTCTCCACAGCCTCCATCTTGAATATATCCTCCCTTATATGAAGGTGGAATGAACTTTGGGTTACCTTGTGTAGAGACATGTTTGCAAGGCCAGATTCCAAATTGTTGTTGATGTAAACAAGAAAGCATTGACTTAAGTGTTTGGCTATAGTCACACAAACAAAGCAATTGAAACCCATTACCATGAGGAAAAGCACTCATTGTCAAGAGTCAGAATGTAACTGATAACATCTGAGGGCATTCCAGTTAAACAGTTGCTAAGTATTTATCAGAAATTCTTTACTTAGCTGGGGAGGTAGTCTTTATGATCAATGTTTTTCATTAACATATACACAATGAGGTTACAGATAGATGCAGGTCATTAATAATTGTATATATATGATTGTAAACCTGGAGGAAGAGAGGAATCATGGACCGGAGCTGTTGAAAGAACCAAACAAGAGCTGCTGAAAGAACCAACAACCATCCTCCCAGGTATGATTGTAATTTTGCATTTCCATTGCTTGATTTGAATGCTAGTTAAATTGGTGATTAGTTTACCAATAGTGACTCTCTTGAGAGGAGCCAGGTGTGCTCTTGTGCTCTCTCTATTTCAGGGTTCCGTTCAACAAAGTAAGCTCCCTTTGTCTCAGTTCGGGGATAGAGGTCTTTCCTTCCTTCTGTACCTATAACTTTGAATGTACCTATAACTTCTAGACTAGGAGTAAGTCCTGAAGAATTAGAAACACACCTGAGCAACTGTTCACATAAACAGCATACAGTTTCTAACAGTATGTCTGCAACTGAACCATCAAAAGGCAGACAACACTATCTTCCTCACCTTATGCCAAATGACCCTGGTGTGGGCCTGGCAGCCAACTCACAATAGTACGTAAGCACAACACCCTGAAAGATACAACTTTCCAAGAACAAAATTGACCAGAGTATTGGTATTCAACATTAATTAAGGAAGTTGGGTGTAATTCCAAATAGTCTTAGTTAACTTCCACAAACATTCTCAAAGAGTATTTCACACTAAATAACTGAAGAAAGTTTGCACAATCAAACAGTAAGTTTGCACAAGCACTTACTGTTTCATCATTGGAAAATAGACACCAGTCAGAATGCAGTTTGTGCTCTAAGGGCCAATTCTATTCCACCTATTGAGAATATAAAGTAGACTCTATTCCACCCCTTTCAAGTCCCTGAAAATCCATTAAATGCATTTACTTTAGTAATGCATGGTCATCTTATCCTTAAGATGAAATCAAAAGGCAGCAAGGAATAGGAAAACCCATTGGTGGCCAATGTAGTCATACAGGCAGAACAAACAGCTGCCTAAGGAAGCAAATTGTAGGGGGTGGAAGAAATGGTGGTCTGGGCAGGCAGGCAGCCTGCCGGCACTCTGAGCAGGTAGGTGGCACACACACTGAGCCAGGAGTAGCCACTGTCTGGATCATCTGGGCCCAGAAAGCCTGGCTTTGCTCCCTTAGGCCAATTTTCTTTTTCCCCTCCCCCCTTCTCCAAGTCCCAGACTTTCCCTGATCCCTGGCCTCCCCCCACATCTCCAATGACTCCAGGCACACTTTGACTACTGTCTAGAGATGGCAAATCAAACTGAGGAGCAGGGCCACATGCCTCCGATGTGGTCCTGGCCATGTGGGCAGGAGCAGGATGCAGAGGGCAACTAAAGCAGGCAGCCTGGGCTTTGGCTGCCTCATGTTCTACATGTGCAATTAATGCACCTGAATTGTCTGTCCCGAAAATTTAGGTTCATTAAAATGTTCCCAGGCATGCATCTATGGGTCGGGAGCAAACTAAGCCTGACAGGAGCAGCTTAATCCAGGACACCTCCTGTCCTGGTCTGCCTCCCTACAACAGCCAGGGGGAGCTCCACGCTCCCCTGGGTGCCAGCTCTGGAATGGCAGGAGCACTGGGGGTAGTGCTAGACTGGCAGGGGACATGAGGGTCAGTCTTGACCTCTGGGGCCAGGGGAGGAGCTGACCCTAGTTCTGGGGAAGTTCCAAGTGGCACAGAATTCAGGTCTGGGCAGGCAGGGCAGTGACAGCCCAGTGTCCTGGGCTGGCAGTAGGGAGCTGTGCCTCCTGCTCCATGCCTCTAGGGGGCTTGCCCTTGTGTTGCTCCAGACACCTTGAAGTATTGCAGCAGGGGAAAGAAGTGCTGAGTTGGGGGAGTGGGTTGCAGCCAGCCAGGACAAAGGGAGGGAGTTTTCCTGGCTTTCCTCATTTGATCCTTGGAGCTGGGCAGCCACAGCTACTATGGGGCCGCCTCTGCCCAGATGTTTCTTTCCCTTCTGTTTCTTTTCCCTTTCACCCCTGGGGGGTGAGGGGTCCTTGTCAGGGGGCGCAGCTTGTCCTGCAGCTGGAAGAGGAGAGAGGGAAGGTGGGGAAGGCAAGAGGATCCTGGGGAAGGTGCACCTAGTGAAGGCAATCGAGGCTTCTGAGAGGCTGGGGCAAGGGATGCATCCCCATGCAATAGAGTTGTCTTGGGGAGGGTGCAGGCTGGAGGGATGCACCCCATGCAATACAGCTGCTTGGGGGAGGGGTGCATACTTATGCAATGGAGCCACCTAGGGGCAGGGGAGCACAAGGCTAGGGAGTGTACTCTGCTTTCCCCCACAGCTGGAAGCATCATGACCCATGTGCACTATAGGTGCCAGCTGCTGCAATGTTACTGACCACAAACCTGGTCAGCAAGAACTAAGACTATGACTACAATTCAGTGCAGCCCTACTTCTAATTTGAGGAGGAGGAGGGGAACTTCTACCTGGTGGCACAGTAAGCTGCAGCTGTAGACATTTGGAAGAAGTTTGAGTTGCTGCCCAAGTCACTGCTGTTGTCCAGCGGCTGTGCTATCTTCCTGTCCGCTGCTAACTGCCTGCAGATGGCGATGGAGCTCCTGGATCGCAACATCTGTTACCCCAATGACAAAGCCTTTCCCAAATCCATCATCATCCAGGATTGCAAGTGGAGCAGCTTCTTGGCAGTCCTAGATGATGACGGACTTGGTGAACAGCTTGTCATCAGGGTTGGAGATAAAGCTCTGGTTCACCACATGGCTGTCCAGCAGCTCCATCACCATCTCCAGGTAGTTAGTGGTAGATGGGAATATGGCATGGCAGCTGGGTGACAGCAGGGGGGTAGGGCTGCATCGAGTTGTAGTCATAGTTCTTGCTGGCCAGGCTTGCAGTCAGTAGCATTTCAGCAGCTGGCACCTGCAGGTACACGGGTCAGGATGCCTCTAGCTGCAGGAGAAAATGGGATGCACACCCCCAGCATACCTCCCCCCCATCAGCCTGCACCCCCCCTCCCCAGCAGCTCCATTGCATAGGGATGCATCCTGCCCAAAGTGGCTCTATTGAATAGGGTGCATCCCCCCAGCCTGCACTCCCCCAAGGTGACTCTACTGTATGGGGATGCACCCCACCCCCAAGCCTCTTAGGATCCTTGATTGCTTCCACTAGTCACACCTCCCCTGTGATCCTCTTGCCTTCCTCGCCTCCCCCCAGAACCAGGGTCAACTCCTCCTCCACCCCCAAGAGCTTGGGGCTAAGAGGAACAGCATTTGAGGCCCCTTGCTTCCTGGGCTGACTAGGAGCGATTTGCTCTGGGTTCAACATCTATACCTGCATTCAGGCACGTTAACATAAACTGCTGTTGGCTAGTACCTGTATCAGTCAGTACTAACAAACAGCACTTTACATTCATCTACTGTCCGGTAACTTCTGTGCACGTGTAGACAGTGATGCGTCACTGCGCATTAGATTAGTTTAATACACAGTAAAGTGCTCAAGTAGATGTGCCCTCTGTGTACATGTGTAACTCACTTTTCTTCAAGGCTCTGAGGTGGGGTAGACCAGTGGGAGTGGAGGCCTGCATTTCCCAGACAGGCGGCTTCCTGCAGTAGCCAGAGGCATGGCAGACAGTGGGCCTCCTCTCTTGCCTCCTTTTGTCTTGAAGCCCCATCCCTTTGTGCCTCATGCAAGATGAGGGGAAGGGAGCTGCACTGCTAACAGGCTCCTGTGCCCACATGCAGCTCAAGAGTTTGTCTCGCATGGTGTTTCCCTGTGCATGAGAGGGCAGCACTGGGGCAGGAGTTGCATGCACCCATCCTGCCTGTGGGAGGGAGGGCAACAAAATTTTGTTTGCCTAGGATGGCAAAAATCCTTGTGCAGGACCTAGACCTACCCACCTTTCATATTAACAGTTTTTCAGGGACTCAAGTAAGGTTGAATAGGGCAGAACTTAGGTGCTCAAGTCCACTTATAAGCTTAGTAGGTGGAATAGAAGTATAAGGTTGGTCAGGAGTTTGGTGCTTTCATCCTTTAATGAAAGCTCTGAGTCAAATCACAGCACTAAAAGTATTATGAACCAAACTTGAAGTGATGACCTCAAAAATCCAGCTATAAAATCAAATAAACCAAGCACAGAGAACCTTAAGATAAGACAATACATAGAGAAGAAAGCTCATGGCCTGAAACCTAAGATTCAGGCAATACATAGAGAAGAAAGCTCATGGCCTGGTAATTAAGGAAATCATTGAAAATCTAAGAAACAAACAAAAATAATTCATAAGAGGGAGGTGATAGTTACCTGATGCTGGTATAGAGAAGCAGTTAAATAACTTCCCTTCCCCAGAAGAACAAGGGATCAGAAAAATAACTGTGTCTTAGAGCAAAGGGCTCATTGCATAGGATATGTCTACACAGCACAATGCAGTACTGTATGGATACCTCACATAGCTCTAAAATAGCGAGCCAGACTGATCACACTTACACTGTAGGAAGCATTACTATGGGTTAGGGTGTTGTTACATGTTACCTATACCACAAGTCAAGAGCTCTTAAGATGGGAGCATCTTCAACTTAAGGCAGGAAAAGACAAACTAAGTGAGCTCTGAGCATCCGAGAGAGAATCCTTTTGGGGGGGAGGAGTATTATTTCTAGCTTGTGTTGCAGCAGACACGGACAATCTATCCTCTGGAGCATTACCACCCTGGACTGAGAACTGGAGAAAGCTGGAAGCTGAAGGAGTCCCATAGAAGGTAATAATTCCCTACCCTTCCCCTCTGTGTTAAGAGGCACAATCTCTCCCTTCCCCTCTTCCTCTGCTCCCATTCTGGGCTCACCCCCCATCTCCCCTGGATCTCTTCCCCAGTTTCTAGATCCCTGCTCGCCTGCGGCTGCTGGTGCTGGCCCAGGGGACAGGAAAGCACCAGTCCTACTCCAGGAGTTGCACAGGGGCTGGGCTAATCCCAGAGTCTCAGAGGCAGCAAATGGACAGGCTCCCCTCCCTGCCCAGCCCTAGTGGTAAGCACCCAGGAGTTGGGTTCAGTGGTAGACAGGTTCCCCCTTCCTGTCTGCTCCCCTCAGGTAGTCCCAACATGCTGGAAGGGGGCAGGGAAGGGGAACCCCCCCACTGCCACTGCTTTCCTGGCTGAGCCCAGTACACTTGCTCTTGTCCCTGTCCAGGGGCTGCTTCTCTTGCTCCTGAGACAGCACTAGCAGCCACAGGTAAGCAGGGAGCTGGGAAAGAGATCTGGTGGGAGATGGAGGTGAGCCCCAGGCAGGGGAAAGGAGGGAAGACATGGGTGCAGGGGGTGAGCCACTGGAGGTAGAGCCACAAGAGGTGGAGCCACTGGAGAGCTGGTATGCATTTCCTAGCCATGGCCCTGCTCGATAGCTCTGTAGCAGCAAGTCCAAACAATGCATGTCAGAGAGGCTATTAACTCTTAACGTGTGACTACTTGCACAATGTGCTAACTTTAATGCCACCTAGCTTTAGCATATCCCAGTCCTAATGTGTAACACCACCCTTAAAAAGTTTTCTAAGCAGTTACACAGTAATGCTTACTATGATCTAAATGAAACACATTCTAAACACTGGAGTTTTTGATAATGCTGGTGTGCTGTGGGAGCTAGGAATGACAAACAGTCTGTTGTTGGTCCTAGCCCCCTCCCCACCACACCAGAACTGGTTCAAGACTTCACCTCACAAGAGTCCACAGATCACCAGTCTTGAACCAGCTCTGGTGCAGTGAGGTGGGGCTGGGACCAGCAAATAACTGTTTGTCATTCCTAGCCCCCCATTTCACTAGTCTCCTGATCATATTACCTCTGTGAAGCAATTGTACATTAGCTCAACATATGTTAAATAATATGATCTGGTGATACTCCTCACCAGAAAAAGTACTAATTTTGCTATGCTACAATAGCACTTAGCATGTGTTTTACTGCTTCAATGTTCAGATGCAAGTGTTTTATGTGCAGTTAACATGTCCTAAATGTAACATGTGACAAGGCCCTGAATTCACTGTTTCTCAGTCTGGGGGTGGTGTCACGTGGTGCAAAAAAAGGGTAAAGATGTCTATTTGATCAACATTTATGCCGCCACAATTTTTTTTAAGATGGCATAAATGAGAAATCAGATACTGTCTGTTTCCACCCTCAGGGTCAATGTTAGGGTGATTTAGCTTCCTTCTGCTGCTACAGGATCATGGAAACTAACACTAAGATCATAAGAACTTCTGCACACTCCTAAGCAGCTGCCCAACTCTCCCTCAAAGTGGTTAAAATGTGTTTGTCTATATCCTTTGGGTATTTATACAAATTAATTACTGTGTCATTATGGCCACGTCCAGATGAACGCAGACATACAATATGTGGCACCACAGACCCATCTGCAGTGCCACACACTGCACACACAGATGTTCCCTACACTGCTACCTTGCAGTGAAGGGGGTGGGGGTCCTGGACCAGGAGATCCTAGAGTCAGAAAAACCCACACTGAAAAGAAGTGGGGCAATTCACATGGCAGCAACACCCCAAATCAGAGCCTAGCTGGTCGGAGCCATGCTCCAGCTGCCTACCAGGCTTCCTGCTATGGCTGCAGCCCTGGAAGGCCCTCAGGTAAGGCTACTGGAACCAGCACAGTTCCTGGCCCCAGCTTCCCCTACCCCACCTGAGGTTACCTGCCACCCCCCCGCCAAGTGTGTTGCTACTTGTCCCCAGGGAAACAAGCATCCATGCTTATCTGGATGTGCCATATATGCACAAATAATAAGATCTACCTGGAAGGAAAGAGTATTTTAAGGTGAATTTGAAAATATATTTACTTACTGTGACCAAAGCCTCCATTTTTTCTCATTATATCAATAAAAGCACCAAGGATTCTGCAGAGATTCATTACAAGTCCCATCTGCTGAACAGGAAATGGCTGCATTTTCTTGTGTCTATCTAAAAAGTTTAGGCCTTTTTCCATGCTTACTTCAAATAAACTTTCAAGGACCTTTACACCACTTTGTGGAATGATTCTGGAGATCTTCAATAGCCAAGTCTTAACGTACGGTTTCCATCCCAGATTAGTTGGATCCTATTAATTAAATAAAATGAGCCATATATATTTTTCATCATAAACTCTCAGAAGTGTGTGTGTTCTCTACAAAGTATATAGTTTGATCCTGCTTTAAATAAAGTAGATTTTTTTGTGCCTCTGTCTTCAAAGGGATCAGGACTGAACACAAACATGTATTTGGACACATGACTATAAAGGTCACTGTATTCTTATCAGTATCATAGGATAATTAGTTCTTCATTCAACCATCAGCATATGTGATAGGTGGATTCAAATATTTGCAATCCATATCTTTGGGTATAGAGGTAACTCTTGTACAAGGGTATTTGGCAACCCAATGCTGCATGGGTTTTGCTGCTTGCCTGTATTATTATAAATAAATTATAAATTATAATTCAAAGCTAAAACAATAATCTATGGTTGTTTTCTTTAAAAAGCCTTACCACAAAAACCATTGCACATCTACTGACAGTAGCAGGGCTAGCCTGAGAGAGACTATCCACTTCAAATATCATTCTGATCCTTGATGGCAAGTTAATTCTTTCACTGTTAGCAAGACAGAGCATTCTAGTGTCATCTAGAACAGTATTTAAGTTTTCTATCCAAATTGTGTCTACTGGGCCATCCAAGATTATCCACTGCCAGTCATTATTAGTTTCACCTGCAAATAAGCATTAGACATTTGTTTCACAATTTGACTGTCATAAATGCAACAAAATTATATATATTAATATATAATAAAATAAAAGCCTTAGTCTGTCTGTCTGCCCGTAACACTTTATTTGCACTCTGACTGGTTGTCTTGGCAGCCAATCACAATGCTGACTGAAACAACCCATCAGAGTGCTCTGAGAACGTTCCGGACAGGAGGCAGCAGTGGTAGCATGCCGTCATGATGGCAGGGACAGAGGGGACAGAGCTGGGGGGCAACACCAACACTGCTTACCCCCTCCCCCTCCCAGCCCTGCTCCTTGGAGGCAGTGGCAATAGAGCAGATAGAGTGGGGGAGCAAGGCCAGCACTGTGTTGTCCCCCCTGGCCGTGCTCCGTGGAGGTGGTGGTGGCACAGGGTACTGGCCAAGGGGGATGGAGGGGATGGCAGGACAAGCTTCCCACCCCCTCCTGCTCCTGGGAGATGGTGGCTGCGCAGAGTGCTGGGTGGCAGCGCTCTGTCCCTGCCTATGCCCCCTGCCATTCCTGATAGGTAATTGGCTAGTAAAAATTAAACCTTGAAATGTGTATAGGTTCACCAGACAGAGTTCTTTGGGTGAATGTGATATCTTTTTTTTATAACAGCTAAATAGTTGGAAAAATTGTTCTGTGCAAGCTTTTGAGTACAAAATACCCTTCTTCAGGCATAGAGAGAGTCGGCTGGTATTTTGTGTGCTCTCCTAGATAGAATAGAAGCCAATATGCAAAATGCAGGTCTGTAAAAATGTAAATGCATGGCAGTGAGGATCAGAGGCCATGGGAGACAATAGGTGCGAGACACGTAGGTGGGGTAGGGGAAAAGTGGGGGATGTTGAACTGGTAATAGAATACAGCTGGTAAAATGCAGACAGACAGGTTACCTATCAGATATTAGGCAGGTTATAATGTGCCTTATATCCAATGCCTATATTTAGTCCATGGTTTTTTGTATCCAATAGATTTATGAAGTGAATTTCGTAGGCTTGTCTTTGAAAGGTGTTTCAAAGGTGAGTCCCCCAAATTCCCTTTGAGGACTAGAACTGAGAAACTAGAGAGAGCGGTTGTCTTGTGAGAAGTGTGTACCCACAGGAAATTGGGTATTTTTGTCTTTGATAGATTTCCAGTGTGTGTTTTTTCTGGTATGCAGTTGTTATTTCGTTTCTCCTACATATTTTCCATCAGGACATTAGGCACTGGATGAGATATTACATTTCTGGAACTGTAGGATCACCAAGCACTCTCATTATCTGCATTTACAACTGTTCCCATCTTTTCACTACCAATTCCTTTTACACCTTGTTTTTGTCTTCTTTGTCAAGTACATAGAGACTGCCAAAATTAGTGGAGGAAGGAACTGTGATTTTTATGTTTATAGAGAACCAAGCGCTTTTCTGGGTGCCATAATTTATTAGTAATAACTACAAACTTCTTAGCCATTCATCTCTTTAATAAACAAGAAAAGTAGTGGGAAGCTGTACTTTTACAATGCTGTTTATAGTTGCCTGTCATGTTCGAGGGATGGCGACACTCATCATAATGGAAAGGTGCCAAATTTAAGTGCCTCAGTGAAAAGTTTCAATTTACGTGACAACAGTCTCTTAAAAAGCAAACAAAACCTTTAACAAGTGCCTAATATCACTATTAAGACCCATCATTCTTACTCTGGGTTTTCTGCCTGACAAGAGTCAGAATTTGTCAGCTGGTACAAAGGTAATACATAGAGCAGCACAATCCTCATAAAGGGGTAGGAAGTAATCATTTTGGCAAGTTTACCATATAGATGCATCTACAAAGGTTTTAAAGCAGCACTACTTTAGATTCAAGAAAGAAAGGAACTGGATGTCATGAAAGCAGAGACAGAAAAATCAGATTTCATGATTAACAGCTGATGCAAAAGGATGAGAAGACATATTATGTGCACTGAAGGAAGATGATTAGCAGTCTGTGTCCATCACAAAGAGGAGGACAGGAGGAGTTCCACCATGGTAGAGGTTTCCACTTGATACCAGGTCCTAAGCATGGAAACTGTGAAAGATACATCTATGTATACTGAGAGTCAACTACAATGGACATGTATATGTGTACATGTGTAAGAGGGCGTGGACTTCCAGAAAGGTGGAAGCTGGAAGCTTGTAACTTCTGGCAGCAAGAAGTCATCATCCCCATGTGCAGTAGTTTGCCTGGAGAACAGATATAGAGCACTAGTAACAGAGGAGGAGGAGTACATTCTATTGGTGGAAGAGGCGAGGCCAGGAATCCCCAAGGTGGGGAGGATCGAGACCACTGCCACGAAGAGGATGAGATGGGTGGTGGTGGTTGGAGACTCTCTTTTGTGTGGGATGGAGAAATCCATCTGCAAACCTGACCTGTTGTCCCAGGAGGTCTGCTGCTTCCCTGGAGCCCAGATCTGTGATGTCATAGAAGGATTACTGAGACTCGTCCAACCTCCTGACTACTACCCTATGCTGCTTATCCATGTGGGCACCAATGATACTGCTAGGGGTGACCCTGAGCAGACCCAGAGTGACTACACAGCTCTTGGTACAAGGGTGAACAGGACGGGGTCACAGGTGGTGTTCTTCTCAATCCTTCCAGTCAAGAGAAAGGGCCCTGGCAGGAGTGGATGCATCCTGCAGATCAATCCATGGCTGCACAAGTTGTGTTGCCACCAGAGATTCAGCTTCTTTGACCACAGGATGTTGTTCCAAGAAGAAGGCTTGTTAGGAAGAGATGGGATCCACCTGACAAACAGAAGGAAGAGCAGATAGGTTTGCTAACCTAGTGAAGAGGGCTTTAAACTAGGTTCACTAGGGGATGGAGAACAAAGCCTTGAGGTAGGTGGGGAAGTTGGGGACCTGGAGGAAACAGAAGCAGGAGGGGGCAGCTGGGGAGGCCTCATTCTTCCTGAGAAAACAGGGCAATCAGCTAATCAGCTCAGGTGTCTGTACACAAATGCATGGAGCCTGAGGAACAAGCAGGAAGCCTTGGAAGTCCTTGCACAGTCAAGGAACTGTGATGTGATTGGAGTAGCAGAGACTTTGTGGGATAGCTCGCATGACTGGAGCACTGTCATGGATAGGTACAAACTGTTCAGGAATGACAGGCAGGGGAGAAGAGGAGAAGGAGTTTCACTTTATGTACAAGAGCCATATGATTGCTCAGAGCTCCAGTATGAAAATGGAGATAACATGTTGAAAGTCCCTGGGTTAAAGTTAGAGGGGAGAACAACAAGGGTGATGTTATGGTGGATGTCTGTTACAGGCCATCAGACCAGGAGGATGAGGTACATGAGGATGAAGCTTTCTTCAGACAATTAGCAGAAGTTTCCAGATAAGAGGCTCCGGTTCTCATGGGGGACATCAATCACCTTGACATCTGCTGCGAGGGCAATGCAAGCAGGAAGCAGTGCACAGGAAACCAGGAAATTTTTGGAGAGTGCTGGAGACAAATTCCTAGTGGAAGTGTTGGAGAGACCAACTAGGAGCCATGCTTTTCTTGATCTACTGCTCACAAAACAGGAAAGAATTGGTGGGGGATGTAGAAGTGGATGGCAAGTTGGGCAGCAGTGACCATGAGATGACTGAGTTCAGGATCCTGACCAAAGGAAGAAAGGGGAGCAGCAGAGTATGGACCCTGGATTTCAGAAAAGCAGACTTTGACTCCCTCAGGGAATGGATGGACAAGATCCCCTGGGAAGCCAATCTAAGGGGGAAAGGAATCCAGGAGAGTTGGCTGTGTTTTGAACAAACCATCCCAATGTACAGGAAGAATAGTAAATGGCAAGTGACCAGCCTGGCTTAGCAGAGAACTCTTCAGTGAGCTTAAACCAGAAAGGAAGCTTACAGGAAGTAGAAGCTTGGACAAAGAACTTGGGAGTATAAGAGTTCTCCTTTTCAGCATCCACTCTTTGCCACTGTGTGACATAGGATGCTGGGCAAGATGGACCTATGGTTTGACCCAGTAAAAGACAGTTCTTATGTACTTATGAAATAAAACTTGACAGCTACTGATACGTGTTTACGTAAAAGAAAATATACCCATATACAAGCCTTCAACTGTGGAGGATGTAAGGAAGACAATTATCCTTGTTAGAAAAATCAGTTATTTAATACCACTTTAATGCAAACATCTGGAAACTGAGGACTCTTTTGTTCTTCCTTTTATTTTATACTTTTTGCCAAAAAATAAAAAATAAAAAAAGGAAATTTCTCCTTTTATCAGCTTCTGATATCATTTACCACTAAAGGCAAAATTTCTTCAGATGAGGCTTACAAATGTTTTCCAACAGTATTCCTAAAGGCATCTGTGATGCCTAGCATGCCAGCTGGTACAGGATTTTAACATCTTGCCTGCAGCAGCTCTGAAGCCACAAAGCTCTGGTATTTTAGATGGAAGAGGATGAAGAGGGTGCAACTAATGCACATATTCCATGTACACGCGATCTGTCTTTAGAGTGCTAGGATTGTCTATTTATGCCACAATCATCCAAGAGAATTCTGTGGATAGAATCATAGCACTCAGTATTAACTAGTTTAGGAGCTACATGAGGAGATAGCATTAACGAAAGAGCCACAGCAATATTTACACCCCAAGATTCGCTGTAGGAAAGGCATACAATTATTTTTAAATGCATGCACAAGGTAATATTTTCTGTAAAGAGACATAGTTGGAGAGATACTTGTGGCTTAGAAGCCACAGTCTGGGCGTATCTACACATGATGTGTTAATGAGCGTTAGCTTAATTTAATACACATTATGGGCACACATCTACACATGTGCACCCTTAATGCACATTAAAAATGGTGAAATTAGGCTAACTGCACCTAAATTTAGTACCTGCAAATGCACGCATCAAATTTAGGCATGATTAGTCAAAGCGCATTAGCGCATGTGTTGACATGACCCGGCACTAACATTAGTGTTGGGTCTGCCCAGCCACTAGGGTACAGGCGGGCAATTATTTTGGGCAGAGGGCCACTTATCGAGTTTTGGCAAGCTGTCAAGGGCCCCATGGGTAGCCCTGCCCCTTGACAGGTGCCCTGCCTCCTGGTCACCGTCTTGGGACCAGAAGTTCTACCTTCTAACCCCTGACCTTTGCCACCAGAAGTCCCTCCCCTTGCCCCCAGAAGTACTCCTTTCAGCAAGGGGTTTTGCCATCTCAGAACCAGAAAAATACCAAATTATATTCTAAAAAATGATCATCTACAACATTTATTAATTTGATTTTTAACAATATTTTGTCCTGATTTACATGTGTTTGTGTAGTAAATACAGAGGTGACTGCACAGTAGCTTAAAATGAAATCTTATTCTTGTATATCATGTGAGGTGGGTTTAGGTTTGTGGGAGTTGTGGGTGTGTGAGTATGTGGGGTGTGGGTGGCTATGGGGGGAGGGTTGCTGAGGTTTGTGTATGGCAGTGTGAGGGGAGGAGTAGGTGCATGTGTATGGAGGGGGGGGTGTGGGACTCACCCTATGAACACACAGACACAGACACACACACTCTGCCCCTGTGCCTGCGCGTGCGCACATGCACACACACACACACCCCCACCCCTTACCAGCCCGGTCCCATGCTCTGTGGTTGGGGGATGCAGCCAGGAGCCACAGCCACATGGAGCAAGGCAGTGGCAGGAAAGCAGGGAACTGGCTGAAGGTGGGCGGGGCTGGGCTGCTCAAGCCTGCTGAGTGCTCCCTCTGGGTCCTACTGCCCCTGGCTCTAGCCAGCTTTGACAGGGAGGCAGGGCAAATAAATATTAATTAGTAAATATTTTAGGGGCTCTGCGGACCAGATATAATGGCCTGGTGGGCTGGATCTGGTCTGTGGGCCGTATTTTGCCCGTCCCTGCGCTAGGGGCACATGGCAGGGCTGCAGGGAGTCGGGACTAACTTTAGTGCCAAGTTCCTGCATGTGTAGACACCTGCCAAAAATTGTGCAATGAGCATTAATTTAATGCGCATTAAATTTAGTTGTGCTTAAAGGCACATTTAGGAGTGCCCTCTGAGTATTACAGAGATACAGAAAAATAATGGGAAACAATTTCTCAGGAATTGGGGAAGCAACAACTTAGCTTCAAAGATGTTTCTAAAGCTCTAGTGATAACTTTTTCATGACAGCATCAGTTTGATTGTTTTATAGATCGTGTCATAGAGACTTTTATAGATAGTATAACAGTGTTTAGAAAGTCCAGGCATAGGCTTATCTAATCTGTCACTTGGATTAAATTTTGGTACCTGACAATGCTCAGATGGAATGTCATAGTCCTTTCTGCAGAATGCCAATAAGGCTTGTAAATATTTTTCTGTGGTGGCTGGTCAGTCATTCTGGAGAAATTTTAATTTAGCTAATATCACCAATTGTTTGTACAATTCATAGGCAACGTGCAAGGAGGGTACGGGGGGCACGTACCCCCAAGATTGCTGCCACCGATGCCGCTGCCAGCTTCTGCAGGTGGTTGCCACTCCCCCACAGCCACCAGCGGCTGTGGGTGGTCCCCATTCACTGCTGCCTACAGTGCAGACAGCAGTTGTGGGAGGTCCCCATTTGCTGCCCACTGCTTGCCACCCACCCCCTGCTGCCAACTGCTGCGGCTGCTTGTGGGCACTCCCCGTTTGACCCGCCCTCACTGCAGCCACCTGCAGATGGCCCCTGCTCATTGTCACCATGCCCCTGCCGCTGACACAGCCACCTGTGGGTGGTCATCATGCCCCCCCAGGCTCCAGGGGCACGTGTTGTTCATGTCTGTATTACAGTAACATTTATAACTCAGGCCATTACTGTGCCAGTCAGGAAGTAGTTATCCTTGCCATAAAGAGCTTTTTGTTTCACTTGGTGCCAAAAATGTAAATTTTTCAAAAAAAAATTTAATTCCTGCACCTGGTGGATTTCAGGCTGGATGCCAAAAACTTTCAGATGCTAATGAAGAATCCATGCTGTGCTTCTCTTCTGATGTCTAGGCCATTAGTGTAGGTGCTTCCAGGTTGGATGAAGGAGTTCCTGCTTCAAAGGGACTAGTGTTTTCTGTTGTGGAGATTCCCTTACTATCTACAAACTCAAATGGATGCTAGGGCACTAGGGCAAAGAGAACTGCAATTTTTCCTATTTCTCTTTTCTGTAACTTCTAACATTAATTGTCTTGAGAGACAGAAGTTTCTTTGCTGTCCTGGAAATTATTTTCATTGCCAGAAAAATTATTTGATTACTCGTCCTTGTTTCTCATGCTGCAAGCACAAGCCAACCTCTAATGTAAGGCAGGAGAAGAATTATTTTGAGAATACCAGGATTGTTTGCCACATGGTATTTCATGCCTTCTTCTGAAGCAGATGGTACTATACTGTTGTTACTGTTGTAAATGGTACGCTTGATTTGATGGACCACTAATCCAATCCCATAAGACCACTCTTTTTTTTTTGGTGGGGAAGGGTGAAGGGGAAGGGTTGCATGAATAAGAGATACCATTGATATAGCTAGCACTGGATACAACCTGGTTGAAGTCCCAGACCACACATGTGCCATAGATGTGCAGATGACATTACAGGGAGCGTAGCTAAACCTTCATGTCAAAAATTGGAGTACTGATTCATATCTACACTCACTGCAACATCAGGAATCCTTTGATTAGCATTTCCTCAGGTAGAATGTTAGAATGATTTTTAAATGCTTTTGCAGGATCATCCCCAAATCCAGGCGACTGAAGATGAGGACAGCTATATGCTGTAACTGTTTCATGCACCCGCTCTTATTGTGCTTTCACTGTGAGATAAATAATGACGGATTTTCCCTCATTTAAACAGGTTTAAATTATGGTCCAGTTCCAGGCTGTGAGGAGTCCCATGGTCCACATACAGCCTAGAGGGCCAAGTGACTGACACCCCTGCTCTGCCCTTTTCATTGGCAAACACAAACACTTGTGATGAAAACATTTGGCTTTCCTGGGGAGAACCCTATATTTTCTACCTGCCTGCTTGTCAGTAGGAGGGCAGGATGTCAGGATGTGCCAAACCATACAACAGCTCTTGGAATTTTCCAGGATCTTCAAAAAGATGGAGATAGGGCACCCTCAGAGGGAAATGAAGATTCACAAGATTCCATAAACCTTCCCCTTCCCCTTTGTAATGGGGACTAAACAGGTCTAAAGAAGAAGGGCCAAGTGCTGAGGAATACTCAGAGGAGATCTGTCTCTGGAATGGAACATGCACCAAGCCAGTGCTGACCATGCCATTGCCAAAACTGATTCCAGACTATAGGTACTGCCAAGGCAAACAGGCTCTAGCCAAAGACTCCTAGTATGGGAAAAACTCAGTATTAAGAATGTGTATATGGTCAAGTATTTGTAGAAAAAACGCTTTTAAAAATTCTGTCTATTGTAGTACCCACCAAAATTTTAGATTTATCAGTGCAGAGTGTCAGCACCACTAGACGGCTTAATGAAAAAGGGTCTAAGGTAATACTGACTGCGAGTAAGTCCATCAAAATTGGGCCAGTAAGTGATCCCTGTGTTTTAAATTGGAATATTGAGGAAAACTGGCCAAGTGAATGATGGTTACAGGTTAATAGTACCATAGAATCATAAAAAATTAGGGTTGGAAGGGACCTCAGGAGGTCATCTAGTCCAATCTGCTGCTCAAAGCAGAGTCATCGCCAGCTAGATCATCCCACCCAAGGCTTTGTCTAGCCAGGCCTTAAAAACCACTGAGAAGGGAGGTTCCACAACCTCTCTGTTCAGGTAGTTGAAGGCTGCTGTTAAATCCCCCCTTAGTCTTCTCTTCTGCAGATTAAATAAGCCCAGTTCCCTCAGCCTCTCCTCAGAAGTCATGCTCTCCACTAGACTCTCTCCAACTTGTCTACATCCTTTCTGTAGGGAGGGACCCAAAACTGGACACAGTACTCCAGATGTGGACTCACCAGTGCTGAAGAGGGGAATATTCACTTCCCTGGATCTGTTGGCAACTCCTACTACTAATGCAGCCCAATATGCCATTACCCTTCTTTGCAACAAGGGCACACTGTTGGCTCATATTTATCTTATTGTCTACTATAACCCTCAGGTCCTTCTCTGTAGAGCTGCTTCTTAGCCAATCGATCCCCAGGCTGTAATGTAATTGTTCCATCCTAAGTGGAGGACTTTGCACTTGTCCTTATTGAATCTCATGAGATTTCTTTTGGCCTCATCCTTCAATTTGTTGAGGTCTCTCTGAATCCAAGCGCTACCCTCCGGTGCATCTACTACTCCCCCCAGCTTGGTGTCATCTGTAAACTTGCTGATGGTGCACTCCATCCCATCTTTCAAGTCACTGATGAAAATATTGAACAAAACCAGCCCCAGGACCAACCCCTGGGGCACTCCACTTGATACCAGCTGCCAAAAGATTACTACCCTCTGAGCCCAAAGATCCAGCCAGTTTTCTATCCACCTTACAGTCCCTTCATCCAACCCATACTTCTGTAGCTTACTTATGAGTTCATCACAGGTTCCTCCTCCTCCTCAGTTCTAACTCATCATTGTAGATACAGACAGAGAAGAAACAGAAATGAGTTAGACTTGAGTGAAAGGAGTTTCTTTTGCTAAATAATGTTTACCATGGTGATTATACCTGAAAGCTTGTGAACAACCTTTTTTCCAACTACTCAGTTGGTCTAATAAAATATATCATATCTAATCAAAGAACCTTGCCTACCATTTGTTCAATATTTATATATTCAGAGTACTTACAGTCATTATAAGGAAATTTTGTTGCTTGTTTGCTTCTTACTGCCACTGAAGAATTGGTTTGTTCCAAGGTGTTCAACTAAAATAAGCAGAGATAGTAATATTTACTGTACAAATTATACTCATACCACATATACAATTAAGAGCCCATTCTAGCAAAGCAGTACAGTGCCAGGGAGGCACAAAGGTGGCTCACAGCCTCTTTGACCCCACTCTCCCTGTAATGGATGA
>NW_017729022.1:173125919-173127085 GCF_001723915.1 Gavialis gangeticus | reverse complement strand
CAGTCATGAAATGTAAGCATTAAACTTAGCAGTTTGCAGGATGCAAGAAGAACTATTTGTAAGACCCACATCTAAAAGGAATCCATTTGTTTTTGGAGATCCCTGACATTGAAGAACAGTCCGAAATTAAACATGTGACTAGAAACTATAGCCCCAAGGATGAAATCTTGATCAAAGATAAAGCATTAATTGAGTTCATTAACAGCAACATTTGATCAGAACAGTATTAACTGACATTCTGCTAGCTCTTCTTAAAGGAAGTGAGTATAGAAAAGGATAACTGTGAGGAAAGGAGTGAGTGGGGGAATGAGCCCCAAGGATAGTTTTTGGCATAACTCAGAGGTTGTCAACCACAGGTACACATACCCCCAGGGAGACCTGAGAAGGCCCTAGGGGTTATGTGCAGCTGGGTGGGGATGAAGCGCCACCATGCACCATCCTGTGCTGCCACACAGGCACCGCCCACCTGGCCAGACATGGGGGAAGCTCACATGATGGCTGCCACCGCTCAGCCATGTGCTTCCCTGTCCCCCGCCGCCCAACTCCACGTCCATACACCAGGGGTACACTGCTCCATATCCAGCCGCCAGGGTACACTGATCTAAAAAGGTTGAAAACCCCTGGCATAACTCAAAGTCCTGTAGCTGGCTCAGACTACCAGTCATGTTAGACTCCAATGTAATTTTTCCTATTAAAATAACTTTTGAACTCACAGTATAACAGTCCTGAATCTCTGAGGTGGCATCAGTATTTGCCTCCTTTTTTTTTGTTTTTTTGATGGAATGTTTTGCAAATGTTCGAACTGCTGATGCCAACAGCCCATCAGACCACTCCATGGTGCTAGGATCAGTCTGTCCAAAGAGCTCTCCAAGACTGACACACTTAGGGTTTATAACAAAGCTTTCTACTTTTCCCTTCTTTGTTGAGTTCTGAAGTGAAGAAAAAAAATGAATTGCAGAATTTATGTCCTAGTATTATTTTAAGTCTAATTCAATCACAAGGCCTTTAATCCTGAGACTGAAAAGGCACTAGGCACAGGCTTTGAAAGCCTGGCTTCCTAAGTTGTTTTGTGACATAAATAAAACAAATTTTGCTGGCAAAGACTGGTACTAACTTGACACTTATCTGCTTTGCAAAACCACCATAGAATTCTGGGGGAGAGGAGG
>NW_017729022.1:173119691-173125469 GCF_001723915.1 Gavialis gangeticus | reverse complement strand
GGAGGGGGGGGAAGGGTCATACCTGAAGTAGGGGGGAGCGGGTTCTGACCTGAAGTAGGGGTTAGGGGGGAGCAGGGTTGGACCCAAAGCGGCAGGGGGGATGGGGAGGGAGAGCGCAGGGCTGGACGTGGGGCTCCATCCCTCCTTCCCCCATCATTCTTGATGGGCAATTTGCTAGTAAATAAATAAATGTCTTGACTGACAAATTTGTCTGTAAGTAAAATAAATCTGAAAATGAACTACAATACATGCATGTTAGCATTGCAAGGAAATTAAAACCAGGAACTTAAAATTAAGGATTAAGCAAACCCTTTAAAATCTTACCTGCAAAACTGGATCAGTATTAGAATTTTTTTCCAAATGTACAGTAGGTAAAAGTACCAAAGCTGTCTCTAAAATTGTTCTAACAATAGTTTTTCCTCCACCTGTAGGGCCTACTAACATCACACCAACTTGAGTCTGAAAACATATGGGCAAAATCAACTTATTATAGGTAGTATTTGAGGCTTATCATTCCCAGAACATTAGACTTAATTAGAAAAAATACTTGTAGTATGTGCAGATATGAATTTGTTCTTGTTTCTGAGAAATAAGTTTCTACCACAGCATGATTCATTTTTGTAGTTCTCAGCAGACTTACGGCTGTTTTGGGGGTTTTGCCATATATCTTCAAAAATATTTAAAAAACTACTATATGAAACTTGTCATAAACCCCAACAATTCAATTTTGTGCAAAACTTGTATTCTTTTTTCCCCCAACACTTAGAAGAAAATGAAACTACTTTAAAGACCTGGATCTCCCAGGCCAGCCTCAAATTGCTGTGCCATTGAGTCAATCCCTCTTTCTGACTCAATGACTATTTCATGATTCACACAAAATGCAATGCTAACAGAAGACCAGGTGACATTACTGCTCTTTGTGATGCATTTCTTCATGCCAATGCTTTGACTTAGACAAAGCAAGAACTTGAATCTTTCACATTCAAAATAAATATCCTAATGGGATAATTGTGTATAAGTAGGTAAGTGGCTGTCTCTCACACACAATAACTTTTGCTGAAATCACTATAGTCCTGTGGGGAAAATGGTTTTGACAAAACAGAATGTTCCAATATAAACAAATATTAAAAAAAATTTCAATGTTAAAAAAAAAAATCCGCCATACTTACCAGAATTTGATTGTAAAACTGTATAACTTTCTCTATTTGAGATGGCCAAGGCTGCAAACACAGCTGTTGTGTTGCAGCAGCTATTGCTTTCTAAGATAAGAAAAAAAAATACTATTAGCTAAGCAATAGTACTTAAAATAATGATATGAATTGCTTTAAAGTAAATTTCCCTGAACATTTTGTGTTCTTTTGTATACAAAACATAGGCAGTGGCATAAATAGAAAAACAAAGCAAAACAGATGGTTTCCACATTATCTAGGGCTAATATCATATATTCTCACATAAACCATGTACCTTTCTCCAAAACCCAGCTGCTGGAAATTTCATTGTGCATTATAATTGAGAAATATGGTAAAAACAATTTGTCTCATTTAAGAACACAAGTGAAAGTAAAATCTGCACACAACTCTCAGGGAGCAGAACAATGAGTAGGCTCCAGTCCCTAGCTGCTATTATTTATTTACTTACAGCAATGAAAATTATTCTTTCTTTATTCTGTCTTCAAAAACAAGATGTATATTATATTCCAAGGTGTGTTGTATGCAAAAAAAAAAAAGAAAGAAAAAAAAAGTATTTCTGAAAAAACACGTTTGTAAATAAATGGTCTGGTCCCTTAAAAGCCTGTGAGTTTCTGACAGACTAGAATTCAATAAATAATATTTCAAACTGATGAACATTTTTTATAATTAACTGCTTAATTGCAAATGTAACAGGGATCTTAACTATAACATGCATCTTATTTCATACTTGATACTGAAGGTCTTCATTTAAAAGTTCCCTGGATTTTCTATGGACAAAGAAATTTCAGAAGTCCATACTTGAATGACAAGACTACATCTTTAACTCCTAAGTTCATTCTTTCCTCTCCTACAAATAATGGATTTGAGAAATCATTCCTTTAATTTATACCAGTGTAGTTCCATTGCCTAAATGGTATGAATCTTAATTTATATCTTAATAAGTTGATCTACAAAAATTTCTGCATATGCAAGAAGATGGCTTTCAAAATGCATTTTGAGAAGGGTTACTAAAATGTAAGCATGAGATTCTATGCCCTGGGTTGCTGACACTGATGCCTTGGTTTGAGATGAGAAACAATCTTCTGTAGCAGGTCAAATGGAGAAAAGTAGAGGGTGAGGAAGAAGCACAGTTACTAGTCCCAAAGTGTTACTGAAGGGCCCTGTTGAGGATGGCTCATGACCTCCCCATAGGAAGGCATTTAGTGAATGAAAAGACAGAGGCCTGTTGTTGGGGCAATTTTATTGGCCAAGGATGCACTATAAGGTGGTGAACTATTGCGGGTCCTGTCCTATATGTCAGCTGTTAGCCACAAGCAAGCCTCCTATAGCTTTGCTAGTCCCACTCTGCTTGGTGGAAACACAATTTGAAAGGGTTGTGATGGACCTTGTGGGACTGCTTCTGAAAAGCAGCACAGGATACCAAATTTATACTAGTTATAGGGTGCATCTACATGAGACACTACATCACTGTAGCAATGAGCTACGTTGCTGTAGTTTGTTACTACAGAGATGTAGCATTGGTGGGCATGAACCATGAAGCCAACACTATGGCGCAGTAGCAACGAGGTACTATACACTGCAGATGCTCACTGCTACTTTGTACTAGCATGGGAAACATCCTGTGCAGCATCAGGACTGCACAGTAACGCCAGTTATTGGATAGTCATTTAGTATTTACATAAGTAAGTACCTAATGACTGTGAAGTCTGGCACACATGTAGATGAACCCCTAATGAACTAAGCAATGTAGTATTCAGAGGCTATGCCCATGTGGACAGTCTCAGTCCCAAAGGTGGCAGAGAAGCTGTTGACAGTTTTCTCTTGGGTGGGGTTTCCAAGGGAGATACTGATGGACCAGGGAAGTAACTTCATATCTGGTGTAATGATGGGCATGTGCCAGACCCTCAAAATTTAAAAATTGCAGACCTCTATATACCACCCACAGACCAATGGAGTAGTTGAATATGATTAAAGAATATGCTGAGAAAATTCATAGCAGATGAGCCTCAGAAGTGGGACCAGTGCTACACCTTATGAAGTAAGTTGTCAAGAGGGGCTGGTAGATTATGAGGTCCACCAACTAGACAGGTGGAAACCCAAGCAGATTTATCATATTAATTTGCTTAAACTGTGGAAAGATAGAGTGGCTGAATATCCCGACAAGCTAGAATTAGGTGCCCCCAGAAGAAGAACTTGGGACCCAGCAGGTGGTGGAACTGAGAGCTCAGCTAACTGACTGGCAATGAACACAGGTGGGACAGACAGTGAAGGAATTCCAGGATGTGTTTCAAGAGGATCCAGGAGAGGCTAAAAAGGCAATACATCACATTGAGACTCCACTGGGCAAGGTAGTTTGGGATGCCTGGAGACAAATACCACAGAAGCTAC
Source organism: Gavialis gangeticus (assembly GCF_001723915.1). Classification (NCBI taxonomy): domain Eukaryota; kingdom Metazoa; phylum Chordata; order Crocodylia; family Gavialidae; genus Gavialis; species Gavialis gangeticus. The sequence continues at coordinate 173,121,891 of NW_017729022.1, read as the reverse complement.
ACAAGCAGGCGACGGCTGAAATTAAACAGATGTTGGAAAAAGGAGTGATTATAGAGTCCCAGAGCCAGTGGAGGAGCCCAACTGTGGTGGTGCTAAAAACCAATGAGGGTATTCAACTATGCATCAATTTTCAGAAGATAACTCAGCTAAATTTGATGCATACCCCATGACTAGCATAGATGAGGTACTAGAGAAAACTGGACAAACCAGCTACATATTCACCCTGGACTTCACGAAGGGTTCCTGGCGGATACCGCTGGCAAATGGGGACTAGAAAAAGACAGCTTTTTGGAGACCATGGGGTTGGTCATACAAGTTTAAGCAGGTGCCTTTCAAGCTCCATGGAGCAGCAGTCACATTTCAGAGGCTTATAAATTATTGGCAACATACCAGAAACATGCAGCGAAGTATAGTGAATCCTAGGAAAAGAAGATATCCAACACCTTGTATTCCAAGGGGGCCGTGACCAGATACGCCCATTTATTGGCAAAGTGGTGACCTTGTGGACCTAACCACAACCTTCAATGAAAAGGCAAAGCCAAGCTTTCGAGCGATTATCAGACTATTACAGAAGCTGATCAGACCTTCCAGAAGGCCACGAAACCCTTATACCATTCCCTGGTATTGCACACAACTGATTTTGATTGGCAGTTTATTGTATAGACGAATGCATCAAACATGGCACTGGGGTGATGTTACCTCAAAGAAGAGAGGGAATGGAATATCCTATAAGTAGGAAACTACATTCATAAGAAAAAACATTCCCCCATCAAGAAGTAATATCTTGACATTAAGGGGGTTGTAGAGATGTTCTGGTATTATCTGTTAAGCTGGCAGTTCACCATAATCACAAAAAATGCTCCTTCATACTTGCTACAGTGAAAGGAAAACGGACAGCATGAGGCTCATGAGGTAGTCCTTTAGTTTACAACCCTATTGTTTTTTAATGGAGTACAACCCTGGGACTTAAAATGTGAATGCTGACTTCTTCTTATGAAAACATGAAGAAAAGAAGATGCAGAAGACAACGCACCCCCTGGACAAGGAAAAACATAAGGGGTTTGTGTAAAAGGGAACTCTTGCCACGTTACTGAGGGAAGACGAGAGGGCCAGCAGGACTGGCAAGGCACCTATAAGAGCAGGGTCTTTGTGGCACAGAGGGTGCATCTACACGTGCCAGACTGCACAGTAACTGGTGTTACCATGTAGTCCTGATGCCGCACGTTTTTTTCCCCCACATTACTGTACAGTAGTATTGGCATCATGGTTTGTGCTGCTGATGCTATGTCACCATAGCAACAAGCTATGGCCATGTAGCTCATCACTACGATAATGTAGCATTTTGTGTAGACACACCCAGAGACAAGGGAACTCCAGGAAGGAAAGGCAGCTGGCAGGGCTGAGTCTAATGAGCAATCCCTGTACTCAGATCATAGGTCAGGCTGATTGGAAGGGGGGGGGCTCAGGAGAACACAGTCTTGCCCTCAGGCTGGAGAGACATTCTAGCCCTGGCTGGGGAGACGGCAGGACTCCCAAGACCATGGTGGTGACCAGAAGCAATAAAGAAGCCCTGGTGGTTAAGGACATAGAGGGGTTTTTTTTCCCTCTGGTTTTCCTACCACAGGACTGAGAAAGGAAAAGGATTTGAGTTTCTTAGTTTTGGTGCTCAGTGCTCAGAGGGGTGGGATTTTATTTTGAAGTAGCTGCTGGAATTCCAGTTTCAGTTTGACAGGAGGACTGGGAATGGCTGGAAAGAGAAGTGCAAGCTGCATTGCAGGCATCTTAAAGTACCCTGCGAGATTGGCCGTTGTAGTCAAGACGGCCGAAGAGAGGGAGAAGGAAGAAAGAGAGGGAATTTAACCCCCCAAGGCTGAACAGGAGGGGCACCAAGCCCCAACTGTGCAGCTTAATTCCCAGCCATGCTACTACTGCCAAGAAGCCAAGGCTGGAACCAGTGGGATAGGCCTGAGGGTAGCGGCTAGCAGGCCTGTACAAAGCAGCTAGCATTTGCTTTGGATTTGGCCAATTCAGGGAATAGTGATTTGATCTGGTGATTCAAATTGCTGTCCTGAATTGATCCGGCCGAATCTGATTTGAAATCGAAAAGGCCCCATTCCCCGTCCACTCTCCCAGTGCTGGATGCTGGGGCCAAGTGGGGCAGCCATTGATGGGGCTGGGAGAGCAGGTGGGGGTTGGGGGG
>NW_017729022.1:173114179-173119639 GCF_001723915.1 Gavialis gangeticus | reverse complement strand
GGGGAGCGGGGGGGGGGGTGGGGGGTTGTTGGGGAAGCGGGGGGAACAGGCAGGGGTGGGGGTCCCCCCCATGGTCCCCTTCCCCTGCCCCAGCCCCCGCACTCCCTACTTACTGGCACAGAGTCCGGGTCCAGCTCCCTGTGGTGGCGAACGGGGACTGCCCAAATCTCCAAATCTTTTCCAAATTGATTTGGAGGCTTCGAATCAATTCAGACCTTTTTATTGGTCTCCTGACTTGATTTGGATTCAGAGATTTGGCTGCTGAATCAGGCCGAACCTCCTCTGAATCGAATCAGCAACCAAAGTTTGCCCAGCCCTAGCAGCTAGGGCAAGTAGGCCCTGACCAAGAAGGTTGAGGTCTAGACAAGTACAGAAGGAAGGAGCCAAGAGACCCAAAACAAGCCCCAATCTCATGCTCAGGACACCTCCCACACAACTGGTTGTTCCAACAGGGTGTGGCAGGTGAGACCCAGAGCACTAGTTTCGAAGAACTGGAGTGGGGACAGGCTAGCCAGTCTCTGGGTGTTACTACTGCCCTGTAGACTGGAAATGCTATACCACTAAGGACAAACTCCATAGCACTGTGACAAGCTCAAGTCCCAGGGGTGGCTGTGATGCCCCCTGGTGGCCACTTGACTGCTGTCCCCACTCCAGCTTCATGGGATACCCTTTCTACCTTACCTGCTATGCCTTGATGTTATTTGTTAGGGTTTGGGATGCTATCTCCAGTGCCGCAGAGTGAGCTCAGTCTTGTCCCTTAGACTCTATGCTGGGGCCCTACTGGTCCTATGTGTCTCACAGCATCTGTTGCCTTATGGACTATTTGTGGCCTCTTTCTGCACCTGTAGCCACATCCATGCCTCACAGAAGTGTGGTGGTCCATTGCAAAGACTCAGATGAGTTAGCTTGCCTATGCTTAGCATCACAAAGAAAAACATTGATGTGGTTAGTATCACAAGGAAAAGCATGTTATTTCTCCAACTATTGGGGAATTCTCCTCCACTAATTCACTCAATCACTTTGATTTATTGCATGCCATGTTTCTTCCTTAGAAAAAAGTCTGAGAACTTTTAAACTATTAAAAGTTTATAAAAATTTCTTTCTTTACCAAGTAAAATGTGACATTAAAACTATCAATCACAGTCCTAAAGAAGTTCTATCTACTTCATTACCTCTAGTCTGCTAGTATTTGTATTTGGAACCACAATTTCTGGGAAGAGATCAGCCATAATATTCTCAAACAGTGGGACATCTTCTGCAAGAAACTTGGGTAAATTGGTTTCTTTCAGAGCACTGATTATAATGAGAGCTTCTTCTGCATGAAGACCCGTTTGATTATTTCTAAAAAAAAAGAATGTCAGAGCATCACAAGTTGCACACAGTTCTGTTGTACAGCCTGGGAGAATGTCATGCTCCTCATTTTCTGGTTTACTTACAGTTTACTGTGCATCAGAGTTTTTGCAGATACTTCAGAAATAAATCGCATTTTTGCACTGAAATGAATTTTAAAAGACAAGATGATATATATCAATAAAGCAGAACATAGAATAAAAGGAAAATGAATTGAAATATTTCCTTCTGGTCCCAATCCTCTTCTCAAGGATGTTAATAGCTAAAATCCAATTTATTTCATCAGGAGCAGAATTAAAACAGCAAATTATTTTCAAACACATCACAAAGAGGAACAATACAGTGTTGGGGATGTACCCCAACATAACTGGAGAATGAATACCTGCTGTCATCAAATACAGGTCCTGTACAGTCGTCTCTCAAAAAATTAGGGAAAACCCTGTACCAGGGATGACAACATGGAGATAGAGCTGACAGCACACTGCATTGATTCTGAATATGTTTGGCAACCACAAAAAACAGTTCTGGCAAGGCTCTATAAATATGTAGGTATGTTCTCCCCTACAGCATATGAAAATCTTTCAGAAACTAAGATGAGATGATAATGCCTTTGTCAAATACATTAATCCCAAATATTCTGACCACTGTTGAGTTCCTGAAGAACTTTGGGATTATGGTGATGGTGACTCTATGGCCTAGTAAGGAGAATGAAAGGATTCTATAGGCAACTCTTCTTAATCCAACTCTTTTGCTTGCATTTACTTCTCCCAAAGTTAGACATCTAGAAAGGAAGTGTAGAAAAAAAGTTTGTCTACTTGTGGAAGTTAGTGCAGTGATGCCCATGTAGCATTTGCATCAATTGCTGGTCATCAACTGAAGAGGCAGAATAAGCCATCTGTGCCTTCCTTTTCTTTTTGTAATGTCATTCCAGTACCAATATATAAGATATATCTGAATCCATGCTAAACATGTCTTTCAAATACCCTGGCAAACAACATGGAAAGCAGATTGATGACAAAGAGCATTCAACATTTTGACAACTGACTGACTGGTTTTCTTGTGTTTTCTTGCTCAGCGTCAGTAACTGCTATAGCCTTTTGCCATAACTTCAATCACATGCTGGGCAGTCATCTGAATTGACCTTTCTGAAGATCACTGATGTTCTGTCTAATTACTGGGTCCTTAGTTTCTACCCTGGTTTGCTTTGTTGCACTTTCATTGCGAGAACCATCCTATGAACACATGTCCATAAGTCTTTGCAGGATATGGTGATACAAACATAGTCCAGTCTTCCTCAGTTTCTTTACCTGGAGCCTGCTAAATTAAGTCCTTCACGTCCTCATTTCATTTTCTGTCACGGAGTATCTGACCACTTGACTACCTCACCATCTTAATTTCCTTGGTGGAGAGCATACTAACTTTCCTTAGAGCTGATCAATCTTCTATTCTGCACATTAGCATGGTGTGAATTACTGACATGTACACTTTATTTTTATATTTTATTGACATTTGCTTCAAGCAGCTGTGGTGCATTGTTGTGGATCACTGAGGAGGATGCTGTCATCAGCAACCATTGATCTAAGGTATTTAAAATTCCTTCAGTCTCTTAAACTTGATTCATGTGATATTCTTCATATGGGTCAGTGTCCCTCAGTTCTCATGTCCTCATTACATCCCAAGGTGTTTTGCTTTGTCTGTTCTCAGAAATGGACTCAATGCTCATTTTTTATGCAGGGCAATATTTACTACAATTTTTCTATTTTAGCTCTATTTACCTTTGATAATAGATTTGTCTCATGTACCTTGAATAAGGCATATACTTCTGATGACACAACTCACCATTGCAAAACCCACCAAATTTAAACTTTGTTGGTTTAAACCTCCAACAGTGTCTTAACTTTGCAACCTTTAATTTTGGATCCTGACTGCATGGAATATCTATCCTTCTTAAGAACTCACATAACTCCAATCTTCTTGTACTTAGCTTTCCTACATTCCACTCACTAGCTTCTTCAGCTGTAGTTTTGGAAAATCTCAGAGTGCCCTTTCCAAGTTGTAACAGTCAGTCTATTGTATGTCACTTATAAGGAATGACCTAACCTTCTGAGACACACTACTACAGAAACCTACAGTTTATAGGAGCATATCACTTATAGCAGTTACAAGTCAGCTGCCCAGGCATAGCGCTCTTGGTCTGAAATGAGAGTTTTCTTTCTTCTAGTTGAATGTTTTCCAAGGCTAAATAGTCCCATTTTGAGATTTAGAAAGTAACTTAAACTTTTCCTTGCACAGGCAGAGATACAGTCAGTGAACTTAATAAGGATTTTTTCATGTCTAAATTCTGATACTGAGCCATATGTTTACTCTGCTACAGCACAGAATACTTACACTAAAATTCATTTTCATTTAGCACAACTTCTTTTTGGCCCTTGCAGAATGTCTCAGAGGCTGAGATATTTGATGCTGTGTGCTGAAATAATGACTTAACATATTCAGTAACAACAACGTAATAATTCCAAAGTGTTTATATGTCCTCTTTCCATTGCAATTAATTGGTTAGGGCAGTAGTTTTCAATCTATAGCCCACAGACCCCTGAGGGTCTGCAGACTGTGTTTAGGGCATCTATAAAAGATGACTAGGATCAATCAGCAGTATGTGAATACCCATACTTACAATCCAAAGGGGCCTGCACTTCCATTCAACATTTCCAAATGAAAAAAGGTTGATGTATATGTGTGTTTGTATGTATGCTGGGGACAAAGCTACATTGTACAATGCTGCAAAGATTCCAGGTAATGTACACCCAAGGAACAGCTCTGGATCTTGTCTACAACAGGCTCAATGGTTGTGTACATTAGGCCTGTGTGAAGTGGCAAGTATTTGATTCAGATTCAGATTCGGCCAATTCAGAGGGACAGTTATTTGTTTTGGTGATGTGAATCACTGTCCCGATTTGATTTGGCTGAATTGGATCCAAAGATTTGGTGCCGATTCAGAGAACTAAACAGGCAGCAGTCTCGTCACCATACTGGACACAGCTGCCTCCAGCTGGCAAATCTGTTGTGCTGGGCGCAGGGGGGAGGGGATGGGCATGGGGGGGTGCAGATCAACGCCCCCACAGCGAGGGAAGGATTGGAGCTGAGACAAGCTGCTCAGCTGGAGCAGGAGGGCGCGGGACTTACAGAGGGGGGCTTCTGCCACTGCATGCTGCCGGTCCGGGAGGGTATGGGGCTGGGCATGTGCCCCCAGATCTGCGTGGGGAGGGCTGGGCCAGCCATTGCTTCAGACAGGCAACAGAAGGCATTGGGAGTGGGGGCTCTGCCTTGCCACAGCTTGTCCAGCCGGAGCAGAGTCCAGGATGTGGGTGCAGCAGCACTGGGAGTGTGGGCTATGCCCTGTTGCTAGTTGCCCAGCTGGGGTGGGAGGGGGGGCGTGTGATGCAGGCATGGCTTGCTCCGGGGGGAAGGTGCTAGGAGCAGGGGCAATGCCCTCTCACCACTTACCCAGACGGGGCAGAGAGGCATGGGATGGTGCCGCTGCGCTGCTTCAGACAAGCAGTGTGCAGCAGCAGAAGTCGCTCCAGCCTTCCCATGCCTCCCGCACAAGCTGCAGCTTTGCCCTTCTGTGCCCTGGCTGGGTGAGCAGTGGCAAGGCACAGGGGTGGGCGCATGCACCCAGATCAGGGAGGAGACAGCGCCAGGGGCTATGGGGAATTTTAGGGTGGCTGAAGCCCCCCCATAACTCCCACTCCACTGTGCTCTGTGAGGTGGGTGGATCCAGGGCTACACTCTGGGCTGCTGCTGGGGCTAGCTGCCTGGAGCACAGCCCTGGCTCCACCTGCCTTGCAGAGCACAGCCTGGCAGCAGGTAGCTGGGATTAGCCTCCCGGAGCACATCCTGGCCCACTCTGCCCTGCGCAGATCTAGGGGCACACACCTGCTCCCATGCCCACCAGCAGCGGTGTGCAGTGGTGGGAGCTCCTCTCCTCGACTCCCATGCCCTTCCCCACCCGGGCTGGGCATCTTGTCCCAGCCCCAGCCCCAGCCCCAATCCCTACCTCACTGTGGGGGTGTTGATCTTCCCGCCCCCCATGGCCCTTCCCTCCCCCCT
>NW_017729022.1:173110774-173113397 GCF_001723915.1 Gavialis gangeticus | reverse complement strand
CCCTTCCCTCCCCCCTCCACCCACCACAACAGACTTACCAGCTGGAGGCATCTGTGTCCAGTGCCGTCGAGGACTGCTGCCTGTATAGTCTATGCCCAAATCTCTGAATCGGCGCTGAATCTCTCCAAATTGATTCGGAGGCTTCCAATTTGATTTGGAGCTTTTAATGGGTCTCCTGATTCGATTCATATTCAGAAATTTGGCCGCTGAATCGGGCCAAATCTCCTCTGAATCAAATTGGCTACCGAAGCTTCACACAGCCCTAGTGTACATTATGCTGGGGCCTATGGAGCAGCCATAGAAAGGTAAGATTAAACAGCCACTTTTGACCCTTCTTTTCATGGGCTGTGAATTGTGTGTTGTATTTCTAATGAATGCAGTAAAGATTCTCATGCAGTGGTTGAATATAGTGAGTTTTTTTTAACATTTTTGTGAGAAAAGTTCAAAGGCAACTTTAATAATTTTCATATTCCTTTACAGTCTATCAGCTCCCTGGAAGCTTGAAATTAAAAGGTATAACCCCCTCCAAAATTCTACATTGCAAGTTTGTTGATCTGTAAGTCTGCTATGTATTTGCTCATGTGCGTTGAACAGATGGCACTGATTTATTTTCAACTGAAGTAAGACAGCAAAACGTTTTTCAGAAAGAAATCTGTGAAGTCCATGTCTTTAAGTAAAAATAGTATGTCAAATTGTTATATTTACATACCAGATTAAACAATCTTTTAAAGTATAAGTGTAAATTAGCATCACTGAATTTCAGGTTGAACATAATAATAATACAAAATTTTAAAAAAGACAATGGGCTAAAATAATTGTTTAAATATAGAACATTAATTACAGCAGTCATTTTCTTTCTTGCTACAAGAAGAAAATGCAAATCAATTTCCTGTAAAAGTTTATCGACTATAAAGCAGAGACAAATCAAATCAAATTTGTGATAATCCTTAATGCTAACAAAGTTTCCTTTTAGAATTAAAGATGACATGTCACTTCTCTTAAAAGATAATGTCAGTCGAATATTATATTGTCACAAGGTAATAGTTTTCTCCTGATAGATAAATGTCTGTGCTAAGCTGTGGCGCTGATTTAAAAAATACCATCAAGGCAAGCTAGAGATGTCAGTTTTCAGAGCAAGAAAAGTTTGCCCTTTAGCAATGTTCTTTTACAATGGCATTATTTCCACTCTACCAGATAACACAGATGTTATTTTTCTGAGCATAAAATCCACCCTAATCCCTAGAAACTTTGGGAACCCATCAGTCCAGATCAAGTTGCAGTATCTGATTATATTCCTTCACAGAAAATGATGAGGTGGGAAGACCTGCCTTTCCTGACTGATTGGCCTGCAAGATGAAGCAAAAAAGCATAGCAAACAGTTTCATTTTAGGAACTTCCAAGTGCCGTTAGGTAACAGGGAAAAGTGGCCAGAGGCATAGCAGTGCAGCTCAGTACCTGGGGTGACATGATCTGCCACTGCTGTGGCAATGGCTGCTTTTTTCACCCCATCCCCAAAGGCAGCACCAGGGGATGCTGCCCTGGCCAATCTTCTCCTGCCCTTCAGTTATACTACTGCCACCACCTGCTTTGATGCCATATCGCCTTCTATCTACTACCACGCCATAAAGTCCCTGTGGTGCCTAACAAATAGACAGCATTAGGGTTAATTTGGAAAAGTAGGCAATGGCAGCTTCACCACTGACCACTGGCAAACATTAAGTGACATGTATATCAGGGGAAAGGAAGAGAGAGATGTAGCTTAATTTTCTATTTTTATTAGTACTACCCATATTACCAAAACTTGTTAAGTGGCCCTCCAGCTGAAATAACTGCTCGCTCCTGAGCTAGATGGTAGCAGCCACTTAAAAAAGCTGGAGAAAGAGGATACAACCCACTAAATTGTGATGTGAATCCCATTGATATATTTTTCTAGCTGCCCTTAATAATTATATCTGGCAGCATAGAAGTAAATAGTTTCATAGTTGGTAGGGTCGGAAGGGACTTGAGCAGATCATCAAATCTGACCCCCTGCCATGGGCAGGAAAGAATGCTGGGGTCACACATCCCTGGCTAGGTGGTTATCTAGCCTTCTTTTGAAGACCCCCAGGGTAGGAGCCAGCACCACTTCCCTTGGAAGTTGGTTCCAGATTCTAGGTGCCCTGACTGTGAAGTGGTGCTTCCTGATGTCTAGCCTGAACCTCTCAGTCAACTTGTGGCCGTTATTCCTAGTTACTCCTGGTAGTGCTCGGGGGAACAGGGACTCTCCCGATCCCCACTGATCCCCCTGGTAAGTTTATAGATGGCCGCCAGATCTCCTCTAAGCATTCTCTTGTGGAGGCTAAACAGGTTCAGGTCCCGTAGTCTCTCCTCATAGGGCCTGCCCTGCTGCCCTCTGGACCATGTGAGTGGCCCTCCTTTGGACCCTCTCAATGCTGGCCACATCCCTCCTGAAGTGCAAAGCCCAGAACTGGACACAGTACTCCAACTGTGGCCTGACCAACGTCGCATAAAGGGAGAGGATCACCTCCTTGGACCTGCTTGTGATGCATTTGTGGATGCATGACAAGGTGCGGTTAGCCTTACTGACTGCATCCTCACATTGACAGTCCATGTTCATCTTGGA
>NW_017729022.1:173101427-173105774 GCF_001723915.1 Gavialis gangeticus | reverse complement strand
CACATTACCCCGTGCTTTCTTTTTACTCCCTATGTATTTAAAAAAGGACTTTTTAAATCTTTGATCCTGGTCGCTAGTCCTAGTTCTGTCTCTGCCTTAGCCTTCCTAACAGCTCCCCTACAGTCTCAAGCAATGGAGGTATAATCCTTCTTGGTTATGGCACCTCCCTTCCATTGGGTGTACGCCTCCTTTTTAGTTTTCAGACGTTCCTGAATGCCTTTGTTGAGCCATGCAGGCTTTTGAGCACTCTTGCCCCCTTTGACTCATGTTGGAACTGTCACGCTTTGGGCTCGGAGGATCGTCTCCTTAAGGAACAACCACTCATCTTGGACTCCCAACTCCCCTACCCTCTGGGACTTCAGTGCCTCCCTCACTAATCTCCTTAACTCATTGAAATCGGTCCTCCTGAACCCAAGGGCTGCTGCCTTGCTGCAGCCCTTTGATACCCTGTGCTGGATGATGAATTCCAGCAGGCAATGATCACTATTGTCCAGGTGGTCGAGAACCCGCAGTCCCCTCACCAGGTCATTGCCTGTGGCCAGGACCAACTCCAGCAAGGGATTTCCCCTGGTGGGACTGTGCACCTCCTGGGTTAGGTGGAGGTCCCATATCTCAGGTAGGAACCTACGTGAGGAGTCAGACCTGGCTGACTACTCCCTCTCAGCAGACAAATGTTTAGTTTGACATTTTTAAATGTGCTCTCTGATTGGCTTACATGCTATATTTACTAGGGCTGTGTGAAATTTCACTGGCTGTTTTGATTTGACACTGTTTTGACTCATTTTGAGCTCAAAACAGCAAAATGGAATTGAAATGAAGGGCTTTGAAATAGCCTCAAAACAAAACAAGGTTAGTCAAAACGTTTCAAAAGTTTCAAAATGTTTTGAGTTTTGAAGTCAGCAGTGAGGTGGTGGGAGATGGGAGAACCATTGTTGCGCTCCCAGCAGCAGCCAGGAGCGCAGCCCTGGCTCTCTGTCTCCCACCACCGGGCTGCAGGGAGCTGATCAAGCAGTGCAACTGGCCTGGGGAAAGGAACTGAGCCTGATCACTCAGTTCCCCTCCCGAGCCCTACAATTGGGCTGGGGCTGGGAAGTCAGCCCAGCTGGCCTCAGTTGCCAATCCCAGAGTGACCATTGGGGCTGGGGTTAGGAACTCAACCCAGCTGGGCTGACTTCCCATTCCCAGCCTGATCTAGCACTGGGGTGGGGAACTGAGCAATCGGGCTCAGTTCCCTTCCCCAGTCAAAGGAGGCAGCACCAGCTTCCCTCCCTCATCTGGCAGGCAGATTGGGGGCCCACAGCCCCAATCCACCTGTCAGATGAGAGGCTGTTTCAAATTTCCCCATTATAGCTAATGGGTGAAACATCAAAACAGCATAAGAACAGCATCACTGTTTCAATGAAGCAAAACAGAATAGCTGTTTCGAATCTAAATGAAATTCGAAACAAAACGCTGTTCCATGGAACCCTCAAAACTCAAGTCAAAACAGCATGGTACCATTTCACACAGTCCTAATATTTACCCTCCTGAACTTGAATCAGAGGATGAACACACTGAGCAAGTCCAGAACTGAGCATCTCCTTCTTCACTGGGTTCAGAAAATAATGCAAGTAGAATCCCTTCCCTTTGGATTCAAAAGAAAATTTCTATTGCTCTAATACTTAGAATTGAGGCCATTTCTTGCTGCAAGAATTTGTCATGAGGGAAGGGGAAGGAGATGGGTATTCATGGAATCTCCAACTTGTATGTTCTCTAAGATGCAGAGGGTCTCTAGTGATATGGTTCCAAGCCTGAAGAAAAGAGAGTTGTTTCTTTAACTACTGTAAAGAGCTCATGACCAAAATATGAAACTTATGCCTCAAGGTGAGAAACAAACAGCCTCTTTCACTGGAATCTTTGTTTCTCCTTGAGGGTTCTGATGGGGTATACCTGGGAGAAGATGAGCTGCTTCTGTCCAAAGAAAGTTGAAGGTCTGGCTTAATTTCTGATAAGTGACAGTCATTTCATTTTCTTGTTCTGCGGTTTTGATTGGTGGGGGGAGGAGGTGTCTTGGTTTTCCAGACCATTCATGGACAGCAGGTACTAGCAAGGATCCTGGGACTCAATGTTAAAATTATTGATGCCAGGTTAGGGTTCTTGTAGAACCAGATTCCTTTTTTGAAGGACTGAACTTCAGATCTCAAAATCTACAGAAAATGAGATTAGGTTCTAAGATTAATTGTTTCTGTAACTTCAGTTGATCATTTTCTCTATCATGTTGATAATGCTGCACTGCAGGAATGCTGTTGAATGACTCTTGAAGAAGGAAGGTGACCTAGTCCTAAATATTAAGGGTGTGCAAAACGGGCCCTATTCGATTCGGATTTGGCCTGAATCAGGGACAGTGATTCAATTCATTGATTCAGATTACTGTCCTTGATTCGATTCAGCAGAATCTGAAGATTCAATGCTGATTCGGAGATTCAGACATAGAAACAGCTTTAAATTTTTTTTTCATACCTCCAGGTATGAGGTGCGGCTCGTGAATGCTGCAATGGTAGGGCAGATGGAGCGCCCCACAGGATCAGCCGCAGGGGGACCCCACGTGCCCCCCTAGATCCAGGAGGCACCAGTAGCTGACCAGGGCGGTGCATGGGGGGGCCCCCCCACATGCTCCCTGGCATACCTGGAAGTGGACCAGAAGTGCTTCTGGTCTACTTCCACGTCTGCTGCCAAGCGTTCTGGGGACCTCCCCACACTCCTGTGGGATGCTCCATCTGCCCCAGTATTACAGCATTCACGAGCCGCCTGCTACCCTGAGGTATGTAGAAAAAACATTTAAAGCTGTGTTTATGTCCAAATCTCTGAATCTTTCCAAATTGATTCAGAGGGTTCTGATTTGATTCGGAGATATTAAGGGATCTCCTGATTCAATTCGAATTTAGAGTTTGGCCACTGAATCGGGCCGAATCTCCGCCAAATAGAATCAGCGACTGAAGCTTTGCACAGCCATACTAAATATGCATTTTGATGGTCTTTGAAGAAAGGTTTTTTTTCTGAGAAACCTGTTTTTCCTGCTGATTTCATGCCAAAAGGGGAGCATGACAGACCACTGTTACTTTTTCAAGTAGAAATCCATAGTTTGCCTAGTTACTGGATATCTGTGCTCTTTGTATCAATAATGGTAATTCCTTCAACTCTGATACACCAGTGACCTAGGTGCAGAATTATTATCAATCTGTTAAATAACAGAGCAATTCTTCTGTTGCTAAGAACTCAGAAAGGCCACAACAGGTCAGACTGGTTTTAACACTATGGATTTCTGTTTGAAATCCCTATATTTATCTTGTGAATCATGTTTTCGTAGCTATAATGCTAACACCATATGGCACCTTGTAGCAGCCTTGGAAGGATCTCATGGCACCATGGTTGAGAATCAGTAGACTAGGTGAAAAAACTGTAAGGTTGATATATAACTATTTGGATCATCATCATGCTCAACAAGTAGCTATCAATGACTCAAGGTCTAGTTTGGAGGAGGTATCAAGTGGGGTTTCCCAGGGGTCTGTCCTGGGTCTGGTATTGTTCAATATCTTCATTAATGATTTGGATGATAGGATTAGAGTGTATGCTTAGCAAATTTGTGGATCACATTAGGCTGTGGGGGAGTTGTAGACACTCTGAAGGGTAGTGCTAGAATACAGATTGAGTAGAATAGATTGGAGAAATGTCCCACACAATCAGATGAGATTCAACCAGGGCAAGTGCAAACTCAGGCACATAGGATGAAGTAACTGCAAGCACAAATATGGACTGGGGAATCACCATAGGCAGAGGGAGAAAATATTATTTGAGGGGGGCTGAGTAGAACTTAAAAGATACTTCTACTGTGCTGCTACACAGACACCACCCAGCATGCAAGTCTGTGGAGGGGAAGGGTCATGGCAGGGCAGACAAAGGCCCCCACGGTGAGGGAGGGAGTGAGGCAGAGGCAGAGGCTGGGGTGAGTGGGGCCCCAGAGCTGCTTGTGTGATGGTCAGAGCCCTGGGTGGCTCATCCAGGGGTGTGTGTGTGGTGGGGGGGCTCCTGCCACTGTTCATACCCTGGAGGAGGCATGGGGGCATATGCCCCCCTGGATTTGTGCACAGGGCAGAGTGGAGGCAGGCTGCTGCTGTGGGCTGGGCTCTGCACTCTGCTGCCATTGCCCCAGGAGCCATGCACTGGCTGGGCCACCTCCCCTACCTGTCCAAAGATGGGAGGCACGTGGTGTTGCATGGCTCACAGGGCAATGACAGCAGGATGCAGAGCCCCAGCCCACACCGGCAGCCTACCTCTGCTCCACCGCACGCACAAATCCAGGGGGCACAT
>NW_017729022.1:173091767-173096427 GCF_001723915.1 Gavialis gangeticus | reverse complement strand
GGGCATATGCCCCCCTGGATTTGTGCACAGGGCAGAGTGGAGGCAGGCTGCTGCTGTGGGCTGGGCTCTGCACTCTGCTGCCATTGCCCCAGGAGCCATGCACTGGCTGGGCCACCTCCCCTACCTGTCCAAAGATGGGAGGCACGTGGTGTTGCATGGCTCACAGGGCAATGACAGCAGGATGCAGAGCCCCAGCCCACACCGGCAGCCTACCTCTGCTCCACCGCACGCACAAATCCAGGGGGCACATGCCCCCCATGCCTCCCCCGCGGTGTGTGCAGCAGCAGGAGCCCCCCATGCCTCTGGACGAGCTGCCCAGGGCTTTGACCTTCCCACAACTCACCCCAAAGCCCCATTCACCCCAGCCCTTGCCTCTGCCCCCTTCTCCCTCGCCTTGGGTGCCTCTATCTGTCCCCCCTTTCCCTTCCCTTCACAGACTTACCTATTAGGTGCTGTTCCACACGCTGCCAGGCTGCATTCCTGGCTGCAGGCTGTGACTGCATGTCTGTGTCTGTGCACACCCTTCTCCCCTGTTGCAGCTGCCCAGAGCCTGTGCCCAGGCTGCACTGTGGTCCTCTGCACTGCCACGGCTGCCCTGCTTTTGTGGGGGTGGGGGGGGCGCTAAACCCCATTAGCCCCAGCCTTCCGCCACCTACACAAATGACTGGCTAGGCTGCTGCACTACAGAAAAGGGTCTGGGGGTTACACTAGAACATAAACTGAATATGAGCCAACAGGATGCTTGTTTCAAAAAAAGCCAACAGCATACTGGAGTGCTACTTGCAAAACAAGGGAAGAGATTCCTCCACTCTATTCAACACCAGTGAGGCCTCATCTTGAGTACAGTATCCAGTTTTGGGCAGAGAGGTAGCTGGCTGTGCTAGTTTGACACCAGTCAGAAGACAGGGCAGATATGCACCTTTATAAACTAACTACATAAGATATATAGAGAGCATAAGCTTTCACAAACCCAAGTTCACTTCTTCATATGCTGTGAAAGGATGTGCAGAAAGCAGACTATAAAAAGGAGTGAGAAATTAGAATACAAAGACAAGGGAGGAGGGAAAAAGAGAGACTGAGGGGAGGTAGCAGTGTTAGTAGAGAAACGCACATGATCAGCAGACCCATAGCAATAAAGTGGGTCACAAACTAATACAGCTAATGAGATAAGAATCCACAGTCCCTGTTTAAACAGTTTTGGGCCCCAGACTTCAAAAAAGATGTGGACAGATAGGAGAGAATCCAGTGCAGAGCAACAAAAATTATTAAAGACTTGGGAATTAAGACTTTTAAGCGAAAGCTGAAAGAACTGGGATTATTTGGTCTGGAGAAGAGAAGACTGAAGGGCAATTACAGAAAAGACAAAGATAGGCTTTTCTCTGTGGCTTCTGTGGCCACAGGGGACAGGACTAGGAGCAATGAACTCAAGTTGCAGCAGAGGATATTTAGGTTGGAGAATAGGAGGAACTTTCTGACTATGAGGGTGGTTAAGCACTGAAACATCATCCAGAGAAATTGTGGAATCTCCATCCTTGGAAATTTTCAAGAGCAGGTTAGACAGACACTTGGCTGAGACGTTTTTTGTTAGGAATGTTCCTGCCTTAAGCAGGGGGTTGGACAAGATGACCTTGTGAGGTCCCTTCCAGCTCTATTTTCTTATGATTGTATTTTCCTAATTGCTCCTGAGAAACTGAAAAATACTTCAGAAGGATGTATCCTTGGGGAAAAATCCCCTTTTAATGGAATTCTCATGTTCTTTCCTAATTGTACCACAGTGACACTTGCCTTTGGTGTCTCTATGACATCTTTTGTTTCTTATAGTTATAAAATATGAGTTTGTGTCTATTCTTGTTCTTTCCCATGTCAGGAAATTCCCACTCATACCCAGTTACCTCTTCAAAGAAAGGAAAGAAGGAGATTGCTGTATCAGGGTGAGAGCTGGGTTGGTAAGTACTTGATCTTTGGTTTCTTGTATAGAGCATGTCTCATTGGCTTATTGGATCTGTATAGTGCAGGGATGCACAACTGAAAATGTATTGAGGGCCGCTTGCAAGATGCGCTTCTAAAGGAAGGGCTGCTGCTAATGGTAAACATGACATTGCAAACAAGAAACTGGATACACATGTAGGTGTAGGCACAGATTAATGAATCACTATGCAGGGAAATATAATTTACAGCGATGAAGAGTAATTTGATTCACTGATTTTTCAAGTCCCTTTTTGCTTTTGATGGTCATGAAACAGCAATGGAAGAGGGGAGGAGAAAAGGATATATACAATTAAGGAGTTACGTAAATAATCAACATGGAAATTGTAATGCTGTTAGAGGAGCATGGAAGACTGTGATACGAGACAGTCAAGATTCAGTAAGGAAGGTGAATGAAGAGGAGCTGGGTAGGTGATAAATGACAGCAACACAGTGGAGAGTTGGATGCAATGCTGCTCAAACGTGGAAAGGAGAAGTTGAAAACAGCAGAAGTGGGGGAAACATGGCACCCCACACCCCATGTAGTTTGAGAGGACAGGCATCTGTAAGAGAGGATAGCTACAAAAGAGAGCATCAGTGGATTCTGGTTAGGAACTCTGCCTTTTTTTCTATGCACTTCAGTACGCTATGGACACTCCATGCCCACCTTTGACCATAACCCTGATACTTATTATACTACCACTGAAAAAAGAAGAGGATTGGTTCTGTGATCACATCAGTTAGCAGAGAGAATGTAATTAAGGAACTATAAGTGGGACGAACATTCATAAAGGCCTATGGAATGTGGGGCTCAATGAAATCTACACTGCCAACTATTACTAGGCATGCATCTGCTAAAAAGGGACATTTTAGGAGCAATATCAAAATGGGTATTTTTACTCAAATAGCAGATTCATAAAACTATTCATTTTCTGTTCCAATTTCATCTGTTTGGAACAATGACTCAGTTCTAACTCCATATGTGTTTTATTTGCCATAAAGCTGACAATCTGTAATATAGAAACAAAATGTATAAACAATGATTCATAAGTTTAACATTTGATAATAACACATTTACATATATAGATAGTTACTACTAGTGAAACTACGTTAAAAATGCTAGACTTATATAGCCAGCCAAACCCAATTGGGTCACTGTACTTAAATGACAGAAATTTAGGGAACTTCAGTAATGGAGATAGAAGGGAGTGGTGGAGCATTCTGTCATGGAGGTGGTAACAGAGATTTGAACAGGAATAGAAGAGAGCAGTTGGGAGCACAGGATGTTGAAAGTTTGAGTCAGAAAGAGTAGCAGCTGAGAGAGGGGGTATATAACTGAGAGTTTTGAACTAGCTGAGAAATTAGCAGTTGGGAGTGGGAGAATATTGGAAAGTTTAAGCAAAGGAATTAAAGCAGTAGTTTAAGCAGGGAGGGAAGACTAGAACATTTCTGGAAAAATACTTACGTACAATTTAATTTATAGTAGAAGATGTATGGGAAATGGTTTCAGGGATCAATTTTATAGCTGTGTTGGTTTGGGGAAAAAAAGATACACAGAGCTCTTGGATAAAAAATACTGCCTTTGATCAAAGAGCTTTGTGTATCTCTGGAAAATGGTTTATATAGGAATATGTATCCACATTGAAATTCCCACCTAGGCATGAGAACTTCAGGGGAGATGTATTTGTGGTTGACCCGGTTGTCTGTAATAAAGTTATATCATGAAGAAACGTGACCCTTTGTATCCCCACCATAATTCACAAACAAGAAAAGTAAACCACATCAGATAACGACTGTTTTGGGTATCTCATTTTCTTTCCTTAGAAGCAACACATCAAAATCTCATTATTAGGCCAAAACTATCAGTGTTGTGCACTCCTAGAAACTACCAAAGTGTTCATTAATGTGCTGAGAGTGTTTAGCAGCCTATTGCACTGGAACTTTACTATTAATGATCCATGTATGTGAAACACAGAGGAATCCATCTTCACTTAGGCTTTCTATGTCAACATGCAGTATGAAAATGTTCTAGTGCATCTTTGTAATTGCTCATAAGCAACACATGATGCCAGCTTAATGTTTTAACATATGAGCTTAATCTTGGCCTTACAGGTTTCAGAATTGGGATCTTCAGTGGAATGGCTACTGAGGTATTTAATAATGAGAATGTTTCACACATTTTAAAAACCATTTTACCTCACTATTTTATTTTGGATAATAAAAGAGATTCCCTTAATTCCTCAGCTTCTATCTTGTGATGAGACATGATAACATCCATTAGGCTGGGATATCAATATATAAGTCAAGATCTTTGATAAAGATTTCTGTCTCAACATCTTAATTTGATATGAGTTTTGCTTAATAAGGTACCAGAATACTGATCTAATTTTTAATTATATAGCATGGAAACAGGGTCTTACTTACTCTGTTTTTAACTCTTTTTTCTTCTCTCCAGCCCTCAGTAACACTGTCTTTATGGCTCTCATACCGAAATCATAATGATCCTAGCAAACACAAAATATAATTATGCATAATACATGTAAACATTTCTTAGACACACTTTACTGTTCTTATAAGGAACTGATCAGATGAAAATGAAGGCAAAATTTGACTTTCATACTGCATGCTTACCAACTATAAACTATTACTACATATGCAGAAAAAAATAATCAAAATAGTTAGCAATAGAAAAAAT
>NW_017729022.1:173086818-173091683 GCF_001723915.1 Gavialis gangeticus | reverse complement strand
ATGTTTTAGTGACATGTTTTACCTTTTATTGTAAACCCCCCTAACCCCTTTTTTTGGGAAGGGCAACATATATGTCTAATAAATAAATGCCTTTGCTAGTGAATTTTAATACTGCATCACACCAATTCGAGACTTCCTGATCAAAATCAGGTAATTCACATTATGAAATAACCTCCTGAAAAAACTATTTTCATTATTAAATATTTAGTTGCTAAAGGGGAATAAAATCTGAAGAAAAATGAACCTTGTTTATATGAATTAATATTTTTACTTACAAAATAAAATTTTTAAAAAATAATTATTGCCTAAGCATAGACTTTATATGCAAAGGCTACAGTATTAAAGTTTTTTAAACCTACTTAATATTAACATATTTCCTTAAGATATTTGCTTTTAAATTGCTACAACATAACTTATAGATGCATTAGTAGTGAATTCCACATGTGTTCTGGGGGTCTGTGCAAACACATATCCACATGCTAGGTATGTTCTATAATATACAAAGCATACTTCTGAAAAGGACATTTCACCTGTTGTGACAAGTGATTGCTAGCTAACTGGTAAAGCTTGACTAGTTTCCCAGACAATGATTGAGCTGATTTGAAACCTCCTGAAAATAACATTACTTCAGCAATGAGTTGATAGTCTGGTACCATCATTGAGACAGGCCGAAACAGAGATTTTAAATTGTCTGGGAGTTCGACACGACCTTTGTATCTGTAATAAAACAAATGACCCATAAATCAAGCCATCAAAATTTCTCCCTCTATTAAGCATGTGGGAGTTAGAATACCATAACAGTAAAAGTACAGCATGCTATACAGCATATTAAGCCAGATACATCCTTTAATTATAGTGTACTCCATTTAACTGCACAGCCTTGGACTGAAAAATAGCTTTGCACCTCTCCAAACTTAATGGTACAAATAGTTGGTAATTACACAGAATTTTCAGTGCTGTTGTGTAAGCAGTCCCCAAATGGATCAGCTTCCCTCATTTTCAAGGCTTATATTCAGTTTGGGAGCTGCTTGTTAGAAACCTTGAAAATGAAGCCTTCACTGTTTCTGGCACAATTGAACAGAATGACAGTTAGTTACAAGGTAGACTGGTGCTGAAAGACAGTATGTACTTAAGCATTTTATACACTTAGCTGGTATACAGATAACTACATTTTGTTACAATGTAAGCAACAAGCAAAATATATGGGTTTTTTTCCCTCATTCACTTAAGCAAATTAGACATTTGCCTGCTATATAAGTATGTTACACTGTGTATAGAAATATATCCGTATCTTTCTAGATCTACAGATATCACATACTTGGTTTTCCATGTGGAAAACTAGTTACCATGAGGTTAATAACTGAGTTTTCCTTCTTAAACTGATTGTCTTTCTGTCTTCCACTTTTGGTGACTTACAAGCAGTAACTCAGTCCTGGAAGTTCACGGTTAGAGCCTACTGAAATAATAACTGCAGAAAGGCACCTTCAAAGCAGGGTTGAGGCTCAGAGGCCTCTACCAAAGAGCAGTACTAAGAGAGCATGTTAACTCAGTTCCCAGTAAAAGCTTTGCATATCTGTGAAACTAAGACAGCTCATGGAAATGAAGCAGACTGTAGGCTCCGGTCAAAAGAGAACTAAACTGTCCTGATGCTCATGTCATAGCATGCTTTAGTAGTCCGAGATATAGCTCAACAGCTCACATGGAGATAGGTCATTCTTTTATCCCATCAGCAAACATTAGGAACAGTCTAGCAATGAGGCCACCAGCCTATTAGGAGCAGTGGGTTGAAATAATGCAGCTTGTTCTGTGGTAGGCAAGGGCTTCTAACCCACCTTCTGACACTTCTCTCTGTTGCCAAAGTGCTGCAGAAGTCCATGTGATCTGCCATAGAATCTCCCTGCCACCAATACTCAGGCTTCATGGGCTGGAGGAAATCACTTGTTGTGCCAAGTTCAGCCCACCGGCTATAATTTGAGGGCCTAGGAGAACTTGTTCTGGCTTTGTACTGTAGAGGTAGCATGAAAGGCATTCCCCAGCCAGCAGCAAAAGCCAAACAGTCCAGGGGAGGGGAGAAGGGGTCGCAAAAGGGACAGAAAAGAGAGAGCTTTGGGATGGGTATTTGTTCCTCCAGGTGGGCAAACTGGGCTGTGGGCGGTTTGAAGTACCTGGGATCTGCCTTGGCAGATGGCCCTTGTACTGGGTAGGGGAGGAGCTGTTTGGTCCTCCATGCATGTGCTCTCTCCCCTTGCCCCCAGCCCTCGGGGCCCCAGTTTTCCTACCTGGAGAAGCAAACAACCCCTCCCCTATCCAGTGCCAGGGCTATCTGCTAAGGCAGCCCCCAGCTGCCCACAACCACCACATTTACTTTCCCACCTGGAGGAGCAAATAGCCCTTCCCCTACTCATCCCCAGGCTCTCTCCTCCCCCTACCACTTTTGTTACCCTTTCCACCTGCCCCTGGGCTGCTAGGCTTTTGCTGCTAGCTAGGGAATACTTTCCCTAGCCTGCAACAGACATCAAAGCAGACAGCCCCCTGATCTGGGCAAAAAAAGGTGCTCCCGCCATGACTGGGCCACAATATTAGTGAGCTGGGCTTGTGATTTAAAGTTGACCCTATTCATAGGCAGTTTCTGAATTTCCCTGCTTTTTAGTAGTGTTCTCTAGCCTAAGAAAGGCAGGAGTAAAACAGTACAATAAAGATGATAATCATCTGCAGTCCCTTGTTATGAATATAACAGTTATACAGATAATAGACTTTTAAAAAGCAGACTTTAACAGGGTATCTTGGGGAGATAAAAGCGGATAAAGGAGTGCAGGACACCTGGTAGTTACGGAAAGAGACTATGTTAAAGGCACAATGATAAACAATCCCTGTGCCATCCCTAATGCATTGTGGCTGCATTAGTGACTTTTGAAGGATCAGAAAATCAAAAAAAAGGAGAGTCATATAAAATCTGCAAATAAGGGCATATCATTAAGCATGAATATAAAGGAATAGCACAAGCCCACTGGGATAAAACTCAGAAAAGCTAAGGCACAACATGATGAAAAACAAGAAAGGGACTCTAACACGGCAGGTTGTCCCTTTAAGGAGGAAAAGTCAGCCCTGTTAAGACACATTATAATTCACAAAATACAAAGGAAAGTACAGATTCATTATGTAATGGGGAATGAATGTAAATAATGGATCGTATAAAGGAAGCTCAAGTATTCAATGTTTTGTTTCTTTCAGTATTCATAAGAAAAGGTTGATTCTGACCATATGTGTGGGTGAGGGTGTGTGTGTGTGTGTGTATGTATGACTAGTCCAACATGATTAATACAGCTGTGCAAAACAGCACCATTCCGTTTCACCTTGAGTTTCGAGATTTCGAGGGAACAGCATTCTGTTTCGAATTTCATTTAGATTTGAAACAGCTGTTCCGTTTTCTTCATCAGAATAGTGAGGCTGTTTCGACATTTCACTAGATCAGGCTGGGGAAAGGAAGTCAGCCCAGCTTGGCTGACTCCTCACCCCCAGCCTTATCACAGCCTCAGTTCCCTTCCCCTGCACTATTATCGGCTTCCCGCAGCTTTGCGGTGGGAGACAGAGAGAGCCAAAGCTGCACTCCTGGCTGCTGCTGGGAGCACAGCCCTGGTTCTCCCTTACCTCTCACCACCTCACTGCTGCCTGCTTTGAAACTCGAAACGTTTCGACTAGCCTCGTTTTTTGTTTCGAGACTGTTTCAAAGCCCTTCAATTCGACTCAATTTCACTGTTTCAAGCTCAAAATAAGTTGAAACAGTGTTGAATCGAAACAGCCGGTGAAATTTTGCACAGCCATAATGATTATCTGATGTTAAACCAGTGCAGATTTATTTTTGCACAATTTTTATTAGGGGTGTGCAAAGCTTCGCCAGCTGTTTCATTTTGATGCTGTTTTGACTCATTTCGAGCCTGAAACAGTGAAATTAAAATGAAACAAAGGGCTTTGAAACCAGTCTCGAAACAAAACAAAGCCAGTTTAAATGTTTTGAAAGTTTTGAAATGTTTTGAATTTTGAAGCAGCCAGTCAGGTGGTGGGAAGCAGGGGAGAGCCAGGGCTGTACTCCGAGCAGCTCCACAGTCCCATGTGGTTCAGCCTGGTGGGGAGCGCAGCCCTGGCTCTCCCCACCTCCTGCCACTGGGCTAAATTCTGTGGGGCTGGTGGAGCCAGTTGGAGCACAGCACCATCTCTGCCTGCCTCCCGCAGCCAGGCTGTGCTCTGATCCTGGTGCGGGGGGGAAGTGCCTCCTACCACCAGGCTCAGCTCCCAGCAGCTCACAGTGCTGGGGAACTAAGCCTGGTGGTGGGGGAAGCAGAGCTGAGGGCCGGGCTGCACTCTGCTTCCTACCACCGGGCTCCGCTCCATTGAGGTGCACTGGGTGCATGCTGCGCCCAATGCTGGGGTCCCAGGCAGAAGTGGCAGCCTCCCACCCACACCCCTGAGAGGGCTGCGGGGCTCTGCCGGACCCCTCCTGGGGGGTGTGGGCCCCGATCTGACAGCCAGATGACAGAAGGCTGCTCCTGCTGCCTGGGACCGACGCTGGGCACAGCCCGCACTCAGCACCAGGAAGACTGGTGCTGCCACTGGCCCCAGGTGGCAGGCACAGTCTCCTATGATCCGTCAGGCAGGTTGGGGCCTGCACCCCCAGGAGGAGTCCGGTAGAGGCTCCACAGCCCTCCCGGGGGGTGCGGGTGAGCCCCCAATCTGCCTACTGGATGACAGGAGGCTGGTTCTGCCGCCTGGGGCCAGCAGCAGCAGCAATCTTCCCAGCACTGGGTACGGGCTGCTCCCAGCACCAGTCCCAGGTGGCAGCAACAGCCTCCTGTCATCCAGCAGCCACA
>NW_017729022.1:173083262-173086807 GCF_001723915.1 Gavialis gangeticus | reverse complement strand
CAGGTGGCAGCAACAGCCTCCTGTCATCCAGCAGCCACACTGGGGGCTCACACCCTCAGGAGGAGTCCAGGGCAGCCCCCACAGCCCTCCCAGGGGAGGGGGCAAGCCCCCAATCTGCCTGCTGGATGACAGAAAGCTGGTGCTGCTGGCTGGAACCTGAGTGCAGCCCATGCTGGAAAGATGGGTCTTGCTGCTGGCCCCAGTCAGCAGCAGCAGCCTCTTGTCATCTGGCAGGCAGACCCAGGAGGGCTGCAGAGGCTCTGCTGGACTCCTCTGGGGGGTATGGGCCCCTGATTTGCCTGCTGGATCACAGGACACTGTTCCTGCTTGTCAACAGCTTGAGGTGCAGTTTCCTAGAAACCTCTGTACCAACTCCTTGAAACTCGGCAGGCTTCATGCCCTCAGAAGGTGCTACCATTCCTGCAAGATTGATCTGAATCAGGCAAGAAATGACAAAGTTATAGGCTGTTTCGTGCTTCCCCATTATAGCCTATGGGCAAAACGTTGAAACAGTGTCGAAACAGCAAAACAATTTCAACTAAATGAAATGGAACAATGCTTTCAAAATGAAATGAAACTCAAAACGAAATGCTGTTCCATCAAAGTGTTGAAATGGAAGTCGAAGTGGGATACTGCTGTTTCGCACAGCCCTAATTTTTATAGTATATTATAAACTTTCCTACTTCACTTTGGTGGAATAAGCCTGATAGGCTTCTTGGCAAGAATGATGTTTTATGGAAGGATTTGAATAAAAAAGTAAGTAGTTGATGCAAAACAACATGCAAGGAATTTCAAGATTAGGAACATTTTGGAACGAGAAATAAAGTGAGTGAAGAATACACAAAGAATAACCAGGCAGTTGATTTGAAGACAACAAGAAATGAGAGGGAAGGCAAGAAGAAATAAGGCTGAAGATGTACAGAAGCAGAGCACTGAAATTGAGGATAAGTAAACTCATATCTGAGGTAAAATTGCACCTGAAGGAAGTTAGAGGAGAATCTCATAGCTAACAGATTGTCATTGGCAGCAGTGACATGTACACACTTCAAAGATCTAACAGAATAACTTGGTGAGGCCTTAAGATGAGAAGATTTTAGTAACTGACCCAAATAATTATCAAAGCATAAATGAAGGTTCAAGAATGATAAAGAAAATATAGACTTCTATAAGGGTGCCTGCAGACATGCGGGGAAGCTGCTTCGGCACACTGTAATTACAGTGTGTTGGAGCAGACTCGGTCAATCGAGTCAACTGGAGTGTGGTAATTAGCAGACCTCCAGCAGTCTGCACATCTCATGTATCAGCATCCTCGTGCTTAAAAATGGTGGCAGGGGAGCTAACTAATGCTCATTTAGTAAGCTTAATTAAATACATGAGACATGAGACATTGCAGGCACTTTAATTAGAGCAGCTCTCAGAGCCGCTCTAATTAAAATTGCCCACCCCCATTCCTGGAGCATGTGTAAAAATTACCTCAATATTTGTTTTATAAAGGAATAACCAACAAGGTTTAATACTATCCTGATACGTTGAGCGAAGCAGAGAACACGAATCCAGCTCTATGGTTATAAGCCTATAAGAGGTGGAAGGTAGATTTTTTTTTTTATGATTGTCACAGGGTGGGGACCCAGGAGTGGCTGTGATCTCTCCTAGCGCCCCCTACCGTGCCAAGTGGGTGTCCATGCACCCTTGTTCTCGCCTGCCACATCTTTGATGACAAAAGTATTAAGGGAGGCTGCCTTTTGCCCCCTTGGACACAGTACCCCTGATGTATCCCAGTTTGTGTCCTGTCTTAGTGGACCCTGTGAATTAAAGCCTCAAGGGCTATGCGTGGCTCCTACCACCCCTAATACCCCGCCCCAAGCCTCTCAGATGTCTCGGACGTTGTCTAGTCAATTCTCTTCTCTTGGCGCCCTTGCGGCGCCCCCTGGCTCGCCTCTGGGACTTCTCGCTGCCCCCTCTCACCTCTGGGGCTTCTCGCAGTTACCCATGCCCCACGGACACTCCCTAGCTTCTCTCGCGGTTGCTGCCCACACCGGGGCCCTTCTCCGTGCTCACGCCCGTGCCGGGGCCTGTCTCTGTGCTCACGCCTGCACTGGGGCCTTGCCTCGTGATCCCCTGCCCGCACTGGGGCCTTGCCTTGCGATCCCCGCAATCGAGGCTCGGGTGGCCGTAGCCATGCCTGGCCCCCAGACCCCCTTCTCGGGTCCTATGCACTCTCCCTGGGGCTTCCAGTCCTATGCGCCCTCTCTGGGGCTTAACGCAAGTACCCTCTGGGGCTTCTCGCTAGTGCCCACTCTGGTGCTCATCACAATTGGGGCTCAGGTGGTCGTAGCCATGCCTGGCCCCTAAATCCCCTCCTCGGGTCTATGATTTCTATACGGCTCAGGCGGCCTGGGCGTGACCTGGCCCTCCAATGCACTGTGCCCCTTCTCAGGGCTCTGGGGTCAGTGCACCCCTAGGTGCGGTGCCCTCTCTGGCACCGGGGCCCCCACACCGCTGTGGAGCCTCTAATGAGACCTCCTCCAACCCCTACAGCCTCACCCAGTCCTCCGGTGTAACCACAAAGCAAAACCCCAAACCAATTGGCTACAACTCAAGAACTAAGCCACCTGGCTAAACATAAACTCTAAGCCCTCTGGCTACTCATCAATCAAATCCCCTACCCGGGCTTTCTCCTCTCAGTATCCTCGAGCCGAAGCTATTCAGGCCATCAGGCTGCCTACTCCAGCAGAGCTCCTTGTCCCATGGATGTTAGTGGGGAACTGCCTGCTTGGCCTCAGCCTAGGCTGTTTATATAGGCCAGGCCCTGTCCCCTTCCGGTCAGGTGACTGAACTGCGGTTGCCCCGGCAACCAGCACCTGTACCCTTTCCTAGGAGCAGGGCACTTCAGTGCACTGCAACAATGATTAAAAAGAGAAATAAGAAAGGAGAAATTTATGAAAGGTACCCAAATATATTGAGCAAGATAAGATATATAGGATGCATTTTTATAAGTAAGAATACAGTATAGAAAAATATTATTTTTCTTCATTTTGTGCTAAATGGTAAACAAACAAGCTGAACCTTTGGGACATGTTTAAAAATACCCAAGACAGGGTAGACAGTACCATTGTTTAGGGGAAATACTGTCTTACTCCTTTTGAGTCTTGGAACAACATACAGAAGAAGGAATGCATAACTGTAGTTTTTAAACAGACAATTACTATAATCTAGAAGACATTTATGTAAAAATTCATTAGTAAGATGTTTACATGAGGCACCACAGAGGAAATTAGGAAGTTTATGCTTCTGCATTCTTTAACAAGACCATAGTATCACTTACCCCTGATTCATAGTAATAAAGATTCCACATGTTGTATTGATACGGATTTCTTTTCCTTCCAATACAAACCTATTAAATAAAATGTATTATTAATCATTTAGAAAAAAGATAAATGTTTCTTCAAACAAATTGGATAATAATGTAATGTGTTTCAATGCTAATGTTAAAAATATAAATAAATAACAAATAAATAAATGCACCAAAATCATCAGGGTAAGAC
>NW_017729022.1:173072579-173078262 GCF_001723915.1 Gavialis gangeticus | reverse complement strand
ATGCTAATGTTAAAAATATAAATAAATAACAAATAAATAAATGCACCAAAATCATCAGGGTAAGACAAAGATAAAGTAATGAAGGTCAAAAACCTCCAAAATATGCTTCCAGGAAAGACTGGTAAGGGTCAGATTCTAGCATGGAAAAAAAGGCATCTGTTACTGATGTCAATGGCTATAGTAACTAGTGACGCTTCTGCATTCACACACACAAGCCACATAATACTTTTGGTCAGTATAACTGCACAGCCAAGGACTTGCTCACTCCCCGAATATCTCTTTACCCATGTGATCTAAACATCCCCCCTCCATGCTACTACAGAAAAGACTATCACCAAGCACTGCTATGCTGAGGATATAAGGTCCTTGTACTGTCAAGGCTTTTCATAGTTTCCTCCTTCCCAATTACACATAGCATAACTAAATGCACTTATGCTATTGTAGAGAAGATTTAGGCTTTTGTGGAACCTGGGGGAACCCAAAAAGTGGCATTTTGGCTTTTTTTGTGTGTATCTATGCAAGATGTTTACTGTGCAGTTGACTAATGAACTGAGCAGTAAATGTCTCAGCATCTACATGTGTGTTCCTATTAGGGTGCACAAAACTAATAAACTCCACAGCAGGGTAGTACTGGTAGCATGTTTCTTAAAACAAGTACTACCCTGCTGCAGAGATTTTTGTGAGCAGCAGCCATAGGCGGTGGAAGACCAGGGCTAAAGGGGCTTATCCTCCTCAAACGCGGAGCAGCAGTGGCAGCGGAGAGCGCCATAGGGCAGCCCAGGCGCAGGCTCTGTGTGACTGAAGCAGGTGGGGAGGGGTGCACACAGACACGCAGCTGCAGCCTGGCTATGTGTAGAGCACTGCCCACTACAGCAGGTAAGTCTGTCGTAGGGAAGGGGTTGTGGGGGGCAGACCAAGGCCCACACAGTGAGGAAGGGAGTGGGGCACAGGCAGGGGCAGGGCGGATCATGGAACACTTGAAGCCTAGGCATGTGGAACCGTTTCAGAGCAGCCCTGGGCTAGCAGGCTGACACCCGCCCCCCCCAAGTCTCCTGCCAACTCTGGCTGCTCTGACCAGGCTCCACATGCTCCTCATGAATAAACTCGGGAGCAATAATCTCCAGAGTTTATTTATGCACATTAATCACACACATACACATGCCCTTTCATGTAACTAAAAGTATGTTTATTACAGTCGATTACCTTTTTCTAACAAACTTTTTCTGAAGAATGCTGATAAGGATTTTTACTTACCAGTACAGTACTGTTCTAGTAGTGCAAGTCTTTAATCATTCCACCCCAGCTGTGATAGTCTATATAATAATTTGGTGAAACAATTGTATCATTGTTCTTAACAAACCAAAAAAAAAAAAGATGCTCAGCCTCTCCAAGAGAAATTATTCTGAAATCTTACTGTTAACAGTTGCATTTAAAAATGTCATAGCTGTTATCACAAGTTCAACCACAGTATGGAAAAGAATTCTAATAGAAATTAAAGTACCTCTCTAGACCTAAAGCATTAGGTAGGTAGTTGCATAAGGCATTATTACTTGAAAAAGGAACAAGGAGATACAAATACCTGACAATATGGCTATCTTTTGCTGCCTTGATTGTCTGAAGCTGTGAAGCAATTACAGAAAGAACCTCTATATCTATTCGATTGAATTCATCAAAACAACACCATGCTCCAGACTGAACTAGTCCACAGAAAAGTTTTCCCATCATCTTTAAAAAAGGTACAGAAATTAGTTTTGTTAATTAAAACAGTAGAAAAATGTTAGATGACCTCCCCCCTCCCCCCCCGACTGGCCTTTGAAAATCTGCCATGTTCTTTAAGCATGAGAGAGAGTATGAGAGCATGTGAGAGAGAAATGATCTGACCATAGGGAATAGGAAGGGAGAGAGAGACTGTTCTCCAATTCTTATCTAAATCAATCTGGATCCAAAATTGAATGCTTATATCTAAATATAACTCTTTTCACTTTCTCTTGGACAGATTAAATATACTATTTCCATAATCAAAAATAGTTTTTAACACAGAAATTAATATATTTATAGTATAGCTCTAAGAGAAAAATATTTCTTTTGAAGATGGGATGCAGTTCCAGGAAAATCAGATATGGTTCATAGAAAAGTTGTAAATTAGGATTTAAATATTCTCTTTGGTAATTTGTAATACCGTTCTGCTGATTAGTTAAAAACCTGAAAGACCTAATGCAACTGGCAGTCATGTTTCAAAGAATTATGCTTATTCTGCTTTATAGTATTGACCTGTTACAATATTTGACATGAAGAACATGTTATCCCTTACCTTATAATCCAAACCTTCAAAACAGTTAAAAACCACACAGAATTTTCCTAAGGCCTAAGGAAAAGAATAATGTTTTAGAGTAGATATAGCGTATTTCTTGAAACATTAAGATAAGCAAATATAAATGAGGTTGTCCAGAGAGATATAAGAACTGTTGAAAGCACATCTTAGAAAAGTTATTTCCAATGGACAATTCTTTATGAAGTACTTTAAAAAAATAAGTAATTCCATTTTACATCAGGTCTGATTCACCATTTATGTTTTCAAATAAACACTCTTTAGGATATTAAGGCAAGTTTCTACAAACTTTTGAAAGCCGATCCCCTCTTTAGGAAATGAAGCCATCCCTTTCCCTCTGGAACCCTATGTTAAAAGCTTCCTCATCTTCAACATTTCTTTCCTAGCAGCTTTTAGAGTAGAAAGACATCTTATACTTTGGGGAATATTGGAATAAATTTTGTAGATCATCAGAATGCAGTATTTCTTCTTCCTTCATGTTATTAAAGTATGAAAGTCATTGCCAACAGATGTTGTGGAATCTGACCTTTTAGTCAAATTCAAAAAGGGACTGGACAAATTCTTAGAGGAAAGATGCATCAGCAGCTATTGAGCATGGGAATTAGGGATACATGGCACATCTACACAAGATGCTTTACTCAAGATTAGAACAAATTACTATGCAGTAAGTGTCACCATCCACACATGCAGACACTTACTGCACAGTAATTTACTCTAATTTCGAGTAAACTTGCTACCTGTAAATACAAGTAGAAAATTTCTTCAGGAGTAATTACTGTGAAGTACGGCACATGTAGACGGCTGATCGCAGTCACGGGGCTGGCACTGGGAGATTCCCATCTCTCAGAGCCAGCCTCGCACTTGCAGGGTAAGTATCTCCCAGCACCGGCCCCATGACTATGGAGCCAGTGCTGGGAGATAAGAATTTCTCTGATAAGAAGATTCAGAAGGCTCCAGAGCTGCTTGAAAGCAGGGACTCTCTCTGAACATAGCCCTTGCTAACAGGTAGTGGAGTTCGCAGAGCTACCAGCACATGCAGAGGTCTGCTGAAGTGCTGGTGAGCTCTGAAAAAAACCCAGCGAGTTAGAGCCTTAATATGTCAGTAATCCCCCACCTCAGATAACAGAAAGAAGTGTCAAAAAACCTCAAGGTCATCTCCACAAGGCAAATAAAAATTGAAGTTATAAAAATTGGTTAGGAGAAGCTGAAACCCCAACCTGTGCTAGTGCTGAAAGTAAAAAATATGGTACTTGAACTGAAGGGTGAGGCTTAGTCCAGGAGCCTTCAACAATGCTAGTCCACTTCCAAATTTTAAAAGTGTAACGTATTATTATCAGAAAGGATGATATGGAATAGAAGAATGATTGGCTACAAGTTTTCCAGAATTAAATTAAATCAATAGACCTAGTTATTTCTCTGTCATGTCAATATATGGTACTTACTTTTGATAGATCTTTGACAGTCTCTGTTTTTCCTGTGCCAGCTGGACCAGCAGGACAGCCTCCAAGATTCAAGTGCAGTGCTCCAGTAAGTGTTAACCAGCATCGGTCAGTGAGGGGCGTAATAACCAACCGAGAAGAACAGCCCAAGTACTCGTAGCCATAAACAAAGAAGGCATTACCTTGAACTACCCTACATGTGGTATTTATTTCACTCCATTCATAACGCAATTGCCTGAAATAATATTTTTGCATCAGAATCTTGGAAAGAGTTGACTATATCTAACAAACTGCAAAGGAAAGAATATTATACCTATTCAGTACATGAAAAAATATGATTCTTTAACTGTAGGCAAAAATAGAGCTGAAAGTGCAGTAACAGTCAAACCAAAAGAGAATAACCAGAAATAGGAGAAAATTAAGACAGCAAAACCAATGATGGTATATATTCAAATTAAGGCATCACAATACTGAATACATGAATACAGATCTGTCTGGCATCAAGATACCCGTGAACTTAAATATTTAATCCCAGTTCTACTACTGAAAACTATAAATGCTGAATAA
Source organism: Gavialis gangeticus (assembly GCF_001723915.1). Taxonomy (NCBI): domain Eukaryota; kingdom Metazoa; phylum Chordata; order Crocodylia; family Gavialidae; genus Gavialis; species Gavialis gangeticus. Next base: position 173,073,927 of record NW_017729022.1, on the reverse strand, counting down.
GACAAACCACAACACTACTGCTAATAATATGAATTTTACATTGGACACATCCCCCTCCATGGCCACTTTTAATTAACCATTTTGTATGGATGTTCAGACATTAGGTCATTATCAAATGATTTACTAATATCCATGACTTCTGTACATTTATTCTGCAATACCATTATATAAAAAAAATCCAAGTTGGTTCAGCAGCCTAATGAATTGTCCAAAAATCATGGGTGAAAGAAGTAATAACTTGTTGACATTGCACAGAAAAGAAAAGGGTTCTATATCAGAAGTCTCCACCCTGTGCTTTAACAAGCAAAAAAAAACAACCCTCCTACCAGTATCTTTGGCTTCTTACAGATACTCATCTCCAGTAGAGGATGGCACCATATAACTTTTAAAAAGGACTGCACTATTCAAATATGACACCTTGCTCTACCCTGTAAAAACACAGTAAAATATAGTACCAAGAATTACACTGTTTTATTCCTTTATTTGTATTACTTATGTTGACCTGACATACATTTTCCCTGATGACCAGAGAATTAAAAAACAAGGGGGGCATTACCGTGCATTAAGTTTAGTACTTGTATAACCAAGTACTAAATCAATGTACAATATCAGTAGTTCTGGCACACACGGTTTTCAAAGACACTAACTGTGTAGTAGCGTAATACTACCGCACAGTAGTGTATTAGCATGAGTTTTACCCAGCGCATAACTGCACAGTGTTATTAGGCTACTGCACAGTTAGCATTTTGTGTAGATGCACCCATGGTGTGCAAGTGAAAAATGAAGTATGTTTTCCTGAAACATAAATATTACACACAACAGTTCAGAATGGGATTTGAAGGGATATACAAATAAGGCATGGGGGGGCCAAGTACTGAACAAGAGGAAATAAGATATTAGATATATGCTCATTCTTACGTGGACTTAGGGAGGGGTGGTCATGAAAGACTGTATCATAAACCAGGGGTGGTCAACCCCTGGCCTGAGGGTTAGATCTGGCCTGCAGCACCATGTCATCCATGCCATGAAGCTCCCCACTGGCACCGCTCCCTGCTGCCAAATTTCTGGACCTCTGGGGAGCCCCAGGGCCCTGAATGCTGGATTGGGCACCCTGCATGTTGGATTCATCCCAGCATACAGGCTGGGTTAGGGTGGTGCCAAGGCTGCAAGGCCCAATCCTGGCACATATGGGGCTGGGAGAGGGCAGTTCTGGGCCTGAATCCTGGTGCATGGGGGCATGAGGGGACAGTGTCGGCCCCCCAGGGACCAATTCTGGTAGGCGGGGACAGAAGGAAGCAGTGCCAGGCCTCATCAGGGACCAGTCCTAGCATGCTCGGGTGGAGAGGAG
>NW_017729022.1:173058384-173072545 GCF_001723915.1 Gavialis gangeticus | reverse complement strand
GGGGGGGGGGGGGGGTGGATGGTTCTGGGCCTCCAGGGACCAATCCCAGCATGCAGGGGCAAGGGGGCGGTGCCAGGCCCCAAGGCCCACTCCCAGGCCCTGATCCTGGCAAGTGAGGCTTAATTTGCCCTGTGGAGTGGCTCTGTGCCACTCATCTTGCAAAACCAAGGAAGTGATTCTTCTGCTCTACTCGGCATTGGTGACACCGCAGATGGAGTACTGCATCCACTTCTGGATGCTGCACTCCAACAGAGACATTAAAATGCTTGAGAAAGTCCAGAGAAGGGCCACCCATATGATCAGAGACTTGCACAGCAAGCCATACGAGGAAAGGGTCCTGGGACTTTTCAGCCTGAAGAAGAGAAGGCTGAGAGGGAACTTCATGGCAGCTTACCGCTACATCAGGGGCGTACATCAAGGGCTCGGTGAACAACTATTTAACAGGGCACCCTTGGGGAAAACCAGGAGCAATGGTCACAAACTCCTGGAGGACTGTTTCAGGCTTAATATTAGGAAAAACTTCTTTAAAGATAGGCCAGACTGTAAAATAAGCTCCCTCCAGAGGTGGTGCAATCACCAACCCTGGAAATCTTCAAGAGGAAACTAGACAGTCATCTTGCTGGGCTCACCTGACACTCGGTTATCTTTCCTGCTTGGTGCAGGGGGCTGGACCTGATGATCTTCCAAGGTCCCTTCTGGCCTTATAATCTATGAGTCTACAGTCTATGAGTGCATGCCACTTAAGAGTCTAATCCTTGAGCAACAGTCCTGTTCACAGAAGTTGCAGGTCTTTCCACAGGGCAGAGTTGGCTGCAGGCTGGGATTTCTCTCCTTTTACTCCTCCATGATCTCTTCTCTGCTTTGAGGGCAAGACGCTTTACCTCAAAGTGATCCACCACTTGGTTGAGGTTGTGGCACCATGGGATCAGTTGGCAGCCATCTCCTCCCAACTCTTGATGTCGGCATCTGTTTTCTTCAGGTATGCCTTAAATGTGTCCTTGTAGCATTTCCCTAGGCTGTTTCTAAGCGGGGAATAGAGCATATCTCAGATTCTCTATTTCTTCTCAAGAGCAGAAACCCAGAACAAATGGGATTCCAAGGAGAGAATGGTTGGCAGGGTACAGAATATGCATATGAATAATACATCTTGAAAAACTCCAGTTACTATACATAAGTAACTTCTTTTTCCTGTTTTGAGTGATTGGCCATATGCATATGGCAAAGTAGTTCCAATTTTACATGGGGCAAAATCTCAGAGTCCTAGGAGGACCATGAATGAAAGACTGCTTTTCCAGACCCTGGATGTCAGGAGGGATGTTGTAAAAGTCCTTGTCCTTGCTGTGCAGTCATTGTTGAACAGCCTCCTCACTTTGCTGTCACAAAAGTGTCACCCTTAAAGTCTGTTCTTCATCCTCTGGGCCGTAAGGAGATTGGGCTTAACAGTCCATCCAAACAACACGACCGTCTCTTGGTATACAAGCTGGTGAGCAGGCAAGTTTTGTCACAAAGAAGTAGCATCTTGGACACATCTCTGTTGGGACAGGCTCTTCTCATGCAATATTTCACTGTCTTCAGGGCCCTGACATACATCTCTCAGTTTACTGTGGTCCCCTTTAGGCAAGAAGTCAGGAGGAACACTGTCTATGTCCATAGCTTGCTTAGGAGGTAAAAATCAGAAGGCATTACTTTCTGACTGACTCCTGTACAACATCAAGACACATGTCTTGGTTCACCGGTGGAAAAAGGCCACTATGGAAAGGTGACTATGCTGAAAAATAGCTGTATGCTCAGTAATAAGGTACAATTCTTTTAAGGGGACATATGCCTGCCAAGGCTATCTGCCCAGGTGTTCTGAAGACCAGGAACAAAGAATAAGAAGGGGAACACCAGTTCTATAGTCTGCACAGAAGATATGAGGTTGTGGGAAGCCAGATACAGTTTGTAGGGTCGGAAGGGACCTGAGCAGATCATCAAGTCCGACCCCCTGCCATGGCAGGAAAGAGTACTGGGCTCAAACGACCCCAGCAAGGTGTTTGTCTAGCTTTGTCTTAAAGACCCCCAAGGTAGGAGCCAGCACCACTTCGCTTGGAAGTTGGTTCCAGATCCTAGCCGCCCTGATAGTGAAGTAGTGCCTCCTGATGTCTAGTCTCAATCTCCCCTCTGCCAGCTTGTGACCATTATTTCTAGTCACTCCTGGTAGCGCTCAGGGGAACAGGGACTCCCCCAATGCCTGCTGGTCCCCTCTGACCAGTTTGTAACAGGCCACTAGATCCCCCCTCAGCCTTCTCTTGTGGAGGCTGAACAGGTTCAGGTCCCTGAGCCTCTCCTCATAGGGCCTGCCCTGCTGCCCCCTAAGGGGACTGCACAAGGACCAGCCACTTGGGGTGGCTGTGGTGTCCCCTGGTGGCCATATGGTTTCTCCTCCTGCTTCTTCACTCTAGCTCTTAGGTGGGGGTGTGTGGCAGGGAAGTACTCTGGTTTCTCTTCAGATCACATAAATCTTTTGTTCTTAAGGGAGCTTCCCTTTTCCTTTCCTGCCACACCTTGATGGTACTATTATGGCATTAAGGGAGGCTGCTGCAGGGTAAACCCTTGTTCACTCTGGCTGGTGGCACCCCTTGTACCTGGCTTGCCCCAGTTTAAGTCACTAAGTTATGGCCCTCTACCTCAAAAGAACCTCAGGGTGCCAATTGCCTTAGGGGCTATATGTGTGGTTTTCTTCCTCCCCTGTAGCCATACTCATGCCTTGCAGATGTTACTTCATGTTCATTGGAAGGAGCCCCCTGATCCAATGCAGCTTTCAGCCTTCAGGCCGTGAATCTCTCTGTCTGGGCCTTGGCCTTCCCAGCCTTGCCCCTTTTATTCCCACTGTGCCTCTCATCCCAGGTCCGCTGTCTTGGACCTTGGCTTCAGGGCCCCATCTTGCACTCGCATTCTCTGGGCCAGCCCTCCGGCCCCAGAGTTCCTGACCCCAGGATGGAATGCCCTCACCATCTCTGCCCTGAGCCACTGGGTCCCTGACCCCAGGCCATGCTGCCCTTACTGTCCCCATCTTCAGCCCTCTAGTCCCTGACCTGGGCTGAGCTGTCTGCTACTGAATGCCCCACAGCTACCCCTCCCTGGTCTCCCCTGTAGCCACAATCTAGTCTACCAGTTTCCAGTTTAAACACAACATAAACACAAGCAAGCTGCTTTTAAACTAAAGGTCTTCCCCACTTTGAGTCAATATCTCCACAAGCCATACCTCCCTTGGAGCCCTCTCATCCTGGCTCTCTTGGGTGGCTTGGGTGTCAGGCTGCCTCCTGCAGTCCTTCTCTTTTGGGAGTTCCTCCACCTGCAGCATGCACAGCCAGACTGCCCTTACTGCTCTAAGTGCTGCCCCTTCCAGTCATGTGGTTCCTCAACTACCCAAAGGTGTTTCCCCTTTGCTGAATGGCAAGCCCACACTCTCCAGCAGCCCTGAACAACAAGCCTAGCCTACTGTACTTTCCCTTTCAGTGACACAGGGAACTACCCAGTTAGGAGAGAATTAGAGTAACAGTAAGGAAATGTGGATCGCTGCCTTTAAGATGAGCTGCTGGGAGGCTGAAAGAAGCAGGCCCTGGGGATATAACTGAGGTGCAGTGGCAGAGTGGGATAGTCTGATCCAGGCAGAGCTGGAGGCAGAAGCTCCCTGCTAGGAATTAATGGAAGCAGTGCTAGGAACTGGATGCTGTGAATAAGCCCAAGAGGACTGTGTACGGAGTTTGGGGTGGGAGCCAGAGAGAAGCCAAGAAAAGGCACCCTGGCTAGAACTAACTGGAGGGTGGTGAAGCCCACTGGGGTGGACTGAAGGAGCTGGAGGTGGCAGGAATTTTATGAGCAGGCTGGAAAGGAGAGGCAGAATCAACATAACAAGGCTGAATGCTCATCACAGGCTGATCCAAGCTATCTTGCTCTGGCTTAATTAAGGAACTAAATGCAGGGAGTTCAGCCTGCTAGACTGCTGACTGAGGGCCAGAGAGCCCAAAGGACCATAGAGACAAAGCAAAGGTGGCCCAGAGATGTACAGATAGAGACATGTAAAATTTGCTTCTGTCCTAATGGCCTCAGGACCTACTTCCTAAATTTCAGTATCATCAAGTCCTGGCAGGTGAGAGGTATGTAGGCATTTTGGGATGAGGGGAGGGCCAACAGAATAGTATCAATGACTGGGGGCATCAGACTACCTTGAGGTGCTCCAGGACAGTTACACCAGGACCAAGAGAAGGTCCTACTGTTTGATCTGTCAGTGACCCTGAGGGTTTGCATCTTTTCATCCAAATCCTTACAGTGGTAACTGCCTTCCTTTGGAACAATAATATGACATACTTGGATTTGGATGACTGGCTGATGAACGGCGGGTCTTCCTATTAAGTGGGGGATCTCTACACTACCCTATATTTGTTTTAGACCCTGGGGTTTAGGATAAAAGCTTAGAAGTCAAACCTACTTCCAGTAGTGACTGGAGTTTGTTAGGGCCACTCTGGATTCCTGGATCCCCAGGTCTGATGAGAGGTACTTCATACCTAAAAGCTTATCTATGTGTCTATGTCTAAAAGCTTATCTATATGTTGTTTCAATAAAAGATATCACCCAAAAATGTTTACCTTTTGCATCTAACAGAGTGGCTGGATGATTGCTACCCCATTTGGGGATAAGAAAGATACAAAGTTGGGTTTGCAGTTCTGATAAGTCCTTGTTAGGAGCTGATGATGATGACAGAACGGTATTGAAGGCTAAAGAAGTAGAGTAATCTCAAGCTGTGTATTCTGTCCTTAAAAAGCCCTGTAGTCAGAGTGACTCAGAGCCAAGAGGGCAAATGAACAAAGCCAGGAATGAGCCTTGAGACCAAGAGCAGGATATCAGAGTCTCTGGGTGGATGACCCACAACCCTGTATTAGAAAGAGAGGTGAGAAAAGATGGAAGACAGTCTTCATGAACATCTGTAAGATTGATCAGAGACCTGGTCATTGCCATAATCATTGTTGGAGTTAGATTCTAAAGGCAACTCATTGGGCAACTGACTATGCACTGCCTCATGCTTTGGTCTCAATGTCAGTGACCGGTATGACACCAGGCTGGTTTCCATCTGGTATGATGCTATGGCTATGAAGCCAATGGTAAAGCCTACAAACAGAGTTTAATGCCCCAAACCTCCATTTGGTAAGGACAGCAGAAATGCTCTGTATTGAGTCAGGATACCAAGGAAGCAAATGGGAGGTGCAAAGTACGATAGACACATATGCATCACCTGGGTACTGCTAAGGCAAAGTAGTGTCTGAGCTGAATGCAGAACATGCATCAAGATGCCAGGCTGCTTTGGTTTAGTCCATAACACTCTTTTTGACAAATAAAACCACATTGCCTTGTATGCACTATAGAAGAACATCCACAAAGGTGAGTGTGGGCTCCTCCAGTGACTGCTGCCCTATTTGGGGATGACTGCTCACTGGAATGTATATTTGGACAGTCACTCAAAAAAGAATCTTGGGTTCCATTCCATGGCTCTAAAGGAGATTGTACTTGACTCCTGCCCAATTCCAACCATCCTGTTCCTGTACCTTTTCCTGCACTTGCCTCTTTCCCACTCTTGGCTCCTCATCCTAACCTCGTTTTCCTTGCCTAGCCAGCCCTACTTCTACAATTCAATTTTCATCCCAGCCTGGGTAGATATGCTGTATGCAGTACCATATGCTTGAAGTCTGGCAAAGTTAAAAAAAAAAATCACTGGAACAATCTCATAATAGGAAATGTCTGGCAGCCTTTATAACAGATAGTGCTACTATTCAGGGCTATAATACTTTAAAACAACTGTACCTTGTCCATTCAAAATCATCCAGTTTGAAGATTTGTTTCTCCATCAGACTAGATAATATGTCTCTACAGTGGATGTACAGAGTAAGAAATGCTTCCAGTGTGGTTTGCTTGTGAAGTGGCAGAATGTCAGACACCATCTCAGCAAGCTGCTCAAGACAATGCACTAATTTGTCATGAACACCCATGCATTCCTTTTTTTGGTCAGAACTCTGGAAGCTTCTTGTACAATCTTTATTAAACATGATCTGGCTCTAAAAAAAAAGCAGAATTATCCTAGTAGCATTAATTACAGTTTCTTTTATTACTGATAGCTCCTTTTTGAACACATGGGCAAAAAAAAAAAAGACATTACAGCATGTATAAACAAGCCTTTCACAAATAAGTAAGCTTCTCAAATGCTAAAGATTGTATTGATCTTAACCTTCCCCCCATATTCTTCTGTATTTTTTTTTAGATTTTTGAGTTCAGAAATTAGATTAATGTTTTTCACATTCTTAAATGTTACTTATATAAAATCATCATGAATCAATAATGTTTCTCTTGGGTATACAGCAAACCTCTGTCACAGCCCTCAAAATACTTCCTACCTACTTTAAGTCTATTAAATTTGAGGTCCAGTGTCAAAACTACCTTCTCTTTCATCTTATCTGCTGAACACAAAATGGTCCCTCCTCCAGAGAACTGTTAAAATGTTCCAGACTGTAGGAACAGTATTCAACTACAGAAATTAAAAGACGTAAATCAATGAATCATATTTTCATCAACTTGTCAAGCATTTTACAAAGAAGTTTAGAAAAACACCTCTATATAGCATTACGAACAAGTTTCAAATATTAAAAACAATTTTTCAATGAATAAAAATTCTAAAGTGAAATGGTAATGTTATTTTCAGTTTGAATGAGTTGTCAAGAATACTTACCACAAGGAGTACCACTTGTCCTGGATGAGTCAGAAACCACTGTTTAAATTTCACTTTATTCCATTCTATGATTCCAAGGTTTACAAATCTACAAATATATCATGCCATCAGCATAAATTAAGTGATCAATCACAAAATGCCCTTCATCAGTTATGAGGCTGCTATATGCCAAGGTTTTGAATCACATCGAAGAATCCCTAGCTAATGTGGGGAGTATTTAGAACAAACAAATTTTGCTGTTCTGAGTATTTTTTGTGCCATACCAGATCACTAGGGGCTCAACATGGCTAATGCTCGCCAACCTTAATGCCATTTGCAGATACTTTGAACCATACATCTGGTACTCTTCATCTTGTAGAAACAAGCCCTTAAGAGATGTTTCTGCGGTCTAACATTTTGTCCATGAAACAAATTGCATGATCTCTGCAAAACATTAGTCAAATGGGACTAATGGCATTCCAGAGAATAAAAGCATTCAGAATGCAAAAAACAAAATCACAGCACTTCATCAGTGCCTGTTACTGGTGCTATATTATACCAATCTATTACTACTTTTTCTCCCCCCACCCCCAGAATCTCCCCTACTGCCTTAGTAAAGATCGTTCTGGGTCTAAGCACAAAAGTTCAGACAGTGCTTTGAAGAGCCAGGGCTAATGAATAACAATCAGTCATTCAAGGTAGCTATCAATCTCAATGCTCTACCTGCCAACAACCTTATGCAACTAGGCCAACTGACAGTTCACATCCTGCAACTGCAGTCATGCTCCAGGAGTAGGGGATTAATGCTCAGGTCTCTTGGAAAAGCCAAGTCTAGTAATCTAAAATAACTTCTGAAGACGCTTACATGCAGCTGCTCCCAAACACAGCCTTAAACTTTGTATTTGATCTGTTCCCTTTTAATTCTAGATGGCAGTTGATTTTTAAAATGGTTTTAAGATCTTTGGAGGCACAGATTATTTATACTACAAAGTTCAATAAGATTCCAGTAGAAGAGTCTCTGGGTGCTGCTGCCATAAATATAAACATAACCAAATGCCTGGCATAGCATGTTTATTAGCAAATGAAAAACATATTCTTACCTTTTTACCATATCAAACATACTGCTCTCTACATTTCCTAGCCACTGCTCAACAGGACCTCTGACACGAATACTCCTATAAAAACAGTATTTCAAAAGTTCATTTACTGTCATTACTTATTTTGAAGAGTTACAATAGCATTCCTACAATCTTACTTGAATAACTGGCATAATCATTTCTACTGTACTATATCTTTCCCCAGTTTATTAACTTTATTAACCTGTCCCCAATGCTGGAGACCCCGGACCTGTGGCACTTACACATACTCCTTGGAAAGACTTTTTTTCCTTCTTGGGGCCTTATAAAAATAGGGTATACATATACTCAGGGGCATGTTATATGCAAGAAAATAAGACAGATGAAAGGAAAGGAATTTGGAATAATACTAGAGAGTGATTCTGTTCTTACGAAATGCTATGTAAAGAGGAACCTGATTTTATGTAATAAGTATTAAAAAGTGGTGTCATATGTAAACAGTGAAGGAAACAGATTGATAACATTACCCCGAGGGAGAAACTATTCATCCTGCTAATACTACCATATTTACTTGATACCAAGATAAGGTTCTTTTCCTCTCATTTAACATGAGGTAAAAAGCCCCTTGTTTTAGAACAGAGTACAAGGAAGGTGGCGGCAAGCAGCTGCTGTGGCTCAGGCCCATAACTGTGGTTGAGGCCATAGTTGCAGGTGCTGCCAGCTGCCCCTCCCCCTCCCACTGCCTCTGCATCCTGCCGTCTCCCCACTGCAACCTCTTTCTCCCCCCACATCCCACCATCTCCTGCCCTCCACAGTCTGTCCATCTTCCTTTTTGCCTTACTCAGCTCCATGATGGCAGGCTCCATCCATGCTGCAGCCTGGGGCACTAAGCATGGCCCTAGCCTGGCCCTGTAGCAATAGTGAGCAACCCAGTGCAAAGCAAGGGTAAGGGGCTTGGAGGAAAGCAGAGGCAGAGAAAGAAAGGGGATGGAGATAAAGCACCAGTCACCCATGTCCTCTCTACCTTAATCTGCAACTATATGTCAGTAAGGCTGTTCCAAGCTTGTTCTTCTGTGCCTGCTCTCAAACTGTGGTGTCTGGTGGGCATGGAAATGAGCTGGAGATAATCTAAGAGAAGTCTCAATGGCAAAATTCTGAGTTTGGAGTGTACCTGGGACCTTAAATGAGCAGAGCATGTGTGGGGTATGCTTGAGTCCCCAGCTGCTAGGCCTTACTGCTGGAAGCCCAAATCAGAGCTAAGCCCTACGCAATGCCTAAGAGGGGCTAAAATCATTGAATCTGAATGTCAGGTGATACTCAGCACTTTATAACCTGTGAGGATCATGTTCACATGATAGAATGTAATATGGCTACATCAGTTGCGCTGGCAAGATCTGACTGGCTCCATTCTTCAGGAATTCCCTGGGAAGTCCAAACAACATTTGTGGGCTTTCCTTTGAGAGTAGTCTTTTTCTAATTTAAAAAAATGGTGAAGTCCTTTAGATCTTTAAGGATTCTGGAGCTATTCTTCTGGATCCTTATATTCAAGCCCGGGAAGAAAGCAAGTGAGATCAGAGTTTTCATAAAACATTCTTTGCCAGATTCTGAAAAACAAATCTACCTCTTAGGCAAGATTGGGTGTGTCTACATGTGTGCTTTAATGCACAGTAGCTTATTTTACTGTGCATTAAAGCATCATGGCAAAAACAGTGCTAATGTGAAGTAGAATTGGTTACTAAAAAGGTGCTCACTTTTACTACCAAGTGTTAGGACAGCTTAGTGCATGCCTTCATGTAGTACCTCATATTAGAGCAGGGGTGGGCAAAATGCAGCCCGCGGGTCAGATGCAGCCCACCAGGTCATTCTATCCAGCCTGTGGGGCCCCTAAAAAATTTAGAAAAGTAATATTTAGCTGCCCCTGGCTGCCTGTCATGTGGCCCTCGATGGCCTGTCAAGCCCTCTACCCGAAATAATTGCCTGCCCCTGTGCTACATGTAATACACAGTAGCAAAAGCACATGAATGAACATGTAGAAACACCCACTGTGGACTAAGTTAACCGCATCCAAAAGATCAAGGAACCACTGGTGAAGACTGAGGTCCCCTCTGCACATTACAGGTACTGTGCAATTAACCAGTTACCAGTTACCTTGAGAATAGCTACATGTGTGAAGTACCTATCACACTATAAAAAGCTTCAATCAGCTATAAAGTTAGGCTTTGAAAATGTATACTAACTTTATAGCTGGTTGCTATTGAGCTTCAATTTGCATGTGTAGCAGGATCTCCCCTGCCGCTGCCCCCTCCTCCCCCCTCCTTAAGCTGACAGGGCTCCCAGCTGCAGGTGTGCACCATGCTCAGGCGGGCCTGGGAGTCCCACAGCCAAGGCGATTCTTAGCCCCAGCAGCCCCTGGCAGTACCCACAGTTGCTAGGACCCAAAGTCCTGCAGCTGTGTGCCTCCTGATGCTGGGACCCAGGTGCATCCTGGCAGCTGTGGGGTGTGGCTGCAATCTCCCAGCCCCGGGGGACGGGGGGGGGGGGGACATGGGGCCCCCGGGGGGGGGGGGGGGGGGGGTACATGGAGCCCCTGGGGCTAGGAGATGCAGCTGGCGTGAAGGTTTCACTCCTTCCTCTGATACTGGGAGATCATGGCAGCTGAAGTGATGAAGTCAAAGGACCAGAGTAGTGAAGGCCAATAGGTTGGAGTAATAAAAATGTTGCAGGTGGTAGAACCAGCCTGGAGACCTGGAAGGTCACAGTACCCAGAAAATGAAAGGCCCCAGTAATCAGGACATAGCCTAGCCTAGGTAGGATAAAAGCTTGCTAAAAACTATTTTTTTCAGAAAGGAACAAGAGTTTGAGATACAGACCTAGAAGTTGGAAAATGTCAGCCAGCCGGGAGGATATCCTGAAGCAGCTGATGCATTAGCACAGCTGTGCCATGGAAAAACTATGGTATAGTATGCGTGATGCATGAAAAGAATTTGAGATTCCAGAGCATACTGAACTGGTAGACATGCTGCAAAGCTGTCAAGAGTATCACACTGAGTCATAAGAACTATAGGCATTTAGCCTGAAGAGTATCACACTGAGTATGACACTGAGTCCTAACAATGTAGGTGCTGAAATAAAATGCGTGTTGGAACTAGAAAAGTATGGGAAGAATTATGTGCTTCATATGCTGGAGGGAGGGGTCTTCACCCCATTCAGGGAGGTGTAAGATGGCAGAATTCAATTCTAAGAGAGTGGGAAGTAACTAAAGTGATGTATAATTGGAGACCTGAGTCCATATGCTACCAATGCCAGAAAGCAGGGTATCTAAGGAAAACCCATCCAGATAAAATGGATTTTCTATTCTATCTGAATAGATAGAAAATCCCATGCACATATCCATCCTGTGGGATAAAATCTATTTAAAAGTTAAGTATGATTTTGGTGACATTAGTTTGTCAACAAAGGGCAAATTTCTAAAAGACGTAATTATGTTACATGAAGATAAATGTCTAAGGTCAGAGGTATTATGATCAAATTCAGCAGGTTAATGTTCTCTTTCAAAAGGCTGTCATGTAACTGTTGAAGTATTAAAAAAAAATCTAAAACTGGACTCAAGGAAACCAAACTCAAGCTCATCTGCTGGAGACCAAGCCCTATACTGAACAGCCAGTAGAGAAACACACTCAAAATAGGCCTGTGTTGCTTGAAGGATTTCCAATAGATGCAATCCCTGATAATGCCAAAGAATAGCTCAAAAGTAAGGGCCCAGTAGAAAACACTGAGCTGAGAACACAACAAAGAAAATTTAAAGGCATGATATATGCAGTCTTTGAATTTACTGAAAATTTTGTAGATACACCAAATCCAAAGTATAAGAGTAAAGAACTGATGGTATTTTGCAAGGACACGTATTATATAAAGAAAAAGGAAAAGAAAAAAACAGAAAAGTAGAAATTTGGGCAAAAACAGAAACAAACTGAAGCAAATTGTCTTAGTCTCTTGGATATTGGAATAGTAAACAACAGAAGCAGTCCAGGGATCTGACTGAAGAAGAGACCCCAAGGTGTAGAAGTAACTGATGCTATTTTTTTGCATACCCCAAATAAAGACATACACCTTGTTTCTGGGAAGGCAGAATGAAGAATTTTTCTCCCCAAAATTATTGCTGCCTGGTTCTGACCTTCCTAGTAACATTCAGCTCACTCCACCCTCCCTCTTTCCTGCTCGGGGAAAAGAAGTCAATTCATCTCTGAAAAGGTTAAAACTGTAGCTTTGCTTGAGCATGAAAAGGAAGATGATTGAGCTGAAGATTAGGCTCTGTTACTGCTCTAATTCACCTGTGGAAAGGTTAAAATTGTAGCTGCTACTTAAGACTGAACCCCACCCCTCCTCATGCAGCTGCTGGGGGAGAGGAGAAGAAAACAGAAGCAAAAGCCATTTCACAGTGTCTCCATGCTTCTGTTCTGGGCAGAAAATCAGGTTCCCCACTCAAGACAAAGAATGCAATTTTGGAGGATTAATGCGGGGGGGGGTTGTTATGTGGGTAAATAAGGTAATCCTGACAGAGGGAGAACAAAAGATCTCTATAATCAGTGTATTGTTTGCTATCCTTAACTAACTTTGTAGAAATTTCTGTTCAGCTATGGACCAAGGAAAAGTCTTTTGCTTCTTTTTATAACAAACGCTTTGAAACCTCTAGATATGTCTCCCTTGATGTTTTGCCCTACTGCTTCTAGGTTATGGTACCTTATTCATGCTGGGAAAAAGGGGAGGCAGACCATCATTCCCCCCCTTCAGAAAAACTATAAATGCTGCCCCATGTAAAGACTTGGCTTAGATTAACCCAGATTTGCCTGAGAAAGACTGGCCATGCCCAGGGAGAGGAGTAAATGAATCCCAGCGATTAGGCACTGCAGTGACAAATCTGCAGACTAATGGTACAGCAAATTTAAAACACTTGATGTAGGGAAAAGGAAAAAAGTGTTATATGTTGCTTGAAACTGCCTGAAAAACATCGAAGTAAAGAAATGGCAAGGTGCAAATCAATTCAGGCAGAAATTCTGACAGAAAACCAGAAGAGAGGGAATGGTCAGAATGGGCTCCATGATAGTTTTGAACAGCCTCCACAACTGCAGAAAAGAGGGACAGGCTACAGATCCTAGTATTATGGAAGACTAGGCTATAGAATGTATTTTTTCTAACACAAAGTGTGTACTGGTTGTTATGCAACAAATCTGAGGATCTTCTGAATTCATATGGAATTATGCATGTTATAAACAGAAGATAGACGTCCTTAATCCTTGTACGTAGTATTAACAGCTGTCTCAACATTCAACTTCAGGTCTGAAACTAGTGAATTCCATTCAGATCAATGGAAACTGTATCTACTTTCTCCAAGACTGAAATGGTCCCCTTGAGGATCTATAAAAACCTGTGGTAAGAGCTCCATGGCACAAATGTTCAAAATATTTAAATGATACACTGTTAGGGAATAGCTAGAGCTGTAATTGTGGAAACAGTTTCCTAAATACAGCAAAATCCTAAACAACCACTATCTATATTGAAATATCCTTCCAAAATAATACATTTATGAGAAAGATCCACCTGGGAACAAACCCCCCCCCAAAACCACAACAGAAATGTCTTTCTTTTCCTGGTTCAAATTTCTATTGTATTAATCATTCACAAATGCATATCATACTTTGGCATTTGAAGAGTCTCTTCTTCAGCAGATATGATCATCACCACCACTGTAGGGTTCTGTTCATGCCTGCGTATATATAGCCTCCTTATATTTGCAAAACATTTTACAAGATGAGGCTGTGGGGTACAGATGTAAAAGAAAATGGGATGGTAAAATATCAACAGTCTGTCACTTTCACTATCAAAACCAAAAAGAATGTTCCTAGAAAGTAGTACTGAAATGTTACCTGTATAGCATCAGGATTTTTGCTTTCAGCTAAAATGTCAAGAAGTTCGGCATTGCTGAGAAAGTAAAATCTTGGGAAAATCATTCGCTTAATTTCAAGATAATCCTGTTTACCACCCCACAAGGGGAAAAAAAAATAAAAATAATTTTAAATATCTGTCTTAAAATATACATAAAGAGATTAGGTGCATCTTTAAATATAAAATTTTTTATTTGATGAATTGGATTCCTTAATAAAGTTAAAATAATTTTAAAGAAAAATGTAAAAATATTCAAGAGCATGATTTTAAGTTTACCACCTCCAAAATCCTGCATTGCATCTACTTATTTCTCCTGAATACATTCTCGTATTCTTACTACTCATCTCTTCCAATTTATTACTTTTTTCCCTAGTTGGCTTGAGGCTTTTTTTTTTTTTTTTTTTTT
>NW_017729022.1:173052491-173058303 GCF_001723915.1 Gavialis gangeticus | reverse complement strand
TTTTTTTTTTACTTTACCCATTATACTTGGACCACCCTCTTTCCTAGACAGCTTTAGTTAAAAAAAAAAAAAGTGGAGCCACACCACAGCTAAGTACCCTTTCCCCACCGCTTTTATATTCAAACTTCCTATTAAAGACTAATCCTACAGTAATCCACCCACTGTGGTAGACATCCAATTTTTTTGATGATTGATTTGTTATCATTTTGGTTTTGCTTTTCCCAGTGTGAAATTATAAACTAGTCTCAGCAAAGAGCTGTGGTATTATTTATGAATATTTCAGATTAAAATACAAAATTTCAGAAGATAACATTTAAATTCATAAAAGTAAAATCAAAGCAGGCCTTCAAATAGACAAGAATGTAGTTCTCTAATGTTTATTCCAGACTAGGAAAGAAAAACTCATTCCTAGTCCACTCCCACAAATGCTCACTGGTCCTCCAATTGCCCTACTGATAGCTGAAGCAAACAATGAAGAGCAAGTTCAACACATCCAAAAATGTTCACTCTAATAAACTACCTGTTGTTATAATATATTCTAGATACATACAATGCAGAGAGTCTTTCCTGGCAGCTTCTTTTAGAAAAAGTTACTACTATCAAACTTTACTTTTCAAGCTTTTGTCATGTTAAAGAACTTTTCACAAGAAATCTGTAGTAAATTAAAATTAGTTAGGTTAGGTATCTGGTAGAAACATATTTTTCTCATTTCTAACACATTTCTCATTTATTTATAGTTACATACGGACTTCAAGCTTCTATTTTAAAATCATTCCAGCCACTTAATGGAAGACCTACAATATGCTTTAAAAAGAAACTGCTTATATTGCAGGTCATGTGAGAAACAAAATCATCTTAAATAGTTAGAAAATTCAGAATTACAGTGGTATACTGCAGAGCTTTATTACACTATTCTATCAATAATAGAATATTCAGTTACACTAATCATCTAACAAGGACTTATTAACTTAATGACAATTAGTCATTTTAAAAATATTTTGCACACGAGTGAAGGCACAATCACAGACTCCAGTTGTAATTACTTGATCATAATTTATTCCCTATCAACTTCAGGGCAACCTCTTTTGGGTAGTACAGAATCCTCATGCTTGTCTTTACCGACAATGTGCCTGGCCATTATCTCTTTCATCCTATTCACAGGACCAAATAAAACATGCATCTGTTACTTAAATAAAGTTTTGCCTGGCTACTGGAAATGAACCAAATATAACCCCTGGGATCCATGCAAATAAAATATCCTCTGTGCCTAGATCACTCTCAGTTTTTACATCATGAAGACAAACAAATAAAAGCTCCTCCTCAAGAAGCAGGTGCTTATGGTTTGGTTACTCCTGTCTAATGGCAGCAAAATATTCAGTGATCCACAAGAAGTCAGATCAGTTATGGTCAGTATGCATAAGAAATAAGTAAAGCAAAACTACAAAAATGACAAAATGAAAAGTTAAGTTGCCTAATATTATGTACCCTTGTCTCCTCCACCAAGTCACAAAGCTCATCATTACAGCAATCACTGCACAACAAAACCAATGTACTACAAGCCTTGACACCTGGAAAGATCATGTAGCAGATCCTCAAGAAATCTACTGTGAAGCACCTAGATATGAACTAGGGAATCAGGAACCAGCATGAACATAAAGTGCAAGTTGGGCCTGGCCAACCTGATTTCCTTCTGTAATAAAGATAATAGGCTCTGTGGGTGGAGGAAGACCAGTGGATGTGAAATACCGTGACTTTAGCACAGTTTCTGACAGTCTCCCACAACAGTCTCATTAATAAGCTACGAAAATACAGGCTAGATGAAAGTACTGTAAGATGGATACATAACTGGTTTGACGACTACTTGCTGACCACAGTGATCCATGGCTCAATGCCTAGCTGGGAGGTATCAAGTGGGGTTCCCCAGGGGTCTGTCCTGGGACCAATATTGTTCAACATCTTCTTTAATGACTTAGATGATGGGATCGAGTACATACTTAGCAAATCTGTGGATGACGTTAAGCTGAAGGGAACTGCACACACTGGAGAGTAGAGCTAGGATCCAGAATGACCATGATAGACTGGAGAAACGGTCCACAATCAGGTGAGATTAAACAAGGGCAAGCGCACACTCCTGCACTTGGGACAGAATAATGACATGCATGAATAAAGACTGGAGAATGACTGGCTAAGCTGCAGTACTGCAGAAAAGGGTCTGGGACTTAGAGTAGAACATAAACTGAATATAAGCCAACAGTGTTGCTCTTTTTATAAAATGAGATCAACAGCCTACTGGATTGTATTAACCAAAATATCACTTGAAAAATCAAAGGAAGTGATTTTCCTTCTATTCAGCATTGGTGAAGCCTCACTTGGACTACTGTGTCCAGTTTTGGGCTCCACAGCTCAAGAAGAATATAGAGAGACTGGAGAGAGTCCAGAGCAGAGGGACAAAAATCATTAAATGCCTGAGAAGCAAGACTTATGAGGAAAAAACAAAACAACTCTAGGCATTTAGCCTGAAGAGAAGAATGAAGGGGAATTTGATAACAGTCTTCAAATACCTGAAGCATGGTTATGGAGAGGATGGAGATGGGTTTTTCTCTGTAGCTGAAAGAGACAGAACTAGGATCAATGGTCTCAAGCTGCAGGAGATGAAATTTAGGTTGGAGATTAGGAGGAACTTTCTGACTATGAGGGTGGTCAAGCATTAGAACCCATTATCTAGAGAAACTGTGGCATCTCCATCCTTGGAAATATTCAAGAGCAGGATGGTCAGACACTTGGCTGGGATAGTTTTGTCAGGGAAGTTTCTGCCTTGAGCAGGGGCCTGGACTGGATGAACTTATGAGGTCCCTTCCAGCCCTTCTTTTCTATGATCCTACAAATTTCATCCCAGCAGAGATGGCAGCTCTGATGATAAAAATGCTTTGCACAGAACATCAGACAATGGAAAGAGCCAAAAATGAGGATTTGACTAAAAGTATCTGGGGCAGATGCAGTTTCCTACAAAAACAAGAAAAAAGCTATCAAATTGAGCTGCCATTGTCAGTGCAAAAACAGATCCCTCTGTAAGTGGTTACTGCTCATTTGTGATACAACAGAACCTTTTCTACTACTCTGGTATACAGTAAAATCCAAGCCGATTTCTTTATTAACTGACAGAGATATTATCTTATGCTACACTGGTATAAACATAAGAGTAAACTGAAGTTTAGTTACTCTGGTAAGTGATTTATCACTTCATTAGGCCTTATTTAGAAGGTTAAATGCATCTATAGTAAGTGACATTGAAAAGTACATTAATAGGTTTGTCCTCTGAAAACAACATGTATTGTTAAGCATCTCGAAATATCTCACTCAGCCACAGTTCAATAAAGCTTCTTGAATATATGGACTTTTTGTCACAAAAACAAAGGTTTATAGCTTGGTCTAGTGGATAAGAAGCAGCTGGGGATATTCAAAACCCTGGTGTGGTTTTACCTCAATTGACTTCTGTATTTTCTCAAGATGTGCATTGTTGGTCTGCAGCATATCAAGGACTCCTGCAGCTGTAGCTGCCCTAAGAGCATTTGGGTCTTCCTCTGTATGTACCATGATCTCTTTCCATTTGTTATTGACCTGAGAGAAAAGAGTTGCTTCTTCTGGAAGCTGCCTATTTAAATCACAGATAATATTATAAATCAATTTTTAGAACGCAGTATCAAAATGTTTTTCATTCTGATTTGTATTTGTCAATTTACTTTAAGATCTTTTTCTTACATACTTTATATTGCTTTCCAGATTCACACTTCTGAATTCATATACATATACAGAGCCAGAGCAGCTACAAAGCAATTAACCATTCACAGAGCTGTATGCTTCAGCAGAAGTCTACATACCTAGGTATTTATGCCTAGGAGTCCTCCTCCACTGAGCATTACTCGTTGTTTCTTACTGGCTTAAAACACTACTGAGGACGTGATTCCCTGTTTTGATAAAATGACTGTGACATGCATAGCATGCATTATTACCTTTGTATTTCTGCAGAATGAAAGATTGGTTCAAGATAAATCCAGTTCCTTTGGCAGAGTAACCATTCCTCCAGAGTGTGAGCAAAAAGATTCAATTTATGATCCCATCCATCCACAAGATTCTACCAGATAAAATATAATATTTTATTATTATAGTAACATCTACATTTGGTGGAAGTTCTTGCCATCTGAAAGATGTTACCAAGGGACTCTGAACCTTCATTTTTATAGAATTTAAGTAGGCCCTAGCATTTATTAAATAAAAGGTTTTTATGCACTTCATACAATTTGAGAGGATAATCCCTACTTCATTAGAAACTAATTATTTAAGTCTGAAAAGAATCTACTAAAGTATTGTACATGTTTATAGGTTTGTTATATTTTCAGTTATAATAGGTACAAATATGTAAATATTTTTTTTCCAGTCAAGTTTCACTTCAGGGCACTGGCATAAATTAAAATGTAGCTTTACCTGTAATAATATATATTATGGAACTGGATCCTGGTCTCCTTACAAGTTATTCTCACTGAAGTCAAATACTGCAAACCTATTTCTAAATCCCATCTAACAAAAATGTCTTTGTCCATCCTTGCTTTAAAAAAAAAAAAAAAAAAAAAAAAAAAAAAAATTTTTTTTTTTTTTTAAAAACAAGGGGGACAAAAAATTTTTTTTTTTTTTTAAAAACAAGGGGGACAAAAAATTTTTTTTTTTTTTTAAAAAAGGGGGGAAAAAAAATTTTTTTGCCCCCCCTTGTTTAAAAAAAAAAAAAAAAAAAAAAAAAAAAAAAAAGTGACCAAGTTGTTCTGTAGTGCTATCCTAAAACCACCTAGCCAGCATAACTAGTTTTCTTTCAATGTATTAGTACACATACAATAAGTTCTGTATATTTTAGTACTAGTCAATCAGTCCTAGAACTAGAAACTAACTGTTTGCAGTTGCAAACTAAATGGAGACTACAGCAATACATATTTCACTCCTTAGAAATGAACAGAAAAGCAGGAACATTGAAAAAAAGGTTATTTACCAGTAGCTGTAGTTATTCAAGATACTTGGTCCATTCATACATACATTCCACTACTGGTATACATGTGCCCCATGCTTAAGCTCAGACCTTCTTGCCCTAGCAGTATCCATACAATGTGTGCGCTTCCTGCCTCTCCTCAGGCTTTGTAAGATGGGCAAAAAGGGTGGAATGTGCTCCCCATGTAGTGATTGCATAACTGTCACCAACCCAAATATCATAGAATCAATGAGTCGGAAAGGACCTAGACAGATCATCTAGTCTGACCCCATGCCATGGGCAGGAAGAAGCATTAGGGGTCGGAGGGGTCATGAGACCCCAGCCAGGTGCCTATCCAGTCTCCTCTTGAAGATTTCCAGGGAAGGTGAGAGCACCACCTCTCTGGGAAGCCTATTCCAGGCTCTGGCCACTCTTACCGTGAAGTAGTTCTTCCTAATATCTAACCTAAACCTGTCCTCCCTCAGCTTGTGGCCACTGTTCCTGGTGACTCCAAGGGGGACCCTGGTGAACAGATTTTCCCCAAGTCCTTGCTGGTGGCCCCTGATAAGGTTGTAGGCAGCCACAAGATCCCCCCTCAGTCTCCTCTTGCGGAGACTGAGGAGATTCAGGTCCCTCAGCCTCTCCTCATAGGTCTGGCCACGGAGGCCTCCGACCATACGAGTGGCCGCCTCTGGACCCTCTCCAGGTTCTCCACATCCCTCTTGAAATGCGGCGCCCAGAACTGGACACAGTACTCCAGCTGCGGCCTGACCAGCGCCGCATAGAGGGGGAGTAAGACCT
>NW_017729022.1:173048912-173052331 GCF_001723915.1 Gavialis gangeticus | reverse complement strand
GCCGACTTGGATACATCTAGGCCCTCCAGGTAATCCTTAACTAGGTCTGAACTAACAGTCGGGGGACTTGCATCCTTCCTGGGCCTCTCTACGCTATCACCTGAGAGCACCCCATTGTCAGCAGACAGGAACATGGAGGCAAAGAACTTGTTAAAGGGTTCTGCCTTCTCTCATGCATCTGTCACCAACTGCCCTGCCCCGTAGGGGTCCAATGTTACCTAAGCTTCCACAGTGGTGTAGTTCTTAGAAAAGTGTGTGTAAGACTGCAGGTGGCTGTTTTAAAAATATTCAGAATAGACATTTCATAGTAACCAAAGTTCCCTCAACTCTGGTGGAGTGAGCTCTGATCACTTTCAGTGGGTCCTCTTTAGTAACCTTGTAGCAAACTTCAACACAGTAAAAGATTCAATTAGCCTTTGGACCAATATAATTGTGCCTTTTGATATTTTAACAATGGAAATTAATACATAAGGAGAACTCTAGAAAGACTTAGTCCTGGACAAGGAAAAGGACATAGGTCTCCTTAAATCTAACATATATAGTTGTGCCTGAGTTGAAATGGTTTGCCCATCTAGGCTGTACATATTAGGTTTCTATCTTACTGAGGGACTGGATATAAGTCTACACTGTGAATTTACTGAGTTAGGTGGCAGCATCCTCAAAACATGCCACGTTTCTCCTTGGAGGCTGTCTCCTGAACCAGAAGCAGCATATAAATTCATATGGTGCTTCTGTGGACTAAGAGATGCATCTACATGAGACATTTACTGAGAAGACTAATTAGCTTTGCAGTAAAGTCTCAGCATCTACACATGTGGCCTTATTATGCTACACTGCCCTATTACGCTGCAGTAAACTAATAAATGCCGCTATAGATTAGTACTTGTCAACACGAATACTATCCTATGGAGGGGTTATTTAGCATGCCACAATGCACATGTAGACTGATGGGGCTGGCTGGGTCACTTCAGTGTGGGGGCTACCTGCCAGCTAACCCCACACTGGAACACCTTCGTGCCCCAGCCAGCATGTTGAGCCGGGTTGGAAAAGCCTGGGCTGGTAGGTTGATCCCATGCTCTGACCTGGCTCAACATGATGTGGTCCCAGGCACACATGTAAACACGGTGCCTGGGGGCAATAAACTCCAGTGCGAGCTGCTGGAGTTTATTGCTTTGCATTAATTTCACATATAGATGTGCCTAGAGTTTGTGCCAATTAGGCTGCCCATACGATAATAAGCTCATTTGCAGAACTGCAGGAATGCAGCTACCCTGCTCCCAGTTCAAAAGGCAGGACACAGACAGCAGCAAAGCACATTTGTACATGCTTCTGCTTGGGATAGTAAGTTTGTAATGCAGACATGAAATGACTTGGTTCTCTCACTAGGGGAATACCTTGGTTAGGCCCTTTAGTACTCCCAGGTGGGAGATGAGAGAGTATTCCATGGGAGAGTGATGAGCTGAAATGCAAGAGGCTAGAGTAGTCGGGCTCAGGGTCATTGCTCACAGCTGGTGCCCCAATCACTACCCCGTTGTTACACTACTGCTGAAGGGACAGTAAAGTATTCTTTGGCAGAGATGAGGGATAAGTTGCCCTGCTTCAGTTGGTATTCCAGGATAGTTAGACTGAAAGCCTCTGAAGGGGGAAAAAAAGAACTGGCATAACATCAGGCTAAAAATATAGTGCACTTAGCCAGCAAGTTAATCTAGCTAAGTCTTTCTTCCTATAGATAAGAATATCCAAGCAAGCAAATCTACTCTACTGTTGATATTAATGGGTGTGTGCACCTAGATGGCTAATGCAAGGAGATGTACCTACTGAGGTTGTCCAGTTAGATATCCTAGGACTCCTATAGACATGCAAGGAGCCTGCTTTGACACACTGGAAATCCAGTATATCGGAGCAGACTCAATTAATTGAGTCTGCTGGAGCATGAAAACTGAAATGCTCTGGCAGCTTTCCGCATCACATGCATCAGCATCCTTGTGCATCCCCATGCTGAAAAAATGGCGGTGGAGTGCTCCGAAATAAAAGATGTTTAATGACCTTTAGTTCAAAGCACCCCACCACCATTTTTTCAGCACAAAGATGCTGGTACAGTTAATGCACAGGCACTTTTAATTAGCATGGCTTGCTAATTGAAGCACCCGGCACTGGTAAAAATGCCTGGGAGGTACAGTGCTTAGAATTCTATCTGGCAACTGAAATACCTATTCCAGAAGCTCCTTTTGAGGAGGGAGAGAAAGGGGTACGGCAGAGGTGTTCTTGTCATTGATGTAAGTCATCATCAGTCACACTCTGGAAATTGACTTGAGATAAGATAAGACAATAATATGAAGCCTCATTCTCACATAAGAGTAGATGCCTTGGACCTGAAGATCAGTCGTACTCATCATACCTCCTGCTGTAGCAGGAAGATGTTTGTTGCCATTGTCACTAATGGATGTGAGGAAGTAAGTTCTGACTATTGCTGTCTAATTGACCTTCACCAGGAGATGAGAACGCCATGGTGACTCAGTCTTAAGGAACATAAGTTCTTATTGACAGAGAGCCTGAAGTGGACCCTATAAACTTAAGTCTCTGAACTGGAACTGGGTTTGATTTTGAAGTATTCACATTTAGGTCTAGAACAGGGGTCAGCAACACCCAGCACATGTGCTGAGCACAGCATGTGAGGCCATTTTGCTCAGCACACCACCACCAGCAGCTGCTGCCAGCCACGAAACCTGGGCTGCTCCCAGTAGGCAGCTGGGAAACTTCAAGCCCTACTGCAAGCAGACCAGGCTCTGTAGTTGGCAGAAGCTACCCAGATCTTGGGCCAGTTGCATCCAGGAGGCTGCAAACATCTGCTCTGGACTCCGGCACCAGCTCCATACTGGCAGGCGTGCATGCGCCTTGGAGCGGATGGTGTGGGAGGGGCCTGAGGCAGTAAAACCCCAGCATCTTCCCCACTGCCGGCATAGAGCTAACAACTGGGCTCCAGAGCTCGGCGCAGCTGTTTGTAGCCAGCCTGGCAGCAGGCAGCCTGCAAACAGCTGCACTGGGCTCCACAGCCCTGGCATCAGCTCCATGCTGGCAGTGACTGCACGTGCACCTTAGAGCAGACAGCGGAAGGGCTATGCTGCCTCAGGCCCTAACCCTACCATCTGCACCGAAGAGTGCGTGCATCTGCTGGTACAGAGCTAATGCCAGAGCCCGGACCAGCTGTTCGCAGCCTCCTGGCTGCATCCAGCTCAGGCTCTGGTAGCTGCTGCCAACCACAGAGCCCAGGCTGCCTGCAGAAGGCCTTGCAGGTGAACCTGCCTGACTCCCATCTGTTCCAAGCCCAGCTCCCTACCAGGATGAAGCTGGCGCTGCCCCTTGCCAGTGTAGAAGTAGTTAGCTTACTTGACTAGAAAAACAGACAAAGACCAGACATG
>NW_017729022.1:173032582-173048901 GCF_001723915.1 Gavialis gangeticus | reverse complement strand
CTGATTCAACCACAACGCGAAGTTTGATTTCTTCCACACCAGGAACACTGCACTTTTGTGGGCTTAGCTGTGCAGGGTGGATGAGTGGTTGGGCTGATGGGTAGGCTGGGTCTTCGGCCAGCTGTGCTGCAGCCCAGGGCCTGACTCCCCAGGGAAGCACAGGGGCTCTGATGGGACCAGGGCATTGTTAGGTTGGACTTTGTCCAGTGGCCCAGGAGCCCAGCTCCATGCACCTGCACATCTGGTTCTCTGTGATTGTCTGCCTCTGTCTGGTTCTGTGTGTCTGTATGTGCACACGTCTGATTCTGGATGTGTGTGCACGTGTCTGTTCTGCGTGTGTTCTGGCTCTCTCTGTTTGTCCACGTGGTTCTCTGTGTGTGCGTGTGTCAGGTTCGCGTTCTGCTCTTCCTTTTCTTTCTCTTTCTCTCCTCTTTCTCTTATTTGTCTCTTTTCTCTCTCTCATTGCAACATGCTCACCAAAAAAGGAATACACAACAACAAAGGCAACATTTATGATTATTAAATATACTAATATGCAGTACGTCCTGCCATGTACCCTCCCCCCACCCCAGGCTCCCACCCTCATTTTGTTTTTCTGGCATGCTGGCACTCTGGCACCTTCCAAGGTAGACATTATGGTTTTTTTGGCACTTGGGCCAAAAAACATTGCCTACCCTGGTCTAGAATATGAAACTGTGTAATAGAGGTTTCCTGCCATGTCTTAGGAGGAACTAGTTGTTTAGGAAAAGGTAAGTTGTGATATTCTTCTTGAAGACGGCCACAGCTGCAAGCCTCAGTGAAAGCTCTTGAGGCGGTCAAGAGACAGGGTAGTAAGACACTATTTTAATAATGGTCTTGCTCTACCACAAAGTGGAGGTATTTCCTGTGGGAAATGCATGATGGTGCTGTGAAAATAAGGATCCTGCAGGTCAAGAGATGCAAACAAATGCCTTGGCTGCAAGAATGAAATAATAATACCTAACAATAATTCTGAACATAAGCTTCCAAATAAAGGAGTTTAGCTTTAAGTCCAAGATGATATGCTGTCCTCCTTTTCTTTCAGGGTCCAAAATCCAGTCATTGTAAAATCTATTTCCTCAGAGAAGGAACAGAGCTTCTAGAGTGGTTTCTAGCTAGTGTATGGGTGACATTTATACTTCTTCTTTAGGGCAGGTGGGTTAATATCTAAGAAGCAGAGGGTATCCTTGAAATCTTTGATGGTATGCAGTAGCCCGTGTGAAGTGGCTACTATTCTCTTTGGATTCGGCCAATTTTGGGTACAATGATTTAAATCACTCCCCCAAATCAATTTAGCCAAATCCAATTCTGAGATTTGGCTGCTGCTGAATTGGCTAAATCTCCAAATCACACAGGCCCCATTTCCCACCTGCTCTCAATGGCTGCCTCGCCCACCCACCCCAGCTCCCGACTTTTTGAAAAAAAATTCCCCACTCACCGACTGCTGCCAGGCAGGGGGCAATCCCTGCTGCCCCCCATTGCCCCATGCCACGTGGGGGGCTCTGTCATGACCCCCCTGATCTGCACCTGCTCTCCCAGCCCCGCCCTCCATGGCTGCCCCACCCACCCCAGCTCCCAGCCCTTAAAAAAAAAGCCCTGACTCACCAGCTCCTGACTGGTGGGGGGGAGGGGCAATCCCTGCTGCCCCCCACTACCCCACACCACATGGGGGGCTCTGCACGAGCCCCCCAGAAGCCCCGAGGCTGCTGCAGCAGCCAGTGAGTCTGGAGGTTATTTTGAGGCTTTTTTCTTAAAAGGCCAGGAGCTGGGGCTGGCAGGACAGTCATAGGGGGGGCTCGTGGCAGAGCACCCATGCAGCATGGGGGAGTGGGGGGTAGCAAAGATCATCCCCTGGCCGGGCAGCACCCAGTGAGTAGCGGCTTTTTTTTTTTTTTAAAGGGCTGGAAGCTGGAGCTGG
Organism: Gavialis gangeticus; assembly: GCF_001723915.1. NCBI lineage: Eukaryota > Metazoa > Chordata > Crocodylia > Gavialidae > Gavialis > Gavialis gangeticus. The sequence goes on along the minus strand of NW_017729022.1, from coordinate 173,046,965 downwards.
TGTGGCAGCCATGGGGGTGGCTGGGGGAGCGGGCAGGGGATGGGTCCTGGCAGGGGTCCCCCCATGGACCCCTCCCTCCTCCTTTAGCCCCCTTCCCCACCCCCTACTTACCAGCTCAGAGTCCAGGTCAAGCTCCCTGCTACAGCAGGCAGGGACTGCCTGAATTGCCAGAGCTCTCTGAATCGATTTGGAGAGCTTTGAATTGATTTGGACCTTTTAATTGATCTCCTGATTTGATTTGGATTCAGAGATTCAGCCACAGAACTGGGTTGAATTTCCTCCGAATCAAATCAGCACTCAAAGCTTCACACTGCCCTAGTGTGCAGAGCTTCATCTATTTACAGTAGAATATCTCCGCCCCTTCAAAGAGAAGCCCTTCAGAATATTCTGTATTTTCACAGAGCCAGAATAAACGTCTCAAGGTCATAACTGTGCCAAATCTCAAATAACGTGATGAGAGCTGCTTGAAGTGAGGTTTTCATCACCAAATGTCTTTCTTCAAGCAGGGTAGCAATTAATTTTCTGGAGCCTGGCAAAAGTTTGACAGAAAAAAAAATGCCAGGCACTCACAGAATATAAAGCTATGTTGAGCCAACACATTTTGATGGTTGCCTTGGAACCCGTTAGTACTACCAGGTGTGTAGTATCAAATCCAGGGTCTTCCGCTGTTTGTCTTTTGAGCTGTTAAAAAACAAATGTTCCTTTTTGTCTCTTACAATGACCAACGTGTAAGCTGTAGGTGGAGTACAGAAAAATCTCACATCCTCGGAAGGCACTTAACAATGTTTGTCAACATTATATATGATCAGGGCAGGGGTGACAGGCATTTACCATATAATTCTTGCAGGGTTTATTATGGTCTCATTTGAAAGGAAAAGCTAATTTATTTAGTAAAGAAAGGATGCAAGATATCTGCAAAACTATGCATAAAAAAGTCTTCAATTTTCTCCACAAGAATTTGGAAGGCCTACGTCACCAATCTCATAAGGTCCTGGAAGCATTATAAGTCATTCATCCGTGATGTTGAAGGAGGAACAGCTGCCTCATCAAGACAAGAGGAGAAAGACAGTGGTTAGGGTCAGGCAACCCCTCTAAGTTTCACAGCTGTTAGGGGCTGGAAGGGACCTTACAGTTAATCAGGTCCAGTCTCCCCTGCACTTGGGCGGGAAACTGGCAGAGTGTTCTTTACATTCAAGAGAGATCAGACCCAAAAATAAGCAGGAGGGCTCTGCACTGTTGAAAAAAGACTAATGGGATCGTAGATAACTAGTCTGTTTCTGTCTTCATCTCCAAGTAGAAGGTCTGCGGCAGAAAAAGGACACCAACACCATGAACCTGCAAATCAGGAGACATGAGGTGGTAGCCTAGAGCTACATCTCTTCTCCCTTAGAAGAGTTTCCATAGAACTAGTAAAAGGCAAAATGATAAGTGTAATCCCAAATCATAGTGATTCTCAGGATTTGAAGAAAGTGTTTGGTGAGGAGGTCTCCACCTCCCACTGGCAGCACAAAAGGGCCTCAAATTGGAGATGGTTCCACAACTGGAATCAGAGCGGGTGCTACTGAAGGATCTACAATCACAGTCCACAGAGAGTCCAGTTCTGTCTGGATCACCAAGCTGTTCAGTACTATGAATTGAACCATCTGGAGGTCATGAGACTAGCAGGAGCCCATTGTAGTGCACTATCCCTCAGTCGAGGAACAAGTTTCACTGCAAAAGTTCTCAATCAGATCCACGATAACTAGGTAGCAAAAGGGAAGCTAAGCAGTACCATGGGCCCTTACCCTTGCATTTACAAGATACCATAGAAGTGGACAGTGCCAATCCTTGTCAGGATCCACACTGGGACACAAACAGGAAGGATGAGGAACTAGTGAAAAGAGTTTCCTTAAGGTACCCTGGAGCAGGAATTTCTCTCTAGGGCCACTGACAGACATTAAAAAAGACAGAATTTTGCATGGCAAGAGGTGTGAGTCTAATATTGAGCATCAGATCCCATAATACCATTTTGCTGGTGCAGGGGGAATCTGGGATCACAATCTCAGGCTCCCCCTGCACCAGCAATTTTCACTCCTGTGGTTGGGAGCTTTATCATCAGTTGATCAGAGTTCCCTGCCCTGGGGATGCACTGTGCATGCTCCAATCAGCTGACAGAACTCCCATTGTGCTCCCCCAGCTAGGAGCCCCAATCAGCTTCCAGTCTTTGAAGCACATGGAAGGCATTCCCCAGAGACGAGGAGCACTGTCCACATGTTCAATTAAAGGCACAATAGGAACCAGCTACAAAGTTATTACACATATTTTGTGTAATAACTTTGTCAGGTCTTCCTGGTTTTATCACACCATTAACTAAATAAACCTGTGGCTAGGTCACTAAAGATGACTTAACCAGGAAATTGCATCTTAGGTATGATGTGTCAAGAGTCTGCACAGCAGCTAGGTTAATTAACCCCTAGCTAGCTCTGGTTACCCAAGTCGGCTTGGCTGCCAGCAACCTATTTCCAGATGGTTCTAACTACCTGTACAGGCATGGCTACCTGCTTAGAAGCAGCAGCCCTTTCAGCACCCAGAAGGCTAAACAGGCTGGCCCTTGCCCATTGGTTCCTAGTTCCTGCCTTCTGTCCAGGTCCCTGTTTCCTCACTGGTGGTTTGTGACCCCCACCCCCCACTACCTCATGGCTGCAGTCTGAATCCCTCCTTCTGGCTCCTGACCTGTAGCTTGTAACTCTCCAGTGCCAAGCTGCAGATGCCTGGTAATTTACTTGACATTCGATCTGTGCTCACTGGAGTAGAACTTCTGTACTATTGATGACAAGGATGTGTTGCAGAAACTGCCTAGGGAGAGAGCCCTAGCAGTCAGGCAGGAACCCCACAGGTGCAGGTTACTGTGGAGGCAGGCCTAAGGAGGGAATTAGCCTTCACCTGCAGCTGGTCAGCTGACTGGAAGAGGCAGGGTCCTGGGCACATATAAACCGCAGGGCTGGGACTAGAGAGGCAGTTCCCTGTCAGCAGTCAAAGAGGACGGAGCCTCTAGGGAGGAATTGCCCAGAGATGCTGCAGCTGCCCAATATGCTGCACTTGGGACTAATGGGGCTCCAGGAGCTCACCAGGTACCCTTGCCTACAAGGTACTTAGTGCCAGGGTAGAAGTTTAATTCTTTTAAAGGGGCAGAGCACACCCTGAACTTTTTGTGTTATGTTATAGCCCAGGGGTTTATGTTGTGGTTGCTGTCTTATAAGACCAGAGGATCAGGCTTAGGCTATTGGGAAAGGAGGAGGCCTCGTTGGGGGCTCACTATAGTGTGGGGACCCCAGCACCAGTGTGGGCACAGTATTTGGGGTGCACAGACCCCCAGTGCCAAGGGGCGCCGAGAGAGACAGGGCTGCAGAGAGCCTGGTAATGACTGTAGGCCAAGGTGAACTAAGGCCTTGGAGAGACAACGTGTGAATGCCATCTGTGAGGCCTGGGGCATGGTAAAAGGGTGGCTTGGAGCCACGCAACTAGCCCATAAGGCTGAGGGTGTCCCGGGAGGCATTCATTTTGGAGCAGAACCCAAAAGGGGTTAAGGAACTCACAGGGTTCAGTGGGGCCCATCAGGACCATGCCCAAAATACAACTTGAGGGCATCCTCCCTATTTACTATAGCACACCAAAACATGGCAGACAAGAAAGAGGGTGCCTGTTGGGCAACAGTGACATGGTCAAGGAGCTCTAGGGGTATCACGGCCATCCCTGAGGACCCCATTCCGTGACAGGATGGTCTTCTCAAGAGGGACCATGCAGCCCTGTATCATTAGCATCCAACTCAGTCCTACACTCCAGATATTAGAGGGTGACCATATAGTTTACCTAGAAGATAACCTGGAAACTAGCTTTGCCCTCCTTCCTGGTGAACAACTTAAAACACTACATTTCCCAAGGATAGGGATTCCCTAATAAAAAGAGACACTTAGAAAGTTTGCCTGAAGCAGGCATAGCCTTGCTGCAGGAGGAACATAGCTACATAGCTTAAATCCAAGTGGCCTGGAAGAAACTCTGGCAAGTCAAAGGAAAGGTCTGGCCAAAGTGTGGTGGGCGAAAGGGGAAGAAAATGAAACTTCATATATTATCTTGCTGGGATCCTATGATCCCAGCTGACTTCCTGCCCCTGAGGCAGGGGGTTAGACTCAATGATCCTCTGGGGTCCCTTCCAGCCCAGAAGTCTATGAAACTCACTTAGCTATAAGAGCCACATAGGAGACTTAATGTCTCACTAAAATAAATATTGAAGACCAGGAAAAAGTGAGAACAACAACTACCCCCCCCTTCCTACTCCTTGAAGAAATGAGAAGAAGAAGTAGTAAAAAGGGGTGGGGAAGGTACTGAGAACAGCTTCATGTAAAATGCTGTCTGGGTTAGCCAAGAGAATATCTCATCTCAAGACTGCCTGCCCCAAGACAGATGAGAGGAACTGAGAAACCAGAATCACATATTGCCCTTTATACACTAGATCCATGCTGTATGGATATTGGAAGGACTCCAGACTTGAACATTTGAGACATGTGAACACCCGAAGTAAAAATGAGTACGAACAAGCGTTTAAAAATAAAAACTTAGGTTACATAACCCAATAATACCAAAGTAAAGTTAGAAAATATGCATCCTGATTTACTTCACACACAGGATTAATTATTTCACAAAGAAAAATTACAATCAGATAAACACCCTATGCAACTGATAGTCTCTCTACAATTCAAGCGTACTGCATAATATTAGAGAATGGGAAGAATCAGTAAAGAAACTCACGTATCTGATATCATGACTGAATTAAGGACTTCATACCTTACTTTGTATTCAGTACTTTTTTCCATTTTAGCACCTGTGGTTTCTGTAAGATTCCTTTTTCTCTCTACCCCTTTCTGAGTTCCACAAAGCTTTCACTTTTTCTTTTATCCTTTTCTGTTTTTCCTCTGTGTGATTTTGGTGACTTCATCTACTCATACAACTTAACATCTCTACATTGATGATTAACAGATAACGTTCTCCAGACTTGATATTTCCCCTTTTTCTCTAGTTCTGCATCACAACTGCTCTCCCTGACATCTTTCTGGAGGTCTTGATAAAACTTGTGTTTAACATACCTAAAATTAATCTTTTTTCTTTCTGCATACACCCAAACATTGTTCCCCACAACATTTATAGTTTGTTTCTACACTATACAATAAAAATCAATCCTTTCCTTCAATCCATCTGGGCCAGTAAAATGCTCATTCACGCCCATCGCTGTTTATCTTTACCACTACAACTATGCTACATCACACACACACACTCTCACTCTCTCTTAGTGCCATCATTCTGACTCGACAAATTCAGGCATAAAAAGTCATGCAAACAAGAACAGAAAGCTAAAGACGAGACAGGTGCTTTAGAAGCTAAATTAGTTTTCCCTAAATCTTTTTTCTGTTTAATTCCTGCCCTGAAAGGACCTAGCTTCTTTTATCTTTTGACAGAATTGAACATAAAAAATATGCAAAGTTCTATCGAAATAAAATAACTCCCCCACACACAAAACCTTATTAATAACTAAATAAACTTAAACATGAGTTCTCAAATGCCGAACAAAACATTTAACATAAAGGTAATCAAATACAATCACAACAGTGCATAGTATTACATAATACTGTGTTGATATAGAACTTCTGAGATCTTTGAAGATACTTGTAACTAGTCACAACTCCTTACAGCATCACACACATAGGAATGAAAACTTTTACAAGGGATTTCCAGGTAGGTTTTCAATGTAATTTAAAAAAAGCAATAAAGTATTCTATTAATTCAATTGTACACACCACTTGCAAATTTTATTTCAGAAGACACATTCAAGTTTTCAATTAAAACTTCCTTGCTATTACAAATATGTATCTTGCTACTATGCATATGAAGGGGTGTCATCTGAAACAAATACCAATTAATAAAAATTAACATAATCCTTAACAAAAAAAAATCACCTATTACTTCTGCAACATTTAAAATATTCTACAGACATTTGCAAATGATGAGTAACCTTTACCTTAATTGGTCCAACATAGCAGGAGCCCTTAATTATTGAAATTGTTACTTGAGAGTCTTCTAACTGAGCTATTATATCTTCAGCTGATGAAATAATCATGATAGTTGAAGCTTCAAAATAGTGAGGAGATAAATGGAAATCAGTTTTGTTCCAAAGATCTATTATTTTATTCAGCATTATTTCAAGTGTAGCTTCATTTGTAGCAGTTATTGATATTTCATTTATTTCTTTCTTGTACTGGATCATCTAGAGTGAGAAAAAAAAACTGACTTAATATCTAGCAAGGTAAAAAAGTAACAATACAGGTGTTTTGGTAAATAGTTCAAATATACATATTTCTGCAAAATATATAAAATTCATATTTAATTTTCAGAAATGGAGCCTGATCAAACCTGTTTAAAGGTCAACTGTAAACAACCATATTTATGTATTGTGTTTTAAGAAGTTAAGAGTGGAATTCTATTTCCCTTTGCGTCCAAATGGCAGCTTTCTAGGCACATAAGTGGCATTTTTGCTACTTACACCCAGGCAACAATTTTACTTCACCTGAACTATTGCCACATAAAACTAAGCTTGCACAGGTAGGTTACTCATTGGCCACGCACATATGAACGTGAAATGGAGATGACTGCAGGTGTTAGATGGAGGATAAGGCCAGAAGCAGCCATTTATCATCCAGATTTGAGGCCCTGTTTGCTTGGAGCCCAGATTCAAGACATGGACAGAGAGACTGGCAGAGTTCATCTGTTCCTCAGACTAATACCCTTTCCTGCATACCCACATAGGTACCAATACTGCTTGGAATTATACTGAGTAAATTAGGCCTGAAGCTCTAGGTAGGAGGATTAATATATTTGGAGCACAGAAAATGTTCTCATAAATCCTGCCTGTTTATGATAAAGGCCAAAGTAGAAACCATCACATCATGGAGGTAAATATGGCTAAGGTGTTGTCAACATGAAGGCTTTGGATGTTGTGGTTCCATGGCTAAATAGCCAGGATGATCTCTTTACAGAAGATGGAAAGAAGGAAGACATGCTCAACAACTATTTGCCTCAGTCTCCCCCCATGAAAAATAAGCTTCAAACCAGACAATTAATTTAAAAAATTATATAAGCAAGGCTGGGTGGTCATGATAAACAAGAAAAAACAGAGTTTTTGACTGGTCTGAATGTGAGAGAGAGAGAAGGAGCCACCGTGCTCCAAAGCACACGGGCTAAACAAAGGCTCAGCGACCCTAGGTCCACAGCCCCAAGAAGCCCGGCAGAAATCTCCCTTACCCAGGTGTTTTGGGAGGGAAGGGGCAGAGAACTCCCACGCGGGTATAAAGAAGAGCCCAGGACAGGAAAGAAGGAGGAGCGCAGAACCGGAAGGAGGAGGAGAAGCATGCCAGCACACGCTGCAGGGAACTCTGAAAGCAACATGGAGAGCTGGTAGGAGACTCTTGCAGAGAGTAAGCCCCACAGTGGGGACTTAGAACCAAGACTACTGACCCCGCCGGGCGCAGAACTGCTTGTTTACACACCGGGAGCTGGCAGAGCCCGACAGAGAGAATTGTACCATAATACCCCTAATAGAGGAGCACGTTAGATTTGGCGGTACCGTAAAGCATGTAAAAGTGGCACATACCAAAAAGATGGTGGCACAGATGGACTCAATGCACTAAAAGGAATTGTGGCAACCTCAACAAGAGGCCCAGAGAAAGAGAGAGAGAGACACCAAAGAGGGACTGACCTCACGGTCAGTTTGTTTTGATCTTGGCTAAAAACAGCAGGAACAACAACACAGGCCAGGAGTGCCTCTTTGTTTTCTTGTTTCCCTGTCTTTTGTTGCTTTTTTTATTGGAACCGAGGTCATGTTGCAAGACCAACTGGCTGGTCAGAACCCAGTGGAATGGGCGAGGGTGTAGGGGTGGCGGAGCCCTCAGGAACGTAGGACCCCGCAGGACAACGGTGAGACTACTAATGGGACTACACGTACAGGTAATGAACCAACTCCTTTAACATCAAGTCATGGCAGGCAAAACGTGGGCGTGTAGATCACCAATTAGAAACAGTAACACCCTAGTCGATCGGCAGGCGGTGTCCTACAGGTCTGCAAGTGACAGAGATACTTGACACTGAATGAATCAAAAGTCAGCAGGGCCTGATGAATTTCATCCCAGAATACTGAAGGAACTGGTAGACAGGGTCTCAAAGCACTTGGCAACAATTTTTTTTACCAAGTTATGGAAGACAAGCAAAGTACTGGAGGACTAAAAAGGAGCCAACATAGTGCCAACCTTTCAAAAAGGGCAAAAAGACCCAAGGAAGTATAGACCAGTTAATCAGACTTCAGTACTCAGAAGTTACTGAAGAATATTATAAAGTCCATTTGTAAGCATGTGAAGGAAGAAAATCTGATCACAACCAGCCTGCATAAATTTGTTAAGAACAAATCACGCCAAACAAGTTTGATTTCTTTCTTCAACAAGACAGCTGGTTGGGTGGATGAAGGGAATGCAGTGGATAAATGGTACTTGGATTTCAGTAAGGCTTTTGACAAAGTTTCACATGCATCTTTTAATAAAGAAATTGGAGAAACGTGGACCAGACAAAGCTACTATGAGCTGGATAAACAACTGGCTTCATAGCCATAAGCAATGATTAATTATATATGGATCCATGTTGGAATGGCAGGAGGTCTCCATTTGAGTCCCTCAGAGGCTTGTCTAGGATCCAGTGCTGTTCAACATGTTTATTAATTATTTGAATATTGGAATAGACAGCTTTCTGCACAAATCTGCAGATGAAATTGGGAAGACAGGAACAGAATTCATGAAGAGCTTAACACATTGGAAAACTGAGTTTCAGACAACAGGATGAAGTTTAATAAAGGCAAATGCAAGGTGGCATTTGATTATTCTTAGGAAGAATAATCAAAAGGACTAATACAGAATGGATGATAACTGGCTGGGTAGCAGCACTTGGGGTTCTGGGATTGCAGACTCAGCAATCTGATGCAACTTCAAAAAAGGTGAACAATTTTGGGCTGAATTAACAAGACTATAAAGTGTATAACATGGGAGGTGACTAGTACTAATCTACTCAGTCCTGGTTAAGTATTGTGTGCAGTTCTGGGTTCCACATTTTAAAAAGAGCATGCAAAGAAATTAAAGAGGATCTTAAAGGGGGCAACATATAGTGATAAAAGATTTGGAAGAAAGCCATAAAAGACAAGAGGTTGAAAGAAAAGAACATGCTTATCTTACAACAAAGGCCATTGAAAGGGCACACGATAGCAGCCTTTAAATATCTGAAGTGCTGCCAAAAGAAAAGGAAGAACAACTTTTCTCCCTTGCTGCAGAGAGCTGGACACCTAGCAGTGGTTTGAAGTATTTAATAGCTCCTTCCTATAGTTGCAGGCGTAGGACATGGACAATGCCCCTCACCCCTTTGCTTTACCTGTGGCAAGTTAGAGTGTCTTTGATGGTTTAAGCATTGTGCCCATTGGTCTGCAAGAGGGCTGTTTGTGAAGCTTAAGTACAGATTATATTAGGAGTGTCAAATTCATCCAGCTGCCTGGGATTGCGATGCAAGCCCCATATCAGACCCACATACAGGCCCCATGCACCAGTCACAGCACAGGGCTGGTCCAGCATGGGCAACTAATGTAGCACATATCCTGGACCAGCCCTGTGCACTGCAGTCAATGTGTGCTGGCACTGGCCTTCAGCTTGCATGTGGAGCTGCCATGGAATGTGCACTGCATGAGCTGTGCATACCAGACCAGTCTGGCATGCTGGCTCCAGTGCTTGGGGCTGGTATGTGGGCCTGATCAGGACTGGCCCTGGAGCCAGTGAACAGGGGTGGTCTGGTGGGGCACTGCATGCAGCATATACCCCACATTGGCCTGCTTTGGTGTATGTAGCACATGTGAACTAGCCAGGCATGCCACATGCAACACAGCAGCCCCATGCTGCAAGACCCACAGATGGGATCCTAGGGATTCACAGGCCAGATCTACCACATAGGGGATATGTCTACACATGCATTTGATATGGGACCAGTTTACTTGTGAATAAACTACCCACACATAAATGCTCCCGAGCAGGCATCTACATGTGCAGGGTTGTGGCTGTTCCTGCTTCCTGAGGTCCCCAGGCCCTTCCTGGGGCCCCGCTTACCGCTGCCACACTCCCACCACTGCTAGCACTGCCGTGCCCCACCAGCTGCCAGGGGCACGTGTCGTACATGGTGGTCCTGCTCCTCCTCAATCAGGGACCCTGCCTTCCTGCTCTTCCCCTACCTCATGTAGGCTTACACTGGCCACTTGGACCCCTGCCAGGCACACTTCAACTGGTGCCTGGGCCAGAACTGTGCCCAGGTGGAGTGCACTTTCAGGTGCCTCAAGGGACACTGGAGCATTCTCACTGCCCACCTTGAGCTTAGCAGACAACATTCCCTGGGTCATTGTCACAGTCTGTGTGCTGCATAACATCTGTGAGGCTTGGGGAGAGCTCTTTTGTGAGGCCTGGACAGAGAAGTTACACAAGGGGGAGGATGCCTGACAGTGGGAGCACCAGCTGTGGCAGCAGTGACAACAGTGGGACTGGGTACCCACTGAGGCCCCTGGCAAACTGCACACCCACCCCTGGGGGCCAGGGCACTGGCTGCAACAGGCACAGGCCACAGGTTCACATGCTGCAGCAAATCCAGCAGCCAGCGTGCTTACCCAGGACAACAGCAGCCACTGGTCCCGGCACTGGTGGCTCCCCCTCTGGCAGCTGGTGACTGGCTACTGCACAGTAAAATGTCTCGTTTAGATGCAACCAGGCTGTATTTTTGATATGACTGGGTTAGAGAAACACTTGTCTAAGATGGTTTAGATAAGGATGATCCTGCCTTGAGCAGAGGGTTGCACTGGATGACCCTTGGAGGTCCCTTCCAACTATCCAAAGTAGGGATAGAAAAGTGCCTATGTTTTGTGATTCTATGAACATACTAATCCTTTAGACCCAATGGTTGAACAGTTAGGGCACTGGCCCAGGAAGCTAGGGATCTGCGTTCTAGCCTTCCCTTGCATAGAAGGGGTTTTTGTCTGCATGTCTCCGACACATCACACCACAGGTTAGGTTTTATGTAGCCCCCTCTCCAGCACTCCTTATCAAGTCAAACCACTGCACTTTGCATTGGATAAAATGAATGGATAGCAATGCAGTGGAGAAGAGCAAGGATCCAAATTAAAAGCTATGGTCTGCTCCCTTCCACAGCAACATAAGATACTATTGAGCTACAAACCATCTAGCTTGATTTTTATCTCCTGGCCTCCCTTTTCTCCCTCTCCTGGCTGCCTGGGGGAGGTAGGGGGTAGCTTCAACAGAAACACTAGAGAGGGTTTTTAATAGAAGATGAGACATTAGGATTCTATATTTTGCAGCACAAGTATATGCATCAGACACTGATTTTAATATAAATTAATGCATCATATACTTACATTGAGTTCCAAAACATTATCCAAGGTAATCTTTTTATCCCAAGAAATTGATTGTCCAGTAATACGTTGTATAATTTCCCAATGCCTTTGCTGAAGATGTGGACTTTTTAAAAACATAATGACAGACAAGACTTCTTTAAAATTAATTAATGACTGCTTCAGATCTGTTATTATATTATTTTCTGGTAAACCTTGAAAAATAATATGAAACATTTATAGAACATCAGACTATGAATTCCATTTGCATAAGCTAATATTGTCAGTAATGTAACTCAGAGGGACAGTCCAAGACAGCACCCCCAATTGCTATCTCTGCAGGTAGGAGGGGGACTCTACATCCTGCTTGCCATCAAACAACTTCAAGGGAAACAGATTATTCCAACTTTTCTCTGAGCCTAATCTGCATAAAACGAGCTGTTCCAAACAGGAGATTTTACCACACCTTCAACTCTCCTATGAAATATGAACTTTCATTTCTACCTAGGAGAACTTTTACAATCTTTTCTCCTATGCCTGAAGAAGAGTGCTTGGGCTTGAAAGCCTGCAAATTTATTTTTTTTTTGCAAAAATCCAGTTTAATAAAAGATATCACCTCTACCATGCATTCGGATTCCTTTTGCCTCTAGACCAATACGGCTACAACCTGGATACCTTACCTATTCAATGGCTTGTATCTCATAATAATTTGATTTTGAAGAATAAGAAAACAGCAAAGATACACTAAAATAAACAGAATAATTCTCTTTGATCCAGAATGACTTGGATAAACTGGAGAAATGATCAAAAAAATTAGTCAGATGAAGTTCAACAAGGACTAGTGCACTTCGGATGGAATAATTGCATCCAAAAATACAGACTGGGTAATGATGGCTATGCTGCAGTACTCCTGAGAACTATCTGGGGATTTACAGTACAGCAGAAGATGAATATGAGCCAACAGTGTGCTCTTGTCGCAAAATAATCAACATTATACTGGGTTGCATTAATAGAAATGTCTCTTGCAAACCAAGGGAAGTGATTCTTCTGCTTTATTCAGCACTAGTGAGGCCCCACCTGGGACTAGTATGTCCATTTTTCGGTCCCACACTTCAAAAGATTTTTGGACAGATTGGAAGGAGTCCAATAGAAAGTAATAAAAATGATTAAAGGTCTGAGAAACATGATTTATGAGGAAAGGCTAAAAGAACTAAGTTTATTTAGTTTGGAGAAGAGAAGGTCAAGGGGGAATTTGTCTTCAAATTACTGAGGGGCAATTCTAAAGAGGATTGAGATAGAATTTTCTACATGGCTCTTGGGGAAAGAACTAGGAACAATGGCCTCAAGCTGCAGCAGAGGAAATCTAGGGTATTAAGAACAATTTTTTGACTATGAGATTGGTTAAGCACTGAAATAGGATACTTAGGGACATTGTGGAATCTTCATCCCTGGACATTTTCAACAGTAGGTTAGGCAGACATTTGACTAGGATGGTTTAGTCAGGGACAACCCTGCTTGAGCACAGAGTTGGACTAGATGACCGTGTAAGGTTCCTTCCAGCCCTATTGTCCTGTGATCCCAATTTATACCAACTGTGGATGTGGCTCTGATTTTCTGTACATTCATTTTGCTTCCCTAAGTATATCTATGGATGTCTACAAGTCTGAAACTAAATTTTTGGTAATATCTTTTACTGGACCACAGCATAACTGGGAGAGATGTTATACACATTTTCAGGAACTGAATGCCCCATCAGGCCCAGCAGTTTAGGAACATGGCTGGGCACCTGGGGCAAAGTGAAGCAGCAACTTCCAGTTCAAGATCACAAATGTGCAACACCAGAGCAGCTGCATTTTTTTGCCTGCTCCTTGCTACATCACTGCTCAGGTCATCCCACACTGGAACTGACAGAAAAGATCAAAGAGCTACCTGAGGAGGATCAGACCTTTGACAGCAAGGTAACAGTTTTTCTTTTCTTGGATACTTGGAATGGCCAATAAAAATGATATTTTATATTTTGATTATTTTTGGTGTATGCATGGGTTATATAACAAAAAACCCTTGTGTCTCAGATTTTCTGAATGATCATGAATACAACACTCGAACCATATTACAAATCTCAAGCAACTAGCAATTTTCATGTTTTTACCTTTTTCTAGTATCTGTGTTATCTGTATAAATCTGCTAACTTCCATTTGTATTAAATCTACATCAAGGTTCTCAAAAAGGGTGCATTTCCACCTAAAAGAAAGCTTTGCCCATTCCTCAAGTGAATCCCACAATAGTTTTCGCAAAGTTAATTCATCTTCAATCTCAGAAAGCTCTGTGGTGACTCTCTGAGCACTTGAATCACCAGCTTGACTCTTCTGTGACATCTTTTCCAAGGATGCTGTTCTCATGTCAGCAATTGCATTGTAGAAGAAATCCTGGTACTTAACATAACTTCGGGTTTTGCTATAAATGACTGCAGCTTCTTCCACAAGATTTTGGATCATTTCTTTAGCTGTCTTAGGCAGTGTTTCACTGAGGAGGAGGACCGGGTTTCTAACCTAGGCAGCGTAAAAATGGGACAGAATAAGTTCTGAAACTATCGAAGTACCAAGTCTTGCACCGCTAATAATTTTTTTTACATTAAAACAATTGGTTAAAACAATTTGTAAGAGGGGCACATAAGTAAGTATCTGAAAAGATATATTACTTATGACTTCCAGGCTTTTTACCATATTGTTCTGTTATAGCTTCTTCTACTATGCATATGTGCTTTAAATTTAAAATTTCAGGCTTCTTAGGAAGAAAATGATACCAAAAAAAAGGGTTTTTTTAATTCTCTAAATACTAAAGATGTATGAGATTCTTGATTTTTCAGAAGAGGTTTCCATTTTC
>NW_017729022.1:173017256-173027582 GCF_001723915.1 Gavialis gangeticus | reverse complement strand
ACATAAGTAAGTATCTGAAAAGATATATTACTTATGACTTCCAGGCTTTTTACCATATTGTTCTGTTATAGCTTCTTCTACTATGCATATGTGCTTTAAATTTAAAATTTCAGGCTTCTTAGGAAGAAAATGATACCAAAAAAAAGGGTTTTTTTAATTCTCTAAATACTAAAGATGTATGAGATTCTTGATTTTTCAGAAGAGGTTTCCATTTTCCAGACAAATTAGGAATATTAATAAATCACATGCATTAGTAATAGCTTTACATTTTCAAAGTGCTTTGTTCTCTGTTCAGGAAAAGACTGAACCATATGCCCCATTTTAAGCATGTGAGTAAGTCAAATTATATTCGGCAACTGAAAATAATCACTTAAAGCAGAATGCAAAATTCCATTAACCTCTATTTGTGCCATGAAGCATACGAAACATCGAGCAATTCTCAGGCAGTTGGTGTGCCATGACAGCCATTTAACATACTGGAAATATAGTCTTCTCTTGTTACAGAAGAAAAAGAAATGGGAGAGAGCCTGACATTCATATCCATGTCAGAAAGAACAGAGTCAATGTGTTTAATACAAAGAATCAAGAGATCAGTCACTGGAGGAGAAAAAGTGTGCACTATTAGAACACAGAACACAATATACAGACTTGAGGTTGAAAATAATCTTAAGAGAAGCTGAGAAAAATCCACCAATTATCCTTCATTTTGATATAAGTGGCACTGCCGGATTCCTGCTTCAACAGATCAGTAAGAATTACACAAAGGTGGGGGTGATGCTCAGAAAAGGGGAGGTTTTGGTGATCTTCCAGGCAAGTCTTCCAATTTTACAAATCAGGAGAGAGGAGTTACCCAATAATGAAAAACAACAGATGGCTCAAGGATTGGTGCTAGGAAGAAGGTTTTGGAGCATTCAACTCACTGGAAGGCACTTGTATAAAAAGAATACCCTTCTTGATGGATGGACTCCATCTAAATACCTGGGATACTAAACTTCTAGAATTAAGTACACAAAAAATAAGAGTTATTTTTACTCTCTAGATACTAACTATGTATGAACGTCTTGATTTTTCAAGAGAGGTTTAAATTTTCCAGAGGAGTTAAGAATATTAATGATCATATGCATTAGTTATAGCTTTACATTTTCAAAGTGCTAAATTAGGAAAAAAAGATTTAGAAATTAGGATATTAAAATCAGGCACAGGCATTAAATAGGAAAAGAATCAGCTAAACAAGACTATAATACAGGATAAAGAAACATCAGATGGCAGGAATATGGAAGGGGCAGAGATAAGAACAAGTTAGAACATCTATTGGAACCTGTAAGCAGGTCACTCACCCAGCTTCCTTTTCAAAGCCAGTCAGCTCTCTACTCTGGGTTTCCAGCCAGTTTATTTTTCCTGGGGCAAACTTGTCCCCAAAGAAACAAAATGAACAATAAAACGTAAGTATTCAAAATAACAAATAGACAGATAAACCAAACCTTCAGTCCTTCCTAAGACCCTGAGAGGGCAACGAGGCTCTATGCTTCTGCCTCAGTACCAGTCATCTCTCCTCTGAACTCTGGCTCCTGGAGCTTTCAATAACTCCT
This sequence comes from Gavialis gangeticus, assembly GCF_001723915.1. Lineage (NCBI taxonomy): Eukaryota > Metazoa > Chordata > Crocodylia > Gavialidae > Gavialis > Gavialis gangeticus. The sequence continues at coordinate 173,025,993 of NW_017729022.1, read as the reverse complement.
AATTCACTCATTAACTGCAGCTACTACCAGTCTTTCAGCCAGGCAGACTCTTAACTGCTGACTACAGGCAGCTAGGTCTCAGCTGAGCACCTCCTTAACAGTGCCACAGTCTGATAATACAATCAATTAAAAGATCAATTCTAATATCTAATCTGGTTAGGAAACTGGATAAGATCAGAAAGAAACAACTGAGAAGTCTGTATATTGACAAAAGGAATCTGGGCAAGAAAATGAAACAACAAGAACTGGTATAGAACAAAAAACAAGTATCACAGACATATTAGAAACAAGGCAGAATAGCAAGTGTGACCAACACAGGTATTGAAGGCCACACACTCCGTAAGACAGAACTAGATGTAAAGGTTGAGGATACCATTGGGCATTGATATTTTTATTTCACTGTAATCTACCATGTAGCATGGATAAAACAGAATCAGGCCGAGTCAAAAATCACTTCGAGAAAGATTGCAGAAGAAGTCCTATTGGTATGGTTTTAGACATCTGCTATCAGAGCTGTGGCCAGGCATTTTGGCAGCTGGTGCCAGCCGTGGGCAGTGTATCCCCCTACACACTATTAAGATTACTTCCATTTGATTTGGCACCACTGGCAGCAGAAGAAAATATTATTGGGGGGGGGGGCGAGTAAATATTATTTGGGAGGGTTAGCCCCCAACCCTCCCTCCTGCAAGGCTGTTGGTGAGAGCTGGTGTTGTGTACGGCCATGGAGGAGAGGCACCAGGCACTATGGGATGGCAGCACTGTGGTGCTACTGCTGTCACCAGCTGCCATGAAATTAGTTTGGGGAGCTAAGCCCCATTAGCCCTGGCCTTCCACCGCCTATGTTTGGCACCCCTCGTGTGAGAGCTTCAAGTGCCAATGTATCCCTGGCACTACCCTTCCTACAGTTTTGTCTACTATAGACCTCCATGGCTAGAGCTAGACATGAATAGCAGCAACTGTATATTCAAGGACAACTAACTTCACAAATACAAACTGGAGTACAAATGCTACAAATAATGATATCCAGGAATATCAAAGCCTTAATACAGTCACAACAAATGCATTCCCCAAATAGTCACTGAACTAGTAGGACTATTTTTGTTACATTTTGGTAAGCAGTGAGGATATTTACAAAAAAGCTGGTGTAGAAAATAACTTTGGAATAAGTACACAAGTTGATTTGATTTAAAGTAAATAGAAGGCTAACCAAAGAGTTCTGTAACAAAGGATTTTCATTTCAAAGGGACTAAATTTGAAAAACTAATGGAACTAGATAGTGAAGAAAGCTCAAGATTTAAGTGAAAGATTCAAAAGCTATCAGAAATTTGCATCCCAAGAAAGAAGAAAACCTTATTCAGAAAGGAACCAGAGCCAGCTGAATAAAAAATCACCTCATAAACGACTTTTCCACTCTTGAGGAAGGGCTTTTTGTGCCCGAAACCTTGTCTAACGTCTCTCCCAACTGTACTGTTGGTCCACTGGAAACCCTGATTCTTACCTATCCCCTGAGTTATCATGGTTACAACACCACCATTTCATAAAGGACATCTGGAGTAAGCAGAGAGTCTACAAGGAAGCAGATAAAAAGACTGACCATCTAGGAGCACTGTCGTCAATAGCAGAAGGTGTAGGGATCGAGTGAGACTTGCCAAGAGTCAAGTGAAGCTAGACCTAGCAAAAGAAATTAAACAGTAACAGGTTCTCTCACCATACTGTTAAAAAGAGAGCAAGACAAGAAATTATGGAATACCTATTCAGTGAAGACTTGATGGAAATTTAAAAAAATATCACATAGAAAAACATGGGAGTTGGTGTTACAGACACTGAACAATATTGGGTGTATCTACATGTGTGCTTTACTGCACTTGACTAATTACTCCACAGTAAAGTGTCACAGTCTACATGTGCACTGGTATTAGGGTGCACTAAATTAATTAACTCCCTTGTAGGTTAGTACTGTCACCAGCAGTACTATCCTACAGCGGAGTAATTATGTGCAATCAAACGCATGTCTATACTGTGACAGGGGCTGGCTGGGGCATGAAGGAAATAAAATGTGGGGGCTGCCTGCTGCCTAGCCCTGCACTTTAGTACCCTTGTACCCCAGACAGCCCCTCTGCTGCCCAACGGTGCCACCCACAGCCTGGGGCTGACTGCTGTAAGCCCCCTGCCAACCCAAGGCTGTTCCACCCCAGCTCAAATGGCATATGTAAAGCATCCATTCAGTAGCGCAAACTGCAAAGTCATGCATTTAAAGGCCTATAAGAATTTTGGTATATGCAGCAGAAGTGATGAATCAAAAATATTGATCTCAAGTACTGGAAGATCACAATACGACATCTGGAATTTTATGTATAATTCTGGCACCAATATTTAGGAAAGATTCACTCAAACTGGAACAAGTGCAGAGAATGGATAGGAGGATGTTCATGGGAATCAAGGAATTGTAAGGTTAGAAAAAACCTCAAGGGTCATCTGGTTCAGTGCCTAGTAGAATGGAAAACTGATCCGACAGGAATGAGTAAATGAATTTGGCTGGCTTGACTTTGCAAAACAAAGGCTAAGAAAGGATACTCCTGTTCTCTGTAAATGTATCAGGGAGTAAACAGCAGAAAGGAAGAAGAGCTATTCAAGTTTAAGAATAATGTTGGTACAAGAACAAATAGCTGCAACATGGCATGAATATAGGCTGGAAATTAGACAACAGCTTATAACAATTGAAGAAGGGAGATTCCTGACCTTTCCATTATGAGTAGAAAAGGTAAGTAATCTACCTAGTTTTGTGGCATTTACTAAATGTATATCCTTATGGCACATCCCAACGAATCTGAAAATTTTGCTAAATACCTGTCACAAGGACACAAAAAAGGAAAAGAAAGACTATATTTATTAACAGGTCTTAAATGATGCAATTCCCTGGCTTTACCTAAGACTGAATAAACTCTTTTTGCCAGAAGCAGTGTTTTTATTTATATTTATACAGAGCTTAGTACAATGGGTTCCTTAAAAGGGTTAGTACTTGTTATTAATGTAATAAAAAGTAAATTAATGTCAGTGTGAGTTAAGTGCTTGTTTAAGTGCTTTGTTGAATTGGGATATTTATTACAATTTTACATAATTAGCCCATGTTAATTTATTATGTTTGCTATATAAGTATTATTATACATACTTTAAAGATGGGAGAGATGAGATGCAGAAATATTAGGGACTTGCCCAAAGCTGTAAGAGGAGTTCCTGTCCAAGTAAGGAAGAGAATTCACTATTTTCTGGTTCTTAAAAGAGGTAAGGATTTCTTAGAGTGACATATCTTTGGGCTCAAGCCTGGTGAAGAATGGCTTGCATTCAAAAGCTTGTCTAATAGGGCTGTGTGAAGCTTTGGTCCCTGATTCGATTCAGCGGAGATTTGGCCTGATTCAGTGGCTGAATCTCTGAATCCGAATCGAATCAGAGGACACTTTAATCTCTCCAAATCAAATCGGAACCCTCCGAATTGATTCAGAGAGATTTGATTTGGAAAGTTTTAGACATAGACACAGCTTTAAATGTTTTTTCTACATACTTCTAGGTAGCGGGCAGCTCGTGAATGCTGTGATGCTGGGGTGCATGGAGTGTCCCACAGAAGCACGTGGGGTTCCCCAGCACACTTGGCAGCAGACTGGGAAGTGGACCAGAAGCACTTCCAGTCCACTTCCAGGTCCACTGGAGAGTGTGCTGGGCAACCTCCCACGCCTCCCTGGCTCAGTGACTGGTGCCTCCTAGGTCTGGGGTTGCCGAGCCATGAGCGTGGGGGGGGGGGCCCTGTACACACCCCATTGGACCTGGAAGTGGACTGGAAGTACTTCTGGTCCACTTCCAGTTTCACCACCAAGCATATGGGGGGGCCCCCTGTGCTCCTGTGGGGATGCTCCATCTGTCCCAGCAGTGCAGTGTTCACAAGCCATGCTAGTATCCTGAGGTATGTAGAAAAAACATTTAAAGCTGTATCTATGTCCGAATTGCTGATTCTCTGAATCAGCATCCAATCTTCAGATTCGGATTCAGCCAAATCAAATCAGGGACAGTGATCTGAATCAACAAACTGAATCACCATCCCCAATTTAGGCTGAAACCAAATAGAATAGGGTCCACTCTGCACACCCCTATTGTCTAACTCTATCCCAGCTATGCAGTTGGTCCAATAAAAGATATCACCCTAAGAAATCCTTGCCTCTTGCATAATTCCTGGGCCATCACAGGTACAACATCACTCTAACACTACCTAGTTCTTAAACTCATTTTCAGACCACTAAACTGGACTACTTTGAAAGATAAAAACAAGTTTTCCTAATCTATCAGTAACTTACTTTGTTTTTAAATTTCTTAAGTTCAAACTGTAGACTGTCAATATATCCATCCAAATCTCCACTGAATTTTATAATATTATCATTCTTCTTTTTTTCACAAATTAAGAGAGTTGATTTAAGATCATGCAAGCTGTGAGAAAGGGTCTGATATAGGGCAAACTGCTCAGCTGGAATAAAGATAGCATATAATCTTGCAATACAACAGAGTTGGGAGAGATTGTTATATTGAGCCTCCAGTACTGGTAGTGATTCAGAAGTTTGGTTCAACAAAGTCAAATGCTCAATAAAATCTTCTGCTGTTGTTAGCTCTTTGTTCAGCTTTGTAAATGCTGAATGGACCACCTAAGATAATTGAAATATTAATTAGAATTTTTTCCATTATAACACGTTACAACACACTATAAAACAGACCCTAACTTTCAAAATCTCTACAGTTTTTATAGCTTCTCTGGGTGTGTCTACATGTGCATTTGATGTGGGAGCAGTTTACTTACAAATAAACACTCCCAGGCAGGCAGCTACACATGCAGGCAAGCAGGAGCAGGTTTGCTGTTAATGGTAGCAAACTGCTCCCACTTCCTGGGGCCCTGCAATGGGCACCTGCTGCTACCAGGGTGAGCTCTAGGTTCCCCCTGGGTGCTAGCCCAGGGGCTGGCAGGGAACACTGAGCCAGGAGACAGCTGTCTCCTGGTTGGGTTGGGACACTGCATATCCCAACCCCTGCTCCCTGATCATGATCTCTGAGTAGGGGACTTGAAGCTCCGCACTGCCAGGGCAGGGGAACGTAGTCACCACCTGGGCTTCGGTGGTGGAGCCCACCCTGGCAGCAGGCAGCTACCAAGGACAGGAAGCAATCTCCCACCCCCTGGTAGTCAGCCAATGGGAAGAGGATTTGATCCCGGTCAGGTGCCTACATGAGAGCTACTGCACAGTAAGTAATTGCAAGTAAATATGCTACTTGCATCTGCAGGTAGCAAATTTACTCGCAGTCAGCGAGGTTTACTGTTCAGTAAAGCATGTGCACACGTAGATGCACGTTTACTATGTAGTAAACTATGCTACTGCACAGTAAATCATCTCGTGCAGACACATCCTCTGTTTTACAATCATAAGATTTAAAGAAAGATTAGAACAATATAGTTAATAAAATAACAACATAAAATTTATTTTGGCTGAAGATGGAGGGCCAGCTACTTCACATTTTTCTGACAATATTAAGTAATCCATTTTAAATACCTACACAACCACGGTACAGAAAAGCACATACTTGTGTATACAAAAGAATTAAGGCCAAAGCATTTTTACCTTGAGAGAGAAGGGGAAAGCTGGGCTATGGAATGAGTTGCCAAATAAAATTATACAATAAATTCAGTAGTTCTCAATCTTTTCACATTGTGACTGACCCTGGTTTACAACAATAACAGCAAATTTCGCTTCTATAGAAAAAGGGTACTATAATAAAAGATGGTGCTGCCTACCCTCCTCAAGACCACTTTGTAACTCAGACACTCAGGTTAACATGTGACATGGATTAACTCTGACTGATTTAAGAATTGGTTGCAAAGCCCTCCCCTTTATAAAGTTACAATTACTGTTATAAAAACAATTTTCAAGATGCCCCATGTACCCCAAGCATATCTTCCTAAAATTTGGGAAGAAGAGAGAATACAATGCAACATACAATGCAACATACAGCCTGCCATGAATCTTGCTATCCAGAATTCATTTATCAGTGCAAAACTTATAAAACAGGAGGATGGATTCTGTAAAATAAACTGCTACAGTTACCAAAGATAATAGGAAAAGTAGCAATGGGCTTCAACTACAGCAAACAAGAATTATTCCAAATCTCAGGAAAAACTTCCTAACCATAAAAATAGGAGAATGGAACAAGTTATTTAGGGAAGTTTCATCACATTTGCTAGAGATTTTCAAGAGGCCTGAGGGATGCCTATCTGAGATGGTCATAGATGGGGGTGGCCATCCTGCAGCAATGTACCCCAAGTGGCACAGGCAGTTGCTGTGTGTGGGGGATGCAGTAGACCAGGGAAGGAACAGTGGCAGATAGAGCAGGAAGAGGAAAGCAAAGCAGCAAACCAGACAGGGAGCACAGGGTAGGAAGCAGAAAGCAGAGCAGCAGATCAGGCAAGAGAACGGGATTAGAGTGGCACTCGGGGAGGATGCAAGGTTAATTTGTGGCCTGCTTGCCAAAAGGGTTGGCCCGCAATGGTTTAGGAACAGCAAGTCCTGAATCTGCAGAGGGGTTGCACTAGGTGATCCTTGAGGTCCCTTCTAACCTCATGATTTTTAGATTGGTAAATAAAAACACAAAGCTGGAAATCAGAAAAGAAAGCAAATTAATCAATTTCCAAGAAAAATGTGATAAATATGGAAACAAAAAAATGCAGAATCCCATATGACATTTTAGAGTAATTTTTCAAAAAAACTATACTTTAAGGTTTTCATTCAGAACTCCAACAATTAGTACTCCATAATTGTCCAATAACCTTATTGCCACAAAACAGTATTTGATCACAGGATATTGCTGATTTATAAATATATGGAATAAAATCATGCAGTATATTTTCATTCATTTACCCCTACATATCTGTTTAATAAAATTTATCAAAGCCACTTACATCTAAAAGATATGTATTCCTTGCTTCAATTAGAGTATTCAGAGATGAACTTATTATATTAAGCAGGCCTTCAAAATATGGCAGACAGTCTGTCTGATAGTTAAAACTTTTGACCTTAATCATATGGATTCGTCTTTCGGTAGTCATGCATATTATTTCTTTGATATCACATGTATACTTATCTAGAATATTCCTAAAATCATCAGAAGACAATTCTCTTTGTAGTTTTGAGATTCTGATATTCATAATTTTAGCTTCATCCACTATCTTACAATACTGCATAAAGTTTCTGCTGTAAGATTCAACTTGTGCCATTGAGCTACTAAGAACAGACAGAAGAGTCACAATCTGTGGATTAAATATTGTAAAATAAAGTTAGATATTGTAAGAAAAAGTTACAAAATATCATTGACACCATTAAAATTATGTTCAATTTTCTCTGTGATTAAGGTATCCAGTGATATTTTTGTAAGTGTATATCATTTTCCAAGGTATTATCATAGAAGTATATAAGCTGAACTTTTGCAGAAAACCATGGAATTATACTTTCTAATATTTAAGTTTGTATGCTGTATATCTCATTTGTACCTTCCTCCTCAGATTCCTGACTAAAAAATTAATTCCTATACGACAGCCACAAAAAGTAAGCTAATTACATTTTTTCCAGGTGTTTCCAGTTCTGGGTTTCCCAGAGTATTCAATGCATCTCTTACTAGAAGGTTAATTTTTCAGGACAGGAACTTCCTCATTTTCTGTTTTGGCACTACTGAACACACTATTAGCACTTAACTATAGATTGATGTATATAATACTTTTATGACTAAAGTATGTTACTTAGCTACTTTTCCTGAATTGCAGCACGCACATTGTTTTCATAGCATGGATCTGTCCCTAGAATCAGTTCCCAATTTGGCCATGGTACCGGGTACTGCTTTTGGCACAACTCAGTACAACTTTCAGGTGACTGCATCTTTTTATGTAAACACTGAGTGAAGACCAACAGATGAGGATCCTGATTAAATGGAATAACCTGAGCTAAAAAGAAATTATTAAAAAGTTAATTGTATAAGAAGATTCCCAGAATTAAAATATAAAGAGATATATGACAAAAGAGCTATATAACATGCAGTCTCCACTGACGCAAGTACTACATCAGTACCTTCTTTTCTCCATACAACTGATTGTGACATTCTCTTAATTCTAATATAATAAAAGCCTTAGTCTGTCTGTCTGTAATGCTTTATTCACACTCTGATTGGTTGTCTTGGCAGCCAATCACAATGCTGACTGAAACAACCAATCAGATGGCTCCAAGAGCATTCCAGACAGGAGGCAATGGTAGTGGTGCGGCAAAGTGCTGCCATGACAGTGGGAACAGAGGGGACAGAGCAGGGGTGCTGGCTTCACTGCCACCAGCCCTGCTTCTTGGAAGCGATGGAGGCGCAGAGTGCTGGCGAAACAGTGCTAGCTTCACCCTGACAAGGAGGGGGAGGCAGCAGGGAAGAGGGGAGGAAAAGAGGGAGAGAGGGGGGCAGGATGAGGACTGTGGGGGTTTCCGGTGGCAATACCAGCTTGCCACTTCTGTGCCCTCCCCCCGTCTGCTGCCACCACTACCACCAGGCCCCAACAACAGCCGGCAGAGAGGGAGAGGCGGCAGTGTAGATGGGAGGAGAGAGGGAGGGGAGACAGGGTGGGGGAATGTTGCATGTGGCCAGACATAGTTTCAGAGTTTCATAGTTTCTAGGGTCGGAAGGG
>NW_017729022.1:173011156-173011598 GCF_001723915.1 Gavialis gangeticus | reverse complement strand
ATCTTGTAAGGTCCCTTCCAGCCCCTAACATCTGTGAATCTTGCCATGAGATTGCCATGATTTATCTGTTGCTATTTTGTTTTCAGGGCACTTGCTGGTTTTCAGTTTTCTTACTGTTTGCACACGCACATTCTGCTGGATAGCTGTTATTATTCTTACTATAGTACTTAATATGTTGCAAATGTTTCTTTTTTGATAAAGTCTTATAGCTGGTTCACGAAATCGGCTGCAGGGGATCCCTGCCTCCCCATTGCTGACTGGTCTGTGGGGGGTATGTGTCTCCCTTGACAAAGGTGGCACCAGTTGCCTGTGCCGGGGATAGTCATAGGTAGGAACCTACTCAATTCAGTTTTGTGGATTTTGTAGGACCCTGCAAAATTAGCCAATGTCTGTGAAATCCACGAAATTTAAAAAAAAAAAAAAAAAAAAAAAAAACCCCCCC
>NW_017729022.1:173005333-173011100 GCF_001723915.1 Gavialis gangeticus | reverse complement strand
CCCCCCCAAAAGGGACAGCTCTGGTTGTAGATACTTCATAATTTAAAAAATGAAGTATTCTGTCTCATGACCAAAAACATAGGTAGCATGCTACATATTGCAAATGTTATAAGGGTGCTAAATATTAAGGATTCAGAGTAAAAGTATTCAATGTAAAACATATAACTATTAGAAATACTTATTCTGGAAGGGGGGTAGGGAACACCAGAATTTCTGACCTTGGAGATGACATACTGAAATGATTAAACCATTACAGGGGGGGACTTGTAGTCCTCCAGGTAATGCAGAATTTATTCCCAATTCTGCCACAGACTAAAAAAGTCATAAACCAGTCTGCGCCTCATTTTTTCTAACTGCAAAATGGGAACAATATATATACAATTTCATGAAGTACTTTTGTATCCCCCAGTGGATGCAAGTGCAAAACATATTTTATGAATTGAAAGCTTTTTTATTTTTGTCTATTTTAAAAGGTTTAATAGTAAACTTGAGGAAGTCTTCATATTTTCAAATATTCTTATTATTGTTATATTCTGATAACTTTAATGCATGTCTTTAAAAAGTCCTGAAGATATTCTTATACATTTTAAAGATCAGATCTTAAAAATCATTTATTATCATGTTATATGCTAGAATAACAGTAGATTAAAAATCCTGTCTATTTACATTATTCTTCTTTTGCCAAATTCTAAGATCCTATTAAGCTTTTCACTTATTCAAAATGCCAGTAAAGTCAATAGTGGATTTAGCAAAAACTGTGAACTTCATTTTATTTTTCAAGCATTGACTCGTATTGGTGTAGAGCAGGGGCTGGATGGCCTACCTCCATGGGCCAGGTCCAGCTCATTGTGTTTGTCATTGGAGCTGCTGCGGCTCCCAGAGATACTGCATTAGTGTGCCTCCAGAACCCAGGGGATTAACACTAGCACTCTCCCTCTGCTAAAAATTGGGCTCTTTAATCACTGTTGGAGATTAAAATTGGTGGTAGGCAAAAAAAGAGGGGGAGCAAAGCACCCCTAGGTTCTCAAACTGTACCAATGCTGCCAAGGGGTTTAATGCTGCTCCCACTAGCAGGCATCCAGCCCTCAAGAAGCCCCACAGTCCAAATCTGACCTGTGGGGTCAAATGAGTTTGACACCTCCACAGGTATTTCAATACTTCCCAGACACTTGTGCTGTACAGAAAGCATCTGCCTACCACCTCACCCCACTAGCAACATTAATTCTGTTCAGTACTTACAGTCAGAAACAGCAAAATGCATTGTGCATCTGTGGCAAGCCATGAATTGAGAAGGGAGCAGGATGTCACAAAAGAAAAGTTAACCTGTTGCTCTTCCTCCCTTTTGTGCATTGTTGCACAGAGACCAGCCAAATTCTAGCACTGAGTAAGGACCTCAGATTTGGTCTCATGGTTCTACTGCATTAAATAAGCATCCTGTCTTTCAGGGTAGGATTGTTTTACCTTGTCAATGTCAGCTACAGTAATGATTTCAGGTTGTGAAATCTGGTTCTTTCTTGAATGACAAGACAGTTCTTGAGAAGCTTTAATAGAACCACAAACAAATTCTCCATATCCTGCTAAATAGTCTCCAGTTTTGAAAACGCTAGCTGATCGTTCAAGAGTGTTCTTATACAATCTGGAGAATTAGGAAGATAAACCACCAAAAATTGTATTTGTTACCAAACAAGGAAAAAAGAATTATTATCTACTTGGAACATTTATCACTAAACCAGTCTTACTTTGAAAGCTTGTAACATTTTTTTTCTGTAGATATGTCTTGTATATAATTACTAGACATAAAGACTACAATTTTTACCATGCATTTCAGTTTGCCCTGGTTTCACATCATGGCTTTATTATCTTTACATTCATTAGCTTTGCATAAAAATAATAAACAGACTTTTATTTGTAATGTAATCTTGAAGGAACATGGACATTTAGAGTGCCATGGAGTGGTAAAGGAATATGAAGATCTTCAATCAGAAACTGCTTAGGTCAACAGCGACAGAATATTGTCACAGTTTGACAGTTCAGTTCCCCTACATTATGAAAATGGGTATCATAACCAGCAATTTGACAGATGTCCTCTCAGCTGAGATGACAAGTATCACATGGAAATGGAAACGGATGCCATGTTTAGACTGCAAACTTATTGTGACTGAAACATGTTCTTCAAACAAAGAACACCAAGTAGCAAGCTGCCTCCTGAATCAGAAGCAGTATAGGTGTGTCCATGGTGTGCTACATATGGGTGAACTGATACTGCTGAGTAGCAATGTCAACTGGTGTACCTCTGTGCTACCTCACAGCACAGTGCAGATGGACCTATGCTACTGCCTGTGCAGAGAAGCCTGGCATGTTTGAGTGCGTCAGTGTCAGGCACAAGTTTGCAGTGTAGACATTATCTGAGTTATTCTGTTATTCCTATGGGTGTTCTCTGTAGATTAGAGAAGAAGACACAGTAGTTACATGGTACACAGAAGGCCTCTGAGTTTCTGCCTCTGCCATTTAGCATTTTTATGGATAAACTGGACACTTTAGATGCCATGTTGGTAATTCCCAAAGATCAGCAGAGCTACTGGGCTTTGAGTGGACAACTCCCAGACCTTATAGGGTTTTTTCTTTTTTTTAAATAGAAATCGTCAACTGGTTTATGGCAGGGGTGGGCAATTACTTTGACTAGAGAGCCATTTAATGAGTTTTGGTGAGCTGTAGAAGGCTTCAAGAGTAGCCCCACCCCTTGACAGGTGCCCTGACCCTGGTCACCATCTTGAGACCAGAAGTCCTGCCCCTAACCCCTGAACTTTGCCAACAGAACCACCCTTTGCCCCCAGGAGCACTACTTTTGGGAGGGGGATTGCCATCTTGAAACTGGAAAAATAACCAAATCATATACTAAAATCAAACATCTACTAAAACATATTTTAATTTTATTTCAAAAAATATTTTGTCCTGATTTATGTATGTTTGAGTAGTGTATAAAGAGAAGATCACATAGTAGGTCAAAAACAAAGTCTTACTCTTGTATATTGTGTGTAGGGGGTATGTGGGAAAGTGTGTGCGGTGTGGATGGGAGTGTGTGTGTATGTATGGGGGGGTGTGGGGTGTCTGTGGGGAGGTATAGGGTAATGTTGGGACATGTGGGTATGTATCTATGTGGGGGGTTGTGGAGAGGTGTGTGGGCAGGGTATGGGTGTGTAGGGACCCCCTCACACATCCTCCTCCCCATGGCGCACAGCCCCTGCTCCAGAATCCCCTCCACTTCTAGTGGAGTCCCAGGAGCTGCACATGGTGGGAATGAGTGGGGCCAGGTGCTGGCTCCATCACGTGGGGCTTCCCCCTGATGGCACACTAGTCCTGGGAGCTGCAAGCAAGCTGCATACAATAGAAGTGGGCAGCTCCTTGCCACCACGTGCAGCTCCTGGAACTGGTTGTAGCTGTATACCGCTAGATGGCTGCACCTGCGCGGGCCACAAACACCCTGAGGGCCTGCAACTGCTGCTGCACGTGATGGGAGGCCATGTGGGGAACTCCCCAAGACTCCCCCACCCTCCCTCACACCCCACAAACCTACACCCTGTCCATCTAAGCTCTGCAGTCCCACTGTCCTGCTGGGTGTGGGCCCCAGGCCTTGGGCTCCACACTCCCACCAACCTCACACTCTGTACTCCCACCCAGCTGCAGTTTCCCCCGCCTGCCTCCACTTCCCTACCTGCTGCCCAGAGCAAGCACTGCAGCAACAACACAAGGAGGAGCTGCTGGAGGCTGGGGAAACTGAGCAGGTCCTGTGGTAGCTGCAGCAGTGGCAGCAGCAGCCCCATCCAGAAGCTGTGCATGCTGGCCAGGGCTGGGGCCAGGGCTGAGGCTGGGGCCCTCCCACACAAAAGGGTGGGAGTGAAGCATGCAGGCTGGGCAAGGTACAATTAATTGGTGGGTGCCTGTGGGCCAGATGAAATCACCTGGAAGGCCGGATCTGGCCCATGGGCCATATTTTGCCCACCCCTGGCTTAGAGGCACCCTCAAATGAATGCCAAGTAGCAGAACTGACATACCCTTAAGTTTCTATCACAAGCAATACCAAGAGTCAAATTTACCAAATCCTTATCACATGATTTATTTAAGGGTAAACATTTAGGCTACTGACAGAAGTTCATTTAAAGGTGCAATGGGATCTGATCCCTGATCCCAACAATCATATCTCATGCCATGCCACATGTGTATGGCAGAACACGTAATTTTGGTGTTGTGGTCAGATGCCAATGGTGCCCTACTTGTCCATACAGGGGGATCCTGGGATCATAATCCTGGACTCCTCCTGCACCAACAGTTTGAAAGTGGGTGGCCATGATCATCTGATTGTCAACTTGCTCCAGGACCACACTAGGCTTGAACAGGACCTAGTGTGGTCCCTGGAACCAAATGATGATCAGCTGATCATCTGCTGTCTCTGGGAACCTCACTAAAGCTGGCTGAAACCCATCTGGTCCTCAAGATAGGCAATCAGCTGAAGGTCAGCCAATAGAGACTGCACTGGGACTGATTAGAGCCCCAGTGTAGTCCCAGATCCAGCAGACAATCAGCTGATTCTTGATCAGCATGCATTGCAGGTCCAGTTGGAGACCCCAGTACAGTCCTAATTTAAAGCATGATGAAAACTAGCCATAAAAATATTACATATTTTTGGCATAATATTTTTGTGGCTGATTTCCCTTTTTCTGGTGCCATTAATTCCCTAAATATGTGACCGGATTACTATTTAAGAAAGATTAACAGACTAATCATGTCTTAAGTGTAACATCTGCCAGGGGCTTTAGACGACTGAAAGTAAACTTCCCAATAAAATCAGGACAAAATAAAAAGAATTCCAAATATTTTAGGAAAACAATATAATGAAGCAAAATTCTGTTTTAAACCAGTGTTTGCAATCTAGACTGATAGAAATAACCTCATAAGGTTTTCATTCTTCTTTTCATCTAGAGAAGTCACATTGCTGGAACGTTTAAAAAACTCCAAAAGCAGATGGACAGCATTGTGCACCAATTTACGAAGAAGTTCCTGGAAAATCTTGTCAACTAGTTGAAGGAATCTTGAAAAGCATTTAGTCATCTGACACCATTCCCCTATTTCTGTACATTTTGGTTTCTCTTTACTGTCAGTGGGCACAAGTTGAAAAAGTTTTTGAACTCCCTTCATTTCTGCCACCTACAGAGATAGTGATAATAAATTTAGAAAATAAATTAGCGTGCTTTGAATCCCTTATACATCATATTCAGCACTTTGAAACAGCCACTTTTCACTGCAAACATTTTCTATATTTTTCAGAAATGTTTATGTTTAAAGTTCCAGTGAACACACACCATGAAAATTCAGGACTGTGATGCTAATTTAAATTCCATACTTCTGAGAAAAATAATGCTTTTATTTTGAATGTGCTAATCATAAGGTAACTATAAAGATAAAATATTACAAAAAGGTCAAAAGTATACTTTAGTAATAAAAACTAAAATAAAACCAAGGCTCTATCCAGACTGGCTGTTTGTGCCTATATTTAAGCTTTAATTTTAGAATGGAAAAAAAAAAAAAAAAATCTATCAAACCAAATAAAGCTTCCCAAGGTATTTTCAGTCACAAGAGCAAGTTTTGGGAGAGGTATTTTTCTGGATCACATGGCTGAAAACCCAGGTCAAGAAGGAACAGACCTTTTTTATGTCAGTTGGGAATTAATGGAGTAATTGTGGGAAGCAGGTCATGATTAGCCAACTCCTGG
>NW_017729022.1:172993174-173000333 GCF_001723915.1 Gavialis gangeticus | reverse complement strand
AATCTATCAAACCAAATAAAGCTTCCCAAGGTATTTTCAGTCACAAGAGCAAGTTTTGGGAGAGGTATTTTTCTGGATCACATGGCTGAAAACCCAGGTCAAGAAGGAACAGACCTTTTTTATGTCAGTTGGGAATTAATGGAGTAATTGTGGGAAGCAGGTCATGATTAGCCAACTCCTGGGGTCCTACTAAAAGGAAAAGATTTATTTTCTGTTCACTGTACTCTTAGTAATCATCTGGCTACAGTCAGAACATGGGATAGCTCTGGAAGCTTGAGGGTTTGAGGCTTCAAATGGCTCTCACAGTGTTATTTCTGTTTTTTAACCAATGGTCATCTAATGTATAATGCATAAAATAGTCCAGGGAGCAAATAAGAAGGAATGCGACTGAAGCTCTGTGGGGATGGCATACAGATGGTAGCAGGGAAAAGGGAAGAAAATTCTGGATCCTAACTCCTATTCTTAATACCAGTTATCATTTTCATCTAATGACTATTTAATGCAAAATACATAAACAGTCTTGGCACCAGAACCTAGGATTATCCTCTTACAAACTGAATTTTCTCCTCACTGGACCACACAGTCACACTCCCTCTTGCCCTGTTTCTCATGCCATGACTTGCATTCCTTTCCAACCAGAAGCCCAGCTTCAAAAGGAGGGCTGAAGGATTTCTTTCACCCCTGGCCAGCACTGGTTGTTAGCCCCTATCCTGGGATGTAGGTGATGTGGGTTAAAACCCATTTAGGCTAGGGACAGACATTCAAAAAGAAATCCCAGAAATGCAGGTACATGCCTGCAGTGGCTCAGGCTAGAAACTATGGTGCACTAGAGCAGCTCTTCTTTCCCTTCCACACCGCTGAGCTGAGCAGGGGCATGGCCAGACCCTGGCAGGTTGCTCTAATACTTTAATTAGGGAAGGCTCCCCCCCACACCATCCTGACTAGCTCAGGAGGGAATTGATAACAAACACAGTGTTTATAACCCCTAACTTAGTGTTTATCACCCCATTAAGAAAACAACAGAGCATGGGAGAATGGTGCCTCCTGAGTTGGGGGGGCACTTGCCCCCCCAGTGGACAGTCTGCGACCAGAGGAGTGGGTCCCCCTGCAGCCGATCCCACAGACCGGGGGGGGGGGGGGGGGGGGGGGGGAAGGGGGGGGAGATCCCCATGGCCAATCCCGGTGACCTGCAACTGGCAGCGGCACCGCTGGCACTTTCAGGTCAGCAAGACTGGCTGCGGGGAGACTGCTTCTCCTGGCGCACTCCCTGGCCAGCGCTCTCAGCGGGGGCACCAGCACTCTCATCTGCTTCCCCTGCCCAGGAACGCTCCTCTCAGGGGGTGCACATGTACCCCCTATGCATCACCACTGTAACAAAGGGACATTACCAGCTACCTGTTGATTCTGCTTTGTCCCATCTGCCATTGCATGGACCATAGCCAGCATGTGGTCTGCTCACTAATGCTGAGAAGTGTCTGTGTAAGGTAGAGGAGACTGGGGAATCCCTGCTTAGCAAGGAGTAGGGATGGGAGGGGACGGGGGGAGCAGGGGAAAGCCAAGCAGACACCTGCAGTCTCTGCCAAGCTCCAGCCAGGGAGCAGAGGGGAGGGGCCAGCTCTGCTGTGGAGCAGAGAGCCCCACCCAGCCCAGCCCAGAGAGCATGCCAGGATGCTGAGGGAGTCTGGTTTAACTTAAACCAGCAAGGGGTCTGGGACAGACTTTGCATAAACTGGTTTGACCCAAATCAGTTAAGTCTGATACTACATTCAACCAGGTTTATCTCAAACCAGTTTCAGCCATTTTCAAACTGGTTTATGTGCACTGAACATCTGTTCTGTTACAGGTTTAAACCAGTTTCTGACCACTTAAACTGGTTTATGTGTAATGTCTGTCCCTAGCCTCAGGGCAAGATGGCCTAGTACTCCAAACCTTCTTCTTGGGCAAGTACCTGGACTACTAGGCAACAGTGGGCACCAGCATCAACTCTCCTTATGGTACATGAAATTCAAGGCTGCTATCAGTTACACAAACACTAGTAGCCTTCTCCTCTGAGACATTACCCAAAAAGGAACCTCCCCTCTTAGCTGGTCAGACAGGGCATCTATATATGTGATCTGGCGTGGAGGGGGAGTGGAGCACTTTAATTACAGCGGCTCTGAAAGCTGGTCTAATTAAAGTCCTTGCAGTGTCACATATTGAGCATCCCATGCTTCAAAATGGCGGCAGGGGCATTTTAACTAAAGCTCATTTGACGAGCTTTAGTTTAAAACACTCCCACCACCATTTTGAAATATAGGGACACTGAATATATGTGATGCGGAGGCTGCTGGAGTGCACTAATTAGCACACTGCAGCAGACTCATAACTGATTCAATAAAGTCTGCTCCGACATGTGCTAATTAGCAAGCATCGGAGCAGAAGTCCATCACACATATAGGTGCCCACCGAGCTGAACACTGACATGATGGAAGCAAGTCAGGCTACCTATAACTCTGTTCAGTAACAGTATAGTAGAGATATAAGTGCATCTTCCAGGGCAGGTTAGGTGACTAGGCTGCCCAGTGAAAGAATGGGAAACCTAGGCAAATTAGATGTGGAATAGAATCAGCTCTCCTGAAAGAGACACATACAAGTTTAAAAGAGAGAGGCAATTAAGTCTTAGTTACCTTTCAAGCAAAATAAGATCTAGGCCGATAGGGAAATGAACAGGAATAAAAGATACAGGATAAAACCATAAAATAAAAAAAGACAAATAATTACCCTCATAAAAGTATTTTTAATGGATTTAATTACTGTCTCCCTGAAAGTCTGTAGCTGATTAAGAGCTTGTTTGTTTTGTTGATACTGCTCCTCATAAAATTCATCCAAGGAATATGTGCGGGACCTATCCACCTGAAGCAATAGATAAAAATTAAGAGATAAGAATACCACAGACAATCAAAGGAAACTGGTTACTCAGATATGAATTTATCTTTGACCCACAACTCAGCACTCTATATATCAACATTACAAGAACCAGCCCCCTAAATACAAAGTGAACACAAAGACAAGAAGAATTGTCCCAGTGCAAGCCCTCCATAGAAAAGTGGTTTGAAATGAAAGTGCAATATAGACAGCACAAAACTACACACAGCACTGAAGATAGGGATAAGATGAGACTTGGTGGGATCGCATGCATGACTAGAACACTGTCATGGATGGCTACAAACTGTTCAGGAAAGACAGATGGGGAGAAGAGAAGGAGGATTTATGCTGTAGGTAAAAGAGCTGTATGACTGCTCAGAGCTCCAGTATGAAACTGGAGATAAGCCACTTGAAAGTCAGGTTAAGATTAGAGGGGAGAGCAACAAGGGTGATGTTGTGATGGGTGTGAGCTACAGACCACCAGATCAGGAGGATTAGGTAGATGAGGCTTTCTTCAGACAACCTGTAGAAGTTTCCAGATCACAGGCCCTGGTTTTCATGGGGAACTTCAATCACCTTGACATCTTCTGGGAGGCCAATATGGCAGTGCACAGGAAAAACACAAAGGTTTTGGAGAGCATTGGAGACAACTTTCTGGTGGAAGTGCTGGAGAGACCAACAAGAGGCCATGCTCTTCCTGACCTGCTGCTCACAAACAGGAAAGAATTGGTGGCGGATGTAGAAGTGGATGGTAACTTGGGCAACAGTGACCAAGAAATGACCAAGTTCAGGATCCTGACAAAAGGTAGGAAAGCAGCAGAGTATGGACCCTGGACTTCAGAAAAGAATACTTTGACTCCCTTAGGGAACTAATGGGCAGGATCCCCTAATAGGCCAGTCTGAGGGGGAAAGCAGTAGGGCAAAATAGTGTGCAAAGCTTCGGTCACTGATTTGATTCAGTGGAGATTGGGCCTGATTTGGCGGCTGAATCTCCAAATCCAAATCAAATCAGAATGACACTTTAATCTCTCAGAATCAAATCAGAACCCTCCGAATTGATTTGGAGAGATTCAGAGAGATTCGATGATTCGGACATAGACACAGCTTTAAATGCTTTTTCTACATACCTCAAGATAACAGGCGGTTCATGAATGCTGAGATGCTGGGGCGGATAGAGCATCCCACAGGAGCATGGGGGGGGGTCCCCAGCATGCTTGGCAGCAGACCTGGAAGTGGACCAGAAGTACTTCTGGTCCACTTCTGGGTCCGTTGGGGAGCGTGCGGGGGACACCCCTCCCACCCCGGGGACTGGTGCCTCCTGGGTCTGGGAGGGCATCCAGGGTCCCCCCGCAGCCAATCACTGAGCTGGCAGAGCATGGAAGGTGTCCCTGGCGTGCTTGGCTGTAGACCCGGAAGTGGACAGGAAGTACCTCCAGTCCACTTCCGGGTCTGTCACTGAGCATACAGAGGGCCACCCCACACTCCTGTGTGAGGCTCCATCCACCCCAGCATCACAGCACTCATAAGCTGCACCTGATATCTCGAGGTATGTAAAAAACAAAAAACAAAACATTTAAAGTTGTGTCTATGGCTGAATCGCTGATTCTCCAAATCTTCAGATTCAGATTCGGCCAAATCAAATTGGGACAGTGATCAAAATCAATTAATTGAATCACTGTCCCCGATTTGGGCCGAATCTGAATCCAAATCAAATACGGCCTGTTTCACACATCCCTAGAAAGCAAACCAGGAGAGCTCGATGTATTTTAAAGAAACATTACTGAGGGTGCAGGAACAAACCATCCCAATGTGCAGGAAGAATAGAAAATATGGCAGGGGACCAGCTTGGCTTAGCAGAGATCTCTTCAGTGAGCTTAAGCACAAAAGGAAGCTAAACAGAAGTAGGAGCTTGGACAGATGACTAGGGAGGAATATAAGGATATTGCTCGGGCATGCGAGGATGAAATTTCATAGATTTCTTAGACATTTGAGCTGGAAGGGACCTCGGAAGATCATTGAGTCCAGCCCCCCGCCCAAAGGGCAGGAAGTCAGCTGGGGTCATAGGATCCCAGCAAGATAAGCATCCAATTTGTTCTTGAAGGTGTTCAGAGTAGGTGCTTGAACCACCTCTGATGGCAGGCTGTTCCAGACCTTGGGGGCTCCGACAGTAAAGAAATTCTTCCGTATGTCCAGCCTGAAACGGTCTCACAGTAGTTTATGACCATTCCACCTCGTCATCCGTTGGGGTGCTCTGGTGAACAAATGTTCCCCCAGATCCTGGTGGTCACCCCAATAAACTTATAGGTGGCCATCAGATCGCCCCCGAGCCTGCGCTTTTCCAGGCTAGAGAGCCCCATGGCTGTCAGCCTGTCATCATAAGGTCTGTTTTCCTGACCTCTGATCATGTGTGTGGCCCTTCTCTGGACTCTCTCAAGCTTCTCCACATCTTTTTGAATTGTGGAGCCCAAAACTGGACAGAGTACTCCAGTTGCAGCCTCACCAAGGCTGAGTACAAGGGGAGAATGACGTCCCGGGATTTGCTTGAGAATCATCTATGGATGCAAGCCAGTGTTTTGGTCGCTTTAGTAGCCGCAGCATCGCATTGAAGGCTCATGTTCATTTTGTGGTCAATGATGACCCCCAAGTCTCTTTCAGGAAGGTCAAAGTGCAACTGGAGTTACAGCTAGCAAAGGACATGAAGGGCAACAAAAAGGGTTTCTACAAGTGCGTTAACAAGAGGTAGGTTAGGGAAAGTGTGGGTCCCTGACTAAATAGGGGAGGCAACCTAGTAACAGATGGGGAAAAAGTTGAAGTATTTAATGCCCTTTTTACCTCAGTCTTCACAGGCAAGGTCAGCTCCTAGACTACTGCACCAGGCAGCACAGTTTGGGGAGAAGGTGAGAAGCCCTCAATGGTGAAAGAACAGATTAGGGACTAATTTAGAAAAGCTGGATATATACAAACCCATAGGGCCAAGTGCAATGCATCCAAGGGTGCTGAGGGAGTTGACTGATATGACTACAGGGCGCTTGGCCATTATCTTTGAAAACTTGTGCCGATTGGGGGAGGTCCCAGACACCTGGAAAAGGCAAATATATTGCCCATCGTTAAGAAACTGAAGATGGAGGACCCAGGTAACTACAGACCAGTCAGCCCCACCTCGGATCCTGGAAAAATCATGGAGCAGGTCTGCAAGGAGTCCTTTCCTAAGCACTTGGAAAAGAGTCATACCTGACCAACCTGATTGCTTACTATGATGCGATAACTGGTTATGTAGATGTGGGAAAAGCAGTGGACGTGACATACCTTGACTTTAGCAATACAAAAAACTAAAACTCTTGGTCCCAAAATGATACCTTTTATTAGACCAACTGGAAAATGGCAAGAAAACTGTCCTTTTCTAAAAGCTTTCAGGATCAAAGTCCCTTCGTCAGGCTCTGGGAAAAGTATAGATGGTACAAGATGGTAAAAAGACCCCATAGGTAGGAAATAAACTTCATTTTTGCACAGAGGGAGCTGAAGGTAGAAGGCTGTCCCTCTGGGTCCATGACAGTGTCTTTGTGAACTGTGTTGAGTAGCTCTTTGATGTGTTGTTCAGGTAGAATTCCTTCCCTGGAGGTGCCTGATGCAGGCAGGGCAATGAAAATAGTAAGGATGCTGACTTCTGAGGACAGGCTGAGGGAACTGGGCGTATTTAGTCTGCAGAAGATAAAACTAAGGGGGAATTTGATAGTAGCCTTTAACTACCTGAAGGGTGGTCCCAAATAGGATGAAGCTCAACTGTGTTCAGTGGTGACAGATGACAGAACAAGGAGCAAGTTGCAGCAGGGGAGATTTACATTGGATATTAGGAAAAACTCTCTCACTAGGAGGGTGGTGAAGCACTGGAATGGATTACCTAGAGAGACAGTGGAATCTCCATCCTTAGAGGATTTAAGGCCCGGCTTGACAAAACCCCAACTGGAATGACCTAGTTGGGGATGGTCCTGCTTTGAGCAGGAAGATGGACTACATGACTTCCTGAAGTCCCTTCCAACCCTAATTTTCTAAGATTATATGACAAGGAGTTGGAATTGAGTGCAGAATGACATGCAGCACCAATAAATAGGGACCTACTCAATTTGCAGTTTTGTGGACATCATGAAATTGGGCAATATCTGTGAAATCTGTGGGGGAAAAAACTGACTAAAAATCAAATGCTGGTTCCCCAGTGGAAGGCAGCAGTCCTCATGGCTGCTGCGGCCTGGTTGCTTAC
>NW_017729022.1:172966149-172993046 GCF_001723915.1 Gavialis gangeticus | reverse complement strand
CTGGCATGAAGGGGGCAGACAAGATGGCTGCCACTCTGCCCCTGGGCACTGATTGACTAAGGCTGCTTGTCATGCAGCTCTACCCCTCTCCACCAATTAGCAATGAGCGGCAGGGCTGCATGACAGACAACCCTCTCAGGCAATCAGCAGCGAGGGACAGAGCAGTATGAAGGATAATCTTCTCCACCAACAGTGGGGGGGGCGGGGGGCAGGGCCACCGGGAGGCCCCTCAGCCAGACATTTTGGGGAGGCTTGCTGCAACAAGCCCTCAAAAATGGAAGTCAGCCCCGCAATCTTCCTTTGATATTGGCCGCCTTCCTTGAATTGGGTAGGTCCCTACCAATAAAACAACTTGGAAGAGTGAGTGTACGTGTAAGACAGTGTACACTTACAAGAGAAAGATACATATTCCAACAGTGGGCCAGAAAAACTAATTTAATAGTGACATTTACACAGATTCATGGGTGCCAGAGAAAAAGAAAAGAAGATTTCAGTAGATATAAAGATACTGTGAAAATTATATTTCCACTGCATAATATTCAGCTGAATTAGAAGTGGACAAACATAGGGAAAACTATCTAGGATTCTACTGCAATGAGAAATTATTTTTTATACAGAATATCATATTGCTTTGTGCCAAATCCCACTATTAGTAACCATACAGATTACTGTTTATACTGTAGTACGATTTAAGTCACATAGAGTATGTGAATATGGCAGCCCAGAAATTCCCTAACATCTACAGAGGTTGACTAATCCTGTAAGCATTGAAGCTACGCGCTTGTCTTTTTTTCAGCTAATCTGCTACCACAGACATTACACATGCACTGCTGTACAGGAGGGACGTCGGGGTAAGTAGCTTGATTGACTAACAGCATCTGCTGATACACTGAATAACAAGGTAACAAGTCTTAATGAGGTGTGAGTACGCACAAAGGCCTTGTACAAGAGTTCATTTCTAGCAGTGGGCAATTTGTACTGTTAGAAATGAGTCCATGAGAGTAGTACAGGCATTCAGCCTGCAACCAGCCCCTCTCCCTTGCTTCTTCCCAACACCAGGATGCATGAGGTTTGGGGAGCAGATGGAGAACAGCAAGGAGCTGCTCCTCCATGCTGCTCCCAATGCCTCTGTGAGATATCTTTCTGCCTCTAGCTGGACGAGTAAGCAGCAGTAGGAAGCTAGCAGGGCAGGAACCAGGCTTGGAGACAGCCTCTCTGAGCCCAATTTCTGGTCCCTGAGCTTTGCAATCACTGCCCATGCTGTACAAGTAGGGTGGTGGGGATGGCAATGGGAACCCAGCAAGGGCCAGGAACCAGGCTTGGCGACAGTTTTCCCAACCCCATTCCCAACCGATACAATCCTGTGCCTGCCAACAGCTGCCAGCTCCTTTGCCCAGTCTGAGCTGGACTGTGTATGGGGAGGGAGGGTGGTGAAATAGAATCCCCTCACCTTGCGCAGAAGCTGCGGGGGGGGAGGTCCCACAAGGAAAGACGGCTCTGTTCCAGCCACACCCCTACCACTCTCAGCTCAGGCCAGGCAAGCCAGCAACTCCATGCTGCTCACTTCCCCCTCCCTCCTAGGTGACAGTCCTGACCCTGTGTGAAAAATTAACCCTTGAGGGAACACAAGTTTCCTAAAGCACTCTAAAGCATAGAACCTTAATCTAATACCTGATTTGATGAGGATTAATTTTTCACACAATGGGCTATTTTAAAAGCACTCTGGAGCCATGCATATGTGTTAGGTCATGACTGTAGAGTGCTTTCAGGGGCCAGATCACACAAAAAAATGCCACTTCTGTCTGCACCCTAAGAGAATCCCATTAAGTGACAAAGAAAGGAGCTTAGAGGTACAAACAGTTCAGCCCCGTTACTGCTGTACCAATTAGCCAGAATACTTAGGTCAACAGAATTGGTAACTGGTGCATGTCATTTGCATGATTTAAATGATTCCCTTTACTGCTCACAATTATGGGCTCCAAGCCTTACTATACAACAAACACCAAGGTAAGGGTGTGTCCACAAGAGTAGGGGCGTGTTTGCAGCTGCACAAATAGCACAAATCTGTGCCACTACTTTGTGCTACAGTGTATGCCTCTGCTCAGGCGCTTTGCAGCAGGACACATTGTCCCACTACTCCACATGCTGCAGAAGAGGGGGGCTGGCTGGGGTACAGCAGCACATAGACATAGGGGAGCAGGCAGCCCTGGGCATGCTGTGCCTCAGCCAGCTGCTTCGTAGCTGGCTGGGGTGTAGTGTACCTCAGCACGGGGACTCCGCATTCCTCAGCACATAGGTTCTACAGCAGAGCCCCTGCACTAAGGCACACGGAGACAGGGGAGCAGTCAGCCCATGGCTTCCTGCTCCCCTGTCTTCATAGATTTCATAGACATTAGGGCTGGAAGGGACCTTGGAAGATCATCAAGTCCAGCCCCCCACCCGAAGGGCAGGAAGTCAGTTGGGGTCATAGGATCCCAGCAAGACAAGCATCCAATTTGCTCTTGAAGGTGTTCAATGTAGGTGCTTGAACCACTTCCGATGGCAGGCTGTTCCAGACCTTGGGGGCTTGGACAGTAAAGAAATTCTTCATTATGTCCAGCCTGAAACAGTCTTGTAGTAGTTTATGACCGTTCAACCTCGTCATCTCTTGGGGCGCTCTGGTGAACAAACGTTCCCCCAGATCCTGGTGGTCACCCCTGATAAATTTATAGGTGGCCATCAGATCACCCCTGAGCCTGCGCTTTTCCAGGCTAAAGAGCCCCATGGCTCTCAGCCTCTCATTGTAAGGTCTGTTTTCCTGACCTCTGATCAAAAAAACCTGGTAGCAAATTTCGCCTCGGCACTGCAAATTAGTAGCACTGCACACGGTTTAATGTGCAACGTGTGGTCTGTGGTGCCACAAAGCGGTTTGCAGCACTCCAAACCATATGTGCCTTCATGTCTGGATCTGGCCCACGCCTCTTAAACAATATTTTTCATCTATAATCTCAAGTACTTTACAAAGGCATTTAGTATTATTATTTCTATTTTACAGATAAAGTAACAAAATGCATGGATATGGAAAAAATCACTTGCCCAAGAACACCAGTAAAACAGTCCCTGCCTCCAAATTTTTACAATCAGTCCTACTAAATATATATAATTTCATGTCATAATATCCCATTACATACAGCAGTGTTGGTGACACATTATACAACTATTTTCATACTTAATGCATGGAACAGGTTCCTAAATTAGTACTTCTAAACTGTTACTTATCATTTGGAACCCAGACATCCAATACCCGTTCCCTTATTTTTCGGGAAACAGAAACTCTGTAACCAGTCTTATGCTCAAATTAGCTATAACTAAAGCAGCCTTCCTACTGACTTCCAAAATTCAAGACTAGCTTAACACATCTTATTAAATCAGATCACTTTTAATTTTTAATAAAACAGGACATGTGATACAATTTATATCCATATAGCTAAAAGTGTTAGTTTGCTCACCTTTATCAAATAAATTACATTATTTTTTGACCCTCTGTAGCTATTAATGTTACTTGTATTTTCACAGAGTCCTCTAATATAAAGTAAGCATTGTAAAAATACTTCATCAGCAAAAAATAGTTGTTTGTACATCATTGTTCTACAAATAAGAGAAACATCACAGGTGTAAAATGCATACAAATACTTTTCATTTTGAGACACTGACTTATTCATACATTTATGAAATATCAAATGTTTAAAAATCAGGGATATAATGAATCAGAACTCTGTGGTATTGTCTTTTGCATCTTCAGCCTAGTTCTCAGATGTTACTAAATCAAACATTTATTTTTCTTTGTGATCATATGGTTCTCTTTATATTATTAATTCAATTTTATTTTTAAACCAAATATCCTTATAAAATACTAAAGATCAGATCCAAAATGCATTAAAATCAGTGGAAAGACGTTCATTGACATTAGCAAACTTTCGATAAAAACAAAAAAAGTGTCATAGAATGGACCTGGATAATAGGTCCATTTGGCTTAGTATCCTGTATGTCAGAGTAGCACAGAATGGATGCTAAAGGAAAGAGCATATACAAAGGGCTCTGATACAGAGGGGCCTGATCTGTCCCCTGCCCTTCTTTCCTTTCAGGGCTTAAAACCATGGAAAGCTTAATATATATAGTCATAAATAAACAGAATATAATTGAACATAATATAAACCTCAGCCACAGTTACGATACTCTAGGATGATCTCAAATTATTTTAACTGGGAGGGAAGAGTATCACTTACTGAATAATTAACCCTGGCCACTAAATGCCAAAAGTGTAACTTCTAGAAAACTGATTCTCAACCTTTTCAGACTAAAGGTACCCCTCCATAACTTTTCTGAATTTAGAGGCATCCCATTTTAAAAGCTAAAATAATAAAGTATTCCTTCTGTTATAAAGAACTTAGAAAGACCACAATAGGTCAGAATATTTTTGACACTATGGATTCCTATTTGAAATCTCTGATTCTGTCTTTTGAATCATGTATACATGACTGCACATTTAACAGTGTTAATACTGCATGGCACTGTACCACACCTAGTTGAGAATCACTGCTCTAGAGTTCTCTAAAGACTTCCTATCCAAAAATGACTTTACCTCGCCTGTCTTAAAACAAGATCCTGCAAACACTTCCACGTGAGCAACTTTATATAAGGAAGTAAAAACAAATATTACTATAGATTTGGAGAACAAGTTTGAAAATATGCTGCTTTCAAGTTATCCAAGATCAAATTTGACTGCTTAACTATGAGGACAGAAATAAATTGTTCATGGGTGCTAATTCCATCCTCTTAGTCTCTCTACACTCCATTTGCAAAGAATCCAAATACTCTTGGTGTATGATGAGTTCTAAACAGACACATAATAAAGTACTGATATTTTACTTTACAAGTAACAAAAACTTTCATTACAGCATTTTTTGCCATACAGATATCAATCCAATAAAGATACTGAAATGTTTTTGTAATTGTTCACTGCACAGTACTAAGAGGTTAATTTACATTTTTCTGTTTCCTTTTCAGTTTTTCCACAGAAACAGTTTTTATTAAGACTTACTTGCTCCTGTTCATCTTAACTCTTCTAACAATACTTTTCCAGGTGAAAAAATACTTTTTCATGCTAGAAGCAAGGAAAACAATTACTTATGTATAGTAAATCTATAACCCCAGTTTCTTATTCTTCTTATACAGGTTTTTTTATAGAATGGGCTTTAACTTTTTAACATATTGTCACTTTCTGTAGTCCTGACAGTTCATTAAATCTTGCCCGTGCTGGAACTAGGAAGGATACCAAGCAAACCTGATTAATCCTGTCTCTGCCATGAAACCTCTCTGGCTTCTCTGCATACCCTCTTAAGGATAAAGACCTGACTTCCAAACTTTGAGAAACAGAGTTAGGAAACAAGGACACATCTACAAGAGACATTTTACTGTGCAGTAGAGCTAATTACTGTGCAGTAAATGTCACCATGTACACGTGCTGACCCTTACTGCACAGTAATTTCTTCTACTCAGCAGTTAATTTGCTATCTGCAAATGCAAGCAGCAAATTAACTGCTGAGTAATTACTGAGCAACAGTGCATGTGCAGATGGCCGACTGGGAGAAAATTGCTCTTGGTCAACTAAATGACAGGGGGCAGGAGATTACTTCCTGTCCTCAGGTGCTGCCCACTGTCAGGGCAGGCTCTGCCACTGGAGCCCCGGTGAAGACAATGCCCCCCAGCTCTGGCACCAGGGAGCTCCCAGCCCCCACTCTGCTATTGTGGAGCAGTGGCTGAAACTGGGGCTGGGAACAAGCTCCCAGCCTGTTCCTCATCCCCACTCCACAATCGCAGAGCAGGGGCCAGGAGCTCCCTGCAAAGGAAGAGTTCCCCACCCAGCCTGGAGCTGGCTGGGGCCTACTCAACTGGGACAGTTCCTGGACAGCCCCAGGCTGTGCAGAGAAGTCCGCACATGCAGCCTGGAGGTGGCTGGGGACTGTCCTGTGAAACCAGGTGTTGAGGTGACATGGTATCAAGGAATGGGACAATGCTATCTCAAAGACTTGGTGCCAAGGTTGAAGGACAGTCTGAATGATTTGTCAAGAAAGAATATGCAGTTTTATCTCACATACTTTTCTTGTTGGGGGCTTGAAGGATCAAGAAATGTTGCACTTTTTCAGCATGTGGGACTCACTGAAGACTTCGTGGGAAATAGCTTTGAAATTCCAGTAAGTTAAGTGAAGGAATCACAGCAGCAATGAGAGGCAAAAGTTGCAAAACAGAAGCTCAAAATGAGAACAACAAAGTTCTGCATAAAGGCAACAGGCTACAAAAAATGGTGGTTTCACATTACCTAGTCACAAAGGAAAATGGGGGAATGAGGCCAGAGCCTTCCAAAGCACGAAGAGAAACAAAAAGAGAAATAAAAGAACAAATATTAAGAAAATGATTGAAAAAACAAAACGAACAAGCTGAAAAAGGTAAATATGGGTCAATCACATAGGCCACAAAAACTAGTTGATGAGGAGCTAATATAACTGAGCAAAGAAGTTTTGTCCCCTCAGTGTGACGGGAGGAGAGAGTCAAGGATGAGGCATGGGGCACTCACAAAGAGGTACTGCTAAGCTAAAAAAAAGTCTCCATCGAAGGCTCAGGGGCTGAGCATATATCAAAATGTGTGTGTGGACAACTATTTAAAGTAGTAAAATACTACTTTGTGAAATAAAAAATTATTGGAAAACTGGTAGGCATGTTGCATCATGAAGGTACAGGCAGTCCTCAACTTACAACGTTTTGAGTTACAACAAACAGCACTTACAACGTTTATAAATAGACACCCTGCTTTGACTTTGACATCAGTTTCAACTTTACAATGCTTGATCCAACACGATGCTACATCAGTGAACAAGTTTGCTGCAGCAACCATCTCCCTGGAGACCATCTGTCCAAACTTCCTTCGACACTTCCTTTAAGAAAGCAGACAAGACTCCAGAAAACCCCGCAGTCAAGATTCCTGGGAAGACTCCACCCAAGAGCCCTTCAAAAAGTCCAGCAAATTCACCTCAAAGAAATTCTTCCAAATAAATGATTGCTATTTACAATATAAATTATGTAGCTTTATTACTCATCTATAATTGATTGATGTGCCCGTCTCCTCTCGATTGTTTGTTCTCGTACCGCCTTTGCCCGAGCCACTGACCTTGCTCGCCAGAGACCTTCATGTAGCCCCCAGAGGGTTCCTCGGCTACTTTCAAGGTGACCCCCAAACTCGCCTGCCATGACTTTGAATGGTCCTTCAGTGAAGGGGGTCCCCTTTGAGGATGCCTCCAGAGCTGTCATGCATCCCAGCGGATGTTCACGGGGCTCCAACCTCCCCTATACCCTAGCCATGCGCCACCCTTTGAGACGAGCCTGCGAATCTTTTGCGGCTACCCCTAATGATGTCTTCCCCAGTTGCCACGTCCCCTCTTGCAGATGAGCAACCTGGGCCTTGGCCAAACCCAGAGGGTCTGGTGACTCTTGGCCTTCCGGCTTGTCCTCTTCGACACCCTGAGCATTCTATGTCTGATGCTGTTGGCCCTCACTGCGTCTTCATGTGGTTCCTTTCTCACCCTTGGATGAAGTCCTGACTCCCCTAGCCTGGTGCTAAGAGCTCTGCTAATCTGCTCTTGCCAGGGAACTGAAATAGATAATCCCTAAAAGGGGAACACAATCGATACCCTCACCATAAACCCTTTTCCCCGAAATGACCCAGCGTCAAACAAGTTACTGAAACTAACAACGTGACTACCAGGGAAGCATGATAAAAGGAAGAAGAAAAGGAAGAGAAGCACCCACGGGGACTGTCCCATGCTCCCCTAGCCCCTAATGCCCCTAGGCTAGCACACCCTCTGGGTCGGGGTCCATACCTTCACCCCAGCCAGAGTCCCTTTCCCCTTCCCTCCAGAATCCACCTCCACCCGGGAGCAGCGGCGCCCGTTGCCTTTGATGGGAGCTCCCACGCTGGCTTTTGCTGTAGCTGCTGCTGACTTCTCTGGTGGTTCCTCTGATTCCCTGCCGGTCTTCTCCGGCACGTGGATCTCTCGCAGCTCCTGCTGCCGCAGACTCTGCCAGCCTTCCTGCCAGCTCCTTTGATCCCTGCCAGCCCTCCCCGGCTCGGGGATCTCCTGCAGCTCCAGCTGCCGCCACTGCCAGTCTCCCTGCTGGCTCCTTTGATCCCTGCCGGTCTTCCCCGGCTCAGGGATCTCCTACAGCTCCAGCTGCCGCCACCATTGCTACCAATCGCAGCGGCTGGATGCTCTCCACCCCACAGTTTCCCGCCACTCCTCCGGTCCTCGGTGTCCTCCCTTCCGCACTTCCAGGGCTGATTTTTATCTTTACCGGGTGGCATCTCTCCATGATGTCACCCGGCCCCAGATGTAGATGGGCACGGCTGATAAACCGTGCAGGTGGTTTTCCACTGCACGCTTCCTAGCTCCTCCAGACCCTTGCAATAGGTATGTTTTCTTCTTTTACTTTGGTCTGGGGTTTGCCTCTGAATGAGGCTTCCCCCTTATCTGGTCCTATGCCCCTGGGACAATTGAGTACAAAATTCTGGGTCATTTTTGGTGAAAATAGGGTATTGGGCTTTGGTTCAGGAACCAATCCCCCATTTATAACATTGTACCCTATGGGAAAATTGGTTCCGAGTTACAACATTTCGACTTAAGATGCAGTTTTCAGGAACCAATTGTGTCATAAGTCTGAGGACTGCCTGTATTAGCAAATTACTCAATTTTAACACATTAATTTTAAAATAATATTTTTCTCTCTTACCGGGCATTGGAAAATATATTAAAACTGTGTAACATATAATAAATCTGTCTTTCACAGAGCCATTCTGCTACAGGTATCATTTCTGTTTCTTCTGCTCTATCTCTTGCAATAAACTAGAAAAAATTAAATGAGAAGAAATAATATGGCTCTTCTATAACAGTAACTGAAGAAGCATTTCTGAGACAATATGCAGGTTTTACTATTGCAGTTCATGTTGTAAAAACACTATGTAAGCTGGCAACTTACCATTTCATTAGCCTCTTGCTCTAATAAAAAAATCTGCTTAATAATCTGAAATCCACAAATTGTGAGACATGCAGCAGTACAGCCCAGATAAGTACCAGGGGGCCTTTAGGCATCAGAGTTGGGGGGTGGGCACCAAAGGCACCATTCAGAGGTCTTAAGTGCCTCTATATTAATGCTAGGAGCATGGGAAACAAGCAGGAAGAACTCACACTCCTGCTTGCAAACAGTAACTTTGATTTCGTGGAGCTAATGGAAACCTACCCATGACTAGGCGGTACATTTTGGGGGCTATGGGTTGTACAGATGCAGTACCTTGCTCTTGTCTGCAATGAATTCTATCCTATTCTCATCGGCCCACCTCTGTAACCTGTCTAGATCTAGCTGGATTCTGTCCCTCCCCTCCAGTGTGTCCACCTCACTCCACATCTTAGTGATGTCAGTGAATTTGGACAGCGTGCATTCCACATCCACATCCAGATCGCTGATAAAAATGTTGAATAGTACAGGCCCCAGGACTGAGCCCTGGGGGACTTCACTGCCCACATCTCTCCAGGTCAAAAATGACCCATCCACCACTACTTTCTGGGTGCAACCATCTAGTCAATTTGTCACCCATCTGACTGTGTAGGCATCAATGCCACAGTCACCTAGTTTTGTTTTTTTTTTTAAAGAGAATGTGGTTGGAAACCGTGTCAAAGGCCTTCTTCAAGTCCAGGAAGATGACATCCACTCTGACACCCTCGTCCCGGGACTTTGTGACCTGATCATAAAAAGAAACCAGGTTAGTCAGGCAGGACCTGCCCTCAGTGAACCCATGTTGGTTGCCCCTGAGCATTACCACCCCTGATGGGCCCTTGCAGATGTGTTCCTTAATAATTTTCTCAAAGGTCTTCCCAAGGACCAAGGTAAGGCTGACTGGCCTATAATTGCTGGGGTCCTCCTTTCTTCCCTTCTTGTAAATGGGGACCACACTGGTCCTTTCTAATCCTCTGGTACCTGGCCAGTGCCACACAAGTGTTCATAGAGCCGTGCCAGGGAACTGGCAGGGTCCACTATGACCCCCGCCAATTCCCTCAGCACCCTCAGGTGAAGACCATCCGGACCTACTGATTTAAACACATCCAGCCCCTCCAAAAATTCCCTATCTAGGTCGTCCCTGACCCTAGGCATGGCAGTGCCTCCCCTGGGTCTGTCCACAATTGTAGTGGGGGAGATGTCCTGGTCCCTGTTCAGGAATACGAAGGCGAAGAATTTGTTAAAGAGGTCAGCTTTTCTGTTTGCTGCAATCACCAGATTGCCAAGCCTATCCTGCAGGGGCCCCACATTACCCAGTGCCGCCTTCTTACTTCATATGCATTTGAAAAAGGACTTTTTATTATCTTTAATTCTGGTCGCTAGCCCTAGTTCCATCTCTGCCTAGGCCTTCCTAACAGCCTCCCTGCAGACCTGAGCAATGGAGGTATAATCCTCCTTCATGACAGCCCTTTGCTTCCACTGCTTGTACCTCCTTTTTTTGCCCTCAGGTATACCTGGATGCCTTTGCTGAGCCATGGGGGCTCCTTAGCACTCCTGCCCCCCTTGGTGCGCATTGGGACTGACTCCCTTTGAGCTCAAAGGATTGTCTCCTTGAGGAACAATCACCCGTCTTGGACTCCCATCTCATTGAAGCTCCGAGACCCCAATGCCACTCCTACTGACCTTCTTAGCTTACAGAAGTCAGTCCTCCTGAAGTCAAGGACCTCTGCCTTGCTACTTGCTTTCACCACCCTGCGCTGGATAGTAAATTCCAGCAGGCAACGATCACTGTCACGCAGGTGGTCGAATACCTGCAGACCCCTCACCAGGTTGTTGCCTGTGGCAAGGACCAAATCCAGCAAGACATTTCCCCTGGTGGGACTAGGCACCTCCTGGGTTAGGTGGAGGTCCTGTATCCTGGCTAGGAACCTACGTGAGCGGTTGGACATACTCCTCCCAGAGATGTCTGGGTAGTTTAGGTCACCCATGACAACCACATCCCTTGACTTTACAGCCTCCATGAGCTGACCTGAGAATTCCAGGTCCAGCTCGTCCCCCTGGTGAGGCAATGTGTAGTAGACATCCACTATCAAGTCCCTTTCCCCACACCCCCCTTGCATTCTTACCCAAAGCGCCTCATTATGCCCCTCCTCTGACTCCATTCTGATCACTGAGGACGTGTATTGCTTTTTGACGTATAGCACTACACCCCCATCTTTTTCCTGCTCTGTCTCGCCTGTACAGCCTGTATCCCTTGATGTCCACTGCCCAGCCATGGATAGAATCCCACCAGGTTTCCATGAGCCCCACTAGGTCTGGGTTTTTGCTAGCTAGCAGAAAGGTGAGTTCCTCTTGCTTTTTCCCCGTGCTTCGAGCATTTGTGGAGGCATTTGAGGCCTCCTGTAGGTGCCCGTGCCACCCTCCTTGTTTCTAAGCCTGCCCTGGTTAACAGAAGTTAACAGAAGGATCTAAGTTAATTTGTCTTCTGTTATATCTACTGCACTAGAGGCCCAGGGCTCTGGATCCAAAAAAACAAGGCTACTTCCACAGCAAAAAAGACCCAGCTTTATTAGGTCAAAGCCAGTAGGAGTCTCATCACTTTATATGTCTAGTCCCAGCATCAGATAGATTGTATAGCATTTGTGCAAGTTAGATAAATAGTCTTTCTGCTTTCACATATACAACTGTAATTGTAAAAGGGATATGATGGGATCATAAATGGAAGGCAAGGTGGTACTTCAGTGAAAATCTATGGTCCATGCAATGAAAAACTTTCAGAAGATCTGAGTTACAATTACCACTAAATGTTGCTGCTGAAAGATCTGTTACCTTGGAAACAAATGAAGCTGTAACAGTCCAGTATTCTTTAGAATGCCTAGCTGTGTTTGCGGAAACAACCTGTAGATCATACGGATTATAAGGAGCTTCAGGGTTATCCCTTCCTCTGCGGAGACAATATACATATTCTCCAGAATCTTTCAGCAATAAAGGTCTCTGACAATAGAGAAAATACATAATTATGTTACAGTATAATTCATATCCTAAATCATTTTTCAAAATATCATATATATTAATTATATACCTTGCCATAAAAATAAAAGAGATAAAATAAATACAAGTACCAAGCTGTTCTAATAAACAAACTGGTGAACAATAATATCAGGATTACTTAGAAGATTAAATTTACCTGATCTTCTACCATGAAAATCTTCTCATAAGCTCAGTCCAAACAGTCATTTTTCTACTTCACCAAAGGAAAGGTTTTAAATATAAAAACTGTCTTCCTTAATGAGGAAATGGTCTTGAAGTTAGGACACAGTGGGCGTATCTACATGAAACATTTTACTCAAGATTAGAGCAAATTACTGCGCAGTAAGCATCACTGTCTACCCATGTAGATGCTTACTGCACAGTAATTTGCTCTAATCAACAGCAAACTTGCTACCTGTCAATACAAGTAGCAAAGTTACTCACAATTACTTACTACACTGTATGGCACGTGTAGACAACCAATCGGGAGCAAACTTGCTCCCAGTCAGCCAGGCAGCAGGGGGTGGAAGACCTGTCCCCCAGAGCTGCCTGCTGCCAGGACACTGGAGCCCAGGAGGAGACAATGTCCCCATGCCCCAGCAGCAGGGAGCTCCCAGCCCCCGCTCAATTGTGGAGCAGGGGCTGAGGAGATTGTTCCCAGCCACAGCTCTGTAATTGCAAAGCAGGGGCTGGGAACAGACTACCCAGCCCCCACCCCAGGATCACGGAGTAGGGGCTGGAAACAACTCCCTAGCTCCTGCTCCGAAATCATGGAACAGGGGCTGGAAGCTGTCCAGGTCAGGGGCAGGTCCCAGCCCCATGCCCTGATCGGGTGATTGAGCTGCAGGGCTTGGAAAGAGTTGCAGGGAAGGGATAGGTCTCAGGCCCCTGTCATGATCTGCCAGTGCAGCTAGCATTGAGCCCCCAGCTGGGCCCCTGGGGGGTGGGGTGTCACAGCTAGCTCTCCCACCAGTGGATTAGGGCAGGGGGCTGAGACCTACCCCTCCCCTGCAGCTCTTTCAAAGTCCCCTGCATCTGGGAGCAAAGTCCCCTGGATCAAGGAGCCAGGGCCAGGAGCTCCCTGCTGCCAGGGCAGGGGGACTTGTCCCCACCTGGACTCCAGTGGTGGAGCCCACCCCAGCAGCAGGCAATCCCCTGGGGGCAGGGAGAAATCTCCCAGGCCCTGCCAGGAGACAGCTGTCTCCTGGCCCCATGCTCCCTGCCAGCCCTTAACCTAGCACCCAGGGGGAACCTAGAGCACTCCCTGCCCACTGCACGGGGCCAGTACAGGACCAGAGAGGTTGGGAGCAGACTGCTGCCAAAGCTGCAGATCTGCTCCCACATCCCTACATATGTAGACACCTGCCTGGGGTGGGTTTACTTTAGAGTAATTTATTGTAGAGTAAACCCACCTCAGAGCAAATGTACATGTACATGTACCCAGTGACTGCCAGTCAGGAAACCTGTTCCTAACTGTAATTCCTAACCTGTTCCTAATTCTATTTCCAACTGCAATTTCTTGAGAATGTTGATAAAGTGACTAATTTTTCAGTGCCTCAATGTCCTCATCTGTAAAATAACGGTAACAATCCATATTAACTTCACTGAAGCTGAAGAACAGAAGAATGTCACAGGTGTTATTTAGATTCTAAATATCTCTAGTATTAAGTTGTTTATTATAAAGAATTAAAGGTTGGGGTTGGTACTCTATGGTCTGCAGGCTAGATCTGGCCCACAAAGAGGTCTGAGGTCCAGCACAGGGGCTCAGTAGCACAGAGCTGCATCATGCTATCTATTCCCTGCATAGCACTCTCCTCTCCCATGGAGCCTGCTGTTCTGCCACTTCTGTGCCTACCCTTGCTGCAGAGAGGATGGAAATCTGCAGAGAGGCTCAGAATGTGTAAATGCTTACTCTGCAGTAATTTGCTCTAATCAAAAGTAAATTTGCTACCTGTAAATACAAGTAGCAAATTTACTCACAGTTATTTACTGCGCTGTATGGCACGTGTAGACAGCTAAACAAGAGCAAACTTTTAGTCACATGTCACTTTCACAGTGCAAAGTTCAACTTAAAAAAAAAGAAAAAAAGAATTACCCCAAGTGCAAGCTTCTGAATTTTAGTCATCTTAGCCGCTTTAGATGAAAATCGACGTGGCAATAATTCTGTCTGCCAGCCAAGTTTGCTTCTCAGCCACAAAATATGCTTTATCACATCATCATCAACTGGTTCTGGTGCATATTGGGGTGGGGTAGAGGGGAATCAAGACATTTTTAAAGGAATGTTTTAACCTGCTTTAAAAGATACATTCAATATTTGTTAAGATAAAGTACAGTTAAAGAAAAAACCCAGGAAGAACCTCACTGAAAATACCTATAAATTAATCTAAACTTTCATTATAACAATTGATAGGTTAAAGAGTCTATATAATTAATTAAAAGTATTAGTAATCCTGGTGTAAAGGTGATTCAGTTATCTCCTATAATTTCTGATAGCATTGGAGTGATGTTGTAGACATGATGAACCAGGACATATGCAAGATGCAAGGATTTTTGTGAGCAATGTTTTTTATTGGACCACCTGTAGGGTTGGGAGAGATTTAGACAAGCTCTCAAGTATAAGGCATCCTTCCTTTCAAAGAACTATGATGAAAGGGTGCCTTGTACCTGAATGCTTGTCTAACTCTCTCCCAACGTTGCAGCCTGTCCACTAAAAGATATTACCCACAAAAATAATTACCTCTATTATATTTTTGCTCGTTAATTTCACATACAATAAGATTACCATTAGAAACACACAAACGCAGGACTAGTTAAAGCACAGCTTCATAATATCTTGTAGGAATCATGAACTGCTAACATACAACAAAAACTGAAGGATAATTCTGAGTTAGATAAAGCCAAAAGCATTCACTACTCTACACTAATGTGAGGTGTAGCAACATAGGTTAGTGTGTTTTGTGGTGTACGCCATGATGGAACTATAGGTAATGTCTTCTGGAAAACCAGGTGAGTAACAGATCAACCTTTTACTCATTCACCAGAACTGCAACAGGAACTAGACAGTTCTGTACCCTTTCTCCTATGGAGACTGTTGCTGAACACTGATGGTAGGACAAGCCTATGCTTATTGCTCTGAAGCTATTCAGATATTGCTACTACAGCAATGAAAACAAGCTAACAGTTATAACCTGTGCAAGGTTTAAAAAGCTTCAGAAAGGTCAACCTTTGTCTCCATATCCATCTTCAGAAAATGTCAGTCCAGTCCTAGAAAACTAGTCCAGTGATTGTTCAACCTCCAGCACATGGAGCCATGTCATCCTGCCCACAGGGCTCACCACTGGTCCTAGAAATTTGGTGGTGGGGAGCAGTGGAAAATGTTAATTCCAGCAGCTCTGGAAGTGGTTCTGGAAGCAGCTCTGGAAGCCAAAGCAATTAATTCTGTTACTAGTCCCCCAGTGCCAAGTTTCCAGACATGGAGGGAGCCTCACAGGCCAAATGACATGGCCCATCACACAAGCATATGGGGTCAGCAGATCGGCAGATTTGGCATGCAGAGTCAAGCCAGCAACAGCTAGGCCAGTGCACTGGATCAATCCCTCATGTTGACCCCACACTGGACCCAGCCCACAGACCAATTCCACCCACAGGGGGGTCCTATTTTTCCTTTTAATATATGCAAGGAAACTGCAGAAGGAACAGCTTGACTTATTTATTAATTTAATGCACACTCACACATACACACACACTTCCTTGAACCATTTTTCTCAAGCTATACCTTTTTAAATAAATAATGAGTATCTGATGCTTTCCTTAAATATATTATTGTATTTAGAGTATCAGCATTTTTTCTTTTGATGAATCAATCAAATTCCCCAATGAATAAATACAGAGAAATTATTATCCTTTAAGTATATTATATATTTATGATCAGATATTAGCTTAAGAGTGAACTCCACTAAAGCCCTTTCTTGTATTCCTTGAATTTTTTAATTAAGTACATACAAAACTGTTTTGACAGCTATTATTGTACAATGATTAGTATTTTATTTCGTATGCATTACAGTTTTATCAGTATGCACGCAATGTTCTGTAATAATTAAACAATTAAACAGACCTGGCAATGCATTTCTGTGCAAATATTTCTTGCTTTGAATGGCAAAAATACCTCTGGTCAGAATGCCCTTTTCATGCTCAATATAGTTAAATGGAATTCAGAGTAAAAATATTTGGGTTCTTCTCTTGTGTGACCTCTGTTTTTGTACTGGGGATAATACCCACTTTACATGGGTGTGGAAACACTCCTAAAGCAGTGGACAAAAAACCTCTACTTTGCACTTAATTTCCCACTTGAAACCCTGGAACTGATTTTCAGATCCAATTTGGATATGCAAAATAAACAACCCTCTTGCTTGGAATGCCTGCCCCATCTTCTGGTAGCTCTGATTTATCGCCAATATCAAAATAAGAGAAATAGAGAAGTTGTCTTAAAAATCATTTTGCACAATCCCAGTCCTTAGATGCACCGTGGATTTCTTGACAGCAGCACCAGATCAAAGCACAGATGACTTCAGTAAGGGGACTCAGAACTTCCAGTGATCAATCCATTAGTTGCTACTACTCAAGTAAATATATCTACACACAGAGGGAGATCTAGGATTTTGAAGAAGGGTGTGAAGATGGGGCAGCGCATCAGAACATAGAACACAGCATGCATTTTTATCCAGTTTAAGAGAAACTAGAAGCTTTACTAATATGCTCAAGGAGGGGGGCAGCACTATTTTATCAGTTTAAGACAAAGCAAAAACAAGTACAGTTACAGTATAACCTCATAAATCTGGTACTCAACATTTCAAAATACTCAAAAATCTAGCACTTTTTAAAAATACACTACATTAGCCGGTCCTGTGCAGCAGCTGCATGCGGAACAGGGATGGCAGATGGCAGCGGAAGCTGCTATGTGCAAGCTTGCAAGCTCCCCCTCCACATCCAGGGGGTAGGGGTAGTGGTGGGTGGTCGAAGAGCAGCGGCCATACAGGGAGCAGCCACATGGGGTGGTGGATGGCGGCAGCAGACACTGCATGCAAGCTTCCCCCTCCACATCCAGAGGGGAAAGCTTTTTTATGTTTCAAAAATCCAGAATTTCCAAATTTCTGGCAGATGCTAGGTCCCAAGGATGCTGGATTTATGAGGTTAAACTGTATTAGAATATACTTTAATTTGCTACATTAAGTTTTAAAACATTCAACAAATAAGGCAAAAATAGTAAAAAATACAGTGTTTTGAACCTGGAGCTATCCAAATTAATTTCCCAAGGGAAATACCATAAAACACAGGTATTGTGCACTAGCTTCTCTCACTATATGGGCAAGATCCTGCATTCTTTGAACACACCAATCTGACCTTCATTTTTGGAGTACAAGAAGTACAAAATTGGGCTCTAGTTTCTGATTTCCCAACCATCCTATTTCAACATTGGCAAACTGTGCTAATCTCCTCATGGAGGTTATTTATATGGCACCTCCGAAATCTTAAATCAGCTACTTTTTGAACGATCAGAACTCTAAAAGCCAATATAAGAGCCTAGCAGGTTTAATTTTTTTAAATAAACCTGGCAGGTTTAATTTTTTTAATATATGAAAATTACCTACATATTTTTAATTCTAAGTAAATTAACTTATGGCCTGAAACCAAGAATGGAAAATTTCCAAAAGAAAGGTGAAAGGGAATTTGGAGGCAAAAGTTACAAGTCACTGAAAAAAAAATCTTAAAATACCATCTTTCTTGAACTGAAACACAGGAGTTTTTTAAATCAAATGTGCATTGCTGATCCCATAAAAAACAGATGGGCAAATTCTGCTCTATTGTATCAATGTAAACCTGGAATAATTCTACTGGTTTTTGTGGCATAACAAGAGCATAATTTGCTTCTATTTCTAAGATTTACATACCTGTTCTATCATAAGAGTACATCTTTGCCCTGACAGTTTTACTATGTGATGTTCCAGCTTTCTGTTGTTTACAAATCTTTTCATGACAACTTGGTTCTGAAACAACTGTTTGAATATCAGTCTCATTATCATCTGTAAGAAGCAGTTTAAATAGACAATCAATTTGCTACTGAAAGTAGATTATGGCAGTCATTTTTGTACACAAACATTATTCTAAAGCTTTGTTCGTCTTCCTAAGAAAAAGTTTCTATTGTACAGTTAATATATATTCTTCACATTTATGACAATATTTATAAAATTTGTATCTTTTAAAAGAGAATTCTAATAATTTCAATGCATTTTA
This sequence comes from Gavialis gangeticus, assembly GCF_001723915.1. NCBI lineage: Eukaryota > Metazoa > Chordata > Crocodylia > Gavialidae > Gavialis > Gavialis gangeticus. Next base: position 172,974,644 of record NW_017729022.1, on the reverse strand, counting down.
AAGCAGTTTATGTAAAATCCAGCTCCTATCAATTACAAGCAAAAAAAATGTGTTTAAAAAATATCAATATAGATTTCACCTCCAAAGAAGTGCAATAGAAGTCAAAATATTAATTATTTTACCTAGTTTGGTTTTCACAAAAATAGACAATTACACATTGTTTTCTAATTCTTTCCTCTTCATTTAATCTTATCATATTTGATTATACTTGCATCAGTGGGAATGTTGCTTCTACTTGAACAAAAATGGACCATTAAGGCTTAACTTTTTCACTTTCACTGACAATCAAGGAAATACTACAAGACACCCCCAATTCTGCAAAGCTCTCAGACTTATAATTGAGTTCATTATAGTAAGCATAAGAAGTCAATCAGACTTAAGCACATGTATGAAGTTAAGCATGTGCTTCAGTGCTTTATTATATCACTGCATCATGGAGGCTGCCCACAATGCCTTCAAACCCATTGCACTGTACTGCTCAGAACAGACTGCCTCCCAAATGAAGCTATAGAACTGTAACCTGACTAATTAGCTTGTGTACAGGGCAACTGGCATCATGACTCAGCAGTGGTAATTAGCCCACTTCACACCATGCAGAGACTATAGCACTTCCCAGTGCACTGCTACCACTGGAGACAGTAAGCTTATTACATAGATATAGCCAGTGTCATTCCCACAGGTTTATTTTATTTACAGAAATGTCTGCTATAGACCAATAGTTCTGAACCTTTTTAGACTAACAACGGCCCTTGGAAAATACCAGCACTTAGTTTTCACTCAGTTTTGACTACAGAAAAATAATAGAACAATTAATCTGTTGCAAAGAACTCAAAAAGATCACAAGAGGTCTGCATGCTTTTAACACTATGAATTCTTATTTGAAATCACTGGGTTTATCTTGTGAATCATATTTGTACACCTAACAACACTACTATTGCATGGCCCCACAAAGGATCCCAGGGTGCCATGGCATCCTGGTTGAGAATCACAGCTAGAGACCAGGGCTATCCAACTTCTAAGCAGCCAGGGGCCACAAAATAAGTACTATTTTGACAGAAAACAGGTATGTTATAAGCAGTGCACTGCGCCACATAAAAAGCTCAGTCAGACTTCAGTGCAAAAAGCAAATAATAAGTTAGAACATGTTTGCAGGTGAATAAGAAAACTTCTGGTTTGTGATCTTTTAGTGCATTCCTATCAGCATAAGAACTCTTTAAAGCACATCTATAAATGTATAAAGAATATATAAGATTTTCTCCTTTCCCCTGTCTGTCACTTTAAGACCCATTTATTGTACTTTCCTTCAGCATGTCTAGTAGAAGCAGCTGACGTGCCAGTGACGTAATTGATTCCTTTACAAACAGGAATCCTGGAAAGCTTCTTTCCCATCTCACTCTTCAACCCTAAAGATATCATTTTTGTCATGCTCCTCTTTTGATCCATTAGCAGCTTGGACTCAGACACTTCAATAGGCTGACAAAGAATTATATCTTTTCCATCTTCATGTTTTCTTGAGAGTCTAAAATTGAACAAGATTTTTTTTGAAAGAATAATTGAATATTCAATCAAGTAGGGAAAGAAAAGAATAAATAAACTAAAAGAAATCACTTGCATAATGATTCACGTTTTATAATTAAGACACAAACTACTCCTTGGCATGAAATGAAAGGGCAATTTCATGCAAAAGGAATGTGCAATTTGGAGGGGAATGAAAAACAGAAACTGTAGTCCTTTAACAATGTAAAGATTATGGGCTATATCTACACCGATGTTAGATAGCACCTGTGATTTGGTTGTTAATCTTGAAGGTGACAGAGCTTTAAATTATCAATAAACATTGGTAAATTAAACTAAATACAGGTTTCGGAAACATCTGTCATCATCATTTGTTTTTAGTACCGTTCACAGTGTAACTGCTGTAGAAGTCCAAATAAGGCCCACTCCCCATTCTACAGGGTTTATAATCTAAAAATAATGTATTTAAATACTCTGTTCACCCATGGAAAGATCCAAAAGAAGAGTGAGGGGGTGTGTCTGCATCCCCTTTGGCTATGCAGAGTGCGCACAATATGCTCTTTGAGTTCCTGCTTGGTCAACATGGGATTCCTGCCAGAGCTCTCCCTGAGCAGGAAGCTCTCTGTGCTCACCAACTGGTTGACATCCTTTCCCATGCTGAATTCAGCTCCTGTGGGACTTTATCTCTTGTTGGAAATAGCAAGTACAACCCAAAGCTCCAAGTATAAAAACAGGCAGCTCCTCTTGAATAAAAACATTTACTGGGGCAAAAGACCACAGAGCAAAATGACTATTCCCCTCCAAAGGATTAAGCAGTCCAGCTTGCACAGCCCCAGTATGCTGGTTACATGCCCTGCCCCAATAGCTGGATTAAACAGAACTCTTGAATGACCCCTTATTTAAGCCCCCTCTTGAATTGTTGCAGCCAGCCCCAACAATGCTAACCCACTCAGGAAAGATACCTGGGGGGAAAAAAAGATTTCTGTACAAGGGATGGATTCTGCCCAGGGAAGAAAACTATATAAACACTTTTGTTGATGCTTTGTTAGGAAAGGGGAGGTGGGGCGGGGAGGAATTGACATTCCATAGATCACTAGTCACAGTGATCCTGTTTAGTTCATTTTCTCAAAGAGGGAAAGATATGACAGTTCTGGGTGTTCCTGTAATATCTGTTTTAATGTGTTCATGGTGCATTAGCTTATTCTTGTATACAGGTCAATGAGGTAAACTGAGGCATGGAACATTTTAACACCCTGAACATATTTAAAACAGATATAAAATCCATAGTCCATCACAATACATATAAGCTGCATTATATTTTGTGAAAATACAAGAAAATGGTTCAGAAGCTAGAGTAGACATTTGGCTTCAATTTCCTGCTCTGTGTCAGACTGTGTGACCCTAAGTCACTTAAATTCACTGTACCTAAAATCTGTGTACTCTAACATTTGCAAATTTCAAAATCCCTGTGTTTGCCAACAGTAGGGCTGCATAGTAAATGAATGAAAAAACAGGTATAAGAGGAACAAACACTAAGTTCATGCTGAGCTTGCCTTCATTTTAATTAATTATAACTTCACCATTAGCTGCACATAACTCAGTAATTAGAAACAGAAGGAAGAAATGTCATTAAAACACCTATTTCTTGACTGCTTATTGGTTTAACTCAGAGATGATTGTGTCCTTAAACCAGGACTGTCCACATGGCAGTCCACACGGTTCTAGAATTAGGAGGCAAATGTCCTTGCCGCTACTGTCCTTTCGCCATACCTCTTGCCTGCAGAAGTTGTGGAGTCTCCATCCTTGAAAACTTTCAAAAGCAGGTTAGACACTTGGCTGAGATGGTTTAGTCAGGGATGATCCTGCCCTCAGCAGGGGGCTGGACTAGATGACCTTATGACAGGGGTGGGCAATTATTTTGGGTGGAGGGCCACTCAAAAGTTTTGGCAAGCCATCAAGGGCTGCATGACAGGCAGCCAAGGGCAGATAAATATTAATTTTCTAAATTTTTTAGGGCCTCCACGGGCCAGATAAAATGGCCTGGCGGGCTGCATCCGGCCCGTGGGCCACATTTTGCCCACCCCTGCCTTATGTAGTCCCTTCCAGTCCTACTTTCCTATGATTTGAAGCATTACAAAGTGCCATGCTTTCCAGCCAGGAGACATGACAGGAAGCTGTGGCATTCTGCAGCTTCACTCTCCCAATCCTCCAAGGGAACAAGGAAAACAAGAGCAGATTCTGTAAGGACTCTCCTATGCACTCTGCCTTTGCTCTCCCAGAGCGCTCTACCACTAGACAATTACTACTGGCTAGAGAATGGAAACATGAAATATAATTTAATGGACCTAGTAATATTAAGGATAAAACTTGGGAGGAGAAAGATAAGTATTAAACTTTGTGTTCCATTTACAGTAAAGGAGAACATCTAGCAAAGTAGATTAGATGTCAGTTTATATGCTCCATAAAAATCCTGATCTCTCTGGGTCAGGATACAAGGGAGATCAGGAGAGAGAGACCTGATGGTGGGAGTCTACTAAAGGCCTCCCTCCCAAGGGGAGGAGAGTGATCAGGCATTCTCTGGGGAACAGACTGAGGCAGCTAACACTAGAGACATGATCGTCAGGGGTGACTTTAATTACCCTGACATCTGTTGGAAGGATCACTTGGCCACCTCTGGCAGGTCAGCCAACTTCTTGGCAACAACAGATAACATGCTTCTGATACAGGTTGTGCAAGGCCCTACCAGGGGTAAGGCAACTCTGGATCTAGTGCTGGCCAAAGGTGATGACATCATAGGTGACCTAAGGATTGGTGGTACTCTGGGAGCCAGTGATCATAACTGGGTTAGGTTCACCATCCACCATAAAACTGGGAAAGCAGACAGCAGAACAGAAGTCCTGGAATTCAAGAAGGGAGATTTTGCCAAACTCAAGAGGCTACTTGGAGAGGCCCTCTGCAACCAGCAACTGGACAACTCGGGAGTTCAGGAACGGTGGAGCTTCCTTAAGGAGGCAATTCTCACAGCCCAAAAACAGGCTATCCCCATGCGAGGAAAAAACAGGAAAGGAACCAAAAGACCCACATGGCTCAACAGCAATATTAAAAAGCTTCTGAAAAAGAAAAATGAAGCATATAAACAATGGGAGAATGACTCGGCAACCAGAGAAGAATACAACTGTATTGCAAGGGCCTGCAGATAGGAGACAAGGAAAGCCAAGGCAGGCATGGAGATCAAGATGGCAACCAGAATAAAAGACAACAAAAAGTCCTTCTACAGATGCATAGGGAGCAAGAAAAAGTCAGACTCCACTGTGGGACCCCTACTGAATGCTCAGGGGCAGCCCACAGTTGATGCCCACAAAAAAGCTGAGCTCCTAAATGTGTACTTCATGTCAGTATTCCTGAAATCAACCAGGGGCTGTTCAGCTGACCAGAGGCCCAGGGAACATGGGGAAGACAACAAACTACACAAAATCAGTCCCAAACAGGTGAGGGATCTCCTGCAACACTTGGATGTCTTCAAGTCTGCTGGGCACAACAACCTGTTCCCAAAAGTCCTGAAAGAACTGGCTGAACTAATAGCAGGACCACTGGCCAAGCTTTTTAGTGGAACTTGGGAGTGGTCCTGGATGACTGGAAGAGAGCCAATGTGGTGCCCATCTTCAAGAAAGGGAAGAGGGATGACCCTGCCAACTACAGGCCGGTCAATCTGACCTCAGTCCTGGGTAAAATCTTTGAAAATGTTATTAAAGGAGACCATCATTTGCAAGCTGGAAATGGATGGGGTGTTAAGTAATCAGCACAGCTTTGTCAAAGGTAGATCATGACTGACAAACCTTGTGTCCTTCTACGACCAGGTAACATGCCAACTGGATGAGGGACACATGGTGGACATGATTTACTTAGACTTCCGTAAAGCCTTTGATTCTGTTTCCCACGGGGTTCTCGCAAACAAGCTTGCAGGTACTGGACTTGACCAGTCTACAGTGAGGTGGGTGAACAATTGGCTTAAAGGCTGCTCCCAGAGGGTGGTAATTGATGGGATGGCCTCATCCTGGAAGGCCGTCTCCAGTGGACCTGTGCTTGGACCTGTGTTATTTAATATATTCATTAACAACTTGGATAAGGGGGTGGAAAGCTCAGTAACTAAGTTTGCGGATGATACCAAGCTGTGGAGAAATGCAGGCACACTGGAAGATAGGGTCAAGATCTAGGAGGACCTTGACAGGCTGGACTCACGGCCAAACTGGAATCAGTTGAGGTTTAACAGGGATAAGTGCAAAGTCCTTCATCTGGATAGGAAGAACCCTCACCACAAATACACAATGGGTGATGGCCCACTGGCTGGCACAGCATTTGAGCAAGACCTGGGGGTTACGATCAACCAGAAGATGAATATGAGCCAGCAGTGCGATGAGGTTGCCAGGAAAGCAAACAGAGCTCTGGCTTGCATCAGCCGATGTGTGTCCAATAGATCCAGGGAGGTACTCCTCCCTCTCTATTTGGCACTGGTGAGGCCTCAGCTGGAGTAGTGTATCCACTTTGGGGCACCACACTTTATGAAAGACATGGATAAGCTTGAAAGGGTACAAAGAAGAGCCACCTGCATGGTCAAAGGCATGGAGGATAGGTCCTATGAGGAGAGACTCAGGGAATTGGGCCTGTTCAGTTCAAGTAAGAAAAGGCTGAGAGGTAACTTGATAGTTGTGTACAAGTACATCAGGGGTGAACACCAACATTTGGGTGAGCAACTCTTCAGAAAGCCACCACAAAGGAGGATAAGGACCAATGGACACAAGCTTATAGAGGGTAAATTCAGGCTAGATATAAGGAAGAATTTCTTCTTTGTTAGGGTTGCCAGAATCTGGAACACACTTCCAGCAAAGGTGGTGCAGTCACCATCCTTGGAGGTGTTCAGGAGGAGGCTGAACAGGCACCTCATTGAGCTTGTCTGAGCCCAATAACTTCCTTCCCATGGCAGGGACTGGACTTGATGATCTTACAGGTCCCTTCCAGTTCTACAAGTCTATACAATCATAGAATCATAAATGAATATGGCATGCATTTTTCCCACCTTATCAGAATTATGCTATTTTGGGGCCAGATTGTTTACTTTTTACACTAGCACAAATGAAGAAAATACAACTGACATCAATAAAGTTACTCTGGAATTATATTTGTAGACACAAGATCAGAATCTAGACATGCATTTACACTTTGCTGGCATAGTCCTGAGTTATTAAATTTACCTTGAAACAAATTCAAACTTCCTAGAAATTAAGATAAGGAGTTAGATTTAATATTCTAGCATGTCCCTATCTATTTGAATTTTAAAAAGCATAAAATGAAGATATAATAGAAAAAATTAATTTTGCATACACATATTCAAAATCCATCTTTCCTTCTTTTACCGCTTTGTGTTTCATTACTGTGTTTTTTCTGTAAACTGCTGTGCGGAGTAAAGTAGCATTCTTCTCTGTTGAAGGTGGCTGGGAAGAAAAGGAAAGTAGAAACATTAATAAATACTGAACTGATCTTATACTGAAGTCAACTTAAAAGCTAGCAGTAAGACTTTCAAAAGTATGCACTGAATGCATCTATACATACACTTTAATGTGGAGCTAATTGGTCTACTCAGCAGTAAAGTATCATAGGACACGTCAACACATGCATTTGCTTCAGCCTAGATTTACTGTGCACTAAGCTACTGCACATTAAGGGTTTTTGGGTAGGTGTCTATTAGGGGTGAGCGAAGTAGACAATATAGTATTCGGATTTGCCCTGATTCAGAGGACAGTGATTAGATTCGCTGATTTGGATCACCATCCTAACTCAATTCAGTCAAATCTGAACCTAAAGGTTCAATTCTGATTCAAAGAATCAGCAATTTGGCCATAGACACAGCTTTAAATGTTTTTTCTACATACCTCGAGGTACCAGGCATGGCTCGTAAATGCTGAGATGGTGGGGTGGATGGAGCATCCCACAAGAGCTCAAAGAGGGCCCCCGCATGCTCAGCAGTGGACCCAGAAGTGGACTGGGAGTAGTTCCAGTCCACTTCTGGGTCTACCACCGAGCACATGGGGGGGATCCCCCACAAGCCCTGGCTTGGCAATCAGCTATGGGGGGACCCCGGGTACCCCCCAGACCCAGGAGACACCAGTTACTCAGCCAAGCTTGCTGGAGACGCCCCCCCGCCCCCCTTGCCCCACTCCCATGGGACGCTCCATCCTTCCCACCATCCCAGCATTCACAAGCTGCCTAGTATCTTGAGGTATGTAGAAAAAAATCATATAAAGCTATGTCTATGTTTGAATTGTCAATCTCTCCGAATCAAATTGGAGGCTGAATCAGGCCAAATATCCTCCAAATCAAATCAGCAACCGAAACTTCGCACAGCCCTAGTGTCTGGACATGTGGGACTTAGGGAGATTTGCTCCCAGTTGCCTGCAGCCCTGCAATGCACCCCTGCGGACACCAGGGGGAGCTCCAGGGTCCCCCCAGGTGCTAGCTCAGAGGTTGGCAGAGAAGGTTGAGCCAGGAAACAGCTGTCTTCTGACCCCAGCAAGGCTGCTTGCTGCTGGGGTAGGGACAATGTCCCCCTGCCCAGGCAGCAGGGAGTTCCTGGCCCTGGTTCCCCAATCAGGGGCATGAGGCTTGAAAAGAGCTGCAGGGGAGGGGCAGGTCCCAGCCCCCTGCCCTGATCCACCAGTGGGGCAGCTAGCTCACTTCTAGCTGCCCCACCAGCAAATGAGGGCAAGGGGCTGGGACCTGGCCCTCCCCTGCAGCTATTTCTAAGCCCTGTGCCTCGATCACCCAATCGGGCCACAAACTGGGACCTGCCCCTTACCACAACAGTTCCCAGCAAGCCCCTTATCTCCCAGCCTGGAAGCCACCTCCCAGGTCTCACACACCAGGCTTGAGTTTAGCTCTTGCATTCCATGTGGCCCACTCCATTTTCAGCACAGCTTAGACACCCA
>NW_017729022.1:172959247-172961149 GCF_001723915.1 Gavialis gangeticus | reverse complement strand
AGCCCCACAGTCACAGGGCACAGGCTGGAAGGCCCTTATCTGGAAGACCCTTACCCAACTGTGGGGTTTGGGGTGGGAGATAAGGATCTTCCAGCCTCAGCCCTGCAAGTACTAAATGCTAAATGTTTTATTGCCACATTTTATTTTTTCTCTTATTTTATATGGTATATAAAGTTCTCTTTCCTATTTTAGTTCCATGAAAGATATAAAATATATTTTTTTAAATTAGAACTACAAAACAAACAAAAAACAATCCTGATGAACACCCTGCAATCCAAGGCAATGATTTAAAAAATATAAATGAATTAAATCATTAAAATCAATAAAATTGTATGGCATGAACTCAGGACAAAAATACAGCAATTGAGTTTCAAATATCCAAAGTATTATCAGATAATTGAACCGTACTAATTTACACTAACAACTGAAAGATCTAAAATGAAGTAGTGATATTTACAAATAATTGTTTAAGTGAACAAACACAAAAAAAGGTCAGAATAATAAAAACTAAAATGTAATGCATTCATACATTTGCTAAATGCAGTTTAGTTTACATCATCATCATTCTTTTTCTTCTAATAAAACATATTGTTAAATACCGTGTAAAAGTAAGAAATAGGAAATGTCTCCATGGCTCTCTGCTTTGGAGACACCGAGAGGGTAAAGAGTAGTATAAAAGTTGGAGAGATTCTAATGTCATAGGTCTTTAACAAAAATAATTTATTCCATTAAAAACAACATTGAATTTCTCACCAGTGTGCTGCTGTCTCCATGAATGCTAAGAGCTTGTTCATGAATAATATACTTTCCTTCTACCATATGTGGTACTTCTGTGTTCTCAGGTCCCAGCTGGAGACGAGATGCCAGTTTTGTTTTTGGCACTATATTCTGTCTGTCCATGTGGGTTAGGTGACTGTGGTCCTAATGAAGAAAAACAGTTTCTAGGTATGAATCATCAAGTGATTACACCTCCATTATACTTTCATGATAAATTTTCCAAACACTTAGAAAGCATTGCATATATAAATCACAACCCAGTATAATACAGCTGTAAAAAAGGATAAGTCTTAGGGCAAGATATATGCTATAGAGACAAGGGTATTACCACCATTGTGCAAGGCATTTGTACAACCTCACTTTGAATACTGTGCAGTTTTGTGGTCACCGGTGTTCAAAACTGATTAACTTAAACTGGAACAAATACAAAGAAGGGACACTAAGATGGCCACGGGAATGGAGACCTTTTCTTATGAAAGATTAAAGGAACTGGCTTTCTTAGTTCAACAAAACTGAGATAAAGAGGGATCATATCTCATATCTCAATAAGTACATTCAGGGGATGACTATTAAGGGAAAGCTTGGGAGAAAATACTAGAAGAAAAGCTTTGGGAGCTGAAAAACAATACCAGCACAAGATCAAACGTCTGCAAACAAGTTAGAAATACATTTAGATTGGAAATAGATTTATAATTACTAGTGAAGGAAGTTTTGGAATGGTCTTGCAAGCTAAGGAGTATCAGAGGCAACCCTAATTCCCTTTAAGATTCAATTAGATAAATTTGCCGATGACACCAAACTCTGGGGCAAAGCATCCACACCTGAAGACAGGAGGGCGATCCAGGGTGACCTGGACAGGCACAGCAAATGGGCAGACGAGAACCTGATGCTGTTTAACACTGAAAAATGCAAGGTTCTCCACCTTGGGAGGAAAAATCTGCAGTATCCTTATAGGCTCAGCAGTGCTACACTGGTTAGCACTACAGAAGAAAGAGACTTGGGGGTCATCATTGACCGCAAGATGAACATGAGCCTTCAATGCGATGCTGCGGCTAGTAAAGACAGCCAAATGCTGGCCTGCATCCATAGATGCTTCTCAAATAAATCCCAGGATGTCATTCTCCC
>NW_017729022.1:172947337-172954247 GCF_001723915.1 Gavialis gangeticus | reverse complement strand
CTGCGTCCAGTTTTGGGCTCCACAATTCAAAAACTTTGTGGAGAAGCTTGAGAGAGTCCAGAGAGGAGCCGCTTGCAGGATCAGAGCTCAGGAAAACAGACCTTATGACAACAGGCTGAGCTATGGGGCTCTTTAGCCTGGAAAAGCACAGGCTCAGGGGTGACCAGATGGCCACCTATAAGTTTATCAGGGGTGACCACCAGTATTTGGGGGAACATTTGTTCACCAGAGCACCCTAAGGGATGACGAGGTTGAACGGTTATAAACTACTGCAAGACAGTTTCAGGCTGGACATAAGGACGAATTTCTTTGCTGTCCAAGTCCCCAAGGTCTGGAACAGTCTGCCATCGGAGGTGGTTCAAGCACCTACATTGAACACCTTCAGGAGCAAATTGGACGCTTATCTTGCTGGGATCCTATGACCCCAGCTGACTTCCTGCCCCTCGGGCAGGGGGCTGGACTCAATGATCTTCCAAGGTCCCTTCCAGGTGGAATCAATGAATTTAAGGAAGGAATGGTATGGTAGCACAGGAGCTCCAGCTCACCAATCAGTGTGTGTGGTGGAGAATCATGTGTCTGAGGTTGCCAGGTGTGGGAACAAAGGTAGTTCATGTATTGTGGCTTGGAGGTTTTGCTGGTCATCAGTTGGGGCTAGGAAGAATTTTTTCCCCCTTCTCATGACTAGGGTTACCATACATCTGGGTTTTCCAAAACATGTCCTCTTTTTGGGCCCTCCCATTTCTGTCCAGGCGGGTTTTAAAATATCAGCAAGTGTCCAGCATTTTGCTCTGCCTCTGCTTTCCCAGCTTGCCCTAACAAGGAGATGTTTGGGGCTGGGGGGAATAGGGCAGCTGCAGTGTGTATGTGTGCACGTGTGTGCTTGCTTGTGTGCATGCGCGTGCCAGCTCTGGGGCTGCAGCAAAGCAGGGAGGTGGGGGAGGGGTGGGAAGGGTACTTCAACAGCAGCAAGGAGCTGCATGGACAAGGGGGCCGTGGGTTGGTAATGAGGAGCACCAGCATGGTCTCGCGGCAGGGTAGTGTGGGTCAGGAGTGAGGAGCAGTAGCAGGGCACAGACATATCATTGCCCCACCCCCCAATCATATACACCCTCCCTCCCACAGGTGTCCTCTTCTTTGAAACCGGACATATGGCAACCCTAGGATTCATGACTCCTACTGGCTACTGGGAGGTCCATTTTCCTCTAGGGTACTAAGATATTGGACACAACTAAGTCCATAGGTTTTTGATTGGGGTGTGCTGATAGTCCTACCCTTTCTAAGAACTAAGAGGTTCCCTGGCTGGCAGTTCTGACTTTTCTGTTCAGGGTCATACCGACTGCCAAGTCTGGGGTTAGGAAAAAATATCTTCCCTAAATCTAACTGGCATGTACTGTGGAGTTTTTGTCTCTCTGTAGTATGGGGCACAGTCCTCATATCTTTCCAACGTATCCTAACCAATTACTTCCTTGTTGTTGCAGAGGTAGCATGTTGGTATTGACAAGGCACCAATTTCCCCTACTTTTACCTATGACCTATTACAAGATGTTTTGTTTTTCAGATACTGTTACTTGCAGGTCAGCGTGAGGGTTTCAAATGACTGTTTTGGAGATTCCCTGAGTTAATGACTCCTTGCAAATGCAGGGGACTGGATTCAAGACCAAAACAAGGCCTTTCATATCTTTGTAACTATTATTTTTGGCATCTATTCTAAGATTTTGCCTACTGCTTAAGTAAATTTAACAAGCCTGTAATTGCCTGGATCACTGCCCTTTTTTAAAAATAGTACTATACCACAGTTGACAGAGCTGTTGAAGATCTGTGTTCAAGACAGTTGCTATTTCATGTGCTGCCCCTTCATCCTTTCAGAGGCAAAGTATTTGTTCAGCTTTTGGTCCATGAGTCAACTGTCCTGGATCTCCACTGCACCTCCATCACAGAGCAGCCCCACTTCTTCTCTAGCCTCTACACTTCTTCCCTCCTGATTGTCTTTATACAGCCAAAGAAACTTTTGCCATTAGTTTTAGCATTCTTTGCAAAATCTAGCTCGTCTAATCTTTTAGCCATTCTTTCCTTCTTTCTACTTTCCTTTATCAGAGACAGATATTCCCCATAATTGATCAGCCCTGGGTTCCATTACTTGTACATCTTCTGCTGATTCTTAAATGGCCTGTAAGCGATTCCCTTTAGCCATTACGCCCTTCCCTTCTATTTTTAACCCTTACTTTGGATTCTGATATTTGCATTTTTCCCTTAAAATAATTCCAAACTGATTCTGCATCCAAGTCTCCCAGTTCTTTACTCTGGATTAACATGGGTAAATCTGAGACCAGCACTTTCCTCAGTGACAGCTACCTCACTATATAAAGACACTCTGTAATGGAGCCGCACTTATGTCTAGACCCGCTTACAGAGGATCAAGGAAAAACACATTTCTTTCTTAATCAATTTGGAATTTTTGTAAGCAGAGAAAAATACAGTAGGAAAAAAAAAATGAGGAATGTATGTTTCCTTCATCTTCAGCATTTTAGATGCCAGTAATTTACAATGCACATCTAATGGACTAAGATACAGTGATTGGTAATCTGCCATCATACACCCAGCAGATGGTAATAATTGCCAGACTCTTCTATTCTGAATAAGATTTTGAAATTAATGCTGTAGATTATGGTTCCATTATTTATATCCCATTATCAATCCCATTAACCATTCAGCTCCTCCCCATCAGTTTCATTTAAAAAATAAGAGACATATCATTCATTTGGATTTCTTATATACCACATTTTCAATAATTCAGCCAAACTGTCTTGTGCACAGAAAAATAATTTGTTTTAAATTTAGTTAAATGTGGTTATGTATGAAAAGACTAAAACGTAGACAAACAAAGATGCAAATGATTGTCCTGCAAACCATAGGAGTAAATTATAGTCTGCAGTCTGCAAGCAGTCTGCAAGCTCAACTCTTCCTGTTGGAAAGTATAGCAACCACCTCTTAACAGAAATGTAAGATAGAATATAGGGTTCTGTTACAAAAAAGAATGTAAGCACACACCTAAGTCTCATAAGCATGTGCTGAAGTCCCTTGTTAAATCTGGACTGTGTTTTTCAACAACACTCCTAAGATCAATTTACCTCGTCATTTTATAATCTAATGACTTGAAAATAATGGTAATTGTGCACAATGGGTTAGAGATGGAAATCCTTTCCAGCTATTAGAAGATGTTACAATCTCACTTTTTATGTATTCTAACAGCTTGACACAATTCCAGGAGGGAAATGTCATCAAACCTACACAAAGTGAACAGACAGAGGCCAGGTCTACACTACAAAATTTTACTGGTGTGGCTTGTTGTCAAAACCTTCCACAAAGACAGAAGTTATACAGTAATGACAAAAAAGTATGTTTACAGGTACAACACATGTTGCTTGAAAGGATGATTTAACAATACTAGCAGAACTTTTGCCAATATTAATTTCATGTGCCATAGAAAGTTTTGCCAATAGAGAGAAGCACATTTGAACCAGCTGCCTACAGAGCAAAGCTCTTTTAATTATCTCCATTCAGAGAAAAGAAAGTTTTCATACGTAGAGTCATTTTCTTATGATCTACATATGCACAGGTTTGTACTGATTTATTTAAAGTAATGAAAATCTCCAGTAGACATACTTTGGTATTGTTCCTCCAAACACTTATACGTTTAATTTTACCACCATAAGTACATGGTAAGAAATGACCAGACGAAGCTTATGTTGGTTTCAAGCACACTATCCCTTTTTACTTTAAAAGATAACCTGAACAGCCACATACCAAGTTTAAAATAATTTAAAAGTGCCTACATGCAAAGTTACTCCAAAACTGAGGACTATGTGCACATCAGAAACACATTACTAGTACAGAAATTCCAGTATATGGTGAAATGCAGAATTGTAAATGTAATTCATTATAGATGACTTACATTTCAGTCATTAAAACTGAATTTATCAATTTTGTAAGAGCCACCTTCAAAGGATCAAAAGCTTCTGGGCAAGAGCACTACCAGGAGTGACTAGAAATAATGGTCACAACCTGGCAGAGGGTAGATTCAGACTAGACATCAGGAGGCACTACTTCAGTCAGAGCGGCTAGGATCTGGAACCAACTTTCAAGCGAAGTGGTGCTGCCTCCTACCCTGGAGGTCTTTAAGACAAGGCTAGAGGAACACCTTGCTGGGGTCATTTGACCCCAGTACTCTTTTCTGCCATGGCAGGGGGTCGGACTCGATGATCTGCTCAGGTCCCTTACGACCCTACAAACTATGAAACTATGAAGAGAGACAGCAGATGCCTCAAGGACCATCACAATGAATGTGCAGGAACATAAACTGAAAATAAAGTCAGAAATATAAACTGGTTACATGTTTTAATTTAGTACATATACTGTACAGTAATGGTTCAGTAAGAAATTGTAAAACTGTATTGTAACACTGTATAATACATTTCATTACCTGTACAATACCTGTACGAACAAGTCCTTCTAAATAATATTAAGATCTACCTGTGCACTTTTGTCCAGGACATCTCTACATGATAAAAGATACCCTTTTTTGGTGTTAACTAAAGAGAGAGCACCAAGAAGTGAGCAAGTAGATGTTTCTGTACAGTCTGCTTCTTCTCCTTCCCTATTCAGTGTTTTCACATGTACAATTTCAACAGTGGAATCAACAGACACCCCTGCAGCCACCAAAATATCATTATCTACACAGATCTAATTTTCAAGTGATTTGTGTCACTCCAGGAGAAATATCTGTTCTCTCACAAACCCCTGTTCTCTTTCCTAGTATATCAGGATTCACACAAACTTCTCGCAGCAAATGTTTGTTATCTTGTTACTGAGGTTCCATTGGTCATATTCCCACTTTACACCAGCAGCTAAGTAGTGATGACTGACTACATGTTTCTGTATGTAAACACTACCATTTCAATGGCATAAAGAATACTAGTACTTAGAGTTTCATCTAAGTTTATTATATTTTTTCCAATCATTCTGATCAGAAATTTGTCTTCATAGCATGATTTCTTTATATAATGGCTGCAACACAGAGGAGCAGAAGAATGGAAAGAATTTCACTCTCACATTTTCTAATGTCTTGAGGACCAAAGTGTCTTTGCGCCTTTCTCATGAAGCCTGAAAAGCTATTTTTTAAACAGCTCTATGGTCATACAAGCCTTGTGACTGTCCAATGTATGGCAAACCCTTTACATTTTTAAAGCACCCCTCCCTCTCCTCCTCCCTCAGCATACCCGATTCAGCAGCTGCTGGAACTGGCACTGTGCAGATCTCAGAGCAGCTGGAACGGGGCCACATGTGGCACAATTCAGCCAAAGCAGCAACATGTGGCACCTGCTCTAGCCAGTCCAGAGCACACATTGCACTTCCTCTCCTCCAATGCAACCAAATCAACAGCCGCTTGGGATACAGAACACAGAGACAGGGTTTGTCATGTGACATCCCATATGCAAGGCCTATAGCTGTATGTAGTACTCCACGGTGCATAACATAAGGCAATCTTGCATGATGCAAGCTGCTGCTCTGTTTTGGCTTCAATCTACTGGTGTATTTGCTATCGAAATGTGCTGCACTGCTCACAACACCATATCCAGAAGCCTCAAATTATGTTAATTAAACCGATATGTTCCACTCTTCTGAACTGCATGATACCAGAATGTAACCACCTAGATTTGCATAGGGAATGGCAAGGGATTTGCATGTTGCCCATCAGACCGAAACGTTGGTTCTAACAATACTTGGTATGCCAAAGTGCTCCCAGTGCAGATGCAGTTCACACTAGCCAAGTTCTGTTTGGCACGTGTATAGTATAACCACTCCCTGCCCAGTTGCCAGACATAATCCACTGTACAATCAGGCTTTTAATTAAAAGGGGCAACTTGGCTTGTAGATGGGTCAAGGGGCTGGAGTCCAGTTTCAGGACTAATGGCTGATTTTCCAGTTTTGAACATGTCCTATGCTACCAGGCATCTTTCTGCTGCCAGCAGTGGCTTTACAGTGTCCTAGATCACAGGACATCAGCGTGATTTCCAAAAAGTTTGGCCAGAAGCTGCTTTGAACAGACGCCATTTAGGCCCCTCCGCCTGTATTTCACTGCCCTGCCCAACTCAGCTCCTACAAGCCTCCCCCCTGCCTCTGTTCCCTGGCCTGTCCCAGACCCAGCTCCACTGCTGGATGACCTCGCGAGGTCCCTTCCAGCCCTGCTTTCCTGTCATCCATCCCTTATTCATACAATGTCCATCAAAACATATCCGTCTGTAAGGAAAGGGCAACTGAGCTGTCTCTCCAGAACGTAAACGCAGGTCCAGAAGGTGGATCTGGGGAGCCCAGACAGATTTTAGTTTTGTCTTACATTCATCTTCCTATCTTAGTATCTTTCTTTCTAGCATAACTGTATCAGCAGAGGGGTCAGCTTCCTTTTCTTTGACCTTATTTTTTTATTTCATTCTTTCTAACTTGGTTTTCCTGGACTTTATTTTTACATGGATTCTTTTCTCTTACGTAACACCAATGCCCTTGTACCTTATGTACGGTCCTGCTTTATTACAGGACTTGGAACAACCAAACGCAATGAACTTGAAAGGAAGGATTTTTTTTTTTAAACGGTGTTCAAACGGCAGAAATGTGCTTTGACTGACAGGTTGCTCCTACTGTTTCTCTCCCCACCTTCCCTTGATAATACACTCCATATGAGGAAGACCAAAAAAACTCCAAACAAACCAACCATCCGTCCCAAGAGCCGTAGGGCCAGGGGGCAGCGCCTTGCCCCGGACTCCTCCTGCCCCTCGCCTCCGGCAGCCGTGGGAGCTCTGGGGCTGCCAGAGCCGCCCACAGCGGGGTCCTCGCTACTCCGCCCCCGCAGCACCGC
>NW_017729022.1:172904041-172947180 GCF_001723915.1 Gavialis gangeticus | reverse complement strand
CAGCACCGCGGGGCTGAGCCCAGAGCTAGAGCCCCACCCCCAGCCCCGCCCCCTCCCCGCTCACCATGCTCCACGCGACCGTTACAGCAGTTGTTCCAACCGCCTGCAGCGCGCGCGAAGGGGTGGGGCCGTGACGTAGGCGTTCCTCGCAGGCTCGCCTTGCTGCCCGGGTCCCGCGAGCCGGTATCTGCAGCCGCGCGCCTCTCGCTCTGTGCTCTGGGCGGGCCCCGGGGTTTCCAGGTCTACTGTAATGATGTCTGTGTACATCATTTCCACCCTTGGATTTCGTATGTGTACAAGCATTTCCACTCTTGGATTAATAATAGTAAAAGTGTTCAAAATGTAGGAATGCAGAACTCTAGAACTCTTGGTTCAGAGATGATACCTTTTATTAGACCAAGTAAGAAATCACAAAAGATTATATCTATCGATAGATATAGATATCTTTTGCGATATATTGATCAACCAACAGATGTATATTTTGTGATTTCTTAGTCTGTGTAATAAAAGGTATCGTCTCTGAACCAGGAGTTCTAGCCTAGTTTTGCATTTCTTTTTGTCTTAGACCAACATGGCTACCAAAGCCACCTCTTCAAAATGTAGGATCATTTTTAAGGCCACTCATTGATACAGCCAATGCAAAACCTAGTCATTCTCAGGGAGTCTTAACTGACTTTTCCTTTTCCTGGTGTTTTTGGGGTGGTGGTTTTTTATTTATTTTTTTTTTTGGTTGGTTGGTTGGTTTTGTTAATATATTTCATGTTCTAGGTCGAATTAGCCAAATAAGTCCCAACTTGTATGGAATGAGCAGAACTCAATGGTTCCAAAAAACCGTATCGATTGAGCAGGCACATGGGCAACTGGTGACACCTTAGCAGACACATGGGTGACTGATGCCCCCTCAGCAACCAGTCAGCAACCAGGTGGGGAGGTCCCGCATAGCCGATCTCACCAACGGGGGCCCCCCCCCAGTCGATCATGAGGCGGCTGACTGATCGCTGCAGCCGCTTCCACTTCCTCTCCCACCTGCCCACCCTGCCTACCGCCTAAGGAGCAAGTGCAGCCTGTCAGGGGGTGCACCGGCACTCTCAGGGGGTGCACATTCACCCCCTACACATCACCACTGAGCAGACAGAAGTGAATCCTTCTAAATACCAGTGTGACACTGCAACTGGCAAACATCTTCCGTCCCAGGCTCTCACCCTAGGACTTCAGATACTCCCAAATCTATTGGCAGGCATCCTGCATGCAGACCCAAGCCTGCAAGTCTTGGGGTTCAGATGCCCCCAGATACTACAGGCAAGCATTCTCCATCCCAGATTCTTTACTTCAGATACTTCCTACACTCAATCTTAGCCCACAAGAGACAGCTGTCAGTGTTTTTTTATGACTACTTGCCTGGAAATAAAGAAATGCTTTAACTTTGATGACCCACTTCTCACTCGCTGGCGGCTTACAGTGAGCAATATAAAGTAAATAAGAAAAAGACTTATTTGCACCTTTTTGCAGTGAACAATAGTTTTTCAGCAAATGCAATCATTTTGAGTTCCGATACAATAATTTCATATTTAAGACCTAGAAACACTGTTTGGAGCCCCTTGGAGGCCCTATTCGTGCAACAACACTCCAGGCCCTGCCTGCAAAGGATAAGGATAAGCTGGGAGACCATAGGGGGTGCAACCAGATAGGGAATGTAAACAAGACTCTAGTCACATGCTTAGACAAAGGACACTAGGACATGGATGGCCAGGCTAAGTCCAGCCCCTACAGTGGCTGCACCTGCCCCATCCCCACTCCCTCCCTCACCATGAGGGCCTCAATCTGCCCCACCCCACCATGCCTCTTCCCCCCAGCAGACGTGTAGCGAAAATAGATACTTTTCTCTATGTTTCTTTGTTCCTTGTTTTAGTATTAACCCCTGCATTCTGTAACTTTCCACCCACATGGTACAGGATGGCCCACTACACATGTCTTACATGTTGCCCAGGTTTTGTTTTGTAATGACCAATCAAAATGTAACACGCCAACTAAAAATTGCTAGCTCAATAAAAGCAGCGCGCGTGCTTTGTTTAGGGTCAACACTGATTTGAGCAACAAGCTCCTCTGTCGGCCTGCTTGCAAGCAATAAAATAGAGTTGGATCCAGCCTGAAAGTGTGACTCTCTTCTAGAGGTGAATTGGACTAGCCTCCAGGGGATAAAATCAGCAATTTATGCAACAGACGTATGAACTGGACACTGCTCTCCAAGCTCCTGGGCTGCATATCGGCAATTGGATCGGTACTGACCAGTATGGCTGGTCAATAATTGGCCATGAGTATCAGCCCAGGAAATCTTTATCAGTGCCCCCCTACATTTAGGTTTTTTCTGTCATGTCCTTATCCCTCTAAGCCTCTGATTCTCAACCAGGGTGCCATGATGCTAGTGTGCTGCGAGATCCTTGTAAGGGTGTTGAACAATATTAGCAGTCAGGTGTGTAAACACTGACATATGATTCACAAGAGAAACCCAGACACTTCAAATAGGAATCCAGAGTGTCAAAACATTTCTGACCTGTTGTGGTCTTTCTGAGTTCTTTGTAACAGAAGAATTGCTCTGTTATTTGTCCAGAATCCATGAGTGAAAGTGAAGAGCTGGCATTTTCTGGCAGTGCCTTGAGTCAAAGTTTGAGAACCACTGCTCCATCTATTCTCTTTACTGTCTAATAATCTAATGCTCCCAATTTTTTGAAAGCTTTTCTGCATCTGAGGTTTTTAGTTTCTGCTTCTGATAATTTGTACTGATAGATCTTTGGATTTTTGCACTTCCACCTCAGGCTTTCTAATCCATATTTTATTTAGTAAAATATAATAGTATATTCCTTCATTGCATTCTGTTAGACAATTTTTTAAAAGGTATCTGTTTAGTTCAGGTTAAAGGTTATTAACTCTTGAACCTTTTGCTATTTAGTTATACTATTCTCTCTTCACTCATGCTTATTTTTTGGTTTGGGGAAAACATACCTTAAGTTTATGCTCAAGGCTTAAAAAGTATGCTGAGCATGGTATGTCTCCCTTTGAATGGTAGAAGGTTTTTAACTAACTCCTTTAAAATTCCAGGATTGGGGGCATAATGCCAGGTCTTGGTGAAATTCCCATGTTGATTTTGAACGTAATTATGTTGTGTCACTTTTACTTAGGATGGTGCTGCTCAGTCTCCAGCCTGCACACTGAATCCAGCCTGCAGGGCTGTATCAAGAGCAAATTGGATGCTTATCTTGCTGGGATCCTATAACCCCGGCTGACTTCCTGCCCCTGGGGCAGGGGGCTGGACTTGACGATCTTCCAAGGTCCCTTCCAGCCCTAATGTCTATGAAATCTATGAAATCATCTGACCCGCAGGGCCCCCCCAGGTCCAAAAACTTGACAGCGGGGAAGTGATTGCAGCATTGATACCCAAGCTGCAGCATTTAACATGGCCGACATTCTGGACCTGTAGGGAGCCCTGTGAGCTGAGTGACACAGCCCCGTATGTGGATCGCACACAGTATCATACTGCAGCCAGATCCAGCACATGAGACTGAGCACAGGGTTTAGTCTCAGCTGGATCCAGGGCACTAACTCCATGCTGGATCAGGCCTGCGAACCAACCCTAGTTACTTCTACCAATTCAGTATTACTTTTTACCTAGAAGACACAGAAAGGCACTTCAGAAGTTCTTCAGCAATGTATCAAACTTAGAGAAATTGAAAGCCTTGTTTTTAATGTGCCTTATGAGGCTTCCTTGGAAGTTTAAAAAATGAAAGCAAAGTCCTTATAAGATAGTATAATCAGTTGTTATATACTGGACTCCAACCAAAGCAGAATTTTAAAAGGTCAAGTTATTTAATATTTCAAGAACTGAATTTTTGCCTAGTATCTGCAAATCAGATTGATTAAAATTTTCTTGAGGCCCCTGATAATGCCATCTGAGTAGTGGTTTATTAATTATAGTTTTCTTTTATTATTTTAAAAAAGGAAAAAACAACTAAAGCTGTTTATTTTAGGGGTATCCTATCTAAACACCCAGACTCTGCTGAAAACCTGAAAGGAAAATAAATATGCTCAGATCTATTTAATCCATACTTCGTTTATCCTCATATGGGTATCCTAAAGATTTAAATGGTGACTAATCTTTGATTTGTTAAATCTGAAGTATTTAAATCCAAATAAAATATTGGGTTTGCAAAGACATTCATATTAATTAGGTCTGACTGGATGAATTAGAAACAACTGGCACACTAAATGGAATCTCAATAACAAAAGCCTCACTTAGCTACACATATGGGGATCATTTATTTTCCCATTGATGCATCAGCAATGCAGCTCCTAGGAGATGCCATCAAACAGCTAGGAAAGTACAGTCTCATTAGAATTTTTAAAAGATATATTCAGTTGTAGTTATCTTCAACTGCTAAACCATTTGGGTATAAACTTGAACCTACAAACATTTTATTTTTGTTAATATTGGGTTAAAGTAAAAGAGGGGACATGATAGCAGTCTTCAAATACTTGAAGGACTACCATAAAAAAAGAGGGAAAGCACTTTTTCTCCCTTGCTGCAGGAGGAGGACATGAGCCAATGACTTAAAGTTGCAGCAAAGTAAATTTAGTTTGGACAGTCAGAAAATCTTCTTCAGTGTTAGATTAGCGAGGTAGTGGAACAGACTGCCTAGGGTAGTTGCAAACCATTACTGGAGGTGTTCAAGAAGAGATTGGACAGTCCATACTGCTACAGACTGTGGGGGTTTTTTGCCTTCTGTAGCAGGGGAGTGGGGGGGTTGGGGGGGGAAGAGCATGGCCCTCTACCTAGGATCTCTTGAGCATACATTGACATTTCATAAAAGCAGGACATGGGCTGCTGTGGTTCCCCTGCTTTTCCTGTGGCAGGTTAGGATGTTAGGTGTGTGTTGTGTCAGGGTTGACAATAGTCTTACATAGAGTTTAGATTATGGTTTGTATGGGATGGTTTGGACAGGGATGACCCTGCCTCAGGTAGGGGGTTGGACTAGATGACCTCTGAAGGTCCCTTCCAGCCCTACTTCTCTATGACTGTATGAATACTTGTAAATGGTTTGCAGTCAACACCTCCAGAACACCATGACTCTCAATTCCCTCCCATTTATGTTGAGACAGGCTCAGCCAATAAGCAGTACAAATAATCTGTCATGTGACCCAGCATGTGATTACCAGGCCAAAGGTTCGTTCTTAATCTAACAAAAAAATCGGTTTCTAAAAACTGCCTGTTCAGATGCAACAAAGGTGTCTAATTCAGTTATGACTAAAGGTTCGCAGATTCCCAAACTGCACAAAAGCTGGCTAATGTTGTTTCTGTAGTTGAATGCGACACCAGATGAGCTTCATGTGATTTTGGTGTTCATAATAAGAAGTTTGCACAGTTTATATTTATACATTTATATTATGCAGCATATATATTTTTATATTATATAGTATCTTTCACATTTATAGGTATCTTCTTTATATTTATATAGAAAATTTATATCATACTATATAGTATATGTTTATACTATGTATATTTATATTATATAGTATCTTTCACATTTATACATCTCTCTTTGCAGGGAAACTTTGATTATGTGGCGTTCAAGCTGAGGTAAATGCCAAGTGCAGTAGTAGTTTGAAACTAACATGGTTCAGGTCAAGTTAAAAAAAAAACAAACAAAAATAAACCCCAAAACAATCTATATATCCCTCATTCCAGTTCAGGGATCTCAAAGAGCTTTTGAAAAAACATTCTGTAGTCTGACCATGTAAAGTCAACATAGAAACATTTAAGAAGTGTGGGGAATTTAAAGACTCACGCTGCGGCATTTTTACTTTAGCTGGTTCATGACTGCTCAAGACTTTCCCAACACAAACAACTCTTCCTTTGTATAGGGTTTCTATGCGAATACCAGTAGATCGGACTGCCCCATGACTTGTCCTTCTCTATACATCACTGCAGGATTCGTTTGGATTTGTTTAAATTAATTTGCTTAAACTGTTAGATGAAAAGGAATAGACATAACTATTTATCAAAATACACTATTGAAGTGTTCTGCTACTACTGATTCTTAATATTATTTGTGTAATGTTAAAGAACTACCAAAAGGATTGGGGTCCCACAGTGTGTTGGATACTGTAAACAAATATGATCCCTGATTCAGAAAACTTACAATCAAATTATAAAATGAGAAGCAACAAACAGATAGGCAAAGCGCAACATAAAAAAGGATACAATCATCAGCATGAAAACCCAGCAAACCCAGAATACAAGCTGTGTGTCTACTGTGTTTCATGGCACAGGCATTTTAAGGATAAAGCTGATGGAGGACAAAGAGATGGATCTACTGAGCCTGCATTTAGACATTTCTGTAATGATAGTAAATCTTGATCATTTTGCCCATTGTGTACTAAGATGGAAGCATTTTTTCTCAATAGACTGTAATTTGGTAATAAATTGCAGAGCAGAAGGATGATATATTACTCAGTGATTTTTCACAGGGAGAAACTGATTCAAAATGGCAGGGGGAAATTATAGCAATTAGCAGCCATCCAAAGCAATATTTCTTAAGCCAATAAGATTGGAAGTGCAATCAGCAAAAGGACAAAGTAATTTGGATTCACAAATATGCCATAACATTTATGCACCTGAGAATCCCAAAAGGAAAAAAAAGAAGAGCCACATAAAATCAATACATGGACTCATGAATAACCTATTAAATGTTTTTGAGCCAGCTAGTGAAGGAATAAGTCCAGAGAACCTATATGCACAGATACATAACGTGTTAACTTGAGTAATTACTTCGAGACAATCCAGGTTTTCCCAAAGACAAGAGGTGGCCAGAGTCAAATACTGTATTCTGATAAAGGAATCATTTTACAGTTAAGAAAAACAGTAACTTCATTGCCTTAAGAACTGTGCTGATATTTATATTATGGTAATGGCCCTAAGTTAGCAACAGTCATCAGTTTTTTAATTCAATTTACAATCACAACTTGTGGATAGACCATTCACTCTGTCTCAGAAACAATAGGAAAGAAGGTTTTATGGCCAGTCCCAATGAAGATTTCTTTTCAGACAGACATTTTTGGAGGGGAACACAGGCAGATCCAGGATCATGGCAACAGTGTTGTGGCCAAACCTCCTTCAGTGGTGTGGGATGCACAGCAAAAATAATTCACTGCACATGCATCACATAGCCAAAGGAGTGTGGCTGCAGCCCCTCATTGTGATCTTAGATGTCGGTGAGCTCTCAGAATCAGTGTTGCCAAATCTTGCGAGAAAAAAAAGCGGCACTACCTTTAAAAACAAGCCCAACCTCTTTCAGAGAGAAGGGAGTGGAGGTGCTTATCAACCCATGACTCTCAAAAAATTAAAGCGACTTTTAAAAAAAACTAGCTCAATTTCACTTCTTATAAGTAGACTTGGAAACGGTGCTCAGAGCTCACCAGCATGTCAGCACAGCTTCTGCCAGAGCTCAGCCAGTGCCGTGAGCTCTACAAGATTTCTGATGCAGCATTTTCCTAGATCCCCTGCTTTCAGGCAACTCTGAAGCCTGCTGCTATTTGCTCTTCCCCTCCTTAGTGCAGCAGCAAAAGGAAAGAAGGGATAAGCAGTAGTGGACACAGCCCAAAGGCTCCATGAAAGCAGGAGCTGTGCATGACTGCCTTTGCTGCAGCTGATCATCCCTTCCTTTCCCTTCCTGCTGAATTTGAGGCAGGGAAAAAGGAGGACAGAGCATAAGAGCAAACAGCAGTAGGCTCTGGAATTGCTTGAAAGCATGGACCCCAGGCAGACCAGCTGGTGACATTACAGAACTCCTAGCACATGCAGAACTCTCAGCAGGAACTCTATTAACATGCCAGTGAGCTCTGAGCACTCGCCACCCATGTGGTACACAGCCAAAATGGGGAACGTGACTGCCAGGATTGCCAACTGCCCATCAATTTATGGACATACTCCATTTAAAAAAAAAAAATCACTTTAAAAACACCTGTCCATAAAAATCTGTAAAAAAAGAAAATGTTTGCCTTCCGTAAAAACATGAAGCCACCAAAGCTTTAAGCACCGTTCCAGGAAAAAAGCTGGAGGCAATGTTGAAAGACACATGAAGCACAGGAGCAACACCTACACAGAACTCATCAGGGCTCTGCAGTTCATCAGAGTTTTCTAGACCCATCCCAGCTGTCTAGCCACATGCTGTAGAAAAGGTACAAGAAATGGGAAGTACAGCTGGGATGGAGCTATGTGCCAGGAGGGGAAAAAGCAGTGGGTGGGGTCCATCTTGGGATAGACAGAGTAGGGCAGGCAGGGGTAAGGCTAGGGTTATAGTAGCATAACTAGAGCAGGGTGAGTGGGGCACCAGCTATGGTCACTAACCATGAGGGGGTACCAGTATGACCCCCTCCCTACAGGACTCTGCCAAGGCAAAGACAGCCACACTTTGCCCTCACCTAGCCCTAGAAGCCCTGTGCAGCCCCACAGCCCCTAGTGCATCTGGGGAATAGGAGGGGGGAATGAAATGATAGGCGGCTTTGCCATTGGAAGTGAGGTAGGGGAGGGGGAGAAGAATGGGGCACCAGAAACAGCAATACAAGCTCATGTTATAGCAGTAGCAGCAATAGCAGCTGCTGCTGTTCAAGTTAAGAGAGTACCATGAAGGTAAGACTTTTCTCCCCCTCCCACCCTCCTTGCTTTCCAGTGGTCATCATACCTTTCCCTCTGCCCCAGGAGCTGATAAAGCTTGTTATGCCACTGCTGGGGTTGGGGGGGGGGGCGCAACACCATGCAAGGCGCGATTGGGGGTGTCGTAAGTCAGGGTGATCAACCTAAGGCTTTTTTTTTAATTAACGATCTGCAAACTTTGCTGATAACCAAACATTTTGATGTTAAACCTCTAAATTTGAACCCCACACTTGTTACTGCCATCCAGGACCTAGCAGAAGGGTTACACTGACATTATGTAACATATATGTCAGTAAAGATATGCTAGTAAAAAATGAATGACTGGCAGTGAAGAGTTTACAGATTGGCAGTTAAAAAAGGGAATTTTCTTTGGTTGGTAACCTGGGTGACTGCACTACTGTACCCACTCTGGATCTGTTCCTTCAGGGAAACCTAAGCTTCCTGAAGTAAAGCAATTCTACGAAAGTCTGACAGATCTATCTAGAAATATTTATACTAAGAGATCTGTTCATTGACATAGACACCCTGTACCTCTCCCCCAATACTTACCCAAAGATCTGGCCCCTGACAGGCTGCACCCCATTCCCAACTCATTACCATCACATCTGTATAACAGATATACTGTTAGGTGCTCTATCTGCTTCTGTCCCTGGGACCCCCAGTGGAGGTATATATAGAAAAACAGTCAAAGAATATTATTTTTGCTATGTAAGGTTCAGGAAGTTGTTGGAGAAAGATGTGCATGTCCATCACCTCAGCCTGCCCTTATTCTACCAGGACTGTCTAGAGAATGTTTAGAAAAGTGGAACCAAGGTGAAGAAACATCTGCATGAAAAAGGTCCTCCTTCATATATGGAGGACCCCTTCATCAGTGGATTTCCACCCGACACATGAAGCCTGATCATCTTTGAGGCTTTAACAACAGCAAGACTGCTCCATCCACAAAGTATCCTTTTTTGAGTCAGTAGTAAGAATCAATCAGCATTTTCAAATTCCTCATATCTGTCGTTTAACTTCAGCGTTTTCTACCTGCGCCTGAAAGCAGATATGGCTCAGGAGAGACCCCTGTGGCAGGAAGGGGGAGGCTCAGCTGCCAGTCACCAGGGCTGCGCAGGTGCTGGTTGCCGAGGCAACCAGTAAAACCAGCTGACAGGAAGGGGCAGGGCTTAGCCCTTCTTAAGCTCAGGTAGGAGCCCAGGAGAGCAGTTCCTCTCCAGTGGCTGTGGGAGTAGGAACTCAGCTAGGACAGGCAGAGGGGAGAACTCTGGTGGTGTGAACATCCCCTGGTTACTGCTGGGGTTGGGAAGCCCTCCCTCCCTCTCTCGTAGGGAGTGAATCTGGTTTGACCGGATGGTCTAGTTTTATGTTGTAGCCCAGAAGCTTTGTGTTTTTATGTTCATTTTTTGACCGGAGGATCCGGTGAGGCTATTAGGGTTTGGAGGAGGCCTCAGAGACTCCCCAGTAGCGTGGGGGTTCCTGGCGCTGGAGAGGGCGCAGCATTTGCAGGGTGCATTGGCTCCAGCCCCAGAGTGAGGGGGGGCAGCGGGGAGCCCCAGGAGTAAAGAGGAGGGCCAAGACATAAGAGGGCCCAGGTCAAACCACATCAACACCATCTGCGAGGGCGTAGGCTGTGGTGTAGGGGAGGAAAAGGAGCCACAGGTAGTACCCATCGTGCCCCCTGGGGCACAAAAAATGGGCAGCCTCCCGCTGATTACAACAATCTACTAATCAAATAAGATCAAGGCACGGCTGCTGAGTAAGCAGGAAGTTGGCCCATTACAGGAGGGCGGAGCCACTCCTGGAAAGGCTCCGATATTGATACTCCTGTCACACTACCCCTCAAAGAAAGATACTGGAAAACCAGCTGCCGGGTATGTACAATTCAAAGCTTTAATACTGTGCTGAGTTGCAATTCCTGTTTTGTTACATTTTGCTATGTAAATAGCAAAGACAGAAGGTTTGCATCTGCCAATGTACATTATCTTCTGAATACCACTGCTGTAAGAGTAACTTTTAAAGGATAGAAAACAAAGCAAATTTAATTAATGAAGTCAAATAGAGAAAACAAGACATGTATGTAATTTCAATGTTTAATTATGTAATTCTGGGAGGCACAAGAAGAAAACACCTACAACTAAATCTGTAAAATTAATGTGAGGACATATTATGACAGAAAAAAATAAATAAGATGGCAATAAACTGTGCCAAAATATTTATATAAACTTGCAAATTCATTACAAGAAAATGCATTGTCATATAACTCACAAATTACTAAAATCAAGCATTAAAATGTGTTCTTCAAGCAATTTTAAAGGTGGGACAGGTAGTGTGTTACACAACCTAATATGCATAGGGCATTAAACTTATTAACATAGTCTTGGTTTGGATTTAAATATTGCTTTACAATATTAAAAGTATATCAGTCAGGGCTCCATCCAGATGAAGATGCTTAACACTTCACTTCTGTCTGTCCTATTTCTCCATTGCTTTGTACTTTGCTTGTTTATTTACATCAAAGCAGAGTGCTTGTAAGTGGAGAAAGAATGAAGAGGTCTGATTTAGTAGCATTTAACACCCATTGTGGGCAAAATAATGACCAGTATGATGAGAAGTAATAGAGAATTGGCCCATCGGTGGGAATTCAAAAGCACTCAGTACCTTTACGGCTGAGGCCCTTACTGCATGAATTCTAGAAAAATGAAGCAGACTATAAAGTGAAAGTAAATATCAGTGTGGCAGGGCAGTGTGTGCGCTTGCCACTTTAAGGCCCTGGAGCTGGCAGCCTCCAGGTGCCTAATGAGGGCAGCCATTTTAGGTTCAGGGCTGCCTACATAAACAAGGCAGTTTGGCTGCTGGAGGTGAGGTCAGAGGGTTGTTGGGTTTCATCTAGAGGTAAGGGAGGAGTTGTAGGGGATGGTAAGAGGCTCCTCGTCTTGGGTACAACCAAAAACTACACCCTGCTGGGAGTTGGTGGCCTGGTGGGGCTCCCAGTGGTGCGGGAGCCCTCAGGAAATGCCAGGCCAGTGATCACCCTGGTGAAAGGCGGGTTGGGGTGCAGTAACCCCTAGCCCTCACCTTCAGGTGGGTCATGTTCCATTGGAGGTAGCTGTAGGGGTGCAAGCCCTGAGGAGAAGAGTGGAGAGTTGGAGGCCAGGTGTGGCTGAGGCTGCCTGAGCCCTACAGGGGGTTTGAGACCCTGAGCTGGAGAGTTGGGGCCAGGCATGGCTGCAGCCACCTGAGCCCCCCTGAGGAGGGAAGCCCCAAGACCCTAAGTAGAGAGGGCACTGCAAGCATTGTGGAGCCCCCAGTGTGAGGGGGGGCAATGCTGTGGAGCCCCAGGGAGCGGGTGATATGGAGCCCAGTGAAGGGAGAATGGGAGCTCAGCCAGAGGGCAAGAGAGCTGAGTCCTGACCCCAGTAAGTCCTCTACCGTTGGGAGGCAGAGTTTGGGTCAAATATAACATCTGAACCCCAGTTGTGAGGGGGCAGCATGAGAATAGAGGGGGCTATGGTGAGAAGCCCCAGTGAGGGAAGAACGGGGGCTCAGCCAGAGAGCAAGAGAGCCGAGTTGTGACACCAGTAAGTCCTTCAATGCTGGGAGGCAGAGTTTGGGTCAAATACTACACCGGTAGTAGCACCACAACCTGCTGCCCAGGGGAGGAGTGAGAGTCCCTTGTGAGACCCTGAGGCCTCAGTCATGGTGTGAGGTACCCCAGCTCCCCATGTCTGTGAAGGAGGACCCAGAGAGGGGGACCCTGGGAAAAGAGTTCGGGTCATACCGTGAGGCCTACCGGAGTTTCCCCTGACTAGCCCAGGTGGGGGCCAGGACCAGGAGGGTCACAAGGGCAAGGAGGCCCACTGAGAGGGATGCCCAAGAGCCAGGGGCCTGGGGTCCTGACTGGGCTGGAGGTGGGCTGGGGGTAGTGTGAGCTGAAGGTCCCAGTGAGGGGACCGCACCCGAAGGGGAACTGGTGGCAAGGCGATATATGGGCCGGTATGACGGCGGCAGAGTCTGCCTGAAGGGAGGAACCCAGTGGGGTCCTACAGCAGGATTCTAGGCCCCATCGTGTAGGACTGGCACGTATGAAAACATCATGAGGTCATCTGCGAGGCTTGGGCTGTGGTGTAGGGAAGGAATGGAGCCGCAGATAGCGCCCCCTAGCAGCGAGGCAGAAGATGGGCAGCCTCCCACTTAAGTTACATCTATTAATTAATTATTAAGATCAAGGTGTGGCGAGTGAGAAAGCAGGTAGTTAGCCCAAGAACAGGTGAGTGGGCCGTATGGAGAGCAGCCCTGAGCAGACCCCCTGTTACAGTCAGCCTGGATTTACCATGCAAGCTGAGTGAAGGACAGAGAGTAAACAGACTGCATCAATGATGTAAAGTGCAATAAACCTGCTGTTTTTTTTAACAATATTTTAAAGGAACACATTCAACTTGGATCAGTTTTATGGCTAAAATATTTCAGCTACTGTTCTTATGAAACAAGAGTGAAGATTATGACAATTATAAAAGATCGGGGGGGGGGGAACAAGGTTTCTCTGCTTTACCTTTATTCATTTAACAAAGTCTTATCTCTGCCTATCTATCAAATTTTTCACTCATAACATCACTTCTCCTATAATCCTATCCAATGACAACAGAGAGAGAGAAAAGTGTTTTGTTTTGTTTTGTTTGTTTTTTAAACCTGGAAAATGCAGCAATTAAGCCAGACCACTAGTTTGAAGGGAAAGGCTTATTACCCAAAATTACTGTTGGCTTATATTTTAAAAGTGAGTAGGCTTTCGAGTTGACACTCCCTTTTTAGCAATGTAGTTCCCGGTTCAGAAAACTATTTAAATACTTTGAGGCTGGAAACAAACGTCTCTGGTAGAGTGAAATCAGCTGTGCCACCAAATGTCATTTATAGATGACCCCAGTTGCCATGCCCAGACTTGGATCTCCCCCTTCACGTTTGCAGGCATGTTGGGAGAAGTCCCTTTGCAAGGCATTTCCCTCTGTAGAGACCCCTACCTAAGTTCCCCTCTTTGTGCTTGCAGATGTGTACCTCCAGATACAGAGTGGAGGGTGTCCCCCACAAGTCTCCTGCAGATTTGGGCAGGTAAATCCCTGGCAAAGGGATTTCCCTCTGCACACCTGCAAATATAGAAGGGGGCAATCCCTTGCCCTTCAAGCCTGCAAAGCCCTTGCCCTGGTATGCTGGGGAGCCCAGGCAGCTTCACACTGCCTGAACTCTTCTACCATAAGCAAACAAACATGAACCACAATAAAAAGGCCCAATTTAATACCACCTTCTGTCATGGCCACAACTTTGAGCATTTTTGGCATGACAGAAGGTATGGACATCTGTTTGCTTTCACTTTGTCACCTTAAGAATTTTTATGCAGCACAAAAGTGATGTCTGTTTCAACCCCTAAGTGATGTTATTGGTAACAGGCAATGTTGTTTGTTAATATAAAATGTTACCATAACAGATTTCCCTTGTGCCTGCTAGCCATATAGAGAAAAAAAAGCATGTATATTTAATAACCCTAAGACATTCTTGGTTCTATACACTGCCATAAGTTGTTCAAGTAAGTTGACCCCAACAAATTCAGTTATGCAGTTTTTT
This sequence comes from Gavialis gangeticus, assembly GCF_001723915.1. Taxonomy (NCBI): domain Eukaryota; kingdom Metazoa; phylum Chordata; order Crocodylia; family Gavialidae; genus Gavialis; species Gavialis gangeticus. The sequence goes on along the minus strand of NW_017729022.1, from coordinate 172,932,866 downwards.
TCTGATATTTAAATGTACTCACCAAAATGACCAGCTAAATTCTCCTCTCTAGCAATATTTTTCTATAGTAACTTACAACTGCTTTTCTTAGGGGGAAAAACCCCACTCTATTAATTTATGATAAAAGTTGTGAATAAACTATTATAACTATTTTATATACCTTTTGGTTCAGTGCTCTACTTAAACAATGACTAAGTATATTATATTAACTTAAAGCAAACAATTACATACCAACCTTCAACCATCAAAATAATTCAGTAAGAGTGTATGGAATATTTAGAAAAAATAATATGCTATAATAGATTTATGAAAATTCTTTTACACAAAAATGATGATGAATTAGGTATACTTTTAATTAACTAAAATAACATAGCTTAGATACCAACTTTTAGTGACGTCTCAGTAAATGAGGTGTGTATTGCATTAAAAATATACATTTTGAAGTTTTCTACTTGCAATACAAACAAAACCTACAAATACTATTACAAATGGACATTACAAATTTTATGACATAACACTTAAGATATAAAAGTAAAGATCCATTTTGTCAAAACCAAGTGAACTCTGCTTGGTATAGGACTCTCTCATGGGGATTGTGGTTCTTGAAGTAAGAAGACCGACCAGACCAGAGACAAAAATAACAGATTCATTCCTTACTCATATGACAGAACCTGCAGGGGGAGGGGGGGCATAGCGAGAGAAGGGGTTGTCTTCACCCAACACAGTCTGTCCTGGTGCCCCCTTGAGTCCTCCCAGTCCCACTCACCTGCTGTGCACCTTAATGGGGGAAAAAATAATTGGGAGCTATCTTATCCCTGCCCAAAGCAAAGGGTAGGAGGAATCCTCAGACACCCTCCTAACAGGGCTCTTCATGTTGGCTGGCTCCCCAGGCTTCCTGTCCAGACCACCATTCACCCACTTTTTCTTTCAATCCAGCTGCTTTAGATTCCAGGGCTAGAAACCAGGACCTCTGCTTAATGCCTTGTGCCACCAGAGGAGGCCCTTGGATTATTCCACCTGCAGCTCTAGCCTTCCTCAGAGGAAGCATCTCAGGCAGGGTGCTGGGGCACTCTGTTATGCAGCCTCCACATCTCCTGTTACAACTACTCCCAGCCCCTCAGGTGTCCATTACAAAAAAAACTCACATTTTTCTAAAGGGAAAAAGTCTCAATTCAAAGTTCTTTCCCTGCCTCCAGGTAATGGACACAGTCTTTACCCAAGGTTTCATCTCATGGGCCCATTGCTTAAACAAACTAGAAACAAAAACAAAAGGAAAACTGCAACAAAACTCATTCCCCTTCCAGGGCTACTCACAGTACCCAGCCAAGCCTTCTCTCTATGTCAGGGCTCTATTACCCCACTCTTCTGGGTAAGCTTTTATCTGTCCCGGGGGCTGTTCCCGGTCACGTGTCTTACTAGGCTCTACCTGGTGGTTGCTGGCCCAAAACATCCTGGTCTTAAAGGGGCAAGGCCCCCTTTCCACCTTTTGTTTCTTCATTCTTCATAACAGAGGCTTTGCTCCCTGTCTCACACAGGCAGAATTGAGTTTTCCACCCCCAAGATCACCTCTAGCTTCTAGTAAAAAAATATAAATATCAAGATGGTCTTATACTTCCAGTCATTCGCCTTTTATATTTTACACACAAATACATTAAAGTTTGGTTGCAAAATAAAATGTTTGAAACTTATGAAATGCCAGAATTGACATTACTCATGCAACTTTATTTTGCACATGCATAAGACAATTATTATGTACTAGCCAATTGCCCATCAAGAATGATGGGGGGTAGGGGCTGGGAACAGAGGCCTGTGTCCAGCTCCCACCCCCTGCCCTCTCCCCACCACACTTTGGGTCTGGCCCTGCTTCCCCCACCAAGTCTGGGCCTGTTCCCCCACTCCCCCATTCAAGTAGGGCTCTGTCTCCCCCCTCCCCCTTCTTCAGGTCTGGCACCATTTCTCCCCACCCCTGCACTCCGGGTCCTCCCAGCTCACATCCACCTGCCTCCCCTTCTTAAAAGTGATATCATGTCACCAATTTATGGAAAATTCACAGCAAAAACCATAATGCAACAAAGCTAATTTCTCAAATATCCATTCATCAGCAAAATAAAAAGCTTCAGACTTGATAAATTTTATCATATCCTTTTTTTCCTCTACTAGTCTAAAATGGAGGAATAGTCTTCTTCTTGCTAACAAGACAATTATAGTAACCTTTCTATTTTGGATCTGGACTACCAGTCAGACAGATTCCATACAGATGAAGTTACTCTGCTAAGATCTCAGTTTTTAAAGATAAGCTATTTCTTATATTCAAATACACAATCCAGTCTCACTTTTGATAAAAAGACAAGGTTGACAAAAAAAAAAAAAGAGTGAAAAGATTGCAAGATTTGCCCCAAAATCCTTCTGATAGGAAATGAAACTGATATATAGGAAGAAAAGTGAGAGAAAAAAAAACATAACAAGGACTGGCTGATATAGTTAAACTGGTACACAACTGTATTAATTTAGCAAATAATTTAGTTAAATCAGTGTAACCCCCTAGCATTGATGCAATTACATCAATATAAAACTACTTGTAGCTTATTCTCATAAACAAGCTATATAGTTAAACTGTTCAAAACACTTATACAGGAATATACATCAACACTATCTATTTCAAAAACAATACAATTATAAGCAGTCCAGAACTGTGTAGACCTGTTAATTTAATGCTATGGGAAAAAGGATGTGTGATAGGTTGTCTTTTGAAGTGACAAGGTTACCTTAAAATTTCAAAAGACCATAATCAAAAAACCCTGGTAATGTCTTTTTTCATTTTAAAAATTAAGTGAAAGGATAATAAACATACATAAAAGAAAGTGAGCAAAAGTATCAAAAGCATGTTATAAATCAGAGACATACAGAACAGTTACATGCCAAAGTGAAGTGAAAATCTTCAAAACAAACTCAAACCAAGTATATCAAAGAACTGAATAGCCACAAGGTTTGTTAACTCCTTAATTAGAAATATATGGACAAAAAGATTCAGTCTCAAAGTAGATACAAAGATCAAAGATTCATACAGCTACTCCATATAGCTGAAGCTGTTAACGAACAGATGACTCAAGTGATTTAATAAGCTTATAAAACCAGAAAAGTGTTGAAGATTTCAAGCTGAGTTAAGCTACACCAGTGCTAGTTAGAGTTTATATGGGTACAGCAATATACTGGCATCCAAAATCCCCAGCACAGACAGTTTTATTTAACAAAAAAACCAAAACCCACAGCCATACATTCATAAGATGTCTGAAATCTGTTCAGCAACACAATACAAAATTCCTCAATTATGAGGAATCTTGTATGGTTCATTAAATTTATGATCCAATGTGTGTTTAAAACCATTTTAACCCAGTGTGTTCACACCATTATGTAATACTGTCCAGGGAAGGAAAGTTTTCTTGAAGCCCATGGTGATCAGCTTAGGTATGAGTTAGTCATTATTTTAACATGTTGTATGTTGAAGTAACATTATACTTTTAATGTCAGGGAAAACTCAGTCTGGTAGACCAAATAAAATAGACTCTAAAATTCTAAACATTTAATCTATCATGGATAGGTATAGTAAAATATATTTGCAGATTTAAAATGCTGACTTATTTATAAAGAAGGGAGTAATACTGTACAGCACAAGCCCCTTAAGTCTCACTCCTTTCTCAAATTATTAGACAGTATACATATAAGAAATATACCATGTAAATATTGTATATGCTAAAAGAAGATAGATGGCTGTGTTTGTTCAAGTATCATACTCAGTAGATCTCCAGAATAAATATCAGAGTAAAAATTATTTTGAATAGACAGTCGCTGAATACAGTATTTTGTTTCTTCTATTAAAATAAATGAAGGATTGAGGGTGTCTAGATCCAGTATTTTAGTTTGGCTTTGTCTCTAATCAGGAGTTGAACTGAGGAGAGAGGGGGAGAGAGAGACAGACATGGTGGCATTATTCTTTAAGCTTCACCCACACAATAAATTCACCCAGTGAGTCAGCTCACAGTAGACTGTAAAGATGTTCAAAATGAGTTTGTTCCTCTTCCTAAACTGCACTTGCTTCCCTGAGTTTTAATTATTTTCAATAGGACTTGAACATGCCTATGGGCTCTACATGCCAAGACAGGATTGGTTCCACAGCTTGTGAAACAAGTAAAGGGTAACATCTCAAAATTGCCACCCACTGGTGGCACCAAATGGGACATAGCTGACAGTGAACTATACAGTTCTATGATCTTTTATTTCTTTTCTTATAAGAGGAATGAAATGGTTAAAATGTTGACTTTTAACAGTAGGTACATGCAAGCAGTCAGATGAACTGATAGAAGTTTGATCTGTTGGAAACCCTACTAGAAGAACACTATGCAAGTATTACAGGGTCCACCTGGGTGCTCTACAGACAGCCTGCACTGCCAACAGCACCTAGCCAGTGCACACCTCCAAGCTTGCTTTGCAGGCTCCCCTATCTGCATGGAGACAGCTGCCAGTAGCCAAGGCACAGGTCAGGGCCGACTGGCTGGCCAATCCTGAAGACCATGCCTGCCCTCCTCCCTTCTCAGCTGACAGGCTTTGAGACAGCAGACCTAGAGTACATCTGTTGTCTTTTCAGGCCTGTTAATTTCCCTTCCAGCAGCCCTCAGTGGACCCTTACCCCCCTGGCACCAGCCAGTACACCCAGTTCTAGCACAGGTAAGGTAAATCTGATGGGTCAGGTGCTGGCAGGTTGGGTGCTACCAGGCTGGGTACTGGTGGGTTGGTGGCTGCCGAGTCCATATCCATGATGGGGGACCATGGGGAAATCAGGGAAGGGCACAGAACCTGGGGTCTTTAAGGGGTTGTGGGAGGGGGTCTAGGGACTTGCACAAGGTCTAGGGAAGCAGGGGGCCCAAAAAATGGTGAGGTTAGTCTCACCCCAGCTCCCTGGTAGGGGGCAAGTCAGGAAGCTTGAGAATGATGGGGCTAGGATTATGGTGCAAATCAGGGGGCTAGGAATCAGTATGGGGTCTGGTGCCTGTAGCAGGTGTTGGGGATGATTCAAGGGCTCAGGGAATGACACAGGGTCTGGGGCCTGCAGCAGGTGAGTTAGGGAGCTCAGAGAATGCAGGGAGTCTGGGATCTAAAGAGGGTTTAGTGGCTTCAGGGAATGGTGAGGGAAGGGTCTGCAGGGTCTGAGTAAGCAGGTCACTGGCAAGAGGGAGTTAGGGGGCTCAGGAACTGGCAGAGTCTGCAGAATCTGGCTCCCTAGCAGGCGAAAGTCAAGAGTCTGGGAACTGGGACAAGGTCTGGGGCTTCCATGGAGCAAAAAGGTGGTCAGTGGCCTTGGGGACTGGCACAAGCAGGATCTGCAAGGTCTGGGTTACTGGTGGGGGTAAATCACAAGACTGGGGGGGAAGCGCAAGGTCTCAGGTCTATGGGGAGAGTTTGCAGATTCAGGCACCAGTATGGGGTCTGTTGAAGGTGAATCAGGGGGCTGCAGACCCACACACATCTGGAGTCAGTTGGGGGGTAGGGGGAGGTGGTCAGGGGGCTCAGGAAATAGTGGCAGCAGGGTCTGCAGAATTTAGGTCAGTGACAAGAGTGTCAGAGGACTTGGCCACCAGCAGGCAGGGGGAGGGTCTCAAGAGTCCAGTTCCCTGGTGAGAACAAGTCAGGGACTGGGAAATAGCACAGGGTCTGGAAATCAATGTGGGGTCTAGAGTCTGTGGGAAGGGGGCAAGTCAGGGGGTTTGGAGAAAGGCGCTAGGAATGGCAAGGGCAGGGAAAGGTCTGGTGCCTGGTCAGGATTTGGTGGAGGAGGAAGAGGTTAACAGTTGCACAACCACAGGGCTATGGAGAGGAGCTGGACTTCCCCAGGGGGAAAGGTTCTCTCTGTGCTTGGCTGGAACAATGGAGTTTGGCCAAGTCACAGACTGACTTAGGGGACGCAGGGAAGGGTCACAGGGATGAGGCACATAGACTGCAACGCTGTGATGCTGTAGGGCAGCGCAGCAGCTTCTATCAATAAGAGTAAGCCATTTTTTGGTCCAGTAGAAACTGTTTGAATGCTTGTACACTTGAGGGTTTTCACTGAAGGAACTGTTTCCACAGTAGGAATGTAATATTTGAACATGCCCACTTATGTTTACTGGGCTCCTCACTGGGATATTTAGGATGGTTCACAATTCTCAGTGTTACTGTTTCATGCAGTCTGCAACCTAACATAGCCATTGTTGTAGCAGTCAGATTCAGTTTGTAACATTGACATTTATTCACAGCCAGAAGAAGCAAAGGTTGGGGTCAGGCTGTGTTCCAGCTATTAGGTATCTAGGTTGATTTAGGTGGCTAAGTATGGTTCTATTCCTCCAAGTTCAAGTCCTGAAAATGTATGAATGCATTTATTTTTGTAGGACATCACAAAAAACAGTGAAGAGAAGGAAGACCCACCTACCTTTTACATTAACTGTTTTTCAGAGACTCAAGTCGTATGGAATAAAATTGCACTTAGCCACTTAAGTACACTTTTGTGCAACCTACACGATGTCCATGAAGGCTTCATTTCACAGGAAAAAGGCAGAAGTCACTAGAGGGCCTTCCTCAAGCAAAATGCAATAGAAAAGGGAAAAATAGACCATGGCCCACTTTATGCCAGCTTCAGAAATGCCACTTTCTAGACTTTAAAACTATTCCCTCAAGTATGCTTTCATATCTATTTAGTGACATTAAATTATATCATTGTCTTTCAACTGTTCTACCGGTACAGCTGTCTTTACTGTGCTCAAGGTTTACCCTAGGAAATCATACAAAAAAAAAAAAAGTTAGTCCTAGGTTGGTATTACAATAGCTTGATACAGACGCACAGTCTATGACCACCATAAATTTTGTTTAATACACTACATTTTGTTTCAGGACTCCACTTTGTATTGTTTTCTTCCTATTGGAGTGTGACCCTTATGTTGCACTCCAATGTCCATTGCGAATCCTTGACACCTAGCTTAACACTTTCTTGACACATAGCTGAATTACTCTGAGAAGCTGTTAGAGAGCAATCTAGAGTCATCAGCTTTGATTACTTCTCAACCACTAAACCGAGCAAATCAATAAACCTCCGCAGAAGAGGTGATAGCATACAGGGACTTTGGAGCCTCAGTATGCCTGTAGAAATACATGGCTGGGAGTAATGCAGTATCTATTACTGGCCACCAGAGCAAAGGGGTCAAAATGACTATTTAAGAGGGAATGCTTTCACTGGAACAGAGTACCACTGCCCTATGACAAAATTAAAGAGCTGGAAAGCAGGAACAACTGCTTGGATCCAAACTCACAGGAAGGGCAGATCAGACTTGGAGAATTATATGCAGGAGTGTTTTTCTTCTGTTCCAAAGATCAGTAACACTGTTGTGCTTTATGAAGACAGACATGCGAGTAGTTATATTATTAATGCCTTTACTAACTTTCCCGCTACATTGTACCTGTAGAGGTTAAGCAACCAGAACTCCTACCATTAAGTGGATTCTAGGGGCATGTTTCAATGTTATTAAAAACTCAGGGGAGCTGGAGCATTGATTTCAGAGACTAAAGTGGCATAACTCTTGGGTATATAGCCCGAAGACATCAGATAGTATGCCTGCAACTGGAATTGTGTTAGTGAGAACCAAACCCTGGAAACCTAACAGCAATTCAAGAAACTGTGACCCAGTCAATGAGTCACAACAGACTAGTGTACATCCAAAAAGGAATGGATTAGGTTGGGACAAGCATAAAGACTAGTAAAATATTTCTAGCCTTCATCCAACAGTATAATCTCAATTCCAGAACTTGGGCCTCATCAGTTTAATCACAATACACAATCAAGGGGGAAAATTCACACAATTTAAATAGGTTTTATAGAACTATTTGACTTTGTCTACTACAAATATTGAATAAAAAAAAAAAAGACTATTGTCTCTCCCACTCTCTCTCACACTGTTAATTGTTAATATCTATTGTACATATTTTCTGACTTCGGCTTTACCTCAGTAAGCCCTATTGTTTGTCAAGAAGCTTTGTCAGGTACCCAAATAATTATGAACAAGCCCTGCTCATATGGTGAACACATGGGTGCAGCTATCATAAATGTTAGTTTGGGAAGAGCAGAGCATTCCAACAGCAACAGTTCAACTAAGTGGGCGTTTAAGACAGAAGAGAGAAATAAGACAAGAACAGAAGTAGAAAATTGAGTTAATAAAAAACCTAGCAGAGGAACTGTGCTTGTTCTGATTAGATCTGATGAAGAATGTCTCGCAGTCAAAAGCTTGTCTAACGCTATCCCACCTACATAGGCGGTCCAATAAAAGATAACACCCTATGAAACTCTTGCCTCTCGCATAATTTTTGGACCATCGTGGATACATCACTCTTACATTACCATACTCAAAAGCCTGTACAGAAGTTCTACAGTTTTCTTTTAATTTTAGACAGTGTCACAGAGCTATTCAGATTTTGCCCTTTAGGGAAGTTTTAAATAGTTTTGCTCCTTACTCATAACAGCTAAAAGGAAATTTTTCTTCAAAACAGTTTGGTAGGCATCTGACATCAGCAATACAGGGGGCATCTACATGTGCACTTTACGGCACATTAGACTTATTTAATGCACAGTAAAGCATCACTGTCTACATGCATGCTGCAATTCATGTGCAGTAGATTAATTTACTTCGGCATAGGATAGTCCCATCAGACATGGGCACTATCCTAGGCTGCAGTAAATTACTGCACTTAAACACACATGTAGACAGTGACATCAGGATTAGTTGACTCCAGCTCAGATTGACTCTGCATATATTCAGTCATATTAATTGCAAGTTTAGACACACCACACTCACAGCCAATGTATTTCTTAGGAAATAAAGATGTATTTTATTTTTAAAAAAATACATATTTGCAATAGGTGCTTTCACTTATTTATTTTTCCAAGCACATGAAAGAGACTATTACTTTGCAAAGAAAAATAAATAAATCTATAATTTGCTTCTATGATGGACCCAATCTTATTTCCATTTCCGTTATTGACAAAATCATGCTGGGAACAGGATCCAGCATATTTTTTTTGTGCATATTATCTTTTCCCAGTGGCTCCCCACCTATCCTTTTGCTTCTTTAACATGCTAATTCCTTTTTTTGTCACTTACATAAATGCACTGAATTAACTTTTGTTTTAGGAAATGTCTTTCAGTCTTTCATAACTGATTATGTTAATCATATCTATTCCTCAGTGAGCCTGCTGTAACTTATACACAAAAAGTACATTAAAACAGAATTAATATTACAAATTCAGATACTTAGAGTTAGAAAATGGCAAAAATGATGGTATGGGCACAAGGGGGCTAAAATGAGATTTCAAGGGCAGCATTAAATTGGACATTTCATAACTTCAGAATGCTTGGCTTTGCAACCTTAATAATGTCCTTTTAATGCGTTTTTCCTCTGCCAGATATTTAATGGCAACAAAAAAGAAGGACAGGTTATAAGGCTGAACATATCTTCCATGTTCCCCTAATAAGATGAATTTCCCCATTGGTAAGCACTGAAACTGCATGCAAGCAAGGAACTCATTACTACAGGTAACAGAAGTAGCCTGACGAATTGCAGGAAACCAGAGGTTCAGAACAAATAGACAAAATGGCAATAGTCTGTCCAGCACCCTTCCTGCCCATGGGGGATCCAGGATTTTGAAAAAGGGAGTGTAGGTAGCACGGTGCATCATCACATAACAGGAAATACATTTTTACAGTTAAAGAAGTTAGAAGCTTAAATAATATGCCAGGAGTATAGAACCATATTATTCCATTTAAGATCCAAACAAAAAACAAGAACAAATATAACTGGGGGCAGAAGGTGACTACTAGCTCCAGGTGAGGGCAGGCACCTGGTGTCAGGGAGTACAGCTGTTACCCCCCCAGCCTAACCACAAACAGAAATACTCCTGGTGTGAAGAAATTGTCTGGCTTTGTGAGATCTGGTTTTGCTACTGTTTCAGCTTCCCACTGCCTTCACTAGAAATAATTTTCTGCAAGACTCAGAAATCATTTATGTATATACGGAGCAACTGGCAAGATTCTCAAAGTAACAGGAAATGCATTTCACCCCAAATTAGAACTGTATTTGTCTACCTTTGGTATCAGATAGTCACATGCCACAGAAGATAAATAACCTGTTTTGTTTTTTCTAAATCTGGAATCTCATATCCTATTGCAAGATGTGCAAGTGCTGAAATGTCTAACACATGACAAATCAAAGAACATCAGGATCAGGTCCACTAAATTTAAAGAAACTATGAGAAACTATTAGACCTTGCTTTCTAATACATTGTTACACTATGGAAATGGTATGAAACGTATGGCATAAGTGGGGGGGAAAGCAAGCAAAATCTACCTAATCAAAAGGATAACTTTCCAATTTGAAGAAAAATCCCTTAGAGAAGGGAACTAGAATTAATACTCTAGGGAAAAGAAAAACATACATTTTTCGGAAGTGAATCAAAACTTAAAAACCCTCCAATAAGAAATAAATTTCTTTTAATGTCACAAGAAATACATTTCTTTTAAAAGGTCACAAGCTGGCAGAAGGAAGGTTTAAGTTGGACATCAGGAGGCGCTACTTCCTGGTTAGGGCGGCTAGAGTCTGGAACCAGCTTCCAAGTGAGGTGGTGCAGGCTCCCACCCTGGGGGGTTTTAAGAGTAGGTTGGATGACCACCTTACTGGGGTCGTTTGACCCCAGTGCTCTTCCTGCCATGGCAGGGAGTCAGACTAGATGATCTGCTCAGGTCCCTTCTGACCCTAGAAACTATGAAATTTAAAAAAAAAAAAAAAAATGTACACACTGATGGAATCTATTGAATCTCATCTGAATTGACAAAAACTAATAACTGAAAAATAACAGCAATTTGGAACTTGGCCAATAGTAAGCTGAGGGTGGCTATCTTCCATTGAACCCTAAACCAGGGTATAAGGCATGAGTTATAGCATGGGACCTCCCCCCCACCCCCCAGACTAGTGAACCCACTGAAAATGCTGCAGAAGCAAAAATCCTATGTGATAGTTGTGTGAACAGCCTCCCCCTATCCCACCTTTACTAGTAGACCTAGCAATGCAATTTAATTTAAGAATATTAAAAAACAAAAAAAACCAAAAACAAACACAGAAATACAATGAGCTGAAAGTTACCTTATTTAGTCTCCACTGTTTCTAGTGAACCCTCAGACATTTTTGATTGTAACTAAGTTAATGATAACTGCATATTTCTCCTTTACAAACCCAAGCAAACTGGCTCAAGAAGCAACATAACAAAAATTTTGAACACTACTTCTTGATATTTTATACTAGCTCCTTTCATACTAAAGGATATATAGTAGGTCCCACATTTTTAAGCATTACAGGACATGTGCATTTTGCCTCTACATAGAAATAGTATAAGTATCCCGCTTCTTTAACTACTATTTAAAACCTAAGAACTGATATAACAAGACATTTTGAAAATTTTCACTGTTCCTTGGTAGAGCTGCTGGGCACCAGCATTATTCCATTTTAATTGCTTTTGTCCAGGTACTCCTACCTGGCATCCCACATTTCTAATCCTGATCTCTTCATATAATCTCTCCCAGTATTCCAGCACCATTCAGACCCCTGGCATTCAGACACCCCAAACTCTACCCTACTTCCTCCATTGACTCCCAGTTCCCAATCTCACCCATCAGCCTCCCTCAGTCCTTCGACTCCCACCATCTCTTCAGTTCCAACCTCCTCAGGTTTCCTCTTTCCCAAATCTACTTTTCTCAATCTAATCCTCAACATGCATTCTTCATTTCAAACCCGTTAAGTGGGCCACTGAGAGCACAGGAGGGAAACAGTCCTTGTTTCCATTTCCTGTGCCCCTACCCTGGCCCTGCAACCACTGCAGTTGGCAGGGCGAATGAGGATCCAAAGCCCTTAATTTGCTGATGACTGCAGAACCTAGAAGGGTTAACCTGGCTCTTGGTGGTGACATTTGACATGTTTTCTCCTACCAGCAACATCTCCCACAGGGTAAGGAAGCAGGGAGTCAAGGAGGGGACTCCTGACACCCTTCTGTGCAGCTACAGTCTTTCCCTGCTTCTGTTTGGGCTCCCCCTCCCCCCATTACCAAGCACCCAAAAGCTTGCGCTGGGAAGAGGAATCAAAAGGAGGAGTAACTCCATCATGACACCTCCCCAGCTTCATGGGTAGGTATGAATTATTTTATTATCTTATCACCACTGATCTTTAAGTTCAGTAGGTTCTAAATGTTTTTGTAACTTTTTTTACATTTACAATTGGTTGTCTTTCCAAACAGGGCAAGATCATTTCCATACCCAGTATACTAGATAAGAGTCATCTAACGTAACAGATGAAAGTATCTTTTTAATATTAGGCTTTGCATCACTTGGGCCACATGCACCAGAGACTGCTCTGCATCCTACCTTCAAGTTAAAAATACAACTATCAGACAGAGAATAAGCCTGCCAAGTCAATAATGCAGATTGCACCTTTGGGAACAAAACCAAGGCAACACGACTGCTCCCCAGACATATCACAGAAATGCCACAGTCAAAAGATCTGACCTGCAAGTCAATATCGTAACTTCAGCGTTCAAATTCTACCATGCCTGCTCTATGCAGACACTTACCCTATTCGATTCTTCAGCCAAGATGCTGTTCTGACAGCTTCTGATGACTGGACATCCCACAATCCCATCCTGAAGCAGCAACATGTCTGCAGAAATGACTCTACTTGTCTTTATATCAAGCAGTCCCCTATTTCTGGTTTATGGAAGAATCGTCATACAGTTGCCTCTATATGTAGTAGAATATAGATAAAGCCTTAAGCTTGGGTTTTGTTTTCTTTTGGGGGGTTTGCATTTTGAAATAAGACATTTTATGGAGATGCGCTTGCTAGACAGTTGTCCAACCCTCCTACCTTATCTAAGCATGGCACTGGCACTAGGGGTTAGGATGTAGTGGAATGATTTGAATAATCCTGCCAAATTTAAAGTCTGTTCCAAAGCATAAAATATGATAAAGCTTCTCAAAGAAGATGTTGCTAGAATTTTTAAACATGGGGGGGGAAAAAAACCCAACATTTTTGTCCCTACTCTCATTCTAGAGACAAATTAACTGTTTTTTTTGCAGAAAATAAAAAAAAAGAATCAGACTAAGAGATACACAGTATGAAAAAATACAGCTGAGCTTGTTAAAGTCTTGTGAAATTATTGATAAATGAAAACAGGTTCTGATAATAGGAAGTGTCAGGGAACCTTAATAATAGGTGGTGCAATCTTACTCCCCTATAATAAACTGATGAACTGGTAGCACTATACCCTTCCTTTCTATGTACACATGATTCACACTTTATTTGCACCTACAAAAGTTTCCATTAAGGTGAAATAAGGTGATATCTCACTGCCTTCACAGAGTCGTGATGTCCAATATCTACTAGAACCTGTGTTAATAAACACATTAATTGACTTATGCACACAAAATACAACCTCCTAGGACAATATTTCAAAAGATGTTAAACAATTATTTAATGTCCACAGCATCAGACATGTTTTGTTTAACAGGCTGAATTTTTCTAGGCCACAAAGAAACAGGAAGCACATGGAATGATGTGCAGAAAATATTTTTATGCAGTGCACTACAAATATGAAGAGTGTAACTGAGAAGTCTGGAAAATAAGCGTGAGAATTACAGTGTAATTACAGAGAATTACAAATATTTATCACCATGCAACCTTTGAAAAAAAATGACATGGTATCAAAAAAATCCATGGCTTTGGATATAGCTTTCAGTGTATTTCATAGAAAAATCTCCTTTTGTCTAGAGTTAAGTGACAAAAATCATGTTTGTCCATTGTTCAACATGCAATTCTTAAAAGCTCTTTTTGCATATTAGCATCAGCAGTCAACTAGGTAGTCTAGTCTTCACCTCTAGTAAGTTATGAATAATTAATTATGTATTTTGCAATCACTATTGTCATTTGCTGCATTGAAATAGCCACTTTCTCTGTAATTATTTAGGAATGGCAGCTGAGACAAGAGGACTGGGACTAGACTACTGAGACTTTCACTTCTAAGCTGCCAGTTCCATTCTTGCCACAGCTGTTATCTTTCAATCCCTAACTACCTACATATGTGAAATCAGCTAATAACTTTGCTTAAAACACTTGAGGATGTTAAACTACTTTAAACTAGCCTTCCCATTATGAGATTCTTCCTAGTCTTGCTGATAGACCCTTTCCATGGACTGTCACCTTGACAGGGTACAGAGGCTTGTATGTACATATCAATGACCCTAAGAGCAACACCATCAGGAGTCTTGTCCTCCTGGTAGGGTCACCCATGGTGGTAAGGTCAAAGGTGATGTATCAAACAGCAGTCCAACACAACACAAAGACCTCAGTGGTGGAGCAGGTAGATGCAGAAGGCATACTCCTTAATGGCTGCAAAGGCAGATGAAGGCTACTGTTGAAAAAGTAACCCCTGTTGTCTTGGATCTTCTTGCCACAGGACACAGGTTTCTCCCCCACCAAGATCTGTGCAGTTGCCAATGCTCAACAGTCTCCTCATGTAAAAAAGTCACATGCAAGCTTCTTCCACTAGTCCAACATCTACTACAATAACCAATACCAATACCCATAACACCTTTAACCACTACCTGTGGCACGTGACAGAGAATCTTCAGCTCTATGATTGGTTGCCTTAACCATCAACGGACTCATCTACAACCCTTTACTTTACCCATTGGAGTGATCATCCTCAACCATGAGGGATCACTGACACTAACGCTGATAGGCAACTGAGTCATGTGCAGGTTGCATGGCTTGGCCAAATATCTAAAAAATCTGAAGATGGAACTGGGAATACAACTACCCAAGCCCCAGTTCTGGGCATTCATTACGTGATCATGCTTCCATGGCACTTTCATCCCAGTTTTTAGCATATCCAGAAAAGTTTTGGTAACAAAGCTGAAAAAAAATACAAACACAGAAATGGAAGCTACTTACAGCAATATTACTTCTAATGTTGAAGCAAGTGGGTTGAGCCTGAGAAGAAATCCAAGGAACTTTTCCCACCACCCCTCCATCACTGCCATATTGTGCAGAGGAGCTGGCACAATCAGAGATTTTATGTTTCTGGTGCTGAGGAGCTGTGGGACTTTAAGTATCAGCTCTGGTTTTAGGTATTCCATTGACAGGAAGGTTGACTGAGATTGGGCTCATGTCCAAGTTTTCACTTCTCACTAGCTGATGAAAAACTAAGCTATCATATGGATCTGGGAAGAGGAGAATGTACATTATACATGATGAAAAGATGGTGGAGGTCCTGTTTTGGTATGTGCTTCTGTACCTACTTATACATAGTACAATATGCATGATAAAAATGCTCATTATTTACCATATAGTTTGTTAGAATGGGCTCCAGAGTTGACAGCATTTCAAGCCATGGTGACCCCACAGCCCAGCACTATTCAGTATGTGTGCATACTCCAGATACCCCTCACAAAGGATGCATGTGCTAATTAGCCCCCCATTCATGACTGGAACCAGGTGTTCTTGTCATGATTCCTGGGATCCTCCAAAAATGTATATACAGATGACTCATCTGAGATGAGGCACAGGGCAACCTGGTCCAGCTCCCCCTCACGGAGGGTGGGGCCACACTAATCATGTGTGACAGGTTGAGACAGGGCAAGAGGGACTCTGGATGAACTGGGGGATCAAGAGGAATGTGGCTAGCATTGAGAGGGTCCATAGGAGGGCCACTTGCATGGTCCAGGGGCAGCAGGGCAGGACCTACAAAGAGAAGCTAAAGGGCCTGAACCTATTTAGCCTCCACAAGACAAGGCTGAGAAGGGATCTGGTGGCCATTTACAAACTCACCAGAGGGGACCAGCAAGAACTGGGAGAGGCTCTGTTCCCCCAGGCACCACCTGGGGTTACTAGGAATAACAGCCACAAATTGTTAGAGAGAAGGTTCAGGCTGACATTAGGAGACATTACTTTACAGTTAGGGCTGCCAGGCTCTGGAATGGGCTCCCAAATGAGGTGGTACTCTCTCCTACCTTGGGGGTATTCAAGAGGAGGCTAGATAGATATTTGGCTGGGATGATATGACCCCAGCACCTGTTCCTGCCCAGGGCTGGGGGTTGGACTTGATGATCTGTTTAGGTTTCTTCCAACCCCAAGCACTATGATACTATGAACTGCTTAGGCCCCTGCTTCATAATGTTTGCCAATCATTTAATGGTGTTGAAGAAACAGGAATCATTGGAATTGGGAAAGAAAGGTTCATCTCAGCTGTGGGAGTGAAGAGGAAGTTGAAATGTATACGATATAGTGGCTCACCATGACTTAAAAAGAGTTGGCCCTGAGGGGGGCTCCATGCAATGGGCAATACCACATAGCTTACTTAGATGTGTTGCATTTAACTGTCCTTGTAGTAGGTTCCTATCAGCACCTCTGTCTTTTTGGATAATATCACTGCTTCTAGTGCTGGATCCCACCCACCACACCACAGAGGCAGCTCCTGCCCAGAGCTGGTCCGGCCTGGCCTCAGCCCTGTGTCCTGCTGTGTGCACAGAAATCTCAGCGGCATGTGTTCCCCCCTCCCCCCCACACACACACATCATGTTCCCTTGTCTCCCCCTGCCTCTCTGCTGCATTGCCTGCGCCTCCCTGCCCCGCCATACAAATCCTGCAACCCCTGCTTCCCCCCACCCCCATGTGTCACTTGTGCCCCCTTCCCTCAACTCCCATGCACTTACCTGGAGGGAGCTGCTCTCCACTGCTGCTTGGCTTCCATGTGCACATGCACGTGGCACCCCCTGCCTCCAATCACCCTCCCTACTCCCCCCAGCCCCAAACAGCTCCTTGCAGGCTGGAACTCTGCCAGCATGTAAGAGAAAACCTGCGGTTTCCTGCCTTTTTCCCTGTTAAAGGAGAAAATCCACATTCTTCCATAGCAAACGAAAAATCCAGATTCCTGGTAATAGCTCAGGGCCTCCGTCATCATTTCTAAATGTCATCTCACATCCAGCATGCTCAACATAACTGAATCCATGTTTCATAACATAAAATAATATAGAAATATACATAAATTTTCTTCAGGTTTGGGCCCCAACAGCCCTCTTCCCGAGGGGGGCAGGTCGCTTGGGTCCCCATGTACTCAACACCTATACTTCACCTACAGACAGCAAAGACTTCAGGGGCCTATCCATAGCCTCACTTAGTAGGGAACAAAGACAATTCTACACTATCAGTCGCACTTTTACTCTTCAGTTTGATAAATATCCATTTTCCAGATAAGTTTCCTGCCTCACTTTACATTCCAGTCACTGTACTAACTCCAGTTTACAGATTTGCTGTATATTGCATGGGGTTGTTTAATTTTCAGTATCTAAGCTTTAAAACATAGCAACAAATATCAGTAGAATTTTATACAATAAAAATACAGTGTTGCATTATTGTCAGATATTATACTCGGGTTACTATAGATCATACATAGGGACCTACTTATGGCAGGACAAAGCTATTTTTGTGGCTTTATCTGAGCACAAAGAGCCCATTTTGTGGCAGCCTCACTCCTCAGCACTGATTGGCAGAGGGCCCCATGGAGGTGGAGGGACTGCTTCCATCTTGACTGCCGGCTGCTTTCATCCATCTCCGCCCCTCAGTGCTGGATGATGGAGAGGCCCTGGTGAAGGAGGAAGGAGAAGGGGGTGCCACCATTTTGTCTGCTGCCCCTTTATGCCACCCTGCCAGCTAGTGCCTTCCCTCCCAGCTGGGCTGCAAAGCCCACCCAAGTGGGGAAGTTTTAATAAAAAAAACCCTATTTTTGTTATGGGTCCCCCCCACACACACACACAGATTTTGCAGGCAACCCCAGATTTCATGGTTTCTGAGAAATCTGCAAAACCATGATTTAGATAGGTCCCTAATTATACATGGAATTCATCAAAACAAACAATCAAACAAAAAGAAAACTCCACACCTTTTAAAAATTATTATAAAGGATGTTAGAAAAATTAAATTTTACACTATGATTTTTGGGCACAACATTCTAGTGCCACGGATGCTACCTTCAGAAAGGCTCAATGACTACAGTAAGCATGGGGTTGCAATACTCTAGAGCAAGTGACACCCAGTGGGACCTCCAGAAAGGTTCAAAAGTATGGAATTCAGCTCAGAATTGCACAGGACCCTCTCTCAATCCTAGATTCATACAACTAAGTCTTAGTCACAGGAACACATCACCAATACTGTTCATATGACTAATGGTTTGTACCATCATGTGGTTAGATTATAGGTTTATGAAACTGGGGCCCCGTTTTTCTATATGTTTGTAAAGCATAATGCAACTATAGCACTATATGAAGAATAATAAAAGAAAGGAGTATAAAATGCACAGTCAGATATAATCACTCATGAATTCAGCTGGGGCAGATTTATAAAAAGAAATAATCATGCAGATGATACATCTCAAAACTTTCTGTTGGTTCACCTAAATTGCTTTTACAATATGCAAACTAATATAATGAAAAATGGTGAAAAATTCTCTCCCCAAAAAAGGTGGGATGGGTGGGCAGGAGGGGAAGGACAGCATATTTTCAATACAGATTTTTCCTGGTTTTGAGAAGTAGCTCCACAAATTGAACAGAAACTTTTCTCCAGCTGTGCTCAAAGTTGTTCTTGCATCCCCCCGATGGGATTTCCCCCCACTGGAGCGAGACGCTGAATGAGCAGAATGCATTCCATTTTCCACTCTTGGGAATCAGCACAGAGGGCTGAAGGTGAAAATTGCTCCATATAATACATTCGTCCCAGAGTCAGAGTCAATTTCACCCTTGCATTCCAGAATTCTCTACAAAGTAGTCATTCACTTTCCTCCAAACAAGTGCCACAGTTTAGTTGCGAAGGGCCAGGTGCAAGAAATGTCTGAGGCACCTAAAAGACGACTTGGGCAGACTTTAGATGCTAAGTCAAAAACCCTGGAAAACCCTCACAAGCAGTCTAATCCTGGAGGCACCTAAAAGTTATTAAGTAACTTCTTTTTACTTGAAAGCTTCATATGTACCCAATAGCAAGGCCCTCACAAATATAATCACACCTGCTTCTTTAAAATTCAAAGAGGAGGTGTAGTGGTTATCCCCCTTGCCTTGGCAGTGAGAAATATAAATTGTAGGCTGCCTTGGCCTGAAGGGACAAATCAACATCTCCCAGGAGAGGGACTTAGCTATCAGGTATAACCTATCCTGAGTGAGGGTAACCTCTGCCCCTCTTGTTAAAGCTGGACCACTGTGAAAAGCCAGCAAGGTTCATTTGGCCAGGAGGAAAGCTAGAAAGAAGCAGTACGATTCTGTAGTCTAGTGGTTTGGATGAACAGCTGCTGAGGGTCAAGTCCAGTTCCCAGAACCATTTATGCCTTTTACATTACACGACCACTGGATAAAAAACAAACCAGAAATAAATAGTTCTTTCTACTGTGCTGAAATTACATATTATTAACTTAGAGAAGGCTCTCACAAATATTAAACTGATTTGTTAGTTCTTGGGCCAGTTCCCAGAATGCAGGTGTCCACAATACAAAAAATAGCTACCAAGAGTGGCCCTAATTGGTAACTTTATTGACTGTGAAGCAGACAGTTTCCTACTGGGAACCGGAAGACAGCCTAGATGTTATACTACTTGTAACAAAAACAAAAATCACAAAATATGGCAACTGTCATTTTAAAAGCGTTCACCAAATCTCTATGACTTTCAAATAAACAATGCTTATTCTTATATTAAAATCATCCACCCTTTTAGAGCTAGCATTTTGCTTTAATTTCCAAATGAAGGAAGCCAGATTTTTTTTTTAAATAAACCTACAGAACTACAAATGACCCTGCCATCTGCAAGAACTATTTTATCCTTGAAGTTTCAAAGATGTAGGAACAAATGCTGACGTACCAGCTTTGCTGATTTAACCAATGATTTGATTTCTAGAATCCTGTAGAACTGATTGGAAACATTATATGTAAAGTAAAACAAAATGCTCCATAAAAATATTAAATGAATCAAGACGACAGACACATTCTACATGTTTACAAGTTCAGTTTGTATAGCATTAGCTAACTGTATTTTGATAGAGCTCTACTGTTGTATTTAATGATTAACGTGTTGGGTTTGTTTGTTTGTTGTTGTTGTTGTTGTTTTTGGTTTTTTTGTTTTAAAAAGAGAAGGGAAAAAGCAGCAAAGGAAACAAATCAGAGTTGGTTTTTTTCATATCCGTGGTTCATTTGGAATCCAGAGCAAGGAAAAATAAATGTATTGTAACTATCTGGTGCTTTGAAAACTCTAGCTGAAAGAATATGCCAACATAGGTTAGGTTTAGCCAGAGTCTACTTGCCTTCTGTTACTCCCTTGTTAATGAAAAATACAAACAGTGGCAAACTTGCCTAACTAACCTGAACAGGGCCCGTCGTTTCAAAATACTTCAGGAATTACTCTTCACAAAGAAAGAGCGAACTCTTCAGGAAGAAACTGAAGAACTGTAACTGGTAAAAGGGAACTTAATGAATGTGACCCAAAATGTATTATTGGTAAAATAATTGTTTTTAGTTGTGCATTAAGCATTGCTAGGTTTTTTCATGGGGGGTTATATAAATTTTAGCTTAGATCCTCCAGCCAGTCATTAATCAAGAAGTATGCTCTACCATCTAACATTATTACTCAGTTATAAACTACATGCTATGCTGAGAAAGAATTCAAAACAGTCTGATAGACTAATGTATATTGCATTAATTCTCTACATAAATATCCTTTAAATAGCAATTTAGTTGCATCACCCATGTGAGAGATAAGGTTCTTTTCCTTTTTGATTTTTAAGAATGATGAAAATGTTTTCAGCTGACAAAAGCATATACAGTTGATTACTTGTACCTATCAGTTGTTGACTCTATTAGGGGTGAAACACTATGATCTAAAAGAACTTTAATAAAGAAGAATTATTTGCATGTTTATAGTACTGCCTATATTCAAAGGAGTGTGCAAATATGGCTAATGGTAGACTCCCACTTGCTCACGTCAAATACTTTCCCTAGTCTCAAAGATCTCTCCTAGACTTTCATTCCTTCTTTCTTCCAGGCAAAGTGATGTTGAAGTACTGTAGGAGTTATAACTGAGTTATAATTGCTTACTGAGATAAAGAGCTTTTCTACTGTGCAGACAGTAAAATAGATTTGATGAAGCTGAACACACAATTCCAATAAGTGATTTTAAATCTATGCTAGCAGGAACTACACCTCACTGCTGAAAATTGTTCTAGAAATTAACAACTGGGCTTAAGCCACTTCAATTCCTTTTAGCCAGTCATTTAGTCCTCTACCTAAATGAGTATTTCTTAATAAGCTGTTGTTAAGCCCCCTTTTTACAGCATCCCACATAAGCTTACTTCTCATGCATGGATTTTGTTTGAAGCCTGAAGGTATAGTAGCTGCACTAGATATAGTAAGAGTAAGCTGTCAATGCCATCTCTATCCAGCAGTTACTAAATGATGATCTAAGTGCATATACGTAAACAGGATTGACATTCCACATACAGTAAATTCTAGTTAATTTATCTATGGGATAAATTTGCCACTATGGTTTTAGTCACCATTGCTCCGATTCCTCATAAACAAGCCCTGTCCCCAAGGGCCCAGTTATCAGCTCTTGGAAACTGGTCAGTGCCAGTTAAATTTGCATCCCGCTTCAGATGGCAATATAACCAGTTTATTGTAGTAGTAGGAAGTAGTGATCTATGACTACATTCACGTACAACCACCTCCCTCCCTCTATTTTATGCACCTGTTAATATCAAATGGGGTCTCTCTGTACGTTCTAAGACAGTGGTAGGCTGAGATGACAGACAGTTTCCTTGACTTTGAATTCAACCTTCAGTGGAGTTAAATGGTCTTTAACAAGGATCAGTACATTAAACCCATGGTACTTAATCCATCCAGCCCCAGGGGCCACTTGTGTAACATGAGAATAGTCCACAAACCGAATCTGGCATGCAGGGTTGGTCCACCGGCCTGATCCAGCATGGGATCAGCATGCAAATTACTTTGCAGGTGCAATTTTTCCAATCTTAATATACACACACAAAATATGTAAGTAGCGGCACAGTTACAACAGGGTAACTGAAGGCACTAATTTTAGCAGGCAGGGTGGAGAAAAAGGCTGCCGCCACAGTCACGCAATTGCAAAAATCACAAAAACAAACAAACAAAGCCAAAAAAACCCAATCATACAGCATGGCAACAATTGGGACCTAACCTTCAGGTGGTGGTTGCACTGTTACATTACCATCCGTATATTGCTGTCTCCCCTCATTGTCCTGGGGTTACAGTGCTCATAACGTTATTGCACAACACTATTACGTATCAACCCTGGTCTCCCTTAGGCTTTATTATATGACAGAACAGACTGTTTCAGTACCTCAGGGTACTTTGGAAAATTTTGCCTCAGAAAATGAAAAAAAATTCAACAATAAGAATGAAAATCTGCTAGTTAATTTATTTGTACCTTATCCTCTTACATCATGTTAGTGCCTGAATATGAGACCACAATAAGGTCTTTAAAAGTTTTAGAGCACTTGGAATTTTGACATTCCTCATCGTGAAGATGCACATCTTTCCCCTTTCTTCTCAGCAGGATAAATTAGCCTATATGGAGCTCCGTGCCACCATGGCTAAACTGCTTCTGACACCCAAAGTAGCTCAGGCAATAGAAATACACTATGGACAGCCATACTAATCAATAGATTCATAGATGTAGAGTTGGAAGGGACCTTGCAGATCTTTTAGTCTGATCCCCTGCCCTGGGCAGGAGAGAAAACTGGGCTCAAATGACCCCAGCTAGGTAATCATCAAGCCTCCTCTTAAAGACCCCCAGGGTAGGAGCCAGCACCGCTTCCCTTGGAAGTTGGTTCCAGATCCTAGCCAGCCTAACTGTGAAGTAGCGTCTCCTGATGTCCAGCCTGAACATACTCTCAAACAACTTATGGCCATTATTCCTTGTTACTCCAGGAGGCACTCAGGGGAATAAGGTCTCTCCCATTCCCCACTGGTCCCCTCTACTAAGTTTACAGATGGCCACCAGGTCCCCTCTCAGCCTTCCCTTGTGAAGGCTGAACAGGTTCAAGTCCCATAGCCTCTCCTTGTAGGGTCTGCCCTGCTGTCCCTGGATCATGTGAGTGGCCCTCCTTTGGACCCTCTCAATGCTGTCCATACCTCTCCTAAAGTGCAGTGCCCAGAACTGGACTCAGTACTCCAACTGTGGCCTGATCAGTGTCGCATACAGGGGGAGGATCACCTCCTTGGCTCTGCTCATGATGCATCTGTGGATGCATGACAAGGTCCGGTTAGCCCTACTGACCATGTCCTCACATTGGCGGCCCGTGTTCATCTTGGAATCAATAATGACTCCAAGATCCCTTTCTGCCACTGTGCTTTCGAGAAGGGAGTTCCCCAGCCTATAGGTATGCTGCTGGTTCTAACTGCCCAAGTGCAGTACCCTGCACTTGTCAGTACTGAATCTCATCCTAGTCTCATTTGCCCACCCCTGTAACCTGTCCAGGTCCAGCTGTATCCTGTCCCTCCCTTCTAGCACACCCACCTCACCCCAAATCTTGGTGTCATCCGCAAATTTGAACAGGGTGCTTTTCTCCCCCTTGTCCAAGTTGCTAATAAAGAAATTTAACTGTGCAGGCCCAAGGACCAAGCCCTGGGGGACTCCATTGCTCACACCCCTCCAGGTCAAATATGACCCGTCCATCACCACTCTGAGTGCGGTCCCTCAGCCAATTTGCAACCCATCTGACTGTGTAGGCATCAATGCCACAGTCACTTAGCTTTTTAATGAGAATGGGGCGGGAGAGAGTGTTAGGGGACTTCCTGAAGTCCAGAAAGACTACATCCACAGTGACACCTGCATCCAATATTTTGTGACCTGATCACAGAAGGCAAATCAGGTTGGTCTGACAGGACCTGCCCCAATGAAACCATGCTGGTTACCCCTGAGCATCATCCCTGCTGCTGGCCTATCACAGATGTGCTTCTTGATAATCTTCTCAAAGAGCTTCCCCATGACCAAAGCAAGACTAATGGGCCTATAGTTGCCTGGGTCCTCCCTCCTCCTTTATTTAAAGATGGGGACCATACTGGCCCTCTTCCAGTCATCCAGCACCTGGCCAGAGCACCATGAGTGCTCGTAAAGCTGTGCCAGGGGCCCCGCAATAACCCCTGCCAATTCCCTCAACACCTTGGGGTGGAGAGCATCTGGACCTGCTGATTTGAACACGTCCAGCCCCTCCAGAAGTTCCCTAACTCGGTCCTCCCCGACCCTAGGCCTGGCAAAGTCTCTCCCAAGTCCGTCCCGAATCTCGGTGGGAGAGTCCTAGTCCCTGCACAAAAAAAAAATGGAGGCAAAGAAATTGTTAAAGATGTCTCCTTTTTCCTCTGGTGCAACCACCAGATTGCCTAGCGTATCCTGCAGGGACCCCACATTACCCTACTGTCTTCTTCAGTAGGACTTACTAAATTAGCATAAATCTCCCTCTGTAATTCAAACAGCAGTCTATTCCCACAATACACACAATCACACGGAAGTGGCATCAGAAACGACTTTGCTCTCATCCAGAAGAATGTTCTTGCTCTTCTTTACTTAATCTCTATTTATCCTATTTTTAGTCTAGATTTTTTTGTTTTTAAAGTGCCAAAATAAATCTCTCCAAAGACGTGCATTGTGCCAACACTTTTTCTATAAAATGTGTTACAGTTGTATATCTGGGTTGCCACATGACCAATATACATTGCTGCCTTTTCCAGAGATCCTAGGATTAAGACTATGGACCAAACTCCAGTGACCTACGTTAAGAAATACTGCTAAATACTCCAAATAAAAGATAGTTTGGTCCCCCTTGACCATGAAATATTTGGTAAGGCAGGAAAAAAAGTGAGAACTGCAGCAATAAATTATTAGAGAAGAGACTGTGCAGCAGATAGTGCAATGTGAGCACGAAATAACTACATTAATACTACACTAAGTCTCTGAGCATGTCTGCTGTTGCCTAAGTTTTCCCAAGACTGTTTAGACTTCTGCAGATCTTGTCTTAAGAGAATCAGCTATCCCCCAAGAAGTGTTTATTCCATGCCTTGGGGGTACTGGTTGTAGCTGTGTTGGTCTAAGGACATAGGCAGACAAGGTTCTTTGGGTAAATGTGGCCTCTTTTATTAATTAGACTAACTAAATAGTTGGGAAAATTGTTGTTTGCAATCTTTCAAGCACAAACTCTTCTTCTCCCTATGCCTGAAGAAGGGTGTTTGTGCCTGAAAGCTTGCAAAGAACACTTTTTCCAACTATTTAAGCTCGTCGAATAAAACATATCACATTTACCCACATTTAACCTTGTCTGCCTACTCCATGTTTTGGCACTCAAAAAAACCCAAAACAAAAAAAACCAAAAAAGACACAACCCCCCCAAAAAACCCCACAGTCATCTCTAGATTAACAATTAGTGATAGAAACAAGTCTGCATCACAGATTTAAGACAACCCCAATTTCTTTGAAAACTTTGATTCTAAACTTTGAAGTTTGAGTTCACATCAAATAAGAATTATTCTAATTTTATTTCATATTTAAAGAAGCAAGGTTAATCTTACAGTGCTAGGAATAAATTTGATGGTACCATCTTCAAGTAACTTTAAGGAGCCAACATAAAGGGTCAGTTTCAGATCTCTGCTCTTTACTAGACAATCTGTAACTGAGCTGGGGTCTCCCCTTAGGAGTCTTTCAGGCAGTCCAAACAACAGTCCATAAGCAGCCTCACTTTCTGGCTTTGCTCCCTTGGAAGCCCTGCAGTCAGTCCTAGTAACACAAAACAATAACCCTTGGTCCAAACAGATGAGGAAAAGCTAAAGCCTTTTTCCAGGTGTCAAAAGAGGGCCCTTTAGCTCTGGTCTTCATTAGAAGCAAGCTCCTCTGGTTTCAGTCTGCTTCCTGCCCGCAAACTGCTCCTTCTCCCAATTCAAGTTCCTTTCTCTATCCCTGCTTGTACTTTTACCTGCCAGCTAACCATTCACAGGTGGGCTCCTACCCCAGGGCTGGCTATCGCATTTACAGGGCTAGACTGCCCTGTTACACAACCATATAAAACAACTTATGTAACAGCGGCCCTGAGCAGCTTGTAGCCCTTTGCATGGTTTGCACTGCAATAATATTGCTTCTCCATGATATGGTATTCCACACTTGTACGCATTACGAACAGTGTTCTCACTTTCATTTGATGCAACTGGTACTGGCTCTCTCAGAGATGAAAAAAAAAAAAACACACCAAAAACCAGATGGACTGCTGTCTGTTCCAATATACCATTTCCTAAACATGGTGTTGTCCCGTGTCAGGAAGCTCTCTACAAAATAATCTACCACCATGTAATTACTTCTTCCCAATGACTCACTGCATGTCTTCAAAAATGGAAAGGATGGGATCTATAAAAGTGCAGGAAAGATATCGGCCATTAGATGATTTCCTGCAGTGCCACCTGTTGAGAGATTTAAGTGAGAGAATCGTGAAGCCACATGAGGGTATTGCCTTCACTAAAGAGGGAAAAATATTGTTATGGTATAAAGAGAAAAAACAGACAATACTTTAAACTGATACTTATTCTCATTTAAAAAAAAAAGTGTGCCTTATCCTTAGGGAAATCTCCTAATGGAAGATGTTATAGGTATAAGAAAAAAGTACTGCATTTCAGGTTCTCTCAATTCATTCCCCAGAATCATGTTCATACAATCAGCAGCTCTCACAGAAAAAATGGAGGGATCCCATAATTGCTCAAAAGAAACAGGATGACATGCTTTTATTTTTTTCTTTATTCACCTCAGAATAGCTCTCCTTTTCTATGGAAAAGCACACTGCCATTGACTTGACTCTACTGTAAATAGTTTAATCTGCAGAGAAGTTCTCCTTGTTGCAACCTGAAGATACCAGCAAACATTCTCCAACTAAGGTGCTAATAAAAAGCCTCTGTGCTCAGAGATACAGATTCATCATAATATTATCAACCCACACTTTAATAGCAGTTTCCTTCTAGAAGGATCTCAAAGCAGTTTACAGAGACAGATACATTTTTGGTAGGGCTGTGCAAAGCTTCAGGCAGCGATTCGATTTGGAGGAAATTCCGTCTGAATCCGAATCGAGGACAAATTAAGAAGGTCCAAATCGATTTGAAGCTCTCCGAATCTTTTGGATTCAGAGAGCTTTAAATGATTTGGACAGTCCTTGGTGGCTGCAGCAGGGAGCTGCACCCAGACTAGGAGCTGGTAAGAACTAGGGGCAGAGGAGGGGGAGCCAAAGCAGGGGAAGGAGACCATGGGGGGACCCCTGCCAGCCCCATCCTCTGCCAGCTCCCTCAGCCTCCCTGACCCCCACCTACTCCCCCCCATGGTTGCCTTGCCTGCCTCTGGCCCTATAAAGAAAAGCCCCAGTGCTCACTGTATCCCTGCCCAGCCCCCCACGCTGCATGGTGGGGGCTCTGTCATGAGCCCCTTGATGCCCCCCCATGGGTTCCCGCCCACCCCAGCTCTGGCCCTTTAAGAAAAAACAAAACAGAAAAAAGCCCTGGGAATGACCGCTTCTGCAGTGGCCTCAGGGCTTTTGGGGGGCTCATGCAGAGCCCCCCACATCGCAGCGGGGATCACCCCCTTTGGCAGAAGCAGTGAGTCCAGGGGATTTCTCAGTTTTTTTCTTCTTAAAAAGGGCAGGAGTTGTAGGAGGTAGGGCAGCCATGGTGGGGGCTGGGACAGCAGTGGGGGGGATTGCCCCCTGCCCAGCAACACCTGGTGAGTGCGGGCTTTTTTCCTCCCCCCCCCCCAAGTGTGGGGTGCTGGGGTGGGCAGGGCTGCCATTGCCAGGCTAGGAGAGTGGGTGGGGGGTGGGCCCGGCCGATTTGGCAGGAGCCGAATCTCTGAATCAGATTCTACTGAATTGATTTGGGACAGTGATTTGAATCACCGAATCAAAATCACTGTCCCCCGAATCTGACTCCAAAGCAGATAATAGCTGCTTCGCACAGGCCTAATTTCTGGGCTCCATTCTTCTCCGGTAATATCTTTTTCAAATGATAAAGTAGGCAGGGGGAAGATTTTATCACTTGAAATTTGGAGGGATTGTGGGGAGACAATTTAGGAAACAGTATGTACATTCTAGAGTTGGAAAAAGATGACTAGTCATCTTTTTGATAGGCATTAGGGTACCATGAACAGCAGAACAATTTTGTGGAAAGTCCCAAGAAATCTTAAATGGTCAAAAAGGCAAGCTTTTATAGTGTCCTCATCCCATGGATCCAGGGAACAAGTTTTTTTTAAAGTTCACTTGCCAGAACTATTTTAAGTATTTATTAGAGTGCCATGAACAACAGAACAGTTGTGTGGGAAGTCCCAGAGAATCTTAAGTTCACTTGCCAGAACTTTTTAAAGGTTGCCACAGAACCTGACTGGTCATCTTTTTCCAACCAATTGTTAATTTTCTGTAGACGGACATTTTTAGTGCTGGTGGAATCTAGTATTTTAAAATGTGTGCGTGCATGCCCACTCACAGGTCTACTGAAAGCAATATAAAATTAATTAGATAAATTGTGCACAAAGGACTCAGATTCATATGAGAGATTAGTCATGAAGTGTCTATGCAGCATGTGTGTATATGCTTGCTCAAAGGAAAATCAGCGGGGGGGGGGGGGGGGGGGGG
>NW_017729022.1:172898395-172903858 GCF_001723915.1 Gavialis gangeticus | reverse complement strand
GGGGGGGGGGGGGGAGATTGGCTTTGAAATTGCACCTCAGCACAACTACTGAGAGAATACACTGCAGCACAGATGAAGACTCACTACTTTCCAGTTAAGTCTGCACTGATAATATATACATCTATATTTCACAGCATAAAGCTTTCCAGTTATCAATGAGAAGAAAGCCTTATGATAATGTACTGTCTTACTTCTTCCACAGCTTGTTGGTTTCAGCATTACTATATTACATATTAATTAAATGAGCAGAAGTCTCTCCCTCCGTATGTTTTATTCAGTGATGTTATGTTTTAGCTTTAAAGTTGTCATAATTTATACCTTTACATCTTCAGTCAACATATCATGTTACTAATTCATTTTATAAAAACTTGTGTATAAACAGTGTTGTACCTTCTTTTTTAAGTTAGTTATAAAGAAAACAACCTGTTTTTTCATGTACACTTAGGTGCTTTGTGTGATCTCTGGGTTGAGGATCATTATTAATGGGACTCTTAGTAAGAGTCCAAGGACAGAAGAGAAGGATCTTGTGCTGATAACAGTCCTGACCCATCACAAATCAGAGATACTTCCAGTGGGAGGGACTCAATGACAATACGTCAACATTGATGTGTCACCACTTTGAACTTCAGACAGTAAATAAAGGAGTTCAGTGTAATTGTGTTTGAGATGCATTCTTTCCTTTTGGGAGCCAGGCAATTACTAGTTTCACTTGAGATGCAGAAGAATTTCCTCTATTGTCCCCAAAGACAGAAGGAAAGATTTGGAGCATCTTTGTAAGAAGCTTCTCTGAAGACAGACAGAAAAGGGGACTGGGAGAGGGCAATAAACTGAACTGGACAGTATATGCGGCTGCAGTGGTACTTAGAACCCACTGATCTGTCATGATCATGGCTCATACTTCTAGTAAGTGGAGAAAAGAATCCTAGGGAAGAGGAAGGGTGACAGAATTTCAGAAGGGTGGAATATATTTCCTAGTGGCACCAAAGATATTGCCCCAGGCACCAAGAAATGCCAGATATAGTGAACTGTGACAAAGGAATACTTCCTCAGGAGGGGAGAAGAAAAACACTGCTGAGACCTCCTCCACTCTGAGTAAGGCTGCTGTCTGTAATATCCCCCAGAGGAATCTGCAAACCCTCAGGGAGTTAAGAATGGGCCTTAAATGCCTGAGGCTGTACAAGGCAATCAGGATTCATAGTAGAGACGATATTTTATTAAACCAACAAGATTTTTTTTTTTTTTTTTTTCAAAAATCTTTACTTGCAAGCTTTTGAGCACAAATGCTCTTTATCAGGCATTGGAGAAAAGATTGTAAAAGTTCTCCTGGGTAGGAATGAAAGTTCATATTTCATAGGATTTCACAGAGGAGTCAACAGATGGAAAACTCCTCTAGGCAGTCAGTTCATAGCTGGTAACCAGCTGGCTGCTCTAAAAAAACAGCTATGAACTGACTGCCCAGAGGAGTTTTCCATCTTGACTCCTCTAGACCAATATGGCTACAACCTGGATACCTGAGGCTGTACAGGCATTAGCACTCAGTCTCTGCTTCTTCAAAAGGTAAGATCCTCCATTGTTTGCTGCACTTCCCTGGGGAATCTAGAACAGTGGGACCAAGAAGAGCTACTCATGACCAGAACGGAGAGGCAAGCTGGTTAATTTCAGACAGATTCCCCTTCCTGGAGGCCAGAACCAAGAACAGTTCCAAATATAAAGCAGGGAAGAACAGATAATTGCGTATGTGGAAGCTGTGAAAACAAGGCAGAGAATGAGAGACTGGCAGGGACAATCTATCCCTGTAGTTGCCTG
Organism: Gavialis gangeticus; assembly: GCF_001723915.1. NCBI lineage: Eukaryota > Metazoa > Chordata > Crocodylia > Gavialidae > Gavialis > Gavialis gangeticus. The sequence continues at coordinate 172,902,052 of NW_017729022.1, read as the reverse complement.
CTGGCAAGATCCAAACAGCAAAGCAAGATCACTGGGCTACTGGACTGGAAACAGGGGAGCACGTAGAGACAGTCCATGTGCCCATAAGGTTTCTCTACCCAGATAAAACTATGGCTCAGATGGGGCCTAAACAGGTGGACAAGTGCTATATTTACAGGTACTATCCTCCTGCAGAGTAAATCAGTTATTACTCCTGCCTAATAAGGACATACATGGAGATGCTGAAACATTTACTGCACAGCAAATTAGTCTACTGGGCAGTAGATGTCTCATGTAGATGCACCCACAGTAGTGTAATTGGGGCAGGATAAGGCAGGCACCCACTTCAGGCACCAAATCTGAGGGGGCACAAGGATTCCCCCTGCTGGGAGTCTATGTCACTGCAAGGGAAGCCCTGCACTGCATTTCTTGCCACAGAAGCTGGGCAGGAAAGCAGTACACCAAGCAGTGCACCTGGAAGGCAAGGGACCAAGTGGAGTGAGCAGAATGGTGCCCCCCCACCAAACCTTTGCAAAAGGTAGAGAAAACCCTGCACTGCCTCTGCCTGGCCACAGGAGCTGGGCAGTGCAGCCATGTACTCTACAAAGCATGCATGTACTCTAGATTTCTCCCTACAAAGGAGCCACATACTAATTAGCTCCCCTCCCTCCCTCCTGGCATTCAGATCCTACATTCTTAACTGCTTTCTGCCCATCCTGGGCTATGGACTCCCTGGCCTTATTGATCCTCACTACACTTGGGACTATGGGTCCCAGACCTCTTTCTAGCCCCTCCTGGGTTATGGTCCTCAGGTTCTCAACCTTCTTGAGTTAGGTTCCTCACCCATCTGGGACTGTGGGGGGTCTCTGGCCTGTCTCTCAGGCTATGACTTCACTCCTCTTAGGGTATGGGCCCCAGGTCTCATTCTGTCCTTCTCAATCAGTGTGCTCAAGTCCTTCTCCCTGCCCCACATCTTGTCTTCTTTCTCTAAGAAAAAGCCTGCTCTGGGGTGTGGGGCCCAGCCCCTAGAAGGGCTCCCCCACAACTGTTGCCTGCCCCTTGGACACCCCTGCAGCAGCCAGGGGAAGCTCTGGGCTCCTGGCAGTGGCTGGGAGATTGCTCCCTGTCCCCTGGAGCTGCATGCTGATGGAGCAGGCTCTGGTGGTGCAGCCCAGGTGGAGACAATGTCCCTCTGCCCTGGCATGCAGGCACTCCCAGTCCCAGCTCCCCAACTGGGGGCAAGGGGCTTGGAAAGAGCTGCTAGCTGCCCCACCAGCAGGGCAGGGCGGGGGGCTTGGACCTGTCCCTCCCCTGCAGCTCTTTCCAAGCCCCATGCCTCAATCACCAGACTGGGGCATGGAGCTGGGAAAAAGCTGCAGGGCTGGGACCTGCCCCTGACTGGGACAGTTCCCAGCCAGCCCCAGGCTGCACAGAGAAGTCTGCACGTGCAATGTGTAGCTGGCTGGTGACTGCCCAATACGGGACAGTCCCCAGCTAACTCCAGGCTGCATGTGTATACTTCCCTGTGCAGCCCAGAGCAGGCTAGGAACTGTCTCAGTCAGGGGCAGGTCCCAGGCAGTTCAAAGCTGGGCAGGAAACTCTCCCCATTCAGGGAGCTCCCAGCCCCAGCTCCATGACCGTGGAGTGGGGCCTGGGAGCTCCCTGCTGCCAGGGCAAGGGGACATTGTTTCTATCCGGGCTCCAGTGGTGGATCCTGCCTAGGCAGCTCCCAGAAACAAGGGGCAATCTCCTGCTCCCTACTGCCCAGCTGACCACAAGCAAAATTTGCTCCCAGTTGTCTGTCTGCATGCCTTACTGAACAGCAATTATTCAGCAGTTAATTTGCTACTTGCATTTGCTGGTAGCAAATTAACTGCCAAGTAGAGTAAGTTACTGAGCAGTAGTAAGGGTCTCCATGTGTAAACAGTGATGCTCACTATGCAGCAAATTTGCTCTACTGCACAGTAGTGTCTTGTGTAGATGCACCCTTAGTGTAGCGCAGGGCCTCTTTCATTGGCAACATATCAGTTGGGATTCCTCAAGCAGCTTCCCAGCCACAGCCACCACAAAGGGGCTCTTTCCCTGGCAGCCTGCAGAGACAGACTGCCTCTTGGTCTCAAGCCCTGAGCTTTTTATACCTCCTAAATCCTGCCCCTTCAGGTCATGCAGCTGTCTCTGCCCCCTGCAGGGTTGATTCATCAGGACCTGCCATAGTTGCTATGGGAGCTGACAAGTACAGCTGCAATGGTCTCCTTGTTGCCCGGTTAGGCTCTGTTGTATTGCCTTGCTGCAGCAGGGCTACACCTGCACTAAGCTCTCCTATGGCTTTTAATTGCCTACCTTTCTACAGCTAGCTCACACCGGGCAGTGTTCCCTTGACTAGCAGCAGATCTTCTCCTCTCCCTTAGAGACCAGCCCTCTGCCCAGGTAACAGGGCTTCCCTGGTGCCTACTTCTGTACAGCTACCCTCTATTTGGCTGCTTGGACTCTTATCTGTTGAAAGATCTTCCCTTACAGTAATGAGAGCATTAGTCTTTCTGTTATACCCTGAACACAACTGAAACGGGGTGTTCTTTTCATAAGTCCTGGAGCCCTCCAAAAATTTATATGCAGATGACGCACAGGGCTGTCTGACTGGTTTCCACCCTATAGAGGGTGGGGCCACACTAATCACACGCAACAAGTTGAGAGGGGGTGACAGAGCCTCTCAGCTACACAGAAGTTTGGTGATGTTTGCCAGACAGTTTAAGTTCATGAAGAAACAGGAATCATTGGAAATGGGGGTAGGGGGAAAGGCACTGCTCAGCTGTGGGAGTAAAGAGAAAGTAGAAATGTAGTGGTTTACCATGAACCTGAAAAAAAAGAGTTGGCACTAAGGGGGACCGAACACGATGGGCACTATATCTTACTCAGATGCACAAGCCTATTCTTATGGTAGGTTTCCATCAGCACAGAAAACCTGATCACAGCAGAGAAAGGGATTAACAGAATGCCAGGGTGCAAGAAGTGGAGACCCAAAGCTCAAAACAATAGCAATGGTGGCAAGTAACCATGAGGTGGAAAGAGAAGTGAAGAGCGGGAAAGAAGGGCCAGGGAGAGATGGAAAGTGGATGAAAAGGTGGAGAAGCAGGAGGAGAAGTGAGCGAAAGGGAAGGCAGGAGTGACAGCTGAAGTAGTGATAACCACAGCAGTGACAATGGCAGGAGTGATGACGGTCAGAAGGAAGACAGGAGTGAAGGCATCAGGAAAAGGGATGTTGGGCAAGCAGAGAATGGCAGAGGTACAACAACATGCTCGCCCACTGGAAGTGACATGGCAGAAATGAGCGATGGCAGAGAGGATCAGAGACTGCGGATAAAGGCAATATTAGTTGGCAATGGGACAGAGCTGGTAACAATGGACAAACAGGTATGATTTTTTGGAAAAGGTATTGTTTGGGGTACTGGAGATACAGGCAGAGCACCTACCCAGCTTGATCCGTTCCAAAACCAAAAGACATGGTGATTCACTTACTGGTATGAAAATTTGTAGGAGAGATATGCAGAGGAAAATGAGGGGAAAGAATTAAAAAAAAAAAAAAAGGGCGCTTGATGAATACAGGTAATTGAGAATTGCCCAATCACATACATACTATTACATGATTAGTAATATAGTGCAGAAAGTGTGAAAACAAATGCA
>NW_017729022.1:172889674-172893395 GCF_001723915.1 Gavialis gangeticus | reverse complement strand
AGTCAAGGGAAATTATTATTATAATACAAATGTATATGGATTTATTAGAGGCAAAAGACATAGAAAGGTGGATGGAATGGCACACCTAAAAAGTAAAGACGAGAAAGTGTGGGATAAGTATGGTAAGTTTAAATGATGTGGAGGAGTGCTTGGAAGTGTGTAAAAGGAAAAAGTTTCTATCAGGGCAGGCAAACCATACAGAGCAGCAGTAGCCAGGGACTTTAAGTCTCCACATTAGGTTAGAACAGGGGTGGGCAAAATGCAGCTCGTGGGCCAGATGTGGCCCACCAGGCTATTCTACCTTGCCTGCAGGGCCCCTAAAAAAAAAAAAATTTAGAAAATTAATATTTTTCTGCCCCTGGCTGCCTGGCATGCGGCCCTCGATGGCTTGCCAAAACTCAGTAAGTGTCCCTCCGCCTGAAATAACTGCCTGCCCCCGAGTTAAAATCTTCCCCACCCCCACGCTCTCAGCACCCTCTCCCTTTTCCTCTTTGCACCTCCCCTTCCCTCCTCACCCTCTCTACTTATGCCTCTGGGTGCAGGAGGGGTAGACTCCCTGCAGCTGCTGTTGTCCTGGCCACTTTTACCCTGCTCCAGCTGGGGGCAGTGGCAGTGGCGAGCAGGTTCCCCCTCCCTGGGCCTGCTCCTGGGCTGGTGAGGAGGGAGCCTGCTTCCTGTGACAACTGTCTCCAGCTGGAGTGGGGCAGGAGCAGCTCCAAGACCCCCTGTTCGTCAGCTGGGGACAGCAGCAGAAGGGGGGGCAGGGGAGGGAATATTGCATTACTGTACTCAGAGGCAGAAATAGAGAAGGGGAATAGGAAGAGAGAGGAGGCAATGTACCACTGAGCATGGAGAGGAAGGGAGCCAGTGCCAATAGTGAGGGATGAGGGGACAGAATATTCTTACCTACTTCAGAGCCTTTAAAAAAAAGCCCTGGCTGCTGCTTCCACAGCATGATCTAGACTCCATAGGGCACCGAAGTGAATCCCAATTGCTTCCTGGGGATGGGGAGCCTGAATTATAGTGAAGATAGACTACTGGTCCAATATGAGTACCATGGACATAACCAGAGATTTGCTGGCAGGGAGAGAACTCTGAGCATGGCTCTCCCTTGTCTTGTGAGGATGGTTCAGGGATAGGGGTCTCTGCAGCTGCCGCCCTCCTTCATCTTGCAATTTTCTCATATACAGGCCTTGAGGTCCAGCAAATGAAGAGATGGCACCAGAATGCAAAATCCTGGATACAAAGTTAACAAACAACACTCAAAAAGGCCAGGATTTTATCCCATGAATTTTTGAAGCAGAATCATAGTTGATATAGTTTTTGGTGGAAGCAGAAAACCCATAGAGAGAATTTACTACTCAAGCAACAAGATAATTTGGGAGCGAGGAAATCCATGAAAGGAAGGGCAGGTAGGAAGTCCATGCATCCATCTTCTCAACTGCAGCATTCCTCGTCCCCCCCCAAATCTCTCTACAAGTATTTCTATGACAAGAGAAGTTCAGGGATTGACCCTCCTACATGTATATTTTCTGCTGAAGTCACTGGGCCCTTAAAACTAAAACTTGAATCCACAAATGTGGGAAAATGAGGTATAATTGTCACAACACATTTCATCAGGTTAGAGTGTTAGGTCTGTGTTGTGTCGGGGTTGACAGTAATTTTATGTACAGTTTAGATTATGGTTTGGACAGGGATGATCCTGCCTCTGGTAGGGGGTTGGACTAGATGACCTCTGAAGGCCCCTTTCAGCCCTACTTTGTTCTAGGAATAAGTACAATGCTTTTTATTTCAGCTTTGTCCAACTTCAAAAGAGACTGCAATATACCTTACTATTTCTAGATGTACCAAACATATAGAGAATTAATAATAGTCTCTGTGTAGTCCTGCCTAACTTTTCAGAAAAGATAGGACCCATTCAGCAAGTCTGGTCTTAAAGTAACCGGTTTGAGTTCATGGTACAGGGAAAACAATTGAAGAACAGTATTGCATCTCAGTCTTCATGTTATTTTAATCCAGGCTCTGTGCGTGTGTGTAAGTAATTAAACAATAAATGCAGCATGATCTCATTTCAGTCGTGACAGCAGCAAGCTACTGCAGTGCTGGTAATTATCATTTATTTTGTGTCACAGGAGAGGTCCGATTAGAAGTTGACACCACCAGGCTCAGCCTTCTGGATTGTACCTGACATGATTATTTCACTTCCATGCACTGCATAATTGCGTGCTCCTCAAACTGCATTTCTTCTTACACCCTAACCTGTATGTTTAAAAAATCTATTTTCCTGTAACACGAATGACCAGCAAAGCCAACCAAACATTTAGCCAGGGAACACTTCCTGAATTTTTTCCTTTGTGCCTCAGCTCACATCACCTTTGTGCGTAAGAATTATTTCAATGTTTGGGAGGTGTCCCAATACTATAGTAACAAAGCCCATTCAAATACAGTATCCACTGGCTCGGGTGACTGACATGTGATGGGAACCTAGCCTTCTATAACTCTGAGTCATGTCATAACAGGCCAAGAAATCTTGCCTACTCCACATTCTTGTTAGAACAAAGTTGTGGCACAAAGTACAGATAGATCTTGAGAAAACAGTAGCATCTAGAAGCAAGACAGCTTATCTAATATTCACATGAATGTTGCAATATGGATAAAGTGAATATTTATGAAAATTGCACAGCTGCATTCAGTCCCACAGTTAGTAGAGATCATATACTAAAATTAACTTCTCCTTCTGTTTAACATTTTCTAATTACTCAAAAACAAAAATGCATCTAACTTTTTGTGAACATGTTTCCATTGATTTGATTTACAATTTAGTAAAGGCTGCCATGTCATGCAGTATTTAAATGTTTTCTTTCCAGTTCTTGTGCTGGAAGTTTAATCACTTGATTTGAAATATCAATCATATCTGCATTAGTATTCACCCTGTAGTTTGCCACACTGAGCTATTGTCTCAAATGATTTTACCAACCTAGAGAGATGTGGATTAAACTCCATGGCAACACACTGCTTAATTGTGCTAGGACAATAAATGATGAAAATAAAAAAAAGAAAAGGGATGGGGAGAGGGGGTAAGAGAATATACATCATATTTGGCCACTAGACTATTTTAAAAATAATGTCACCACAATAAAAAAAATGGTTTACTGGCTAGCAAGTTGCTATTATTCAAAATGTTTCATCATCATTAAAAGCCTAGAAGGATGTTACAATATTTGCTTAGCTGCTTTATAATAATTTGGCTCCTAAATTGTTGTAAGTGCCTGTTTGAAAAGGTCAACCAAACTGCTAGGCCAATTAGTGGAACAGAGAGTCAGGAGAACTCTACTCTGGCATCAGCTTGGTGTTTCAGCCAAGCACATCATATTTGGCCACTTAAACAAGTGGATGATTCTAGAGATCCTGAGGACCCACTGCTCCCACAGGAATCAGTAAAAATGCAGGTGTTAAATATAGAAGCTTAAATATTAGTTTAGGGTCTACTCTGAACATTTTATCCTCAACCCCTGCCCCACAATGTCTTCCTTTGTAAAAAAAACACCAAGAAAAAAAAAAAATCAGAAGTAATTGTAAAAAAGTAAACTGTTATTGATCCAGCTCATAACAGAGTTTCTAATAATATCTACATCATTTGGCTGAAATGGTCTAGTCAGGGATGATCCTGCCTTGAGCAGCTGGGGTGGGGATGAGGGTTGCACTAAATAACCTCATGAGA
>NW_017729022.1:172860046-172884674 GCF_001723915.1 Gavialis gangeticus | reverse complement strand
AAAAAAAAAATCAGAAGTAATTGTAAAAAAGTAAACTGTTATTGATCCAGCTCATAACAGAGTTTCTAATAATATCTACATCATTTGGCTGAAATGGTCTAGTCAGGGATGATCCTGCCTTGAGCAGCTGGGGTGGGGATGAGGGTTGCACTAAATAACCTCATGAGACCCCTTCCAACTCTGCTTTCCTATTATCATGCGACTGAGGCCAAGAAAGAGAGACATTTATTACCAGGGTCCTGGTTGTCACACCTTCATTGTATTATTCACCCAATATTATAAGGACACTTAGAAGCAACATACAATATATGGGCAAAGCATTATTATTTGAGGTCATTTATGCTAGAAAGGGAAGAGGAAGGGTGGATCTTGCTTACAGGAATTGGGTAGTGTCCCCTCAAGCGCTCTGGAAGCCCTCCAACAGACTTTAAATTTAGCTTTCAGAAAATGCCAGAGCCCTGCTTGTGCAGCAGTGTACACACATACACATGCACATGGATCCTGAGCTACATGTAGGTAGTAAATGCAATTATCTGGTTCAGCCTCCCCATCATACGCGGATGATGCCTTTGTATTTGGTGGTTTACTGAGAGCTCCAGCTTTTGGGGGGAAAAAAGTGAATACATAATGATCCCACTTTTCATTTTAAAAAGGTAGGTTTCTAGAGCACATGGTTATAAAAAAAACAAAAACATGGACAATGGCCACTGACACATCCCATCATGCTGTTAAATGAGAGTATGATCCCCACTCCCAACAACTGCACCTCCTGCCATGCTTTAAGTACATGACAGGAGGTGCGCTTTTGGGATTGGGAATCAGATCTCAGTCACACGATTTCTACTTGCCAATGTAGGGGAAGACAGGGAAAATAATCTTAGGCTCCCCCTGCACTGACAAGCTGAAAGCTGAGCATGGCAGCTGCACACACAGGGCTGGCAGTCAGCTAATGACTAGCTCGAAACAGTTCCAGGTTTGGTTTGAGACCCAGGGCTGTCCAGAGGCTGGAGCTGGCAATCAGCTGATTGTTGGCCCAACCTTGGACAGTGCCAGATCTTGTTCACAGAGGGCTGTCAGGCCAGTCAGCTGACTACTGGATAAGCCCAGGTTCAAGACCCAGGACAGCCTGGACCGGGGCCAACAATCAGCCAATTGTCTAAACCCAAGTATGGCAGCTCTGGCTGGGCTTCTGGGCACAGAGTTTAAAGTTCCCAGTGGGGGAAGCCCTTCAGCTCTCCCACTGAGCACTGGGCTAGGGACAACAATTAGCACATTTTTGGTGTGGGGCAGATCCAGACCCAAGTATGGCTCAGCCTCAGAATCAACAAATCAGCTGATTTTCAGCCCTTGTCATATGTTAAATTTAAGGCACCACACACACGAGCTATAAAGAAGTTCTGCATTATATATAGAACATGTTAATGGCTCATTTCTGATTTTATGGTTCCTTAAATTGGGTGTACATGTAGCACCCTACCCATTTATGCCACAATTAACATGTAGAGGGAACCTGAGACCCTGAAGGGTCAAATATCAAGCTGAAAATTGGTACACACTTTTTATTTTTTAGGAGATGTAAAAAACAAAAAAACAAAAACAAAAACAAAGAGATGTTAGTTGTTTGGACACAAGAAATCCTAAATTCAGAGCTGGCATTCAGAATCCGCACCAATGAAAAGGCCTGCCCCTAGAGGTGTGCCTGAAGTACAAAGTTCAGTTTCTGATCCGCATCTGAAACAATTTCTCCAAGGTCTCTCCCCAGGGTCCAGCAAAGATGATGCTTCAGAATAGCCGAGACTCCATTTCTGTAGAACAGAAGTGGAGGATTGATCCCCCCATTTGCACCATCTAGGAAGCATGATCTAGATCATGGGAAAGCCAATCTGTGGCATGCATAGCACAAGTGGCACGAGCCACCTCTGTATGTGGCATGTGGCAAAGGGGGGAGGAGCCAAACAGCACAGCAATTAACAGAGCAGAAAGCAGAGTAGCACATCAGCTGGAGCACATGGCACGGAGCAGAAGGAGCAGCAGGTCAGACAGAGAAGGGGAATTGGAGTGGCACTTGGGAAAAGTGTGGGGCTAATATCTGTGACATACCTCCAAAAAAGGTTGTCCCACATTTATCTAGATCAGGGTAGGCAAAATGGCAGATCTGGCTAGTGGCCGTTCTCCATTTCTCAGCAGCCTCTGCCCGTGTTACTGTAGCCAGTTTCCAAGAAGACTCCAGGAGCAGCTCAACCATGACAGCATGGGGCTGAGATTTCCACAGAGGCCAGCCCCAGCAGCGCTGGCAGGGGACGTGGCTGGGGCTGCAATCTTGTAGCAGTGACAACACAGTTTGGCGCCGCAGCAGAGCTGTGATCTGCTGCCTGGGGTGCGTGGGCAGCAGATCGCAGCTCCGCCCCAGCGCCAGACCACACTGCCACCACCGTAAGATCCCGGCCCCAGAGCAGCTCCCTGCCTTGCCGCATGCCCTGCCAGTGCTGCTGGCGCCAGTCTCCATGGAAACCCTGGCCCCATGCTGTCACGGCTCTGCTGCTCCTGTGGTCACCATGGAAACTGGCTGCGGCAACATGAGTAGGGGCTGCTGGGAATTGGAGTCCCCCATGGGCCCAATCCAGCCCAAGAGCCAGACTTTGCCCACCCCTGATCTATACCAATAAAGTTGTGGAGGCATTTTTAAGTGAGAAATTTTTTGTTTTTGTTATTTTTTAAAACCCAAACATAAAACTTTACTCTTAACTTGACAAGAACTACCAGGCATATTTCTAGCTTCTTCCCAAGGGCATTGGGAGACTTCCTACTTCTCTCTCCCACACTGAAATTTCCTAAGCTAATTTCAACTGAGAACACTTTATTTTAGATGTCTTAAATAAATTAGTCAGGGCCCCTATGAAACCAGTTATTCAGCAGCTTGTCATTTGAGACCAAGTTTCAAACCCCAATATGATCACATGTGAAAGGAGGGAAGTGATTTAATGTGACCCTATAGGCAATGACTACCCATTTTTGAAGGGTGATTCTCAAAGAGATCTGGAGACTCCATTCAGACAAGATTGAGAAATACTGGACTTCTTCACAGCTACAAGACTAGTATCTTTTAAAAACTATGGTGTTTGCTTTCCTTTTTAAAAAAAAAAAAAGAATAGACATAAGAAGTTTAAGTGACTTGCTCAAGATCACACAGCAGGTAAGTGGCAGAACTGGAAAGACTGTAGCAGTGTCTTAATCCTTGGATCTATGCAATGACTAAACTGCCTTTGGGAATAAAGACAAAACGTAAGGAAAAGAAATGAGCCTACAAAACTGCATGTTATGACACACTTGCACACACTAAGGATCCATTTACAATTTAGAAGATTATACTTTACAAAGCACTGGCTTTACTTCCACACTGACTTCTAGTCTGGAGCTTCCTCAGACTCTCCAGATGCATTATTTTTGTCCCTGAAAAAGCTTGTTATTTTATACATTGGAAGTTTCCTGGATTCTCAGGCCATGTCATCTCTCCTTCCCCCTGCCAACTCTGCTGGAATCCCCAGATCTCAGGCAAGAGGCATGTGATCTCCAGTCTTATCCCCACAGAAATCATGGTTCAGGTACATCACTTATATACTGAGGAATAATACCATTAAGGGGAGTCTGGAAGTAAATTAGAAAATATGTTATTAATATTAAATTTTTAATTAAACTGAGATGAACTAAGACTGCACAATGAAAAAGAGAAGCAAGACTTCAAGAGTGTCTGGTACTACAGCATTTTCCACTCAAGGATATAGATAGTGTTTCAAGTTACTGTGGAAGCATCACATCTTTCAAACAGTTTCCTCTGCTGAATATATACCCTAAAGTTATAAAACCTGCTAACTGCTCAAGGCAACAGAATCTATTACTTTAAGCCTTTACTCAGAATCAGACAAACCACAAGTATCATTGTATCAGAGCTTCAAACAATGCCATGGAGGGACCACAGACAAGCTACAGAGGTAGGTCTAAGAAGGAAGAAAGACTCGACAATTATGCTGAAGCATCAGTAAGCTAAACTGATCAAACAAGATTCTCCCCAAGCCCTGCAGCAGAATGGTCCCTGCCTACAGAAAGCTGGGAATAGCTGGTACATTTTTTCTATACAATGAACTGGTTAGTATATGCCATTATTACACAAAGCATGATTGCAATTAGAAAGGGCTGAAATTGAAAATTTGGGTCCAGCCTTCAACATCCCCACAATGCGAGAGAATGGATTTGCTGGTTCCATTTCCAAAGTATTATAGGAATAATACAAAAAAAAAAAAAACCCACTTTATTCAACTCTCCCCCCCACCCTTGACTAAAGAAAGCCATGATTCCATCTCAAAAACAGACGTTTTGTAGACACTTGCATTTGCTAATCAAACACAAAACACAAGTAAATGAACTACAATGTTACCTTCCTCACTCATCAGTCAGAGCAGTTTTATGAGTCTCAGCACCTATCACCTACTGTTTCTAATGGCATTTTAATGGCTCTTTCCTCAGACTGTTTTGTTTTTGAACAGTGGGAGAGTGTAAAGATTTGAACACTCCAATTCAATAATAAGGTCAGATACAATAACAGTGTGCTAGAGGCTCAGTATGAAATAAACTACAGGATATTCCTCAACAGTACTAAAAGCAGCAGGGAGCCCAGGCTACCCCTCCCAGCCATCAGCCTAATCATCAATTAACTCATTAGTCGAGTTGAACCAGCATACTTTCCCCATGCTGCTACATAAAGTGGAAACTGAAGAATTACAGATGGAGAGATCTGTTTTCAGATACCTCTTCCTAATTTATAGCACTAATTAAAGTGTCACCTGACATTTTTACTTTCCTGTACAAAAGTCTTATTGACCTTTATATTCTCAAAGGGTTAAATACATTTTGAAGTGATAATGTCAAATAAAAGTTTAGGTAGAAACCTGTTAAATAATAATAGTCTAGAGAACAATTTATGGTACCATTACTAACCCAAGATAATTTTATAGGAACAAAAAAAAAAAAATAAAAAATTAAAATTGAACTGCCTCCCAAGTATCGCAGCTTGGACTCTGTGGTTAATATTGCATATTAAAATTAGCAGTACCTGTAAGTTCAGTATAATGCCAAATCATAACATAAAAATGCTGAACTAAACTCTGCTAAAGGATGTGGTGATTGCTTATTCCTATTCTGATATGTAAGCAGCAGTCAATTCTAAAGCCCCCTTTTTTAAGTCTAGGTACTCAAAGTCCATCCATCTAGGATTTCAAGAGACCTAGAAATCTTGGCTATATTTTTCTTTTGCATTCATTTGGCAAATATTGCTTCTGGGCCTAGCTATTATGACGAAGTCAGTTTGGAGGCCCAGGTGTAGAGCCTTGAGACCATAAATAGGTAGGCAACCATGGATCCTCTGGATCATGGTATACACATAAGAGGTCTAGTCAGGCGCCTGGTGAATCTGCTTGTACAGAGTCCTGTGATCATTACACCAAGACCTTCAATGCATACATCTAGACAAGAGTATGGAGGAGTGGAGGCTACCCAAGACCTACCATCCCCCCCCCCATTAGACCCCTGAGACAAAATCCAAAGGCCAGACTGAGTCCAGACATGCTGTGCCTCAACAGTTGTAACTTCTGCCAGAAAGCAACAAATAAAAACTGCTGCTGACTTCCTAATGCCTCAGTGAGGGCACACTTCTGCTAGGGTGATGTCCCTTAGTCTTTCTCCAACCAAGGAGATCCCACAAGGCTGTGTAGGCTAGGGTTTTGAGGTGCCCTATACTCACCTTACTCTGGAGGTTGCAACATAGCTCCTATAAAATACCACTATTGTGCCATAAGGAGCCCCACCACTTTGCCACCAGGCCCTCCAGTCAGATGCAGTTTACAGTCATACTCAAAACCATAAATACCCCTTTACTAAATATACAGAAACTGCTTGGGTTTAACTTCATTAGGGTCTGATTACACTAGTAAACCTGCCAAAGTAGCCATTTTGGAGTAAAGATTATTCCTGAACAAGAATATCTTGGATCTACATGGAGAGTTCTTTCAAAATAACTGTATCAGTAGATTTCCAAGTGCAGAAAAACCTTTACATAACATCTATGTAAAACAAGGTTAGAATCAGTAGTGCAAAAATCTTATAAATCAAACATCCAATGCAAATACTAAGTCATGCAATCAGAACAGAATACAGTCTGACCTCTACATCAAGCAAAGCTAACTAAAGCCACTTGAATTTCAAACAGAAAATATTTAAAATATACAGCTTGCAAGTCATAATTTTCTTCAATGATTACACTGAAAAAACCCAAAACAAACAAACAAACAAACAAACAAAAAAACAAACAAACAATGGAGAATGAATTAGCTCAAATTCTTACTTTTGGCACTACCAGATACCTTACTGCCAGCCCCTGTAGAGATGATACGGACTCGAAAGCAAAGGTCTGCCCAATTCAAACATTATGCACATTACCATATGGGAATGCTTACACTGTTATAATCTTAGCTGTGAATAAACAGATTTCAGTCTCCAGGCAATCAATTTTCTACCCATAAGCAACAGTAGAGTTCAAAAGTGATGTTTTAAAAAACAGATTTACATTTCACAAAAAAAAGTTACCAATGCACCATACGCTCAGATTTATGTAATTCTTCAGTGTGTCACTACTCAAATTTCTTTCCATGCCTTGTTGCAGAATGCAGTTAAATGCTATAGCAAAGGATATTTGATTTTCAGGAAACAGAGACTTATAACATACAGAGTCTTCTGGTACCAGTTTTAGAGAGTCAAAAGAAATTACAGGTACATGGAACCAGCCACACACAGGAAAGTTGACAATGTAAAATCAAAACTATGTTTCTAGATGGGAGAAGGTTGTTATTTTTAATGATAACATGGTATTTACTTAATTACAAAGACTGCCTCATTCATTGTACAGCATTGAAAAAACTAAAAATCAGTATCAGGTCAGTGATCAGCAAAGATAGATTCTTATTTTCCCCCCCAATTTAACAAAATATAGAAATTTGGCTGAATTGGACTGAACTTCAACACTGAAGTAATGCACAGAAGTCGCATGAGGTTGTAATTATTACATATTTATACAGAAAATACTATACACCAATTCTAACGTATCAATATAGTGTTAATATTCAAACAAACAATCTGGGTAGAGGCTCTGGCTCACTGGTTGGGGAAATGTTAGCTGGAACTTCCTTCACATCTTTATAATATAAGAAAAGAAGAAATAAAGCATATCTACATTTATGCTTGACCTATTTAATGTCTAGTACCAATTTGGTTCCTGTGTATTCTTTTGTGTCTTTTCACCCTAAAATTAACTTAAGTTTCTATAGCCCCAGCTTCACCACTACCATGATATCTTCTTTCTCCTGTGCTTAACAATTTACCATTCATTATTACAGTGTTGCTTCCTGCTGCATGTCAGTCAGGCTGAGATTCTAGGGTGCTTTCTGTTAAGTTTAGTTTCTCAAGTATTTTAAAGACCTTTTTTCCCCCTTTACAATGGCTTGTAATGCCAACATGTAAAGATAAGTTAAAAAGGGAAACCCTATCTGTAGCTTATGTTTGCTTCTCCAAGATGCTGTAATTGCACTCAGTTCCTTCTCCTTAATGTGTTTCAAGACCTTGCGGCAGGCAACTTGTATTTTATATCCTCCCAGAGTAGGATGAGAAGTCTCTCTAACCTTCTTCAGAATCTGCTGCTTTTGTTCAGAACAGGAAATGTAGTATCGTGCCTCTTGGTTGATTTGAACTGGGGGAGTGTAGAGAGCACAGTGTGCTTTGTCTACAAGGACTGTTGCCACAGTTTTCAGCTGTAAGGAGTGGAACACCTGCTTTAAATAACCCACTGAATCTCCCTTCGCCACACCTTCTAGAAGTCCTCTTCTTGTGCTGTTTCTTCTCTCTCAGTTTTCTATCATCGGTCTTCTCTGAAAGCTCCTTTCCTTTTCCCCTCCCCTCCATCATCTTCATTTTATTTTGAAAAAATTGCTGCTAATAGCATGCTTCTCTCTGCCACCATCACCAGGTCTGTGACCCTGCCCCCACTTTCTTATCTTGGCTTTGATCAAGCTGTGCCCCTAGAGGAGATTTTAAAACTATGAATTCTGAGATTAACTCAAAGTCCTCTCCCCGGTCAAAGGGGCTGTTTCACGTTTCTCTTCTTTTGCTCTGCCTGTTCCCTTTCCTCCTGCGGCAGCCATCTGCAATGTTGTAGCTGAATCAGAGCTGTTCCAAATAAGGATTTTGCTGCAGGTTTCTTCTGGGGAAGTAGCTAGTCACAGTGATCACCAGACATGGGGTACACTTTCTACAAAACAGGGGAAACGCTTTGTGGGAGTTAAGGGGAATCAGTGATGTCTGGACTGTGACATCATATCTACGGTGATCTAGCTTCAGGCAGCCATTGGCTCTGGTGAAATCACGTGACCCCCTCAGATTCTAGTGTTTCTTTGATGCTTCACTTAAAACAAACAAAAAACCCCAACCTTTGTTTGGAGAAAGGATTGAGTTTATTTTCCATCAACAGAGCTCCAGTATTTTCATAGAAAGAGCCACTTCCGAAAACAGTTTCTTTGGAGAAGAGAAGTCTATCAACCTCCCAATCTCATAACTCTATTGCAAGACTGTGAGACCTCATGGGGCCAGACAAGTGGTGTGGAGCTGTTCCACAGGCTGGATAATTACTGCAGGATTAGCCCCATCAGTCAGATCAGATCCACAGACCCCCCCACCCCGATGCTAGATCCAGTGCACACAACACCCATGCTAGGACAGTGCTCCATGTGGCACCCATGCAGGCATGGTTCAGGATGTGCACCACATATGGTGTCCACTGGTCTGGTACCCACAACCCATGTAGCACCTGCCCCAGAACCGCCAGGCAGCAGTGTATTCCTTGGACTGGTCAGGGTGGGCAGCACATGCACCAGGCCCTGCATTCGGAGCAAGTCTAATGCATATCACATGCAGCATGCGGGTCACCTGCAGATCCAGGGGCAGGACTCCGGGGCTAGATGGGGCTCCACAGGCTGGAGCTTTGACACATCTGCTCCATTGCAATGATTCTAATATCTAGTAACCTACAGCCATAATAATTTAGAAGATGGGGAAACATTAAATTTATCTTGATTTAATATGGCAAAGTCTGGTATGTGGTTATAGCCTCCCATTTTCAACCTGTGCTGTTCCCCCCCCCTCCAATTTCCTTGCTTTAGATACAGAAATTCATATTTTATTAATACTGAACCTTTCCTACTGGTCTCCTCTGCAACTCCCACCACTCTAGGGGGAGATCTTCAAAGACACAAATGGCAATTAGATGACTACCTGCTATTTATGTTTTCGTAAATCCTTCCTCCCTATCTCCGTCTCCCGTTTATTTTGCAGCTTGTTTCCGACATCCTGTGCACTTGCTAGCCATGCATTTGTGCAGCATGCAGGTTTGGTCTCAATTAAAATTACACCAAAAAACTACCAATAAAAAAGGGGGACATGAAGCTGATAAACAAGCTCCCTTCTGAATCCTGTGTTATTTGTTTTAGGTGACTAAAAAGATTCATGCTTAAGTTAGGGCTAGAAGCAAACCACAGTTTCAGTACCTAGTGTTGCGTCATCACTGTGTCAGAAACAGCTCCATGATGCAACTTGAAATGTTCCGTGTCCTGGCCAAGAACACCCCTTTATCCATAAGATGCTTCTTTATACGCATCCCAGTTTGCACAACTAACACCACATTAGTCTTTCATTTCTGAGGATGCATGTGCGCAAATGTCTTAAGGCAGGTTATAAGTGAATAGGAGTTTGATCACTTCACTGGAACCCTCAGCATCAGCTTGTCCAGATCAGACGCACAAAAACCAGCATGAGCAACAACCTTATTTAATAAAAGAAACAGAACTGGACTATTCTAAGGGGTGCCTTACTTATTCCGTACACTTTGCCATACAATACACCCAGAATTTATTAGCATCTCTCTGAGAACTAAATTCAACCTAATACTACTTAAAAAAAGGGGGGGGGGGATCTCACCCAACTTCTGTTGAATGCCCTGGCAATGTACCATGTGCACTAGGCTTCAGCTGATTATTTCCTGTCCAGATATTGTTCTTTGCTCTGTTCTGGGAAGATTATCCACTAAGAGCTATCATTTGGAGCCAAGGTGTTTGCAGTTCTGCCCTAGGACTCCTCAACAGGAAGTCAAGAGATTAAACAGCAGAGACAATTTGTTCAATCTGGCTTCTTGACCAAGATGCTGGAGGACATTCTGTATTTGTTTGCACAGATGCAAGTTTTAATATTAAGAATATTTAACTAGTATTATATAGTTGTTGCCCATTTACAAATGGCCCTTGGGGTGTGACAAGAGACCATTAAGGAAGGGGCAGGGAGACCCAAATGTTATTTCCATATTTTGTGTGTTCCTGTCAAAGTACAGGGCCCTGTAGGTTTTAAACTGCAATGGAGAAAGACTAGATTTCACCTTTTAAAAAAAGAAACAAAATTGTTTTGGGCAGAACAGGTGTACTGAAAGCAATTTACAGAATGTAACCAATTAACATTCACAACATCCCAGTAAGATAACACAGGCAGTAATTATCTCTGTTAGATCCTCAGCTGACTAACAAGTCCACAAGAGGCCATACATACAAGAAATTATATAATGAAAAATTATTTATAAAATTTTCTCCTCATTTTACTGTTGGCTAGATCATGCCTCTATTTTAACAACATAATCTTTCCCAGTGCCTCAGTGTCCAGTGGTATCATTCATGCAAGTGAATCCTACTCTTCTCTATATGCAATGAGGTCTTTAGGCTGTTGTACAGAGAAAGCCAATATCAAAACAGCCAGCACTTCTCGCATGCAGAGGGGCAGCAGCTCCTCAGCTGTGCTGGGTGTGGGGCTGCAGTTACCTCCAGCTCTTGCCGAGAGGGTCTCCATCCATCTCCACCAGTGCACTTCATCATTACTCAGATACACCTATGTATCATTTTTTATCTCAGAGGGCACATATACATGAGCAATTAATGCTATATGGGTTTACTGCACAGTACATTATTGTGCAGTAGATGAACCCTGGGCAGGCATATACATGTGCAGTCATTTGGGAGCAGATTTGCTCCTCATGGCACTGCTCCAGGCCTCCTCTGGCCCTGCTCCACCCTCTTGCAACAATCAGGGGGAGCTGAAGCCTCCAGCCACAGCTGCCTGGGACCAAGAGCACTCTTTAAAAGACAGCCCCACATGGTACTCCCTGGCCAACTACATTTCTAGCCTGAAGCAGTCTGCAGCATGCTGGCAGAGCCCTCTGTGACTGTCACTAGAGCCTGTGCCCACCACATAATGGCTGCTCCACCCCCAGATGCTGGGTGTGATGATTTGTGCTCCAGGCTCCTGCTTGCAGGCCTGCTTACCACAACAACCACTGCCTGCTCCCATGCTGCGTGGTCACATGGCCAGGCTCACCACTCCACCCAAGGCCCCCTGCTGATGACTAGCCCCTGGCCAGGATGCCAATGATGCACACACATGGATGTTGCCATCCATAAATTCCTGAGGCTCCAGCACCACTGCCTGAACAGCACGTTCAGCTGCCTGAAGGGACACTGGTGCATTCTCACTGCCAGCCTCAAGGTTGTGTAGGCCAACAACTCCCAGGTCATCATTGCACCCTGTGCTGCATAACATCTGGAAGGCCCATGGGGGAGGGAGAGAAGCTCTTCCATGAGGAATGGGCAGAGGAGGTGCAGCAGGTGGAGGATGCTTGGCAGCAAGAATGCTGCTGTGGCAGCAACAGGTGCCCCCCACCGAGGCCCTGGGTGAGCCACACACCCAGCAGCAGGGGCCAGGGCACTGGATGCAAGAGACACTGGCGAATTATCTACGCCTGCACTTGCTGCTGTAGGCCACCTGGATAGCCAGCCACAAACCCCAGCTTCCTATGGACAGTTTGCTGGAAAGCACTTTATTCCTCTCCACAAATACAGACCATCTGTCCCCCCTCCCCCACAAACCAGAGCCCCACCACCAATAAGGCACCCTCTTCTCTATGTGCCCTCAGGGGGGGGGATTGGAGGTGGAGGTGCCTATGGAGCCTGGGGACAGGCATCCAGCACCCCAGCCTCTGGCCACACCACTGCCAGCACAGCCAGCTTCCCCTCCCGCAGCCTGGGGCCAGGACCAGCAGGGCCTGCATGCAGTGCTGACCCCGCTGTGGGCAGGTCCTGCATGGAGTCTGGGTCAGTAGCAGCAGGGTAGGGGGGCACTGCCTCCCACCTCCCTGTGTGATGTGGAAAGGAACTCGGGGGCCAGGATGGAGCTTGGCCAGGCTGGGCAGGGAGCAGGGGCAGAGGCAGGCCCTCCTTCCAACCAGAGGCTTACCAGGTGGGTGTGGCAGGTATGCCCAGCAGCCCAAGTCTGTCCCCAGTGGCGGTGATAACGTGCAGCTTCTGCTGGCATCCTGGGGTGCAAAGGCATAGCACCTGGTTGGCCAGGCAGTGGCCCCCTCCAGGGAAGAGCTAGAGCTCACGAGGGCAGGTGGTGCCATCTGGGTGTGCAGTCCTGCCCAGGGATCTGGTGGGGCAAGTGCTGGCCCAGGCTGCCAGAGCTGCTGGATGAGGCTGGGGACAGGGACTGTGGCAGCATGTGTTCCTGGTGCCTCGAGGGGCCCTCCTCCACCAGCATCTTTTTGTCACTGCCAGGCCATGACAGAGGCTCCAGCAGGCTGCCTGTGCTGGAAAACATGGTACAGTTCTGCCCAGGGTCCTGGGGCACAAGGTCCAACTACCGCATAAAGGGCATGGTGCTGCAGGTAGCCCCCAACCAGAGTTGTGGTCAGTAATGTGGACCCATTGCACCCACAGGGGCATTGACCTTTATATGGCACTGGCGCACAGACTGGTCGTGTCGGTGCTCCTGCATGTGGCCCACCAAGGCCTCATGGATGTAGGCATTGGGGTGCCCACCCTAGGCAAACTGGCTCTGGACCCTGACATCATCCTGCAGTGATACCCATAAGTATTTATACAGTAAGGTCCTTTAAACAGGTCCTGAGCATGTAAAGTGCCTTTACAAGGCCACTGGTTCACACCAATCCATTGCTGAACATCAAAAGAAAACACAGTGATCAGCATTATGTACCATCAACACAATTTCACATATGCCATTTCACTATCTGTGTCTTTGAATGGATCATTAATGGCCTAATGAGCTGGTAATGGATATGACCTTGCTTAGTTTTATAATGGCTTATTGGGGCCTCCAAGAAAAAAAAAAGATGAAGAACAGATAAGGAGATGCAGAAGAGCTGATATGAAAATTAGCCTCTTTTAAGTTCATTTATTTTCATGTTGTTGCTTTAAGCTTTACCAGACAGTATATGTCCACAAATTACCATATTCTCTTACCTAAAACATGCATGCCTTCCACCAAATGGGGGAAGTTCTGGTGCATGCTATATGCAAGAAATATGGATGCCCAAGGGTCCATAAATTTGGTGGCAGGAGAACAGGGGCAGCATTAATTGCTGTGGCTCTGGGAACCATGTCAATGAATACTACTACTGCTCCCTCACCAAGTTTCTAGACCCCTGGGGAGCACTTCAGCCAAGATGGGGGCCCTGCACACCAGACCAGGCCAGTACATAGGACTATTCTATTGCTGGACCCAGCATGCAGCCCTGGCCCCAATACACAGGGTCAGAGCACATGGGGCACGACTCTGTACATGGTCTCAACCCCAGCATGCCAGATCAGGCTGGTGTGCAGCCCTAAACCCAGTATGCAGGGTAGGCACATAGCCCTAGCAAGGCTGATTGCAGACTTCAGTTATTTACTTGTGCTTCAAGGTAAAGGTCTTTTCTCCTTCTTGGGGTCTTCCAAAGCCAGGCAGAGTGTCATTACATATGCAAGAATGTGGTATAATCCAACAGAGCTGCCACAGGGAGAGTGCTCAAGAACTATAGGATTGAAATCTGATGGCAGAGGACAGCCTAAAGAACTCCACACTGCATTCTGCTGAGTTCACTGCGATCACAAAAAGCCAATCTTACAATAATTGATGATATAATATGGTCCATGCAGATTAGTGGATAGCCAATATTTACTGAATAACTGATAAATGATTGCAAGGTAATATTATTCCTGCATAGTGGAGTATAAACTTTGCTTTCCTTTAGAAATTTTAGCAATAAATACATTTATTTTTGTTAGCAAGCATTTTTGTTAACATTTCCATTCATTAAACCTGTGACAAAGATGAATAAATTTTTACTGCCCAGGTTGCCAGACTGCTTAATCTTCCTTTAAATGTTGCTGTGACAAAATGTAAAAAAAATATTCTTTCCCCTTTCCCCAGACATTATGGGCTTTTGTACTATTTTAGAGTATGTCATACTGTTGGTATTATATCCAGAAGCTACCCAAGTAGTCAAAAGAACAACATTTTGACCAATAATAAACCATTTTTCAACACATCTTCCATTAATGTCAGAGAAGGCACAATCCATGTTATAGCACTGATTATTGCCATCATCATAGATCATTCTCATCCCAGTGTGAGATAGGTAGAACAACTTAACTCCCTGCCCTACTCTTTTTAAGGCGTCTGAACAAACAGCAGAATGCTCCATCAGAAACCGAGGAGAACAAATGAAATATAAATCCACATCCTCTTTGATTACATTGCAACTAGTAAGAAAAGGGATCTAAAGAAAAGAACACCTGAACTAAATTTACCTCCAATTATAAGCAGTAGGCAGGCTAGCCAAAGGCAATAAAATGGTATTAAATAATCAGTACTACAGAAATACAAGGTTTATGGATAGGCTTTTATGCTAGAAAAGTAAAAGGAAATTAAGTCAGAATTGCTTATGATTGAATTAAAGGTCTGGGAAAGATGCAGAAACAGTTCCCTCCTGTTTTTCCATTGGCCAGGTGGAAGCCAGGGGGGTGGGTAACTGGTTAGATCACATGGTTTTTCCTGAACCTTGAAGAATTGGATTTCTCAGTAACTGGGCCTCCACAGCCAAGATCACATTCCATCACATGCATATTTAAAATAATTGCCTTAGTTTGTCTAGTTTCAGCTGACCATATTTTATACCCTGCACCTTCACATCAACAAAAAACACTTTTATCTACCCATTTGCCTTGTTGATGATGAGAGTTCATTTGGGCAGGTAGACAGCAGCCTATCTAATGGATGTGCGGCATGGCAAGTCAAGCAACAGCTACCTGGCTGATAGAGTTGGCATAAAATAGCACCCGAGAGGGTGCCACTCAAGAACAATATTTGTTAGTATTTCCACAGCAGCAATTCTCATTCAGGGCCCTGTGGCACTCTGGAGTGCTGAGAGATCTCTGGGGAGCTGCATAGCACCAGCTCTGTTGCACGTGGATGTCTGCACACCTAATTCACAAGATGAACCCAGGGATTTCAAATAGGAATCCACAACATCAAAACCATTTCTCACTTGATGTAGTCTTTCTAAAGTCTGTGTAAAGGATAATTGCTCTATTGATTTTTCCTGTAGGCACAATAAGCCATAGTAAAAAGTTGGTATTTTCTCAGGGGTGTCCTGAGTCTAGCAAGGGGTGCTTCAAGTCTAAAATGGTTGAAAGCCACTGGTCCACAGCCACAGTATAAACTGCCACACTGGACCCACCTGTGAAAACTGGCTGCACCTCAGCCTTGAACAGCCCTAAAATGGTTTCTCAAAGCTTATTGATGGCATAGATGCTCAGAAACAGGAGGGCAGATGGTAGGATCATTAATGAGGAACTTCTTTGTTGTTTAGGTGGTTACTAAGTAAAAGCAGTACAGCAGGAAGTGCCCCGAACAAAAGAGGTCAGAGTCTGGGACCCCGATTCTGCTGCCCTTCTACCAGAATAAGTTTCAAGTAACTGTAGTGAAGTTACTCCAGGTCTCTCCACCCCTGGCAAACCTATTTTAAAGCCCTCCTTATAGGTTAGCAAGCCTGCCTGCAAAGGTGTTTTTACCTCTTTGTCAGGTGGATTTGATCTCTTCCTAGCAATCTTTATTCTTAGAACAACATCCAGTGGCCAAAGCAGCCAAAGGCCTGCTGGCAACACCATCTGCACAACCATTCATTGATCTGCAGGATGCATCCACTCCTGCCCACACCCTTCCCCTTGACTGGAAGGATCAAAAAGAATTCCCCCTGAGCCCCTGTCCCCTTCATCCTTGTACCCAGAGCCCTGTAGCCACTTTTGATCTGCTCAGGGTTACCTGAGCAGTATCACCAGTGCCCACATGGATGGGCATCGTGTGATAGTAGTCAGACAGCTGGTTAAGTCTCAGTAAACCTTCTGTGACATCTTAGATCTGGAGATGTCACTTTGACCCCTGTGTGCCCATTTCCCCTGCATAATAGGGTCGTCTATCACTAAAGAGAGTAATTGTAAATAGACTACTCACCCAGCTTCCTTATCAAGGCCAGTCAGCTCCAAGTTCAGGTTTCCAATCAGTTTATTTTACCTGGGACAGCTTTGCCCCCACAACAAAACAAGCATAGATGCAAATACCAACCAAACCCAAAGCCTAAAAGGAGCAGCCCAAACTCCATACTTCTCTCTCAGCGTACCTTCTTACCCCTGCTTTCCACTCCTGGAGCTCTTAACTCTCTCTGTAGCTCCACTCTCATCTACTGGTCATTAGTTACAGCTGACCCCAGGCTTCCAGCCAGGCAGACTCAACCCCGTGACTACCCCCACCTGGGTGTCATCCCTCTACAGACTGACACCTCCTTACAGTTACCTTGACTGAATATGTGAGGCTCCATATGGGCAGTAAATATTATTCATACTTCAGGGATTGGTCTGTATCATGACTCTAGATTTAATCTCCAGTTCTCTTATTTCCCATGCTACACTGGGGCTGACACAACTATTCTAGATCGGTAGTTATTAAGGGGTGGCTTCCATGCTCCCTCTTAAGATCCCTGCAGCAGCCAGCCAGGGATCCAGTCCAGGGCAGCTTGCTTAGTTGTGAAGCTGTTATTTCTTTATTTCTCACGTACTGAAGTTTTAACTCTCTGAACACTTATCTACAGAGAAAGGCAGCCATTTTTAATGCACACTAAAAATATCTTTGTATAGAGAAGCAGAATCCTAGAAGACTTGGTTTAAAATGAAACAGTATCAGCAAAATGGACCAAATGCCCCTTATCACTTTGCAAAGTCCTCTATCACAATATTAATGTTTTAAAAAGTCATACATAAGAGCCAAAAATTAATAGTATCAGGAAGTGTTTCATCACTACAGTTTAATACTAATTTTCTAACAGTTGACTATGTAGTTGGTTGGTTGTGGTTTTCCTTGATACTCTCACCCCCTTAGAATGGATATTTTTAATAGAATCAATAAAAATGCTGTATTACCACCTTGCCTGGGATATGATATATTGCAAATGGAAATGAATGCATTTCTGATCCAACGTTACAAATTGTTCCTGTGAGCCAGAACTCAACCCACTGTGTTACTTTGAATACACAAATTGCTCTTTGGTGCTTGAGATGTGAGATCACTTGTCAAACACTATATTAGTTATGCGAGGTTTCATCCTCAAATAGATTCTCAGGCATATTAACTTCATTGGCCTAAAACAGAGCATTATGGGCACATTGTTATTTTACAGACTACCTCAACTTAACTGAGTTTTTTCCTTCACAGTGTGAATTTGAATAAAACTAGATAATTCTGAAAGCTGCCTGTCAACTCCTGCTCATTCCTAATAATTATCACCCAGTCAGACCTGAAATACTCCTACACAGCATGTCACAGTCCATGAGATGTAGGTCTATGAACTGCTTTGATTGCTAACAGAGAACACATTAGGTTTCCTTCAAACAGGAGCTTGAGCTGAAATGAACTTGTAGGGAGCCCTTCTATGCAAATGTCCAAGGTTTTAAGTCTAAAGCAATTCAATGTTACTGTTTTAGAGGCTTATGTTGCCAGAGAGACTTTCATAATATGACATGCAACACATTAACCATTCAAAATCCCTTATTTTTAAGCTTGCCAGTATTTGGGTGTTATAACGTTAATAATACTCTTCACTTTCTGATGCTTTTCTTCAGACAAGTTTATGGTCCTTTACGAAAATGAGTCTCATTACCATCTCATTATAGACAGGGAAAATGGAGACACTCAGAAGGGAAATGACTTACCCCAGGTTCCTCAGTGAGTCAGTAGCAAAGTCAGAAATAAAATCCAAGTTTCATTGTCATCTCCTTAGACTATTAGTGAGTCAGTGTTAGAAGTGGGATTAAATCATAGGAGTTCCTTTAGGTCACTGCTCCTTGAATGACTGTGACACTGTTTAGGTGAAGATTTGGAGGGTCAGTTCAGATAAGTACCTAAACACTTGGCATTATATATAAATGTATCCAATTTCTTAAGTCTGAAGAATCAGGTTGGCTCTCTCATGAGAGCAGATCTGACAGGATCAAAGCAAAGGAGGGCTGAAAGGGACCTCTCAAGATCAGTTTCTTGGTACATTTAAATATTCTCACTTCAAGCCTCAACAATGAAAAAATAAAAAGATTACATAAAGATTCTGAATCTCCAAAGAATTTTGGGTTGAATTTGGAGTCTGTGGCAGTTTTGATTTTATCCTGATCTTTTTCTTTATTGCCTATCTAATGCAGAAGGCTCCAAAATCCAGGGGAAAAAAATTATCATCTCTCCAGTTAATCTCATTTCAATAATGAACAGTATTCTCTCTTAGGCATGTAAGGCAGCATTTTCAAAAATACGTTTGCAAGGGTAAAATAAACCAACGTATCAGGTAAATGAATCTGACAGTGTCCATATACAAATTAGTGCTTTAACTGAACCAGTACAGCTTTGCATGCAGACCAAGCCTCATGCTTGCATTCATTAGGCATAGGTTTAACCCAGTTTTATTAAACAGATTTAGTTAAAGCCATTCAAAATCCTATCTGGCCATTCTTATTTCATTTGAAATAGGGCTGATTTCAATTCCAATGCACAGTACAGATATCATGGCATAACAGCAAACACCTTAGTTAGGATAGCTGCTCAATGTGCAGTTATAGTCAACAAAGCCAACAAACTGATTGATTGCATGAGGAATGCAACGATCAATAATATGGAATACTGTCATCCTCATTACAGAAAAAGTATTGCAGAAATAGGGCAGTTAGGTGGTGATATTGATCAAGGGCATGAAAAGATTCTCATATAAAGAGAGATGTAAAAGACTGGAATTGCTCAGTTTAGAAAGAAGGCAAGTAAGAGAAGGATATGGTGCATAAGGAGTTCCTTAGAGGTGGCAGCAAAGGCACTTTTATTTTTCTTCCACAACACAGGAACCAAGGGATTTCTACAGAACTCAAGAATTGGGAAATTCAATACTGATAAAAGGAGGGTTTTTTCACACAAAGAGCAGTTACACTATGGATGTCATGGCTACAGGAAACCACTGAAGGTAAAAAATTTAATAGGATTCACAAAGGGATTGGACATCTATTTAAATACTAAGAATGTCCATTTGTTATAATTAACATGCAAGGAATATTAAGCCTTATGCTTCAGGGCATAGGCCACTCTCTACCTTTTAGAGGTCAGGATGAGATTTAATGTGAAACACAGATTATCTCACATCTACTACAGCAAAGTTCTTATGCCTTCCTCTGTAGTTTTGGCCACTGATGTAGACAGGATACTGGACTAAATAACCCCTAGGTTTGGCAGTTTGTTTTAACTACCATGCATGTAGGTATGCCCTAGGTCTCTCCAGGTGAACAGGTGTAATACATAGCTGCACTGATTAAGATACTGCAGTTTATTTGCTGGTCCTGGTCACCTGATCCTGGCTAAGATTACCAATGATTAATACTGTATCCCTACTGCACACTAGGGATCAGTATCTACCGACTACAATGGAGGTGGTAAACAAGTATAGAATAACAGCACTCTTCTCAACTCTAGTAGAATACTTGCTTGATGCCCCACCGTTTAAACTGTATGGAAACACCATGTACATACACACAAGCATTTCTTAGTTTAATGAGGTTCAGCAGCCTCTGTTGACTCTTCAGTAAGAAGCGAGAAGCCAGGAGGTGGTGGCAAAGATGGAACGTCCACGTGGGAATGGAGAAGAGCAGGTTGAAATTCAGCCTATGCTGCTGAACGAGTCAGATAGCACAGGGAATCAAGCATGGTGCTGTAAGTGGAGCAGGTGCCTGTGTGGAAAGGCCAATGCTCAGTCAAACATATTACAGGGCCCTACATTGTGACAATGTTCTGAATGCAGCAAAGGGGGCTATGAAAAATACTGCAGTCTTTTGTCAGGCTGAAGTTGAAAAAAAATCCTAATCCCAATCTTGTACCTCCATTATTACCACAAATGCAGATTTTTCTTGCTGCTGTCATTTTCCTTGACAAAATACATTCTTGAAGATGCCACCTGCAGGTTAAGGCTTAGACAGGGAAAGCTTAATGGAACTGTTCATAGTTTGGGCAGGTTTGACAGATCTCTCTGCCTAGTGCAGTAGGATATAAAGCCTCTTCATCCTGATACTGTTGTTACCCTAAGCTTGGCAGAAGTCAATTAAATATTCTGTGCTTATTTATTGCCCTACTCCAAGGCTACTGGAGTAGTGCAATAAATACAATTTAATTGTGTTTCCAAACTAGATTCACATGTAAAACTTCGGCCACAAGTTGAACTAGAAGAGCAGCCCATTGGTTAGGCCAGGGCTGTTCAACTCCTGAGAAGCAGGGGCACTGGCTACATGCTGCACAAGCCACATGGACTCCCATGCTGTGCTGCACCGATGCCTGCTCTCCACCCTGTATGGTCCTCTCTTTTGCCACATGTGCACTGCACCATTGCAGGCACCCCCCATGCCATGCAGGATGTCCAGGCCCCCAGAGCTCTGTAGCTGTGGGCTCCCTCACCCCATGGACTATGCTGCCCGACTTTGCCCACCCCCAGGGATGAGGGAAGGAAGTGGAAGCTGGAGGATACAGAGTAGGGGTGTGCAAAGCAGGCCCTATTCGATTCGGATTCAGTCCGAATCAGGGACAGCGATTCGATTCATTGATTCGGATGACTGTCCCTGATTCGATTTGGCCGAATCCAAATCTGAAGACTGGATGCTGATTTGGAGAACCAGCAATTTGGACCCAGACACAGCTTTAAATGTTTTTTCTACATACTTTGAGGTAGAAGGCACAGCTCGTGATTGCTGTGATGCTGGGGCGCATGGAGCGTCCCACAGAAATTTGGAAGGGCCTCCACGTTCGGTGGTGAGCCTGGAAGTGGACTGGAAGTACTTCTGGTCCACTTCCGGGTCTGCCAAGGAGTGCGCTGGGGGCCACCCCACACCCCCCCCAGCTCAGTGATTGCACATGGAGGGACCCTGGCTGCCCGCCCAGACCCAGGAGGCATCAGTTTTCAAGCTGGGGGTGGGGGGCTCTGCTTGCTGCCCAGCAGACCTGGAAGTGGTGGCCCTGAAAACAGGAGGGAGGTTGTACAGAATCTCTACTGTCCCCAAGAATTTATCATTGCATGGGGAATCCTCCAGGGGCCAATTATACTGCCTCATGTTAAGGGACTTGTACAGCTGTCTTAACATGGACCAGGATATGAGCTCAAGTCCTGAGGCTGGAGTTCAAAAAAAGATCATATAATGTTACAGTTGATTATATAGTTGACCTAAGACAGGTAAACAAATCTCAGGTTTCAAGTCGGTGAGTCTTCAGAGCATTGACACTTGAAAAAAGGCACTCATTATCCAGCAGGCCTAGGCCTTAAGAGAATAACAGAACAAGAACAAGAAAGAACAAAATAGAAGTCCCCAATAGGGAGTTAAACATCTGTTCCCTATTGTAGCAGGTACTAGGGTGCTTGCTACTGGTAATGGTGATTCGAGCTTAGCTGCCAGCCAACAGGGCAGCACAGCCGGCAGTTGCTAAGGCAACCGATTGGGTCAGCTGACCGGAAGGGGGCAGGGCGTGGCCTTTATAAACAGAGAAGGCTGAGGCCAGAGGCAGTTCCCCTCTGGCAGCCTGAGGGCAGGGCAGGGCAGGCAACCGCCCGAGCGTCAGCATGATGATACAGGGTGGAGAAAACCCTGTCAGGGAGGTATTGAAAGAGGGCCAGGGTGGCGCAGAATTGACGTTATAGCCAGGAGGCTTATTTTGGGTTACAGCCGGTTGGCTCATGGTTTTATGTATTTGGCTTGATTGTTTGTGTTACACCGGAGGACCGGGTGAGGCTGTAGGGGTTGGAGGAGGCCTCAGGGGAGCTCCCCAGTAGCATGAGGGTTCCTAGTGCCCTGGGAGGGCACACCAATCAGGTGCCAGAGAAGGTACCTCAGTTTGGTGCCGAGGTGGCGCTGCGTTTGGGGGTGTTGTGACCCCGGCCCCATGTGGGCAGCATCTGGAGAAGCCCAGTGGGGCATATGACCCTGAGAAGAGGGTCTTGGGGGCCAGGCACGGCTATGGCCACCTGAGCCCCGACCACAGGAAGCGCGGGAAACGAAACCCCAGTGTAGGGCAATTATTGGGACGAGCCCAGGGGGCGTAAGACCCAGGAAAGGGGTCTGGGGCCAGGTAAGGCTGAGGCCGCCTGAGCCCCAAGCGCAGGCAGGGAGCGGGGGAAGCGCGAGCAAGGCCCCAATGCAGGCGGGGAGGTGCGGGAAGCGCAAGTAGAAGCCCCAGAGAGGGCGAGCGCGTGAGTAAGGAGCGCGGTGAGGGTGGACATACGAGTAGGGGTCACGGAGAGGGCCACTAAGGAAGAATAGAGACACAATAACATCCAGAACACCTGAGAGGCTTGGGGCGTGATAGTAGGGGCAGAAGAAGCCACGTGACGCCCATAGGGTTGGGGGCATCAGAATCCATTTGGGTGGAGCAGGGACCAGCAGGGCAAGAGCACCGGGTCCGAGGGGTCAAGTAAAGGCAGCCTCCCATTAATAGTATAGAATCATCAAAGTCGTGGCGGGCAAGATAGAGGGTGCATTCGAGACCCAACTTGGCACGGTAGGGGCACCAGGTGCCCTGTGACACCTATGAAAATTTGAACTGAGGCCCGAGACCAAAATGGCTGTTGACATTTTCATGCAGTAAATGTGTTGAATAGATTAAGGGTGCTGTAAAGAAGAAAACAAAAAGCATGACAGGTTCTTGGTTCTTTACAACAGAGATGTAGCAATCAGGTGAGGTCTTGGGACTAGTTTATGAGCCAGGGACTTACAGGAAAGTTAGTTCCAATAGGTGTTCATATGGACTGGGTGTCCAGCTGCATCTCCTAGGATTGCAACAGGTGTCTCTGCTAGTAATTTTATGTATGATTCAACTTGCACATAAAAAAAGAGGGAAAAGCTAACTGATATGTCAGATCATTGCACTGAGCACTTTCAGGCTGGAAAATAAGGACTCAAGAAAGCTCAGAAAATCTCTTCAGAAGGCTTAAGTGTCACAGCTCTTCTAAAGAGAGCTTGAAAAGGGAAAAGCTCCCTTGAAGATCTGAAACTCACTGTTCCTGACTCTGCACCATGATTGAGATAATACCCATTAAAATTCTGATGCTGCTGCCACCACTTAAGGATACTTTAAACAGAAAAGAATCTTCTCTTTTTAAGGGCAGCAGGTATGGCACATTTCCATTTTCTGAAGGGATTTAGTAGCATATTAAATAATTACACAAGAGGCATGCCCAAGATAAAGGCCTTTCAGCTACCCTGGTAAGACAAACCCATTTAAGAAAATACCCACGGGCACCAATCAGACTCTTCCATAAATTTACAGGCCATGCTGTCTAGGATGGTTTAAGGATGCTGGATGCCATTGCTCAGATGTAAGATTAGATCTGTTGGGACAAAACGTTCCACCCCACACAGACCTCACCAGGCTGGCTCTAGCTCCTACAGGTCAAGCAATCAGAACTCCCCCCACCCCTCTTTAGAAAGGCCCTGACCCCAACCCAGAAGAAATCAAGTGGTAGAGGGGCAGCATGGGGGAGATTGCATGGCATGGGGTAGGGGTGGCGTGCAAGGGAGACTGCACAGCAGTAGAGGATCTGCTACATCTTTGGTTCTGGCCCTGACCTGGGGCTAAGGCTATAGCTGGAGCTGTCACCACTGCTGTTACCTGGCCAGGGCCAGGTCCATCCTGTGCTCCGTGTCTCAGGCTGGAGCAGGAGCTGGAGCTGCTGTACTGCATAGTGGTGGTGCAGGAAGGAGGTAGGCAGCAGGGGAGCAAGTGTCTAGGGGTCAGTCACTTGGGGAGGAACAGGAGTGGCCGGAGGGACAGGCAGCTTGAGGTGCTACGTGGGACAAGCAAAGGGGAAGAGGAAGACTTCACATAGCAGGGTAAACCATCATGGTAGGTATCTGAACAGTACCATTTAAGAGTGGAAGTCTCTTGAAAAAGAGACCATGTTATTCTCTATGATCTGACAGCAATAAGCACATGTATGATGCTCAGTAAACAATATTAATAAAACTTATCACAACAGCTATTGAATATATTGCAAAGTTGAGGGGAAGAGCTATTTAATAATACGGCATACAAACTTTTCCTTTCATTGATG
>NW_017729022.1:172843654-172855046 GCF_001723915.1 Gavialis gangeticus | reverse complement strand
AAGAGGGGGTCAGGCTTCCTGCCCCACCCCGCTGGTTTCTCCCCACTGCTTTCTCTACCCCAGCAGTGGGGGGTATATTTAAGACAGCCCTCCCATAATTAGATTCTATACATGGAAAATTATACCAAATGTATAATTTTCCACGTTCAGAATCTAATTTTTGGGGGGAGGGGTCATCTTAAATTTGAAGTTGTATTGGATCTGGGTAATACAATACTTCCCAAAAAGCAGGTTTAAATTGAACCTGTGAGAAAAGCTACTGCTATACATGAACACATTCTTGTCCCTGACTATAATTTCATAAGTGACTTGACCATTTGAACTTGCTCTGTATAAGTGACAGTTCCATAAAGGTAATAGAGGAGTCATTCTATCTATGAATGTTATTGATAGACAAAAACCTTAACTCCCAGGTGATTCCTGAATATGTTTGCAGGTGTGTATATCCATGAGTGCATTATAAAACACACATACACAGAGGAACATTACATAACATATCCCAAAGTACCTAAATTATTAAATCCAGTTACAGTTCATAATGTACGATCTCTTAGAAAATGTACGCATACATATTCAAAAAGAAGACTCAAGAACAGCCTGTTTGGAATTTGAATGCAGGAATCTAAAAGCGAAAAGCCAGTAGGGGTGTGCAAGGTGGGCTCTATTTGATTTGGATTTGACCTGAATTGGGGACAGTGATTAGATTTGTTGATTCAGATCACTGCTCCGATTCAGTTTGGCCAAATCTGAATCTGGAAATGGACTGGAAGTGGACATGTCAGCTGGGGAGTACACAGGGGGGCTCCCCATGCCCTCCTCCCTGGCTCAGCAATCAGCCATGGGGGGACCCTGGGTACACCCTGGGACCAGGAGGAACTTCCCGAGCTTCTGTGGGACACTCCATGCACCCCAGCAGTGCAGCATTCACAAGCCACCTGGTACCTAGATGTACATAGAAAAAACATTTAAAGCTGTGTCTATGTCCAAATCTTTCTGAAACTCTGAATCGATTCAGAGGGTTCTGATTCAATTTGGAAAGATTAAAGGGTCCTCTGATTCGATTTGGATTTGGAGATTTGGCCACCAAATCAAGCTGAATAGAAATCAGGGACCAAAGCTTTGCACAGTCCTAAAAGCCAGGACCCAAATTCAGGAGGAAAATAAATTGTAGTAGAAGACCCACTTGACACAGAGAAGTTGTAGAAATAACATAAATCTCTTAAATTGGTGCAAAATTGTGTGGATATACTTCTGTTGCTTTTCATTTGGCTTATCAATTTTAGTTAAACTGTAGAAAAGGCAGGCCTCAGAGCTGCTCTACGTACAAACTTAATTTAAATAGCTAAATCAAATATAAATGACATCTGATATGTTTGGTGTAAATTTGCACAGAAACATCCTTGCCTCAGAATAAAAGTAATTATTACAACTTAGCTAATGTTAAGTTTTTACCAATTTAGGCAAAAATCAAAATAGGCTTTTAAGTCCAAAATAAGAGCGTCTACACAGCAACAAAATATATTACTGTATTTACTCACATGCCACATGCTCTCCCCAATAAGACACATCCCCTGGTTTTAGAAGATAGCATGAAGAACAAAAACCATTTTTCTTACCAATAGCAAGCATGGGTAGCTGCAGTAGGAGGGTGCAGCAACTTGTGGCTGCTCCCTTAACCT
Source organism: Gavialis gangeticus (assembly GCF_001723915.1). Lineage (NCBI taxonomy): Eukaryota > Metazoa > Chordata > Crocodylia > Gavialidae > Gavialis > Gavialis gangeticus. The sequence continues at coordinate 172,853,367 of NW_017729022.1, read as the reverse complement.
CCTAGCTGCTGTGGATAATTCTTCCCTCTGCAGCAGTAGGATCTACCCCAACAACAGCTTGAGTATGTCCCTTTAACAAAGTGAAATGGGGATGCAGAGGATGGCAGGCAAGGAAAAGTAACCATGCTCATGTTGAAGAGACCCTCAAGCTACTGCTAAGTCAGAATCTGTTGCTGCAGAAACTTCTGCTAAGGGACGAATTATCCACAGTAGCTAGGAGAGTAGCAATACAACCACAGGTTGGTGCTCCCTCCTATTGCAGCTGTCTGTGTTTATACTGCTAGCAAGCAAGAAAATACAGCAGAGCTGAGCCCTGCGACACAGCTTTAAGTGCAGTGAAGCAGCCTGCACAGAGCTGGCTGGGCCAGCCCCAGCCCCAGCGAGATAATATGCACAGAGGCAGCCCCTACCATATTTTGCTTAATACACAGCTAATTTGTGGAATAAAAATGCATATGGTATGTGAGAAAAATATGGTAATTGAATTTGATGTGGTTATTTTCTTGTGAGGTTTTCTACAGAGTAGCTTTAGGTGTGATGCTGGAGAGGTCAATAGAAGCAGCTGTTAATTATATGACGGCAAATAAAAATTTAGGGAAAAAACAGAAGGATGCAAGAAGGTTAGGGGAAAGACGCTCCTATTTTATCTTACCCTTTTAGTTCACTGCTTTTTCCGTTACAGTAGATCATCCATCTTACTCCCTCTGTGGATAAATCACATCTCTTTGCATGTCATCTTTAAGTTTGTCATAAGGTCACACCAGTCCAAAAAGTGGAGATCTGATCTCAGTTACAATTAGGTGAATAAGTCTTTACTGACTTCACTGAACTGAGCTTGCTCTGTCCCCTGGAAAATATTATACAGATGATAGTACTATCTAAATACACAATTTTCAGTGTTGGCCCTACTGTCCTAGGCATTATTTAGACCAAGTGTAAAAAATAGTCCATGGAGAGTTTTTAATTTACATTGGCAAGACAGACAAATCCAGGGAGAAAGGAGGTATTATCTCCATTCCACAGATGATTCCAGGTTGGAACAGTCCTGGCTGGCAGGGGGCCCAGGGGCTAAGTACAGACGGTCAAGAAACCTGAGCCTGAATTGATTAAATCTTCACAGGTTAGTTTAAACTGCATAGATTGAACCAATAAGCAAGTGAAAAAGACATTCACTTTCGATTCTGGAAATTCAGCCACATGCCTGCAGTGGTTCAGGTCAGAAGCTAGGGGTCACTAGAGCACACCTCCCTGCTTGGCTGAAGCAGACCGCCTGGGCCAAGGCTAGCCCACCCACTCTGTGGGTGGGGTGGGGAACAAGGGGGGTTGCAAAGGAGGTGCACAGCATTCTGGGATCCCAGGGGACTGTGAGTTAACTTGAGTCTGGAGGGGATCAGGGACAGAAGTTCAATAAACCAATTTAACCTAAAGCAGTTAAGTCTGATAGTACATCTTTCCAGATTTATCTTAAACAGGTTTGGCCATTTTGAAAGAGTTGTATGTGCAGTTAACTTCTGTTATGTTACAGAGTTGAACTAGTTTCCAATCACTTATGCCAATTTATGCGTAATTTCTGTCCCTAGCCAGAAAGGTCAGCTTGTTCTGACCCAGCTCAATGTGCTGCAGAGGAGCTGGCTGGGGCACAAGGCAATACCATGTTCCATGCCTCACAGATGGCATCACAAGTTGATAACAACTCTGGGCTGTGGCTGGGCTAAACTCTGCCCCTTGCTGGGTCTGTAGCATTCTGCCCTAACACTCTGCCCTTTGCAGGGCCTCAAACACTCTGCCCGTTTCTCAGCCCCATTCTCTATGCCCCTCACTGGGCCTCATTTGAATGGTCTTACTCCACACAGCCCCTTTTGGTGCCCCTTGGGCCCTACACTACATGGCCCTTCAGGCTTTCATGCTTGCACTCCGGCCAGCCCACGTGCAGCCCTTCAGGCCACCCTTACACAGACCCTACTCTACATGGCTGCCAAATTTCTGCCTCACACTGGGCTGAACTTGGCTGCTAGCCCCTCTCTGGGCCCCTCAGTCCCCCTTCACAGGGGCCACTACTTGGTCCCCCTTAACTGGGGCCTTGGGGGTCTTACACCCCATGGGACTCAGGTGTCTCAATATATATGTCTAGACCCTTCCTGTCCCTGCTATGGGGTTACCCACCAGATTGTAGGGGCTGGGGCTATAAGGCACCTCTTACTCGCCTTTTACTAGGGTGGCAACTGGCATGGCATTTCCTGGGGACCGCCACACCACAAGCAGACCCACCATACCATCCATCCCTAGCAGGGTGTAGTTTTACATCATGCCCCAGGACCAGAAACCTCCTGCATCCCCATTTGTTCCTGCCCTGTACCTCCAAGATGTCCCATGAGCAGCAGCTCCAGCCAGACCATATTCCCTCTCCAGCTGCTAGCAGTAAACTACTAACTCAGCACTGAGGGCCTGGGTTTAAAATGAAGTTTACTCAGCCCCCTCCTCCTATCACCAAGCCCTCCTGTGGTCATGTGACCACCTCATCAGGGCTGGCCCACACCTGCTGTCTGCCCTGCTGCTTGTTCTGTGCCCCAGCCAGCTGCATCAGCATCTACACATGCACTGATATGGAGTAAAAAACTCTGCATCAGGGTAGTGCTTGTAATTAAATACAAGTACTACCCTGCTGTGGAGTTTATTAGTTTGCTCCAGCCTAATAGCTCTGCACATGTAGGAGCCAAATTCTTTACTGCAGAGTTAATTAGTCTACTCTGCACTAAACATCTTGTGTAGACTCACCCGCAAAGGAACTGTCAGTATGCTCTGCATGTCAAGATGGAAAGTTAATGTGGAATAACTAGTGTGCTGTAAATTCATTCAGTATGGGAATACTTCAATCAGTTTCATATATTTGGCCTTTCCATGCCCTTGAATGTTTCCTTGTTCTTGTATCATGAATCTTTATTCTTTATTAGTAAGAGTTCTCATCCTTTGGTTATTTTAAATAACTTTATTATTCATTTAGCCTTCCCTTTCTCCAAGTCTGTTCAGGACAGAAACAGCAGGGATGCAAAAGGTCAGGACTAAGGAGTCTTGAGCAGCATGTTTAGTGCTATCAGTCACTTTGATGTGTTAAAATTCACTCTGGGAAAGGTTGGATTGGGGACAGACTTTTAAACATAATTGTTGTGATGCTCATTAGAAAGTTGAGGAGACAAATCTCTCTTCCTATACAAAAAAAACACAAACAAAACTGAAAGCTGAAACTCAAGAACAAATAGGTCAATGAATATTGCCCTTGCCTTTAGGTATTTTTCAGCATGGTGACCAAACTATCTTGAGGAGCCAAGATAGTTTAACATCACTGACTGCAAAGGGCTAAGTCAAGCTCTTGAATGCAAAGTCCCCACCCTTGAAAGAGCAACTGATTCAAAGTGACAAAGTGGATGTAGTCTGTTCAGAAGTAAATCTGGCTGCATGACAAGATGTTACTTGGCAGCCAGGAAGGCACAACCACACTTGTCTTTCCTCATATTGCCAGGGTACTGTTGCTATAGATATGTAGGGCAAGGACATTGCTCTAGTGAGTTCTGTCAGTCTGGAGACCAGCAACAACAAAATGATCATCACTTGAAAACATTTTCATATAATAATGCTCTGTGGAATTGTGTTACAGGATAAATTGCATTTTTACTGCATTTTTGTAATTCACAATCAAAATTCAATTAAAGTCAACGTGAAAATGTCAGGCAAGTGCTTAAAAGTGAGTAAATAAGATTTAAATACTTATTTCAACAGAAGTAAACATAAGAGTTTTTTTAAGTTAGTGTGTATTACTAACTGCTCGTTTGCACCCTCACTCAAAAGGGATCAGTAATTTCTGCTTCCCTTGCAGTGTTACCTTGTACCATAAAAAAACCAGAAGTTAAAATTTTCCTCTGTTTTGCACCATATCTTTTTTTACCAACACTAGAAGCCTGATAATCTGTATATCTGCACTCTGTATAGATTTTTGCCAAGTAATTGTAAAACTTTATGCAGACAGTAGTGGAAAATTCTGGTTTGATGGCATTTAACATTCACTTTGCACACATGTTAATTACTCCATAAGAGCCCCGCACTCCACTAATTTTCACACCAAACTTTTATACGTCTTAACTGATTGTTGGCACTGAGTTTTGAAATCATGCAGTTTCTCTAAGGATTGGTGACATAATGGCTGCAAATGTATACTTAATGAGAATGAAGGTACCAGTATGTGGGTGAATACAGAGTTGTAGTCGTTGTCCTACCACAGGGGTAAGAGCCTCACTCCTGCAAAGCATTTGATTTCTTTTTGTTCAAGGTAGTAGGATTTTTGATGTTAGGTGAAACAAGAAAGCATGCAGTGAAAAGGTAAATTACTGTCAACATACATAATAAAATACTTTAAAATCTTTAGTTTTATAGATACTGCTCATTAATTGATTTTATGTATTACTACTTGAACACCTTGCCAGTCACATGTCTTTGGCCTTGCCTTCCAATTCATAGTACATGCAAATAAAAGCAACATTACTGTCTGACCCCACAGTCATTCCACTTGTCTTCATGAAGAGATATATATAATGGCTCCATGCTAAACCATAGGAAGCATCTCATGTCTCCAAGGGCTTCATTAGGAGTTGTGAATACTGAGCATCTCACAAGACTAGGGCATATATGTATAGCACTTACATGGAAAAAGCTGAATCACTCACCTGCAATTTGACCCTAAAAATGATTAAATGAAAGGCATGAATACTGAAAAATATTCCTAGGGCTAAAGCTTATTTAATGCCACTGGAACATAAACTGCAGAAAACAGCATGACACTGAGATTAATTTAAACCAGTCATTGAGATATATCATTAAAGTTTAGTATAACAAGGTTTTAGACTTTCAGCAAAAAAAAGAATATAAAACAGTTCACAGAATAAATGGAAAGTCTGTGGCTTAGATTAGAATTTCTGCTCCTTCCCCACATTACTGTGCACAGTATGAGATGAAAGAAAGTATCAGAGTAAATTTCACAAGTAAGGAATGACTGAAGTACTCACCAGAGCCGTAACATGAATTAAGGTCACAGATGCAAAGTTCAGTAGTGCAGAGGTTCCCAACCCCCAGGCCATAGCCTGGTACCAAGCCATGAAGGGTTGGCTGCCGGGTTGTGACACGAGCTTTGATCACTGCTAGCAACAGTTCTGTGCCCAGGCCACATCCACACCATGTTGATTGGCTGGGCGAGAATGTCCTCCCTTGGCCGATGACTGTGACTTTAACTTTTGAAATTGGACCACGGTAACTGTGGTTGGTCACTTGTGTGTCAAATGCAACGGCTAAGAGATGATTAAGCAAACTTCAGTGGATTGCTTTTTTGGAAAGAGTGCTTCTGCGAAAGGGGGCAATGAAGTTCTAAACAACAGAGAGGAGAACTGTGCAGAGGATGTACAATGCCAAGAAAATGCCAAAAAAAAGGAAAAAAAGCAAATTTCAATCACAAGTATGACTCTTCGTATATAAAGTAAAAATTAAATTTAAATATGTAAATTAGATTATTTCTATACCTGGTCTGCCAAAATTCTTTGAGTGAGTTTCCAGGTCCGCAGTATAGAAAAGGTTGGGAATCACTGCAGTAGTGCACAGATGGAAATCTTACAAATCTCCCTCTGAACAGAAGCATCTTGCTCATTTCAAACTGTCCATCTTCTGTTAGATTTACCACAAATGAGTTCTCTCTAAAACATTCAATCATATTTTCTAGTAAAAGCAAAGGGAGATTTTTTTTTAAGTTCTAACATCTCCTGGTATATTGGCTCGAATAGCAGAATGTCTCTGCTGTCACATGTTAAAACAAAGAGAAGATGGGTGAAATGCAGGCTCCATTGAGGCAATAGCAAAATTCCCACAGACTTTCACAGTCATCTGGGTGTGGTTAGTGAATTAGTACTAACTGATACCCCTGAAATTTAGGCTCTACCTATGTTTAGGCAAGTATATTTAATGAACATGATGCCACAACTGGAACACAGGACCCCCATCCCCCGCACTTTGTGAGGAGTTCACAACCTGGGGCTGTTTTTGATACAATTCTGAAGCAATCCATGGACCTAACCCAGAGTCCATTGAAGTCAGTGGTAAAACCTCCACTAATTTTACTGGACCTGGGTCAAGCCCTCCAAACAAAAGTCAAGGGCCCCAGCAGTAAAGAAACCAGAGCAATTCTGCTGATGGATAGTGAAAACAGGATTCTGGGACTCCGCAAAGGAGGTCTGTATCTCTGTATGCTGGGTACCAGCTGAACAAGCCTACTCCTTAGAGCATGGCAGATAGAAAACATAGCAAGAGCAGTCGATCTGCTAGTGGATACACAAATTCATTAGCAATCATCTCCCATCCACAACCAGTCAGGGGTCTCACAGAAGCCTCAGGGTAGGTATAAGTTCTTCATGGCTTTGAGTGTTGGGAGAATTTCTTCCTCCAGTTGGATATACTTCATACAGGGAAAGGATTAGACCCAAGGAAATGGATGAAACAGACATAAGTAATGACAGCCTAAGTACACTTAATTGTTTGTAGTCAAAGAGTTTTGTTATCAGCATTAATTTGTTGTATTTGAGACCAAAACAGAACAGCAACAATTTTATTCAACATCATTGCAATTACGGTACTAAAGATAGAATGGAGTAGGGCTGGAAAATAAAAATCTCCTTGCAGGGGGCTGCCTTTTCATCTAAGGACAAGCACAGGAATGGGCAGACACCTGACGTGGTGTATTGCCACGTTTACAAGTGCAGTCTGTTAGGATGTAACAGAGACCAAACCAAGGGCACTTCTACATGTGCTCTGGAGGCTGGGGTGGGGACGGTGGGGGCAGTGCATTAAATTAGAGCACTTCTGATTAAAGTGCTGCAGAGTCTTGTGGGTCAGTATCCCTGCGCTTCAAAATGACGGTGGGGGTGCTTGTACTAAAGCTCATTTGATAAGCTTTAGTTCAAGCACCCCTGCTGACATTTTGAACCACCGGGATGCTGGTACACAAGATGTGGGAGGCTGCTGGAGTGCGGTAATTGCCACACTCCAGAAGACTCAAGTTTGCTTCAACATGCTGTAATTACAGCGCAGTGGAGCAGCCTCTCAGCTCATGTGCAGGCACCATAAGTGGTTCCTTCAGGCAGGCACCTCCGTTCAGGCATTTTCCCCACCCTTGTTGCTTTTAAAGAAACATATTCAGCAGGTAAAAAAATGCCATTATACATATGGAAATACTTCACCTGTACAGAGCCTGTACCTGGAGAGCAAATATGTATTAAGAGCCCTATTTTAAAGATGGTGACACTGAAACATAGGAATGTTAATGTCTTAAGTAAGTGCCTGGCTACATGCCTACTCAGGGGACTAAAAGGGCATAAGGGGCCCTTTGTGGCATACATGCATCACCACTCCTGTACAAGGGGAGAAAAATTGCTGCCATGGTGTTTTTCTCCTCCCCACACATATGGGCAAAGAATGCGTAAGCAGAGATAGGGAGTAGCTGAAGTCTTGGTTTTGCCCATCTTATGCACCAGCAAGTGCCGAGAGAGTAGTAAGCAGCACCAGCAAAAGCGCTGGCATAGGTTTCTTCCCCCTTAGTGCAAGGGGGAAGCAGGGACTGGATTCTGACTCTGGATCATAATCTGTTTCCTACCCTGCTGCTGGGGCAATGCAATTCAGTACTTCTTGTGCTCAGTGACTTCTCTAGCTAGTAGTTTGATCAAGGCTAGACAGCGAGCCCGTTGCAAAGTTAAAGGCAAGTCCCATCCCATATCTCTCATCTTCTTGACCCTCACTCCAATTATATTGCTCCTGTACAAGTAAATCTGAAAAATGTAGACACTGAAAATGATCATTTAGGTCTTGGAAGTATTTTTATTTTTTGTGCTTGGACCTTTGTAGCACATACCTCTGACCTCTGGTTACACTGGTTCAGATGCTAGGCCACTCTGTCACAATACAAAGGAATCCAGATTAGGTTTCTGGATTGTTTACAGCAATTAGATACTTTCTATTATACAACAAAGTAACTTTACTTAAAAAAACCCAAACACACTTCTACTTTCTGTATCGTTTGACAAACTGCAGGGAAACAACCCTCCCCTACAAAAAAAATGCAAAAAGCTGGTATAGCTGTTTGAAAAATTAAATATGGATACAGTATTCCAACACACCTGCCACTGTGTCAGCATCTCCATTTAGTGGATGCAGCTGCTCTACAGTGATGTGGTGCTTGCCCTTTGGAGAGATCCTGAAAGAGGCTGAATATCTTTTCTGAGTCATCTGCCATCCCTCAGATCCCTTTTATTTTATATGCCATCACTTAGCACAGACCTGCTCAGGGCTGCAAGCAGGGTGAGATTTGGCTTATGTAGCTTGCTCTATGGTCCATAAAGCTTCCCCTTTCACTCATGAATTCACTGACTGGTTACTTACACAAGCATTTGTTCTACTTGGCACCTCCTGAGCAGCTTAAAGTAAATTCGGTGAAGGACAAGATCTGGTTTCATAGTCAAACAGTTTTAATTTTGATTTCACTAAAGGTGTTGCTTGGATATTAATGGCCCAATCCTGCACCCCAGATTAAGTAGCAGTGCTACTCCTGTAAGGAAGGATTATGAAAACTGAGAGATCTGACCTACTTAAGAACTGTAGGATTTAGCTCAATATTAACATTTATGGCAATGTTTTTCTTTGTAGGCACTGGTAAGGGTAAGGCATCATCTGGAATGCAGTCTACAATTCTGGTCATCCCTGTTCAAGGGAAATAGATTCAGACTGGAAGAAGTGAAGGGAAGGGCTTCTAGGATGATCAAGGGAATATGGTGTCTGTTTTCTTACAAAAGGAGGTTTTAAAAGTTTGACCTATTGAGCACAGCAAAATGGAGACTCAGAGAGGAAATAACTGCTCTCTGTAAATACATCTGGAGCAAACACCAAAGAGAAAAAGGTGTTTTCTAAGCTAAAAGATAATGTTGATACAAGAGTAGCTGTTGATGGTTTAATGTCTAACAGGGAGGAGGTATCAAGTGTGATTCCCCAAGAGGTCTGTCCTGGGTCCAGTTATTGTTTAATATTTTCAGCAATGATTTAGGCAATGGAACTGATCTGCAGAATTAGCAAATATGCAGATGACAGCAAGCTGAATAGAATTGCAGACACCCTTGAGCAGGGGTTTTCAATGTTTTTTAACAAGTGTACCTCTTCTGCCTCAAAGTTTCACCTCATGTACCCTTTTATATTTTTCTCTTGTTTTTAAGGGGGGGGGTGCAGATTGAGGCCCCCATGGTGAGGGTGGAAGTGGGGCTGGAGCAGGCACTGTACAGCTGGGGTGGAGTGTGGGACAGGGCGCAAGAGCAGTTCATTTCAGGGTGGGGGGCGGGGTGCGACTACTGCCGCTGCATGCACTCCAGTGGAGGCCTGGGGGGGCACGTGTCCCGCAGATCTGTGTGTGGGGCAGAGGCAGCTGCTGTTGCAGGCTGGAATCTGCACCCTGCTGCCACTGACCCAAGAGCTGCATGATACGATGTGCCTGCTACCACCAGACAGGCAGGGGAAAGACGCAGATGCACACAAAGACACAGACACAAACACACACAGATACCGCCCCCCCACAGTAGGTAAGTGTGTGGGGGGGTAGGGGCGGGGGGGGGCCAGATCAAGAATGGCAGGGTGGGTAGGGGGTA
>NW_017729022.1:172829060-172843231 GCF_001723915.1 Gavialis gangeticus | reverse complement strand
CAGCATGTGTGTGGCCTGTGGAGGGGCACCGCTGCCCTTGCCCCCTTGGCCCTGCTCCTGGGAGCAGGCACAGAGTGCAAGCTGAGGTGGGAGGTGGGGAGGTGCCGCAGTGTGCTGCATGGGGCCAGCAGCGTCCAGCATGCCCCACCCTTCCCCTGGGTAAGAAGCAAAGTATGGGAACGTGCCGGGAGACGCTGTCACTGTGCCCCCGGGTGCATTCTGTTCCCGTCCATCCGCCTGCGCATAGCCCCTACAGCCTTTCTAAATACCCCTAAGGGTACGTGTATTCCCAGTTGACAACCCCTGTCCTTGAGGGTAGGTTTAGGATTCAAAATGACCCCGATAAACTGGAACAATTATATGAAATTAATCAAATGAAATTTAATAAAGATGAGTGCAAAGTCCTGCTCTTAGGATGGAAAAATCACATGCACAAATACAGACAGGTGAACACGTGGCTAGCCTGCAGTATTACAGGAAAGGACCTGGAGGTTATAGTGGACCATAATGGGCTTTTTTACACATGCAAGCACTGCAGCACTGGGCGCTTTGAAATGTGCCTTGTGCTGTGACGCTTGCTGTCGTATAAGTGGTGAAATGTGCGTCAGTGCTAAGAAAATGGTGGCAGCATGCTTTTGAACTAAAACACATCAGAGGTGCTTTAGTTCAAAAGTGCACCACTGCCATTTTCGGTGTGTTCACACACATTTCGCCACTTATACAACTGCATGTGGCTCAGTGCAGTTTGCCTCAGTCCACGTGCAGAGCAGACTCAACTAATCAAATCTGCTCTGAAGCGGCAGATATCTGGCGTGTTGTGGGACAGAAAAGTATATGTATAAGTGCCCAAGATGTCCAGAAGCCAACAATTTTACTGTTGCAGAAAAGGCCATTAGAATACTAGGATACTAGGAGTGCCATATGTAAGTCATGGGAAGTGATTCTTCCACTCCATGCAGCACTGAAATACTATGTCATGTAGTGAGCTGTTATTCCTTTAGCCAGGCCCAAGAGCCACCCTTCTCCCTTTCCTACCTTAAACTAAACAAAATACCAACAAAATCTGCCACCTTGGGCAAGGGCTTCATCACAATGCTTCAGTGTTGCCTTTCTTTTCAGCTTCCCTTCTCTCCAGCATCATCTCTCGGGGAGCTTTTAACTTCCTTCACAGGCAACCAATCACCCCTGTCCGTTGCCCTAGTGCTCCTAGGTGGGTAGGCTAGTACCCTTTAATCCACTGAAGCTGAGCTTCAGCCCCTGAGCCATGTACCTTGTTACAGTCCCATTTTTGGTACCACACTTCAAAGAAGTCCACGTCTTATAAAGACATGAACAAATTAGGAGGTCCAGGAGAGAGCAACAAAACTGACTGGAGACCTAGGAAACATGACTTGCAAGAGAAGGTGGAAAGAACAGGGATTAACATATTTTCTTGCATACCATGTGCCCCCAAATAAAGCGCACACAGTGTAGAAAAAAAATTTCAAGAGTCACAACTGATTCTACGATAGAGACAGCAGGAGCTTGCCAGTATGGCAGGACTTCAACAAGGTTAGGCCCTAGAGCCTTGCAAAGGCAGAAGCAAGATTGTTACTTCTTTACTGTAAATAGTTTTTATATATATTCCTGTAAATAATTAAGTATTGTTTCCAGATCACAAGCCTCATCAAGATATTACAGATTGCATGCAGCAGCTCACTAGTCCTGAGCCAGCTCAGTTGCTGCTTCAAGCACAAGCTACAGTGCTCAGGAAACAGTGGCTAAAGAAGTGGCAGCCATTAGAACACAGTATCTCCCACCTTCTATTCCAATGAAATAAATCAGTTTCCTCACTTAAGTCATGCACCCCAATCTTGGAGGGCTAATTCTGGGGGGAGAGGTGTGTGTGATATGTAAGTAAATATAGCATAACTCTGGAGAAAAGAATTCTGAAGAGGGATTTGATAATGATCTTCAAATGACCTGAAGAGTGGTTATAAAGAGGACTGTGACAAACTATTTTCTGTGACTATAGGGCACAGGTAAAAAAATAATGATCTTAAATGTCATCAAAGGAAATTTAAATTGGGTCTTAGGAAGAACCTTGCTAATTAAGAGGGTAGTTAAACACTGGAATAGATTACCTAGAAAAGCTGTAGAATCCTCATCCCTGGAAGTTCTTAAGAGCATGTTAGATAAATATTTGACTGGAATGGTTTAAACTCAGATGATTCCACTATGAGCAAGGGGTTGGATTAGATTGCCTCCCAAGATCCCTTCCAGTCCTATTTTTCTACGATTTCTAAAAATAAATCGCTATAAATTGGCCATGAGTAAATTCATACCAAAAATCAGAAGGCTGCTAATCCTCAGGAGAGTGTGAATCTAGAACAGCCTTCCATTAGGAGTGGCGTGTCCAAACAAACCAGTTTTAAGATGGAACTTGATAAGTTTATGAACAGAATTATAAAATGTTCATAATAGCTGGGGGCTGAACTTAGTGATCCAAGAGGTCCCTTTCAGCACTAACTCCCTGTAGTGAATTGGAGCTATATTGACAAGGGAGACTAAGATGCCAAATGCCTTTTTAGATGTCTCACTCCAGGCTTCAGGCATTACTGAATTCATAAAACCCTTGCTCAGCTGCTGCCTAACACTGTAGGTCCTAAAATATATACTGCTGAGTATGTGCACAACTATTAATACTGTGACACAACTGAGCAATTAGGTTCCTAGCTCATAATTAAACCTTGACATGATTTACAAATTAGACATCCCCCTTCCTACCTTACATGGGGCGCTCAATCCAGTATGAATAGCTCTACTCAACCCTAGTCAAAATAAAAGAGTGCCAGGAGGTGGTAGTAACAGTATTCTCTTTATACACTGTAGCCCAGGGTTTGGAGCACTTATCACGGGTGTAGGAGACCTGGGTTCAACTCCATCTTCTGTGTGGGAATCCTGGTGGAAAAGGATGCCTAATTCTTTTTGAGTAGTGGGACTTTAGCCCCTGCCCCTCCCTGGGCCTGTCTTGCTGGCTGGCTTATCAGCACCTGCTCAGTTTGCTGGCCTCTGTGAATCTCACTTTACGGCATATAATTCTCTCCATGCATTGTGTAGGGGAGCTTAGTCACATAACCTGGGTTTATGAATTACACTGGACAGAAGGACTTTTGAAAACACAGAATCTAGGCTTGCAATTTATTTCTTTGGAAGCAGATACTGCCATTAGAATGGCATTATTTTTCACTGCAGTTTTCCTTTAAGGAGTATGAGACTAGACTTTTCAATGAGATGAAAAGTTAAAAATAAAAACAAACATAAACACACACAACTATGTAAAGCACTCTGCAGCAGTCCACCCCCAAACTGACAGCTTTGGAATGAAACAGGTTAATCTAATATATATATGGCTGGATTGCGCAAGTCTCCATGTATGGACATATGAAACATGCACAGTTCATCTATATCAACCTATGTAGTTGTAGGATGAAGTCAAAACCTTTGCAATTAAATTCTATGTGAGGACAGACCAGTCTTTTCAACACCCACCTGGTATGTGAGACAAGAAACACAAGCTGTTAATTTCAGATGAAATTGGACAACCAAAGGAAGCAGCATGACAAAAATCACAGACTAAAATCATTTAGTCCTTTAGAGGTACAACATTTTGCATACACCATTTTGGTGTACAAAATGTTCATATTACACCATTCCCTAAGATATGGGTTTTTCACCAGTTTTATCCCCAGTAGGAGGAATACAGTGCTACTAAAATCTTGACGTAATTGGGTCAAGCTATATGTATTCAGAGATGTAATTCAGTCATACATAAACTGGTGTGTAACAGATGGAATATTAAAAATATACTACTGGATATTCAATTACAGGAATGGCATATCATTCAAAAATACTGCATTACAGTGGCAAATTCTTGTTTTTTTCTTTAGCCATGTCTGGAAAAAAACATTAAAGTCACTTAACTAGCAAGATACAATGTCCCTTTTTCCATAGTCACATGACCATCCATGGACAATTGTCATGAATTCCAACTAGTGTTCATAACGTGTATTAAACACATCTTTTAGCAGCATCCTTAGCTGCCATTTCTATGGAATGTGCCCTCTGGCCCCCCATTCTCTCAGAACAGAAGGGTTATTGAGCAAGAAAGTCCTTGTGAAACAGCAGAGCTTGGAGTGTGCAGTAAACCAAATTTACTGTGCAGTATCCCCCCATCAGATGAAGAGAGGTTTTACTTCATCCCCTTAAATTTCATCATTGTTTTGCATGGGTTTTTGAAACCACAGACCATAAAATACCAAGAAAGAGAAGATAAACACAGTTTGCTCAGCTCACTCTCCAAAATATTCCAGTTCTTCAGTTGGTCATTGTTCTTGCTGTGTATGTCTTTCATATACAGTACTACTGATTGGGTTAAAAGCCTTCTTTTCCTGCTGTTTTTTGTTTTTTTTTACCAAGTATCACTGAAAGTTGACTTGTCTTTGCTCTGTGTCCTTTGTTGTTCTCAGTCTTTAATGATGGTCTTTGAGTTAAGAGCTCACCAAAGCGTAGATCATGCTGAATGTAAAAGAGAAAGAGACAATATGAAAGTATCTTTCTGAAGCCTGCAGAGCACTTTGATTGTTATAACCCTTTACCCTCCATTTCTCAAGTCTGACTCTAATGGCCTAAGCCTTCTTATGTTATTGTGACTCTCAGTCCTTCCATTCTCTATAGCAATTGAATTATGATGCATTCAAGATGGTTATCAGAAAGCACTTGAGATTTAACAAATTCATTAGCCATTTACCATCATGCCACAAGCTGTGTATGAGTTTAATAAAATGTGTTCTGCTGTCACTGTCTGAAAAGAACAGAAACAAAATTATTCTACATTTGCTTGGCTGATCTTTAAAACTACTCTCAGAGGCAAAGACAAGAGTTTCTATTAAAACTATGTGAATTTTCTTTCCATAGGAATAAACATCTTATGCAATGATAAAAAAATAAAGAGATAAGTTGGACATAATCTAATACATACTAAGTTTAATTCTGTATAATTATGAAATCATATATTGCCAAGGTCCTGTTTTATGGTATGTCTATCTCTGACAGCGCAAAACGGTTGGTGTACAGGATTTTGCAGTTCTTACTAGATCACTTAGGGCAGACTGTGGCTTTGAGTTTCTGGGATGAGAGGAGTAGAGGGAATGATGGAACTGACCATCAAGATGGCCTCAGGAGGGCTTTTGAACTCTTGTATCTAAGTGACTCTGTCAGGGTCTGCTGGCAAAAGAGATGGGGATAGAAAAAACATTGTCCCCCCCTCCACCGGCCTTTGACTCATCTTGCTCTTCTCAGGATAGTTAGCACTGCCAGAAGCACTAGTTTAACATTATCCATGCCCTTCACACTCAGATTATGCCTGACCCCTGACAATGCAAGAAAGTGCTGGATGGGGGAGGAAGAGGATCTCTGGCTAACACCCACAGAGATAGGTACCTGTCTGACTCCTGTTGACTTCTATGGGAATGAGGTACCTATGTAGAGTTTGGAACCAGTAGCATAACTAAGGGGGAAGAGGAAGGGGCTTGAGGCAACAGTCTTAGGCACTGCTTTTATCGGGGGACACAAAAATAGGTGCCACCATAACCAGCACCACGCTGGCCAGTGTTGCCCAGTGCATCATGGTTGCCCTGGGTATAGACTAGTGCCCTGCTAAGCTTCTGTTTGGCACCAAAATACTCCTGTGGGTCTGAGCTATTGTACCTTCCTATACTTTCATACTGTCCCCATACTTCCCACACTTCCTATACCTAGTCAGCCACAATTTTACTCATAATAATCATATCCAAATTTAAGCTCCACAGACATTACATTATCACCATTGCCAGCTGAGGGGACCTTCATTCCTCCACTGCAGTGTGCAAGCCACACTTTACAAAGCACTACACCATACCATGGTGTTTGGATAAGAATATTCTATACAATTGCAATTATAGGAAGAGGTCTAGGGGAATGCTAACGTGAAACAACACTTTTGTTTAAAGTTAAAAGCCTGAGTTTGAGTTAGTGAACTGCTTTTTAATGTAATGATATGGTCCATACAAGCAAAAATGCAAAGATGATGCAAGAGTCTTTTTAATTAGATGTGATCCCTGCCTAGTTCTTGGAGTAATTCCCTTAGTGCACATGACAATGAAGAGAGTATTGGATAAAGTGAGTGCATCTGTCAATCTGGAGTCTTTCCATTGACCTAGAGCACACTTTGGACCAGACCTGTATGTCTGGCACTAGAAACACTATGCCAGGTGTGTCTGGCACTGGTTAAGCTCTGAAATAGATTCCTTAGAAGCAGTAGTGTAACTAGGAGTTGGGGGGAAGGAGGGGGGCATAAGCCCCAAGCACTTATTAAGGGGGAGC
The DNA here is from genome assembly GCF_001723915.1 of Gavialis gangeticus. Lineage (NCBI taxonomy): Eukaryota > Metazoa > Chordata > Crocodylia > Gavialidae > Gavialis > Gavialis gangeticus. Next base: position 172,836,829 of record NW_017729022.1, on the reverse strand, counting down.
ACTGAAATGGAGGCAGGAGAGTGCCAGAACAACTATACTGCTACTCAGGCAGTCACAGGCAAGAAGCAGTGGGTGAAGACAGAAAGGCACCAAATTAAGGGGTTTATTTCTTTGCTCAGAATAGCATTTTGCAGCACCTATGGGACAGGCAGGGCAAGTGGCTTAACACCTTCGCTCAAGGATACCTTCTCCTGTAGTTGCTAGGATGCTAGAGCTTCCCTAGCTCTATCCTTTATGTCCTTCTCTCTCTCTGCACAGTTGAAGCCTGCAGCTTCCAGGATGTGAGAGTCCTCTTACCTTCACCCTCTGGGTCCTGGATATCACCTGGGGTCCATAGCTGCCCAAGGCACAAACCCTAGTGGATATGCCTCTAGCCCCATCCCAGCTCTGCCCAGGGCACTAAAAGAGCTTGCTATACCTCTGCCTAGAAGGATTGTGGAGTCTCCCACGCTGAATATTTTTAAGAATGGGTGAAATCAGTGCATGGGTGAAATGGTTTAGGCAGGGTTGATCCAGTTGTGAGCGAGCGGTTGGATAGGTTATCTCCTATGTTCCTTTCAAACTCTCTTTTCTATATTTCTGTATCATGGTGGAAAGGTAGTCCATGTACTGAAATGTACTGCCAAGTGTACCTTGCTGCTGCAGACCATAGCCTGAAGGCAACTTTGCCAACTGTTCTAGGTCAATGAAACCAACTGGGCCCATTTCCAGTGTTGTTTTGAGTGTCACATATTAAACAACTTACACATCACAGGGCAGAATTTAATCCTCAATTGGACATTACTAGCAGTGGAACTATTTTTGTTTCCTATAGCATAATTGTCATTTTATTTCATCTGAAGAAAAGTATACAAATGACTAGAAAAAGTTAGTTTCTTGGTGGAGATAAGCCCTTAATTGGAGGCTAAATAAAACTGAATTGGAAATCTTGGGGCTGCATCGAGATACTGATTTATAAAAGCACTTTAAGTACAGCTTAGCATTCAAGTCCGACAATTTCCCTGGAACTTAAGCAGATACATTAGCACTGGTTTCTTCCTATGCAAAATTATATTCCAGGAAGACAACAACATTATTATAAACCCTTAATCAGATTTTCCTTAGCTGTTGATTTTGAATAGACATGTTTTCCTGATGCAGAGTTTAAAAGTGGTTACTTGAGATGAACGGTACAGGTCTGCCTGTTCTGTTTGATCCTTAGAGCATGTTTTAACTTTTCACATGAAAAATAGCTCTCTCCTTTATGGGAATGATCAAACTTACCAGTAAAGATAGTAGAAGAATGAAAGGAGATAGAAAGCTAGTTTACACCAGGCCTCTTTCTGACAATAACTCAAGGTGTCTGCATTCATGACTGCAGGGGGATCGTATGCTAGCTCTGAACTATCCGCTGGGCAATGGAAATACCTGAAAGAGCAGGAGAAGACACCTGAAGTGACACTATAACATTCTAGATAAATGTATACAGGTTACAAGGATAAATGTATACATGTTACAAGCCCTCAGACCTTTGATCACCAGCTGGAATCAAGAAGAAATCTTTTGTCATGACATAACTGTAGACAAATGAAGGTTCTCAATATCTCTTTGAAGCACGAGGGGGGCATTGTTCATATCAAGATACCAATCTTAGATAGCAGTGGCATAACTAGGGCAGTGTGACCAGGGCAGCTACCCTGGGAAGCCACTGTGCAATTGTGCTGACAGTGTGGCAGCAGGCAGAAGTCCCCACATCCTCCATGTGAGCCAGGGGCCCAGCCATGTTGTTATGCCCCTGTTATAAAGACAGGTTCCAGCATGGTGCAGAGGCAGGCCCAGCAACTGAGGAGGTAGGGCAACAACAGTGGCAATGGCCAGAAAGCAACCAGGCCTACATTAGTCCTCACTTACGCTCCTGCCACCTATTGCTATGTCCACCATAGCCCTAAGGCCCCATATTCTGCAGCACGCCACTTCCCCTTGGCCATGCCCCCAACTCCACCCTGGCCATGCCCCCAACTTCTGTTTGCCCATTGGTACCCCAGCAAGCCATGCAGCATGGCTCCACAGGTCGGAGGTGGACCATGTGCCTGATGTTTGACACCCCTGTTCTAATACATGTAACACCTGCATATTGTGAGTGAAAATGTTACATCGCAGTATGATCACGGAGTCTAGATTTCGGAATTTTAACTGCAATTATGTCATTGACTGACTGTATGACAACAGGTAACTGAATCAATTAATAGGTTTATTTATCCATCAGTACAGAGGAAATAATACTGGCATAGTCCAAATGGCTTAATTAAAGGCCAGTTAAATATAGAGGTATCAAAATTATTGTCAAAACAGTTTTTTAAATGGAAAAGGCTGTTCTGAAAAAGGGAAATTGGCAATGTTTGGTGAAGATATTTTTGTGTTCCAGAGAATCTAAAAAAACCTGAAGACAATCTTGACAAAAATAAGTTTTTATCTGAATTATTTCATAGGAAAAAAATCTGCTCAATCTTAGCTAACTGATTTGTGATTTTTAGGTGAAGTATTATTACTATATTTACTTGATTCCAAGACAAGATTTTTTTCCCCATTTAACATGCGGGTGGGGGGAGCCCCTTGTCTTGGAACTGAGTATGTGGTGATGGCGGAGACAGGTAGCTGCAGTGGCTCTGGCCCTAACCCAGTGTTGGGGCTGGAGCTACAGCTGCTGTATGCCCTCCCCCCCGGCCACTTGTCTCCTGCACAGAGGTGAAATTCTGGATGAAGCAACTTCACTGGAAATATGATTTCACCCCAGACCTTCCTATCCATTTTGTCTAGTAATGCAATTACAGGTGGATTACCAGGGCACCAGCCCCAGGCACCCACTTTGAGAAGACTGAAAAACCAGCAGCTGCTGCCAATGCCTGTTCAGCTGCTGCAATTACTACAGCCAACCCAACCCAGCCTCTGCCGCTGCTGCTACCCAGGGCATGGGCCCTGGCAATTATGCCTCGGATTTTGTCATGATATCTAGAGGTGTCGCCCTGGAGGCTCCAGGCTCTCTCCTCAACATTCTGGCTGGCTGTCTTCTGGTGCAGACTAGATCCTGCTCCCCAGACTACTCTGCTGGACAAAATTCCAACCAAAAATAGCATGATGACCGGTTCTTGCAGCTGAGTTGGGAGGAGCACCTGCTAGGAATTTCCAGGAGTTTCCCCCCAGAAATTATGCTAAGAAATAAAGTCTGCCATCCCTACAAAGTCAGTATGCCTATAATTACCAATTGCTCTGGAATCACTCTCTCCATGAACAATCTGTAATGTATGGAACACAGTGTAAGATACAGTGGGCACATCTACACGTGCATTTGATTTGGCCTAAAATTCCTCTGGTGTAAACTACTGTGGAGTAAGCGCTTTTGGGCAAGTGTCTACACATGCAGCAATTAAGGTGCAGATTTGCTGCTCTTTGTACCAAGTTTCCTGCAGCTCTGTAATGGGTGCCTCCTGCCACCAGGGACAGCTCTAGGCTCCAGTTGCAGCTGCTAGCACCTGGCAGCTATCTTTAAAAGCCAGCCCTGCTCTACTCTCTGGCCAGCCACTTCCCTCCTCAAGAGCAGCGTGCCCAGCACAGAGGCAGCACACGTCAGCTCTCTCCTTGCCCACTCTGCCTCCCCATTCTACGGCTCCATTCTATGGCTGCTCCAGCCCCTGCCCCTGGCAGCGATGACCAGCACCCTGGGCTCCTGCTAGCCACCATGCTAGCCCTGCTGACCCGCTGCACCAACTGCTGCTTGGCGCCCGGCCATTTGGGCCTGCCCAGTTCACTGCAGCATGCCATCCCAGGGTTGCCGCCACACAGCTCCTGCCAGCACGGATGCTGACAAGGGGCTTAGGGACGCCACTGTCACCCTCCTAGGCCTCCGGCCCTGCTGCCTCTGGGGCCACCAGGCCAGTCAGGTCAATGAGCAGTGTACGCACCTCGGACAATGAGCAATGGCTGGAGGCCATCCACATGATCTGGCCCACCTTCTGCAATCTCATGGAGCAGCTCTGGCCACACCTGGAGTGGAAGGACACTAGCATGAGGCCACCCCTCTCCATGGACACTCAGATGGCCCTCTCTCCACTCAAACTGGCCATGCCCGCCAGCCTGTGGTACGTCGGACACCTTTTTGGTGTAGGCAAGCCCACCATTGAGGAGGCATCCTGGAGGTGTGCAGTGCCCTCCACAATGTGCTAGAACTCCCAGTCTCCCAGTCCTGCACATCCTTGTGCCAGTCCCTCGCCTCCTCATGGGTGACATCCTCTGCCTGCCAGGACCGTGAGTCCTCCAGTTGGTCCCATAATGTCACCACCAGATGCTCCAGGAGGACAGTCCTGTCCTGGGTTTTCCTCTAGTGAAGCTGGCACACCTGCAGGGCCCCATCTGTGGGCGGCAGCGACCCTGAGGCTGCATCCTGGCTGCTAGGGGCAGCCTCTCCCCAGCATGCAACTGTAGGGAGGACATCACCACTGGCATCAACATGTTCCTTGGAGAGGCCTGTGGCCACCTAGCTGAGGGAACATGGAGTGCTCAATAAAGTTCTGTGCTGTCTTCTATCTCCCTGTGCTCTGTGGGGGGTGGGGGGGGAACCTGGGGCCAGGGAAGTGTGGGAGGGCTGGGCAGAGACAGGGGGCAGGGATGGAGGAAGGACCCTCCCCCCAGCTCAGTCCTTACCACATGGCCTTGGCTGCCAGCTCCACTCGGACCTGGCTTCCAGCAACAGTATCTGGCTCCAGGCAGTGTCCTCAGATGGAGGGGCACAGTGTGCAGATGCCTGGCCAGGGCCCCACCCTGGGAAGAAGCAGGCACTGGTGGCAGCCAGCAGAGTTGTGGCCAGCTGCACCTCATAGCTGGGCCTGGGGCTGTGGACCTGCAAGGCAGGGACTGACCGGGGCTCCCTGAGTTGCTGGTGGAAACTGTAGCTGGGGAACTCAGCAGGATGGGATGCTGGGCACCCAAGGGGCCCTCCTCTAGTGATATGGCACTGGAGGTGCCAGGCTAGGGCAGGGCTGGGAGAGCACAGTGGGCACAGGGGCTTGGGCAGGCTGCCCATGCTGCTAAAAATAACAGATGCAGCCTGGGTCCTGGGGTGCAAGAATGGTGTCCAGTTGCCACATCAAGGGCATGGACTTATAGGCATGGCTGGACCAAAGATTGTGGTTGGTCATGGCAACCCATTGTGCCCACAAGGCCTTGATCTTTATGCAGCACTGCTGTGCTGATCAGTTGTGGCCACGCACCCACATTCAACCTGACAGCACCCCATATATGTGAGTGCTGGAGCACCCACCCCACTCAAACTAGTGCTGCACTTCTGCCCTGCCCCACAGAGCCATAAGGTCACCAGTTTCTTCCTTGGTCCAGTTGAAGCCCCAGGTGGAGGGCACAGGCATGGGCAAAGACATAGGCATGGGCCTGGGTGAAGAGGCTGAGGCCATTATGGGTCCCACGCTGGTTTTCTGGGCCCCTGTGCCCCTGTCCCAGTGCTGCTAGGCCTGGGCAGCTGCCTGAAGTACCCAGCACAGGGCCACAGCACAAGACTGGCAGCCGCACAGCAGAGGCAATGCCCCACAGAACCTGCAGGCAGAGGGCACAGGACCTGTGGGCCAGAAGCTGCCTGCAGGTAGCCCTGGGGGCTGACAGGCATGGCCAGAGGCTGCAGCCACCTGTAGCACCCTGCTGGCCTGCACAGCACTGTCCTGGCAGCTGCACAGCAGTGCAGTGCCAGGTAGCAGTGCTGGCATGCTGACAGGCAGGCACAGCTAGACTGTGGCCTGCCCAGGGGGACACAGGGGCCTGGAGTGCCTTCAGGCTCCCTGTCTGTGTGCCCCAGGTCTCAAAATATTGGCAGGCTTTTAATGCCTGCAGACAGGGGCTGCCATAGAGGCAGCCTAGCCCTGGGGCAGAAGAGGCTCCTAGTCTGCAGCCCTGAGGCCAGCCCCTTAAAGGCTGGGCAGACCCAGGAGCAAACTTGCTGCTAGGTTGCATCTACACATGCGTTACTGCACAGTAACTAATCCCACTTAAATTTACTACTTGCATTTGCAAGTAGCAAATTTAAGAGGGATTAAGGGTTGTTACTGTGCAGTAAACTACACTGATGTGCAGTAACGTGTCTCATGTAGATGCACCCTGTGCAACCTGAATGTAATGCACTGTAATGTAAATGCATGAGCAGCCCTGCTGACCGGATTTGGACAACAACTCCCAGGAGTCCATGGGGGGAACAGTCTTGCAGAACTGTGCTGAATGCATGTAGACTACAACCTCCAGAGACACTGGGGCAGGGAGACAGAGAGAGAGAGAGAGAGAGAGAGAGAGAGAGGAAGCAGGAAGCAGCTACAAAGCGCAAGACACAGCGGCAAAGGAAAACGTGTGGCTGGAGATCTCAGAGGAGTGACAGAGATGTGACTATAGATCGTAGCAGCAAGATTTAGACATGGAAGCATGTGCAGATGGCAACTGAGCACTCTCAGGATCAAAAGCTGGTTTGGAACACCTTCAGAGGTGTGGGAGAGTTTAAGGTCTCTTGAGTTTATGTGCCACAATGGTAGTGCTCACTTCCTGTTACCTGTTCTTGCATGAATTCACATAGTGTTACTTAGGTTACTATATTTCCAATTTTAAAAAAAGAGGACACTTGTGAGGGGGTAAGGGAAAAGAGGATGAGGGGGGCAGGAGAAGGGGTATATGTCCGTGCCCTATCTCTGCCCCTCACTCCCAAGTCACAGTCCCCCAGCCCTGCTGCTACCCCTCACTCCTGACCCACTGTACCCTGCCCCCCCCCAGACTATGCTGGTACCCCTCACTTCTTACCTGCAACCCCCATCCCTGCGGAAACCCGTCACTTCTTACCCACAGCCCCCTGCCCTCCCAGCCCTGCTTCCCGCACAGGACATGCACACACACACACTCCCTCTCTCTATCTCTTTTATCTGTCTGTAGCTGCCAGGGGCCACACACAGAGCACATGATGCCCCAGCCTCCAATCACCTTTCTCTGCTGCCCCCAGCCCCAAGCAACTCCTTGCTCAGGCAAGCTGGAAGTACAGGGAAAAAAGCAGAGGCAGAACAAAATCCTGGACATTTGCTTGCATTTAAAAAACGCACCTGGATGGAGGGCAGAAAACAAAATAAGAGGCCTGTCTGGGAAAACTAGGGCATATGGTAACCCTAGTGTTACTGCTTATTACCTGATATGTAATTCCTAAGTGTATGCACCTTAACATTAATATTTATTTACCTGTACCTTTCTCCTTAGCCCACTGGCTTGTGACCTTAACCCCTACCATTTTCTATATAAAAGTGGGAACTTCCCTTTTCGGCTTCCTGTGCTAGTTCCTGAGGTTACATTTGATACAACAGAAATAAGGGTTATTACATCAGAAAGACAGATTGTATAAGAGGAAGTAACTACCATTTTTACCCAAATCCTAGATGATTTTGAATTTAAGATGACTCCCTAATCATTTGATTATATATGGGGAAAAATTATAAATTTGTTATAATTTTTCATGTATAGAATCTAATTATCAAAGGGTGTTCTTAAATTCATTCCCCCAAGGCTTCAGCACAAAAAGCAGTGGCAGGGGGCATGCTGTGAAGAGGCAGGTGGTTGGTTGGGTCATGCAGCCCCTTTGCCCCCTGCCCCTCCCACTCGCCACCCCTATAGCCTGCCCCCCATGGCACCTGTGCCCCCTGCTGCCTGATCCCCACAGCTTCTGTCACCTACAATCTCTGCCCCCACCTCCCCCCCTGCAGCCTCTG
>NW_017729022.1:172821954-172828988 GCF_001723915.1 Gavialis gangeticus | reverse complement strand
CCCCCCCTGCAGCCTCTGCCCCCTGTGGCTTCTGCCTCCCTGCAGCTTCTGTCCCCCCAGGCCCTGTTTCCCCCGCCCCATGCTGCTTGCTATCAGACACAGCTCCATCTCCATTCCCCCTAGGCACGGAGCAAAAGGAAGATCCAGCCTCTGCCTAGCCATGAACCAGAGTCCTGGAGTGGTGGGGATGGGGGAGAGGGTTGGCAGGCTGCTGCTGGGGCTCTGACTCTGGCCCCAACCCAGGAGCCACAGCAGCCATCTGACCCTCCCTTCCACCTTATACTCAAATCCAAGATGAGGAGATTTTTGCCCCCATATTGAATGGAGGGAAAAACCTTGTCTTGGATTTGAGTAAATGCAGTATTAAGTATGAATACAGAAATTATACAAAATTAAAACAGGACAATTTTGCCCTGTTACTCTAATTAGAAGCAATTTTTGAGTCAGCCTCTGTATCCAGCACTTACCAGTTCCCTCCACTAGTTCTTCCAGATCACTAGCCCTTACAGCTGGAGTTAGGACTTTCCCCCCTAAGGCATGGGGATTTCCTAGACATTCTTTCTCCTCAAAAGCCATTCTTAAATACTATCTCCCTGTCTTTATTTCTCTATTCAATTATCTGGGAGCATATTCATTATGCAGATGTTTACTTTCCATGGATAACCATCTGTCTGAAAAGTTAGATTTCTTCCTATTCAAAATTATATTTCAGGAAGACAGCACAATTATTATAAACCCTTAATCAGATTTCCCTTAGCTGTCTTTATTCAAGAGGGTAAGAGGAACCCTCTCAGTATAAGATTTCCTTTTGGAAAGCACTTTAGTCTTTGTCTGAGGAAACTGAGGCGTATCCCTCTGACATCTATTGAAGCTATTGTTTGATGTGAATACTTATTTCAGAGACTGGCTTCTTCCCTGCAAGCCAGGGTCTCTCTGAGGTGCAAATAGCTCCTGTTTGGTGAGGAATATTTCATAGGCGTTAAGGCTGGAAGGGACCTTGTAAGATCATCAGGTCCAGCCAATTGATAAACCAAGTGTCAGAAATCAACTCACTGCCTGTCTTAAGTCAAAATATTCAAATACTAAAATGCATTCATTAAAACATGGTTCATACAAACAAAAATGTTAATACTGGACACAGCTTAACATCAGCCATAAATGGAGAAGCAACACAACAGGAATAAATCCAATTCAGGGAAATATCTGTGTGTGGTAAATAATGCCCCCTAAAATTATTGACTGCATATAGGGGTACCCATGACACATTTTTAAAGCACTTCTTGTAATTGGTCCCATCCTAATTAGATTTGTAGTCACATGCATACACAGTCATCTCCACAAAAACAAAAAAGATCAACCGTACTTTCCTCCAAGTGTGACCGTAAACATTTAGCATGTTAGAGTAACATTTTGTCTTGTGCACTAAACATAATGTTGTGCTTGTCAGGCACCTATTATTGTCACACTCTGGGTATTACCCTCTGCTAAAATGGTGTTGAAAATACTAATGGCTTTCCCTTTTTTAGAGTCACCAGAAAGAAAACACATTCACAGCTCCACTTCATTAAGCTTTCTGAGAATTACACTGTCACTCTAAACTCTGGATAATACAGTGCTCCGTTTCACTCTTCATTGCTACTGAGCTTTTGCAGAAAATATGGAAATAACTAATACTCTTGTTCCTATCTAAGGCTTTCCTAATTACCTCCCTCATTACAATACTATTCTTCACAATATTATAAGGCATTGATTCTCTACAGTTATATGTAACCTCTGGTGACAAGAAGATCGTGACAGACAAAAGTCACGTCTATCTTTTAAAAATGTTATGTGGATATAGTCCTATTGAAAGTGCCAAACTGACAGCTGTGGAAACCAAAGACCACTGCTCATCTTCATAACAGATAAGGACAGTAGCATAACTAGGGAGTGGTGACCAATTAGAGTGCCAACTTTGGCGGGTGTGGGGACATGGGGAAAGAATGGGTGGCTCCAGCAGAGGGAATGGGATTAGAGGAGATGCATTGCAACACATCCCATTCCTACCATGTTGGGATGGAGGAGGCAGCTCTGCATCCTCTACCAGCTTTACACTAATGACAACTCCCTTCCAAAAGGTAAATTTTCCCCTGGACAGGTATCGTCAGAATCTGGACCTCCTGTGCTGCCAAAGAAGCATAAAGCAGCTAAAGGTGATCAGAGAATCTTGCCATTCACACAGATAAAAGAAATATGAACTTCCTTCCTATTGAACTCTATCAATATATAACAAATCCAACCAAAGGGCTATTTTCCTGGACAGGGATGGTGGGTGCATGCCCAGCACCACTAAGCTCTTTGGGACAGGTACTCTCCACAAATTCAAAATGGAAGAAGTGCCAGCACCATGGTTGGCTTCAGTTTCAGTTTCTAGCCTGTCTCTTTTCCTAGTTCTCTTTGTGCTGTAGCATTTGTGCTTCAATATTTAATAGGAATGTTTCACTAACTTAGAAAATAGACTTCTATTGAAAATACCAGACTATATTCCTTTCCCCCCTAAAATTTAATGAAAATATATCTTTTAGTGTTGGATGTTATTTAAAAAAATTAAACTACAAACTGAGAGGAAAAATCGTGTCTCATCAACTCATCCAAGTAATCTCCTGAGTGAAAGAAAGCTGCCCTTCATTTCTACTGCTGCGTTTTCATTGCCTGATGCCTATGTATGCATGTTGACTCAGAAAATGAAGATGACTATGGAACAAAACTTAAAAGGCAGACTTACCTCCAAAAGTGATAGAAAAGCAGTGGGACATTCAGCCCCAAGGTGAGCCATTCCTGAGCACACAAAAACATTATACAGAAAAGGCTGTGGATGGAATATTCAGGTAGCACCAGCTGCAGAAACAGAAAGAACAACTTGTCAGAAAAAACACTTCAGTGATTTTAATTGTTTAAAACAGTTTTTCAGTAAGCAAACTATATCTGTAAGTCTGCTGTGTGTATAAGACTCCCTTGGGTCCAACTTGGTTGACAGAGAAAACAGTCAAGAGTAACGAGTACCGGGTGGAGTGCCAGGCTCTCCTGAGTTTTAATCCTGGCTCTATACCAGTGACTTACTGAGAAGCCATGGGAACATCATTTATCCTATTAGTGCACTAGTTTCTTTTGTCTGAAATGGAATTATAATACTTACCTACCTCACAGGGCATTATGATAGGAGTTATTCAAGTCCCAAGTATGATTACAGAGCTGTTTAAAAAGGGAAAATAGAGATCTGGTATAATATGTGGAACAGCATCCTTGAAAAGCCAGAAGGTTGTTTCCCACAATTTTAAGTTGTTACATACGCCCCAAAAGGAAGGGAGCTTCAGGCAATTTGAGCCAAAATTTGATCGAAAGGGATCCTTGAAAATCCTCCTCTTTGGCAAGGCACAGCTCCCAGCACATCATGGACCTAAAAAGTGGGTCATTCTCCTTAAGAAAAGAACAGGAGAAGGCGGAAAAAGGAAAGGAAATGAAGTGACATCATTGAGAGTACCTTTATTTACCAAAGCTCTTTTTTTTTTTTTTTTTTACAGTTTTTGTACTTGCCTTGTGTACATGAGCACTCTCATCATCAATGATGGTACTGAATTAATGACAACAGCAACAGAAGATTTAAGTGAAAACAGGCTAGCGTAGACAACACTTACCTTTGCTGACTTCTCCATTTCTCAGCTGTAATCTAACTATTATTTGTTTCTGGTGGTCTTTCTGTAATTCTGTATTTGTAATCCCCACTTAAGCCATGACAGCTCATTTGTCAACATCAGTCATTTCTCAAAATCTAGCCAAATCTACAGGCAAGTGAGCTTTGCCCTCTGTTGTGTCTCTGAGCCCCCTCAGCTAAGGTCAGGCTCCACCACAAGAAGCACTTGGAGTTCTTCTATTATAAATTCACTAGTGCCTGTCAAACAGCCAATCTTCAAATTGCTTTTTCTGAAGATAATAGAGAACTTGTTACATTTCTTACTAAATAGTTATATTGCAGGATTATCATGAATCCCATTTTCAGTTCCTTTATAAATCTTTCCATCTCGCACAGAACTTATTTATTTGTAACTTTTATTTGCCATTGCTACTTCTTTTCCAGTAATTAACACATTTAGAGGCATCTTACTCTGAACCTGTATTTTCAGTTTTAGCTCCTTCAGAGCAATGTATCTTATGTGGATGACACATCATGGCACAATTATATGGTTTGGATTCCAGATTCAGGTTATTTATCACTGCTGGGGGTTTTTTTCTTCTTTTTCTGAATGTGATTTATAGTATAGCTGCAACCTTTCCAGCCAGAATGATTCATCACCGTCACAAACTGCAGATAAAAAGTTCTTAATCCATCTAGCTAAACACCCCAGAATTTAAAGTGTGTTACATTAGTAATCCAGTACAATAAACCTGATCTCTATAGCCTTTTGTGGTGGTTATATATGAATGGGATCCTGGTAAAATATATGCAGCTGAGGTCAGTTGACCTCATTGACATCACTGGGGACATACAGGCGTAAGTGGAAACTAAGTGGCTTTTTACTTAGCAGGAGATCGTGATTGCCAGGGCTGGTAACAGTGCAAGCTTTTGCCATGACTCAGATAATGTGAAGAATGTGGGAGTTACCTGTATTACTTTTATGAACATTTTGTGTACCTCTACATATTCAGTTGCTGTTATACTGTTTGCTACTTCAGTTGAAAGAACTCACTCCTACTCTAAAGAAAAACAGGTAATGGATTTAGATAAGCATCACTGATATCTTTTGAGATAAGTTCAAACATAAGGAGTTGAGGAGAAAACTGGCACAGTAAAAGCAATTGGTTGGAACAGCTGGTGCTGGGTCAGCCTGCATGGTAGCCAGGAGATGTAGCAGTCCATGAATCCTGCCTGCTTATATTTATCCAGGGAAAGAATCTGAAAGAATGTCTGAAAAAAAGGTTACAACTTATAGAACTAGAGCCAAAGCTGAAGAACAATTTCTACAGAAGAGAGGGGAGGAAAATGTATTACCATATTACTTCAAATTTAAGAGACACAATTTAAAACCAAATATTTCTTCTAAAAATGGCCTGCATCTAAAATTCAAGTAAAACAAGTAAAAGAGTCAAAGCAACTCAATATTCAGGTAGCAAAAGAAAAAAAGGGAATAAATAATAAGATAAATATAATAATATTAAATACAATATTAGACTAATATAATAATGATAATAACATATATTTGATGCTTGAATTACAAACACCAGCAAAGTTTGTGAATGCCAGAAGGTGTATAAATAGGGGTGACTGCTGGGTCTCAAATCAACCATGATATACAGTCAGCCATTTTAAAACAAATAGGAATCATAGGTCCTTGACAGTGATGTAGAGCTTCTTTTAAACTAAAAGTTGTGGAATTTGCAGAAACAAATGAAGATAAAGTAGATGGAAGGAAGAGTCATATTAGTGAAACTCATGTCAGGAAACTATTTGCTTTCAGAATGCAAAAAAACAAATGAAGGATTCAGCAAACCCAAATATGAATGATTCCCAGAAATCCAGAAAAGTGCCAGAGATTTTCTAATTAAACAATGTAGTGCAGGGTGGCACCTTAGATACTGATTGACTGAGAGGCATTAAGTTTTGTACTGACTGACAAAGCAGGCTGTTGCCCAGAAAAGCTCATGCCTCTCTGAACTAGTTAGTCTCTAAGGTGCCACTCTAGCCTGCCTTCCTCATGACTTGACCAGTGAGGGTCAACCTTTTTGGTAGGTGTGTCATAAATTAGCCCTGCCTTTACCTGGAGTGTTACTCCAATCCCCTTCCCCTGCCCGATCTGCTGGTTTGCTTTCTGCTCCCTGTTCTGTGCTCCCAGTCCAAACTGCTGCGCTGCTTTCTTCTCCCTGCCCTTTCTGCTTTTGTGCTGCTCCTCCCCGCTCCAATCTGCTGTGTGCCACACACACAGACTGCCTCTGTCACTAGTGGCATGTGTGCCACAGGTTGACCACCCCTGCTAACATGGTTAACTACTTTCTAACTAAACAATAACATTCTGGCCTTCCTGTCCATTAAGAAGTGATTTGTGCCAAAACCTGTGAAGTGGCACCCATAGCTGGCATGCCACATTCACAGTGTAAAGCAAGTTTGGGTTGGATGGAGAAGCGTATGAAGCAGCAAAGCTTTTTGTTATGCTGGTGAATCTTTGGGTGTCAGAAGCTTCCTGAAGAATGTGGAAAAAAAGCTTTTATAGGTTCAGCATTTCCTGATGTTCCATCTTACCAAACAGCACCAGCTTAGACAAATCGGAAATACTGAGCAGACCCCCACATTTTTTGACATTCTGAGCAACTTGTTGGGACCCAGATGCTTTCAGGCCTGGGTCGGACCTCTGTGCTTAGGTTAAGCTGCATGCTTAGCTTGAATTGTAGTTGAGACTTGCACTGGGATAAAAGGAGAACATGGGCTGGCAGTGTCGGGATGCAATCAGGAAGGCCAACCATACCTTGTCATGCATCCATAGATGCATCTCTAACAGATCCAAGGAGGTGATCCTCCCCCTCTCTGCGGCACTGGTCAGGCCGCAGCTGGAGTACTGCATCCAGTTCTGGGCGCCGCACTTCAAGAGGGATGTGGACAACATGGAGAGGGTCCAGAGAAGGGCCACTCGCATGATCAGGGGTCAGCAGGGCAGGCCCTACGAGAAGAGGCTACGGGACCTGAACCTGTTCAACCTCCACAACAGAAGACTGAGGGGGGATCTAGTGGCCTGTTACAAACTAGTCAGGGGGGACGAGCAGGCAATGGGAGAGTCTCTGTTCTGCCCAGGCCCCTACTTTGCCCAGCCCCCCAGGGAGCCACGTGACCAGAGCCATGTGAACAGGCTGCCCAAACAGGTGTGCTGTCTGCCGGCACGTGAGTTAGCGCAGAGTTCGCGCAAGAGGGGGCGCAGGAGGGCCCAAGACCCTGCCTGCGAACCCACCAGGGTAGTCAGTCCCAGTCGTAGCCAGCCTACCAGAGGCATGACATGGATGGGCACGCGCCG
>NW_017729022.1:172785123-172788697 GCF_001723915.1 Gavialis gangeticus | reverse complement strand
AGGTAGAAGGATCTCCAAAGCAATCAGAGTGATCAGAGATACAACATCCCATATCAAAGAGAGGAAAACAAACACAGCGACAGCAAACCTAGATTTAGAAAAAAACATATGACAGAGTGGATCTATATGTTGGATACGGTTATTGTATAGAGAAGTAGAGTCAAGTTGAAATTAATGGGCACCTAAGCAGGGCCGTTAAAATCCTTACAGGGATGAGACAAGGATGCCCCATATTGCCACCACTATTTGTGTGGGGCATGGAACCGTTAGCACAAAGAATAAGAAAAGACAAGGTTATAAGTTCAAAAGGAGACTCTTTGCACACCTTGCTAGGGTTACTTGATCCCAGCAGTCTTGCCTGCCCAGAGCAGGGGGCTGGACCCCATGATCTCACAAGGCCCCTTCCAGCCATAAACTTCTGTGAATCTGTGTAAAGATACCAGGAAGAGGAGAGGTAAAATGTGTATTATGCATGGATGATATAAATGTAGTTGTTAGAGAGAGACTTTTAATGGAAAGGATGCTAAAACATACATCAGAATATGGAGAAGTGACAGGGGCTAAACTAAATAGACTGAAAAGCCCTATAATGGGAGTGGAGAACTGGCAGGACTTGGATAAGCTGGGCCTTCAAATAAGAGAGAGAGAAATCAGAGTGGTAGGGATCCCAATGGTCTCTGAGAGGAAAGTTAATACAGAATGGGAAAAGGTTATGGCAAGAATACAGCTAATACTTGGTTATGGTCCACAAGGGTGCTGTCCTTTCCTGGAAAAATGGCAGTGGTTAAGGCTGTGCTATTCCCAATTATTTTATATACATGAATTGTATTCCCATCAATGTGGCAGCACATAGCAAAAGTACAGAGGGCAGACCCTCGTAACTTCTTAATATATGGAGTTGTATGTTTTTGGATATGTAATTGTTTTTGTGATATAAAGTTTTGGTAAAACAAAGATGCTCAGTATGTGAAGCTTTATGTGTGCAGAGTGATAAATATGATTCAAATAAAATTTGTAAATAAAAAAAGGTTCTCATCAGTGTGTTTGCCCAATATGGACCAAGTGTTTATGAGTATGGTCAGCATGGGCTGCATCTAATCAACTTCATAGTTGGTTTCCATGACTGAGAACGTGCCGCTTCTAAGGGTAGTTTAACGATAGCCAATGTATTTAATGGGAGTGGTTTGTGGTTATGTAAATGTAAGACAAGGGACTTTCCCACCTTGATGAGGTTTCCCCCCTTCCCCCAACCTACCTGTGGGGAACCTCATCTTATATTTGAGTAAATTTGGTAATAAGGGCCCGTCGTTCATACTGTGTGCCCTTACAACAAATACAATGTACAATTTCATACAGGAGGCATTTGATAAATAAAAAACTGTTAACTTCTTCATAAATATGAAAGCTGTCCTTATCCTAGGTAGCACACACTAATACACACAAAGCCCCTTGCTTTCCTTCTCAGCTTTCTAAGAAAAAATGTGGGCTTTTCAGCATGTCCTGAAGGTTAACAGATATGGGCTCTGGTAAACTAAGGCAAGGAAATCAAGCGGGATTCAATAACCCAACCACCAGCTCCCTCATATTTATAGCAATTTGAACTCACGACTGATGCAAAGATCCATGAAGGGAGAGTGAATCTCTTAGGCAGCTCAATCCCAAACTATTATTCAGTTTTTCATTTCCTCTACATAAGGTGTTTCTTTCTGGTTGGCAAAATACTCTTGGGGTTTTGTATGTCATTACTTTATTCATTTGTAACAGAATGAGGACAAAATAGAGATTTCTTTCTTTTGTGACTTCACTCTTATAGCACATTTGAATGGGGAATAAATATTTTCACTTGGGCCACCCTTGAAATATGCCATGTTGTTTGAACAGGCACACAAGACAGATGACAAAAGTTACAACTGCAAAAGTGTGATACAAGCAACATTAATATTACAAAACCTCCCTGGTTACTAATAAATTCTGCATCTTTGGGAAATCAGCTGTGACAACCAACTCAAATTGTTCACTCAGTCATTGCTAAATCACTCAACTATGAAGAGTCTGAAGTTTCTTAAAAGTCCTCAGCTCAGCACTAATGTGTCTGACTGCCACACAGATATGAGAAATCTCATGGTTTCTCCACTGCTTAAGATGGACCCACTACATCCATGCCAAAAAATCTTCTCCTCCTTACACCCATAATATTATTATCTCTTGTAATAAGCAATGACCCCAGGGCTGGTTGTGGTGCCCCCTGGCGATCACCCTGCTCCTATATGTCCTTGGTCTCTTAAGCTTTCTCCCTTTCTCTTTTATCTGCCATGCCTTGATGAAAATAAGTACTTTGAACAGGGAGGCTAACCTTGGGATCCCTGAGTGAGATCTCATCCTCTCTTGAGCTTAGGTTGCATTACTCAGAACCCGTAATAACTTATGTGGCTCCAACCATCCCTTACACCATACGCATTTCTCACAGATATTGCTATTTGCTATCGAGCTGTCTCTCTGCCAACACCTGGGCACTTCGTCCATCTTGGCTACTCCCAGATGCAACCATGGGTCCCTGACCCTGATCTCACCTTTCCTAAGGCACTGGGCCGCTGACCCTGATTCCACCTTTCTCTGGGCTGTGGGTCCCTGACCCTGTCAGTCTCTGACTGTGGCTTCTCATTGACCTTTGGCTCCTCCTGGGCCCAGGCCCTGCTCCTAGGCCAGTTAAGATCTCTGGGCTCCCTGGCTCTGGCAGTCTGCAGCTGTGGTCCCTCCTCAAACTTTGGCCCCTCCTGGGCCCTAGTCCCATTCCTAGAGCAATTGAGACTTCTGGGCTCCCTGGCCCTGTTTGCCCCTCCTAGACTATGAGTCACTGACTCTGACTCTTGCCCCATGCAGGCTATGGGTCCTTGACCCTCCTTGCTCTCATGACCATTTGGCTGTGGTCCTGCTCTTCAGTCTTGGCCCTATCTTCTGGGCCCTGGCCCCACTCCCAGGCCAGTGAGACTACCTTACCTCCCCTTGTCTCAATCCATAAACCACTGGCCTGCTTACCCCAGTTAAGTGTTTGCCAGGAGCCTAGCTGCAGCCCTGATACTCAGGAGTTCTTCACATCTTGGCTGCTAGGATAAGACTACCATCCCAACTCAGGCTCTGGCCTGATATCCTGTAAGCCCAGCCCCTTGTTGGATCCATGACTCCTGATTGCCTCCTGCAGCACTGGCAGACTGCTCCATCTACAGTCTGCCTTCTCTTAAAGTATTGGGAGCACCAAGCCTCCTGCTATACCTGTTTTTATACCTCACACCTTAAAAACCCTAAGTATGAAGCACTGTTCCTATATTAAAGGATGACTGAATTTCCTTCCAAGCCCATCATGTCATTTTTATTTAGCTGTTAAATGAGATGAACTCTCCAGCTCTCTTTAGAAGTGAAGACTACTCCCTCCTCAACACTCCCGTAAAAATCCGGGGAACTGGAAGCTGGGTCTCTTACATGTAATAAAAGTATTCTGGTGACTACCCTAGTGGAAACAAGTTGTTTACATTAAAACCACATCAGTGTGGTTCCATCCACAAGAAAACAGTAACAA
>NW_017729022.1:172766709-172785112 GCF_001723915.1 Gavialis gangeticus | reverse complement strand
CACATCAGTGTGGTTCCATCCACAAGAAAACAGTAACAAAAATGGCAAGGGACAGGTATATGTAAAATCACTCGAGCAACCCACATCACACCTAATGTAAGGGTGCAGTTCTGTCAGTAACTTGTGGCATTAACCTTGCTTACAAAACATTTGTTTCTACCCCAACCCCCTCGTAATTTCAATTTGAGTTAAACGTCTCCCTATCTTCCACATTTTAAGAGCAGTCAGAGAATAGATAATAGCCAGATCTCTCCCATCTAGATTCTTTGAGTGTCTAGGGTATCTGCACCTCATCTTGATGAGGTCTATGGCGATCATCTTGCCATTTTTTCTATATTACCACTTACTAAAGCTGACTACTGAAATTTGTCTTCATTCATGCTAGCAGGAAGGCAGGAGTGGGAGAGGAATCTTTACTTTGCAAGAGAACAGAGTTAATTTAATTACACATTAGAGTCCATTTTAATGGATCACACCCAGAGCTATCCTGGATTTATTGAGAAATATGAGCTGGTGAATTAAAGCCTTTGTGAGGATAACAACAACTGATCACCCTATTTAACAGCTCTTAAATTGTACTAATTTCAAATTACAGACCACAAGCTGAACAAATTTAGTGGAGGAAAGTGTACAGGATTATACAGAAAACTTGTAGCAGTTTGCAAGTGTGTGCATTGACCTAGAATGGGCATGCATCTGGAGCCTATACACAACAATCAGAATGCATATGCTGTACAAACTTCCTCTCTCTGTTACATATTGTATAGAGTAAACATATTACATATTATACCTTAGCATTTGCAACACTTTCACGTTCATGTGCAAGTTCCACCACACCCACCAGTGTGGCTTACCAGGCCACTCAAAATGGCAAAAGCAGCACAGCTTCCATACTATTTTCTTTGAGAAACTACTCTATAGCAGAGATGTGACAAGCAGTTTCTGAGTCCATTCTACCCTCTGGTAGCTGTAAACTGTCTCCCAGAAACTCAGCCACAAAGTTAATCCTGCTGAGTCACAAGTCTATATCCCAAAGTGATTTAGGTTATTCAGAACTGCTTTGCTTCCAATGCTAGAAATAATTTACTGTATTTATATTTATATATGCAGACATCAATAGTCATCAGCTAAAATGTGGCATGAAAAATGGATTACTGGCTCCCAAAAGAATAGTTATCTGTCTGGTGAACTCCATTATGTAGCAAGACATGTATATTTAGATCTAGATCTAGATATGTGCCACACATATCCAGTAGAGGGCAAACCAGCACACCAGTGCAGCATTGTTATAGACTATAAGCAGAGTATATGTATAAATAAAGTATTGAACATGCATTTTTTCACACTTGGCTGTTGCTAGTAATGAGAGCGAGAAGCACAGATCTATTTCAATGAACTACCTGCACTGTCATACAAAGTGTAAGGAGAATTTCACAGCACTAATGTACAATAGCAGGTTACTTAAACAGCTTTAATAGTACATATGCCATTCTATAGCACAAACAGAAAGCAATGAAATGAATATTAAGAATGTAATGTTCTCACAAACTATTTTTCACCTATATATATATAGTACCAGATCTAATGTCTAGGTTCACTCTCCAGCTTGGCTACTGAGCAACTGATTATACTTATTCAAGTCATTTAACTGCTCCCTGGCTCAGTATTCCCACCTGTAAAATGGGAATAATAATATTTAAATGTCATTCACTTTAATGGAATGGTTAGTAAGCACTTCAGGGCATAGCCTGTCTTTTGTCTTGTTAATGCAGTGTGCCTGTAGACATGCTGGGAGGCAGCTCCAATGTACTGTAATTATAGCGCGTCAAAGCAAACTCAATTAACTGAGTCTGCTGGAGCATGGTAAGCCTCCCGCATCTTGTGTATCAGTGTCTCTGCACTTCAAAATAGCAGCAGGGGCACTTGAACTAAATCTCATTGAATGAGGTTTAGGTCTCACATTTCAGCATCTCTGTGCTTCAAAATGGAGATGGGGGCACTTGAACTAAAGCTTGTCAAAAGAGCTTTAGTTCAAGCAACCCCACCGCCATTTTGAAGCAAGAGGACACTAATACATGAGACACCGTGGTGCTTTAATTTAGCAGCTCTCAGAGCCGCTTTAATTAAAGTGTCCCCCCTCGGCCCCAGAGCATGTATAAAAGTGCCCACAGTGACTAGCACAATGAGGTGTTAGTCTGGAGTCTTTAGGCACTATTACTATCAAACTACTGTATTTTTCTCACATATAACATGCCCCTGAATATAATATGCACCTTGTTTTTGAAAGACAGAATAAAGAAAAAAGACTTTTCCAGAGTTATGGCTCCAGAGAGTAGGGGCAGAGCTTAATCTTCAAGATGACTCACCCTCCTTTTCCTGCTTAATTAAAACCCTAGCTGCTAGTGAAGACTGCTCTCCATGGGTGGACCTATGATTTCAAAAAGAACTAAAAAGCTATGAAACAAACTGACAGCCAAATTGCCCTGAGAAAGGTTAGCCTGATTAGTGGAACATAAAGACTATTTTAAAAGGACAGACAGTAGTTAACACCTCTGAAGCAAAGCCGGTAAATCAACTGACTCCTTCAGCTGTCTGAATAAGTAATACCAAAGCTCAGGGGCAACACGCTGGTGCATATGCACCCCCTGAGCATGGCAGTACACTCCCTACAAAAAGGCATCTGAAGGCGGTTGCTGCTCGCCACCTCACCACCAACACCACTGGTGGCATCTGCAGGTGGTCCATGATTGCTGCTGGCCACCACCGACATTGCTGGCAGTGCCTGTGGGTGGTCACCAGCCCCTGGTCGGCGCCCCCCCCGACAGTGCCGGCAGCATCTGTGGGAGCTCCGCGCTTACCACCACCATGCTCCCACCCACCAGCACAGCCGTGCTCCCCCAGCTGCCAAGGGTACACGCTGCTCATGCCTAAGCTGCTGCAGTATGGAGCAGGAATCAAAGCACAGTGCTTCTATGGGTGAAGTTACAGGTTACACTAAGACTATACTAAATCTGTGGAATGTTATCTGGTGTTTAAGTTAAATAAATGTGAGCAGTTGCATGGTAAGAGTTAATACCATTTCTTGCCTGCTCAGCTCCAATTTGCCACTAGACGGCTAGTGAACAGGGGCATGACTAGGAGCTAGAGCACCTGAGTTCTATCCCTGCTCTGGATGGGGTAGAGTGGGCACTGGGAGTGGTGCATCCTGGGATGCTGGAGGACTGCAAATTAAGTGTGTTATCTCCATGAAGTTTTCCTATCACAAGTTAGGTAGCATAGCCCAGAGTTAACCTGTGCTTGAAGTAGCATAACTTTGAGCTGCTCAGAAGGCACTTAGCATGAGTTAATGAGCTTTAACTTACAGATGCCCATGTTTTAAGAGCCCTTAGTCAGCTCTAAATCTGCTTTTCCACTTAATACAGGTACCCTAACTTTGTGGGGATGATTTGGGAAAAAGGATGTGTGTGGTATGCAAAAAATACAGTAGTAACTAATATACAGCACAAGTGATAGAGCCAAATCAGGGCCTTATGGGCTTATTTTCTCCTTTCGCAAAGTCTGCTGGGTGGTCTTGTGAGGTTGTGCAGTCCATTAGAAAAGAAGGAGGTACAAATGCCCTTTACTTGAAGAGAACCCAAACCATGGATGGAACTAAGAGAAGAGACTACAGGAGCTGCATTAAATGCTTATTACAGCCATCTTGTGAACCCCTGACAGGATTTAGACTTGCACTGATCTAGCAGATACTCCAAAGACAGAATTCTGTTTTACTTTGTGCACCCAAATGGTAGTTTTCCAGCCATTTAAGAGGGCATTTTGGGTGCACACACAGGTTGGGATTCTATTCACCTACATGGGAACAAAGGAAGACCCTCCTGTGCATTAGCCCCAACAGCTGAGTGCTTAGGAAACTTGCCCAGGAAGCAGGAGACTCTTGTTCTAGGGCACCTTGGCCAGAATAAGAATGAAACTGTGTTCTTCTGACTTCCTAGCACAGTGCTCCAACCACCCTACCACAGACTTGCCATTATCCACTCCCCTCTCCAGCCCTCCTTTTGAAGCTGAGCACTTTGCACTTTGTAGTTGTTGGATAAAATGAATGGAGAGCAGTGCCACCATTTGGTGAGGAAGATTCTGCTTCACTGCAAGTCAAGGATCAGGCTAAAACACAGAGCAACCACCCTTCAGGAACAGCAGCCCTCTCACTGAGCCACACACCATCTAACTCAGTGGGTCCCAAACTTTTTAGAGTTCAGGCACCCCTCAGGAAATGCCAGGTTTTAGCTTTCACTCATTTTCTGAGTATAGAAAAATAATAGAACAATTCTTCTGTTGCAAAGAACTCCGGAAGAAACACAGCAGGTCAGAAAGTTTTTGACACCCTAGATTCCTATTTGAAAAATCTGTGGTTATCTTGTGAATTGTGTGGAGGTGTTTGCACACCTGATAGAGCTAATATTTTTGCAGCACCCTTAAAAGAACCTCATGGTCCCTCTAGGACCCTGCAGCACCCTTGTCAAGAAGCACTACTTTAGCTTGTTCTATTACCCCTGACCCCCTGCATTTTAGTCCCCCAGGGGACCAACTTCAAGGAAAACAGAGAAATAGCAGGGTAACGTCTACCCTGGGGCCTGGTAGTTAGAGACCTATACTGGAAAACACAAACTCAAACCCTGCTCTGGGATAAAGGGGTGTAGAACCAGGGTCTCCTGCTTCCTGTAGCAGGAAAGACTGAGTTATAGGAATTAAAACATGAGTCGGATGCTTTCCTCCTCCATCTAACACAAGCTAGCTGTGGGTTTTTCTCCAGCTATATTTCTTGATTTACATGTCCACAATAGGTGAGCATGCACAGTCATGTACCTGCCTGGGCAGTACGTAGCCTAGTCTAAGTGTGCATGCTCATGTGTCCATACTGCAGGAGTAACAGAATTTCAGCTTGTTCCTAAGTTCCAAAATTACCACTAACATGGCTCATAAACTGCCATTTAAATGCACAAAGAATAACAGAATTCCACCCCAAGACAGCATAGATGACATCAGCACAGCTTTGTTTCCAAGTGAATTAATTCCAACAAACTTGCCTCACTATGGAGATGGACAGACAAGAGAGACAAAGGGAAAGAACCATGACTCAGCATCACCAGGATCAACTCCTTCCTCCCAAAACTATTCATCACATCTGCACTCAAACATACAGATATCAGATTGGCCTTCTCAGTCACCTACAGATTCTCTGATGACTTCTCTATTTACTAGAAGACTGTCATCTTCTAGCAAAGACTAGACTGGCATCTAGAAAAAGAATTATCCAATTATCCACAGCATTGCTACAAACCTAGGTCACAGCTTGCTTGGACTACCTCACCCATCTACCTCAATCATAATCAAGCAGGACTGCCACTGGGGAAAAAGAGTGGCTCAGGCCCCAAACCCATTCAGTTTCTGGACACTCTCCTGAGACCGCCAGTAAGAAAGACAAGTAGAACCACAGCTGTTCTTTAGGAATTGGGATCCATTGTCTCATTTTACAGACAAGCAGTAGTGATGGAGAGGCCTCAGGGATCATTAAATGAGATTTAGGCAACTGCACATTTCTGAAAGGACCCTCAGGCCTCATCTCTGGGGTCTCTCTTAGAGATTGCAATTTTGTGGACACTGAACACCATGTGCTCATTGAAGAGTCATTTCCATATCTGAAATATAATGAATGTCAATCCAAGGAAGTAGAAACCCAAAGGGAGGCCTTAAAGAGGAGTTATAACAGCTTTCCTTCCTTCTGTCAGTTAAGAAAGGGAGTTTACTTGCTCTAATGTAGACTGCTGGAATTAGTTTCCGCATTGTATATAATCTCTGCATTGAAAGATTAAGGGTAAGATCCTAATTACATTTAAAGCAGTGCCTCTCAACCTCCTTAGATTCAAGGCACCCCTTGTTAGACTTAAGGTACCCTTGGAAAATACAAGCTCTTCATTTTCACTATGGACAAATCATAGAGCAATTCTTCAGTTGCAAAGAACCTAGAAAGACCACAACAGGTTTCTGACACTAAGGAATCCCATTTGAAATTCCTTGGTTTATCTTATGGATCATGTGTAGATGTCTGCACATCTAATAGAGCTTATATTACTTTCAGATCCTTTTAAGGGTGCCATGCATCCCAAGATGCCATGGTCCCCTGGTTGAAAATTGCTGCTCTAAATCATATGTGTGAGCTGCCCCTTATTTGTGGCTTGTGGTAACTACACAGCCTTAAACATTGTGATCCATTCTCTTTGTAACACTTGTGCAGGCAGAAGCAGGATGCTGCTAACTGTTATATTTTGTTAAGTGTCCAGACACTCACAGATAATTGTGTCTAAAAATAAAAATTATGTTATAAACCTCTAGAAAATGCAAAACTCAGCAACTTGCAATATTTCCAGAAACAGGTTGATTTTTACTGGGAAGGTGCAGATATAAACCACTCTCAACGACAAATGATTTGCCTGCAAACAAGGACTGGTCCTTCTGTTCTCCATGCCAGGTCCTTCTGTTCTTCTGCACTTTTGAACTCTGTGGCCACATCTACACATGCGCTTTACTGCAGAATAGGCTAGTTACCTGCAAGTAAATTGTCACCATCTACACATGCAATAGCACTGGCTGCAGCAAACTAATTTACACCGTTGGGAACAGTA
The DNA here is from genome assembly GCF_001723915.1 of Gavialis gangeticus. Classification (NCBI taxonomy): domain Eukaryota; kingdom Metazoa; phylum Chordata; order Crocodylia; family Gavialidae; genus Gavialis; species Gavialis gangeticus. The sequence goes on along the minus strand of NW_017729022.1, from coordinate 172,778,432 downwards.
CTATCTTAGGCTGGGGTAACTTATTGTGATTAAATGCATGTGTAGATGCTGACCATGGGTGTAAATTTGCCCCCATCAGCCCAACCAACAGGAGGCCAGATTCCTGCCTGCTATCTAGTCACACAGCTTCACACTTTCAGCACCCTTGTGCCCCAGTCAGCCTCTCTGATGCCCAACGCTGCCACCCAGAGCCTGGGGCTGAGCGGCCCTGGAGTAAACTGCTTTGCCCTGGTTCAAATTGCTACTGTCCTGAGTGCACATGTAGATGCAGTGCCCAGGAGTAGTTTACTTCAGCTCAAACTGCTGTGGAGTTTATTGCTTCGAATAAATTGCATGTGTAGACACACCCTGTCATATAAGAGAGTCAGTTGCCTAAGCAGGAGTACATTCAATGTATCGATTTAAATATCTGGCAATAATTGCAATACTTTACCCTGAGCTTACAATAGGTAACACTGGATAATGTATTACTATCAGGTGTTAGTTTTTGATTTGTTTCTATAGGGAGGGAGATAATTTTACTGAAGTATTATTTAAAAACCTTAGAGACGATTTCAAAGTCACCTTTCTGCAAAGTGCGTGACACTTCTGCTTTAAATAAATCTTGGCTTTAGTTTCTTTCTGGCTTACCAGGAACAAATGCTATAATATACAGATATTTATTTGCCCTCTCTTTATGAAGTGTTGTCTTGCATTCTTCAGAAGGATTACAGTGAAACCTGCTTGCAGTAACTCAGGTGCAGGGAGTTTCTATGTACAGAACTATAGCATGACATTCCTGGTTTCAGTGCCTTGCAATATATATAAACTGAAGGTCCTCTCCTTACAGAGAGAAATTTTCATTTAAGGGACCACATATTAACCATTAGTGCAAAGCCTAAGTGAATGAGCTTTAAATGGGGATGTCCACAGGGAAGGGGAAATCTCCCCAGCCCATGGAGATCTCATGCAACTGTTCCTCCATTTCTCCTGTAGCATCACCTAGGCCTTAGTAGTAGCCATAGCCTACTAGGCTCCACCTTCTTATCATACTCATCCCTTTGCCTCTCTTTCTCTGCAGCTGTCTGAATTTGTCTCTACATGCCAGAAAAAGAACCCTACAGGAAGGCATGACATAAGACATATTTTGTGTGTAAGTGGACTTAGGCACCTAGGTGCATTCCACCCTGTTTGAGTCTTTGAAAAACTGTTAATACAAAAGATAAGTGGGCCCTCTTTCCCCTCACTGCTTTTTTGTGACTTAGGTTTAAGGCTAAGATCACAGCATGTTACAAAAATAGATGCATTAATGGATTTTCAGAGACTTGAGAGGGTGGAGTAGGATCAAGTGTCAACATATAATAGACTTGCATGGGTGTGCCTTTGAACTAGGGGCAAAACATCATGGGGAAATCCTCACTTTATTTAAGTGAATGGAAGTTTTGACTTAAATGAAACATGGACACACATAACACACAGATCAGCTTAAATACCATTTACACCTAGTGCAGACAGATATACGTGCCTGATATATTGGTTTAAAGCTTCCTGATACAGTTGACAAGCATACTTGGAACATGTAAGTACTCTTCTGAACCAGTTAAACTGGGATACTAAGCATTCTGTGACACGTGTCTCGTCTGTCCTGCAGGTATCCCATCCCAAGCTCCCACTCCACTATTCCAGATGGCTGCTCTACTACACAGCCAAAACTCAACTGCCCCTTTCTTCCCCTCCACTGTTGGCATTTTTTATCAATGAGCTTGTTTGCAATGATTTTTTAATAAAAGCTGGCTTTCTAACAGTCAGCTGTGCCCTCACTCTTTACCATAGCCTCTCATCATACCTCCCCAGTCTCTAGGACACTTCCCCACCATACCCCAGGTCAAGTAAGCATACTCCAGACTTCAGTAAATTGTAGAATACTGAAGTTTACTCAACTCATGTTTAGGAGAAAAGGAAAAGCAGAAAAGTGAAAACATCCTCAGCTACTCCCCTAGCACCTGCTAATAACGGGTGCAATCATTCTACCCACCACAATCTCCCACTGCAAGGCATACTGGACTTGGTACTCACTCCAGTCACTGGTTTCAGAGCCACAGCACCACAGTCAGTCTTGGGACCCTGAAAGAATATTAACTGAAGATAAAGGGCTTGTGGAAAGGTGAAGACACTGGAAAGAAGGGTTAGTGTGTGTATGCATGCCTTGATCATCTTTGTCAATGAGTAAAGAATATTTGGTTTAGAAGTTTATGTCCCAAATACATGCGTGTATTTGTTTCAATAATCATTACGTCTTTGAAGAGAACATACTTAAGGTTTTGGGTGACCTGGGGGATCAGTAAAAGTCTTAAACTCCATGATAAATGGGCTGAGCTGTCCCATATCCAAAACAGGGGACTTGATACATACAAGTATGCCAAAGAGGCTGACTAAACAGCAGTCTGGATGTTGCTCAGATCTGATAAATGTATAAGCACTTGGATTCAGATAGCTGGATCCAGTATAAGAGCTTGGAGCCAAGATCCTAATCACCTGTTGGATGTTTAAGTGGACTCAAGTGCCTGACTCCTATTCTGTTCCACCCTGTTTAAGTCCCTGAAATCCACGAATGCATCTACTTTTGTACAGCATCTCCATCTTACTTTTAACACTGAGTCACAAAAACAGAGAGGAGGAGGAAAACCCACCCATCCACCTTTTGTGCAGTGCTGAATGGACTGGAATAAGATCACACTTTGACATCTAAGACTTTTATGCACCTAATAGGTAGAACAGAATCTGGCCCCTGGTGTTCAACCCTCAGAGGGAGCTCGGGCAGGGCTATATCTCTAACTGTTTTTAGAGATTAACATGAGATGTTCCTGGACAACAGATTCTGTTTGCTGTGAGTTTCTTGTACCTGCCTCTGGAGCATGTGGTACTAGAGGTTATAGGGGCCCAGCAGGAAGCTTGGTGCTCCTGCTACTTTAAGAGAAGGCAGATTGCATGAGAAGTCACTGGTAGGTATGGCAGGGGGCAATTAGAAACTACATGACCTAAAGGGGCTATTTAGGTCGAGCAGGATATAAGCCCAGAGCTTGAGCTGAACAGGCAGTCTAGCCCTGACAGCCATGGAAAGAGGAGCTCCTGAGTAGAAAGGCTGAAGCAAGGCTCCTAATACCTGAGCTGGGATAGGCAAGACCCATGGTTTAAGGATTGAACCTGTAGGGATGGTAGAGGTCTCAACTGGCTCAGGAGCAGGGCCAGGGCCCAAGGGATAGGCGCCAAGGCCACAGCCACAGCTCAGGAGGGGCAAGAACCAGGGTCAGGGATCCATAGCCCATGAGGGGTGAGAAAGCCCAGAATCAGTGACCTGTAGCCCAGTAGGAGTGAGAGCAGATAGACTCAGGGAGCCCGTAGGTCTCAACCAGGCTAGAAGCAAAGCCAGGGCCCATGGATAGGGGCCAAAGGCTGAGGAGGGCCATAACCAGAGACTGATGGGGACAGTGAGCCTGGAAATACAGAGAGAGGCTGGGACAGTCAAAGGCACCAGGACTGGGAGCTCCAGCAGTGGAAGAGACTGTTCCTGGTGCGTAGGTTCATAGAGAAGAGAGGCCTGAGCCCAGGAGGGGGCAGGGAATGCAGGCCTGAGCTTGAGGGTACAACGCCCCATGGTGATGAGTAATGGTAACACCTGTGAGGTTGGCCTGGCTAAAAGGGGTGATGAGGAAGCCACTAACAAGCCCTTATGGTGATGAGCCATGACACCTGGAGTTGTCAGTGTGAGGTCTTGCTTGGGGAGCCCTGAGATGGGAGGATTTCGGGGCACCACAGCCACCCTTGGGGTGGGACTCTGTTACAGGGCCAAACTGACAAAGAATCTGAACAAATATTACAGTCCCTACATCCCTGTATGTTTCGGTTCCCCAGTCTCTAAATGGGGAAAACACAGTACTTTCCTACCTCATAATGATGCTATTGCAATATTTTGCAGACACCAAAAATAGATAGACCCTCTGTTTTTCCTAACTCCCACTTCTCTGTTATATTCTTTTTTTTTTCTACAGTGGTTGTAAGTAAGAAAGAAGCCTCTTCCACATCAAATAGGACACTGGATAGGATGCATCTCATTTATAATACAGACATCTCCCTTTATATTTAACCCTTTTATATTTTTTATCAATTTTTGCTTATGTCTCTTAATATCTATCTTCCTTGATTCCAACATGGTTCAGAGCAAAGTAAACAGAGCACAAAGGTCATGAATAGTTGAAAACAGAGATCACAATTTCAGCTTATTTTGACTAGACATTTACATGAAGATTTAGCATTTTTCTGCACCAAACAATGCAAATGCCTGCTTCAATACATTTTGGAACTTATCTAGCCATTGGGGACTGGAGCCCCTAAAGCCTGCCCCCAGTAGTCAGTTCCAGTTTTAGGCACTTTTAAAGCTAACAGACTGAATTAAGTGAAGAGCAGAGTTGCAACTTGAAATAGAAAAGAAAATGCATAAATATACTCGCATCAAACTCGGAACAGAACAGGTCAAATCAAGATAGGATCCATGTACGCACAATTCCACTGACTTCAGTGGAATAACACCAGAGGACAGCAGTTCTAAAGCTGGCCCATGTGTACTATAAATCTCCCTGAACCAAATCTTCCCACCCTTTCCAAACTCTAATGAAGTTCATTCTGAAATATTGCAACTGGCCCCTCTCTCAGCATAAAGTTGAAACACAAACTCATATCTGAAAACAATCCTTTCATGATCCATGAATTATAGGGAGGTTTGGACCTGGATCTGATCATAGCTTGATCATAGATTGATCATAGCTTGCATCAATCTCAGATATGAATGTGGAGTAAAACACTATTTCTGACTCCATTCCAAAAGACCTGGCTAGCTAAAGTGTATTGCAGAGAGAACACTATGATGGCCATAGAGCTCATGAAAATGCACCTGCAGAGCTCAAAATGCTTTCAAAATATCTCATTTACTTTTCCTATTCCTCTCTATTCCCCACAGGGGGATAACACTCCTTCCAAACTAAGAAACCTTTTTGCCTGAACTGACAGGCCTGCTGTTTACATAAACAGCAAATTGGTTCCATTTCTCCTCTGACTAACAAGAGATAGTCTATAGAAATAGTCTGAAAATAAATTATGCATAAACCATGATTTCCATGAACTAGCTGGAAATGTTATACTAATGTATTTTTAGCTTACTTTAAATTTTATTTTCAATGGTGTAAGACTAACAGTTATAAATATTTTAAGCATCTTGTCAGAACCATATTTAAGACCAGGAGAAAGTCAGATCGGTTTTACCATGTTGGAAAAGTTTGAGGTGGGAAAGGACACCCTGAATAATTAAAAATATACATTTTCACAGCACTGAAACACATGCACACACACACACAATTATCATCATCTCCTTACAAAACTCCCATAGCACTTTGCAATGTGAATATAATTAAAAGCAGAAAGCATTTAAAAATTATTTAAGTTGTGTTAGTGTTCATAAAAGTAGCCACACTGACAGTGCTGAAAATAAAGCTCCATTTTTGCCAAAACCTCTCTCATACTTGTGCACATCTTATCAACACATGTAGGACAAGAGGGTATTTCACTTACTATGCTCATCCTTAGTTTCTGCTGAAACAGTCAGCAGCAAAGTAAACTGGAATCACCATGGTTTTATGGACTCCTGCTTCCTCGAATGTGGCCTTAGACCTGTCTCCTCATAGGGCGCTTCTACACATGGTGGTGGGGCCATATACACGACAGAAAGCGACAAGAAATTTCATTTGTCTAACATAATGGCGTGACCGTGTACATGTGCATGATTTTCTTTCGGGTTAAAATTTACTTGAGCGTGGCAACTTAGACCACTCTGGATGTATTTTAGTTAGTTCGGGGCAAATTGTCCCATTGTGAATAAAAAAAATTGTGCCCGCATACATGTCTGGCAGCTGCAGAAGGTGGTGGGGATGGTGTACAGGGCAGGCTTGCAGAAGCTTGGGCTTCCGGCGCCCCGTGCACCATTGCTGCCACCTTCTCCAGCCACCAGCACACCCAGCCACCCTCCTGCCACCTTCCCACACTGCCCCAGGGACAAGCCAGCCCATTCCCAGGGAGCCACCCTGTTCCCAGGCGGTCCTAAGTGGCAGGAAGGTGGCGGGGATAGTGTACGGGGCACTGGGAGCCTGTCAAGCCCAAGCTTCCCCGAGCACACCCGGGGTTCCAGTGCCTTGTGCAATGTTGGACCCAGCCTGCAAGCTGGGGTAGCACCCGTGCAGCTAGCACCCTGCCCAGGTGGCTCCAGGGGGCACCGCTGCTGTGGAGAAAAGTACAGGGGCCCCTCACAAGCCCAGGGGGCTGCATGACCAGGCAGCAGCTTGCACGGGCAGGCTCTGCCAGGTAAAAAAATAGGAGAGAACCTGATTCTTTTTTTCCTCATGGAACCTGCCTGCCTCTCCTGCAGCTGGGGGGTGAGCTGCCAGCAGCCCCTGAGCTGTGGCGGGCCCAGACCTTCCCTCCATGGGGGCACTGCCCACTGGGGCTGCCCAGGTGGGGTGCTAGCAGGCAGGTGCTACCCAGGGGGTACTGACACTGCAGAGAGAAGGCCCTGGGCCCCCCACAGCTGAGAGGCCACTGCAGCTTGCCCCCCAGTCACATGAGAGGCAGGCAGGATCTGTGAAGGGAAAAAAAGGATCGGGCCCTTTGTTGCTTTTTTTTCCTCCCAGGCGGAGCCTGCCTATGGCGGCAGGAGGTGGGGAGGTGAGCTGATGGCAGCTCACTGTTCCATCACAATGACAGAAGCCCCAGAATTGAAACAGTGGGTCGTAATTAAAAACCCACAAATTAAAAACCCACCATTTCAATTTAGGGAAACTAAACCCCCTTCACATGTACAAGCACCCACATTGTCTATATCTGTTTTTTGTACAGCACACGCTGTCAAAGTGTCTCAGCACTAAAACACCATTTACTAATTTCACACTCAACAGCCAACAGTCACACTGTAATAATTTTTAGTCACTACTGAACTGAGCTGGATCTAAAAGGCTGTCCTAGAAACAAAAAGGTTCACATTCTGTTACCAAATCCACAATCCATCTTGTTCCCAAAAAGCAGGAAACAAATATTTTCAGTTACAATTTAAAACCCAAAACATATGCAACTTTCTGTATGTTAATGGAACTGATTTCCATAATTATAAGGCACAGAAAGCTCTTGTCCCAAATTCTTCCAGATTATTGGTCTTCCAGATTCAGACCAATAAACAAGTAGACTGACTAATCAAAGAACAGCTAAAAATTTCAAAAGAATGCAAACTGGAAAGTCATTCTGGATCATCGTTAAAACATTTATGACCAAAAGCACATTAGAATCAACACCAAATTTCACTGGTGCCTAATGATGAGATTTTCAAGCAAAAACAGTATGATCTAATTACCTACTACCACCAGCAGCTCCAGTTGTAGTGTCCTGCACAGACAGCCACTTTATAGCACATACAGGCAGTCCAGGAACTCATCAGGAAGCATCTGAGTCTCTGAAAGGTCAACAGCAGCAGCAGCCCCTTGATACAAGAATAACTAACAGTCTTCCAGTAAACAGGGAAGTCATTGGTGAGTCTGCAGATGACTGAGGAGGCCAATCTGAGATTTACATGTTCAACTGTGATAAATAGTTCCAGGAGGAAGGATTAGATCCTAGTGATGTTGGGTCAAAGCTCTGTCTCCCTCATCTAGCCATCTCCATTGTGAAGCAAGTTTATTCACAATTATCAATGCTTTGTTGTACATCACAGCACTACTGGGGACAATTCAATGCTTGAGTCTCCCAGATATTGATGTTAATACTGCATTTCTTCAGATTGCCCTTCAAGATGTCTTTGAATCTCTTCTTCTGCCTACCTCTAGGGCAGTTACCATCAGTGAGTTGGGAATATAGGATCTGTTTTGGGAACCAATTTTCAGGTATCATTATAACATGTCCTTTCCAAAGGAACTTGTGTCATATAAACATGGCTCCAATGCTGGTGGTGTTTGCTTGAGCCAGAACGCTAGCATTTATTCTTCTTTCCTTCCAATTGATATGGAGGCTTTCCCAAAGACATCACTAATGGTAACATTCCAACGATTTCAGTTGTTTCTAATATGTTGTCCAAGTCTCACACCCATAAACAGAATAGGGATGACAGCAGCCTACTAGACAAGAAGTTTGGCTGGTGTCCTGATATCGTCATCACTGAAGTCCCATTTTCAGAGATGTCCAAAGACAGCACTGGCAGATTTTACCTGGTGTTGAATACTGTCATCTATGTTGACTTTTTTGGGAAACGTGGCTACCAAGGTAAGAGAAGTGCTCAACTTTGTCCAAGGATTGCCCTCTAATTGTAATATGTGGAGGAGTAGCTGATTGGTTTAGGGTGAGTTGGTAAAGTATCTTGGTTTTTGTGATGTTGACCAAGCATTTCATATGCTTCACAGAAGCAATCAAGAGTGAGCTGGAACTCTTTAATGGGGTGAGCACACACAATATAACCATCAATATACTGAAGATCAGTAACGCATATCTGGGTTATCTTGGATTTGGAATGTAAAAGGCTGATGTTAAAGAGATTTTCTTCTATGTGATACTGGATAATGACTCCAGATGGACGTCTATCAGCAATGAGATGTGGAATAGTTACAATACAGATGGAAGAGTGTGTCAGTACTATCACACATCCTTGCTTGACTTTGTTTCTAATAGTGTAAGGGTCCATTTCTGAGCCACTGCTTAGGAAATTTCCTGTCATGTCATTGTGAAGAAGTCTGATAATGGCAATAATTTTTGGCGGGCATCCAAGTGTCATCATGATCTTCTATAGAGCCTCTCTGTTGTTTGAATCAAAGACCTTCATCAGGCCAGAGAAAGCCATGTAAAGACCTCAGCAGTGCTCGTGGCACTTCTCCTACAGCAGTCTAGCAATAAAGATCAGCTCTGTACCTCTGAATGATTTGAAGCCACATTGTGACTTGGGTAGAATCTCCGCAGCAAGGAAGATGAGTCTATTGAGGAGAATGCAGGTGAGGACCTTCTCATTTACGAACAGGAATAAAATGCCATGATAATTGCTGCAATCTGGTCTATTTCCTTTCCTGAATATGATAACAATTCTGGCATCTCTCAAGTCACTGGGAATTCATTCATGTTTTCAGATTTTCATAATAAAGATGAAGGTGCTTTTTTCCACCTTACTTATAAATTTCACATGGTATTCCATCAGGACCACATGCTTTCTTGTTCTTCATCTGCTTACTGGCTTTCAAGGCCTCTTGATAAGTTGGTGGATCTACAAAGTAGTCCTTACTGAGGTATTGTGGAGTGGCTTCAGTGGTATCTTTAACGTCAGAATCTCAGTTCAGGAGCTCTAAGAAGTGCTTCTTTCATCATGTATTAAAGAGTGTTATTTCATCCTTGGACCTCAGAGGGATTTCTCCTTGTGTGCTTCACTCATAGATAGCTTTGGTTGCACTGAAGAAACTACACATGTTGTGGCGGTCAGCAAACTTCTGAATCTCTTTTTCTTTGTCCTCCCACCATTTGTTCTTTTGCTCTCAAATCTTCCTCTGCATTTCAGCTTTACTGTGGTGATAACTGTCTTGCTTCTGTTTGGAGCTAATGTCATTTTGCCATATTTTGAAGGCTCTCCCTTTTTTGTCAGTGAGAACTTGAACTTCCCTAACATTTTCATTTAACCTGCCTTGATGTTTCTTTGTGGAGAAGCTTAGAGAGGCTCTACATGCCTCATGGACAGGATGACCATACATTCTGGATTGGCCAGGACATACCCAGATTTCAAAGGCTATCTCAGCATCCTGGCCATTGGAGAAAATTGAAGCTAAAGTCCCAGGTTGGCAGGAAACTACCCACACCTACCTGCACATGCTCAGCTCCTAACTGACTCTAATGTGCAAGTGACTCCACCTGTACCCACCCTACCTGGATATACACCATCTTCACAGGGGCTCACAGGTGCAGGCCATGCATGGTGCCACTCCACACTGCCCCCAGACCCGCACACATGTGTAACTAGACTGTGCGACAAGTACTGCCCAGGAGCACCCTCGAGGGCTGCAGCAGGACCCTGAGGAGCTTGGTGCGCTCAGCCCAGCCCTAGCAACAGTCAGACAGGCAATCCTCCAGCTGTCTACAGTCAGACAGGCAGGTGGGGGTGGTGCTGGCCACTGCTGGCTCACCTGGGCTTTCCCCAGGCAGGGAGACCACCAGTCCCACACCTCTGGAGGCACAGGGCAGCGGCACTGGCACTGGCTCTCTGTGGCCATGGGTTTGAGTCTCCTTTCAGGCTTTCAGGGCTATGCTGAAGGCAACTGGGAAACAGGCTGTAGGATGGAGCTAGAGGGAAGGAGGAGGGTGGAAAGATGGGAATATGGCATGATGTGCAAGATAGGTGGAGATGTTGGGGTGGCAGCAGGGCTCACACCTGTGTGTAGCAATGCCTAAGCTCAGGACAGATGCTCCCTCTACTGAGGGGTCTGGCAGAGCTGGCAGGGAACTGCAGCTCCAGTTGGCTCTGTCCTGCCTAGGAGACCTGAGAGAGTTGGGGGGAGGCAGTGTCCTGGATTTTCCATGATCCCATATGATCACCCTACTCATGGGTGCCTTTCTTGAGACTCTCCCAGCAATCAATGGTGTCAAGATCAGCAGGGAGGTTGGAGATTTTCTCACTGAGGCACCGTTGACTGTGATTGCTTTTAGCAGGTTTAATATCTTTCAAGCACTCAATATTAAACCTCTTCTTTGATAACACATTTTTTGTTTATGTTATTTGGAGGCAACATTAATGGTCACAATGAATATGTGATGGTGGAGCCATCTATCACTCGTCTGCACTATTCGTAACTTTGGTGATATAAACATTTGGACAGTCCCAGACGTGTACTGCAAGGTAGCCAATCAGGTGCCCATGTTTTGAGTAGGGGTGCACAATGTCTTCCATTTGTTGCTTTGGCAGAATAAAGAGTTCAGATTGATGAGATCATGTTCCAAATACTTGCTCAGAAAAATTATTTGTTTGAATTGACTTTCCCCACCCCTTCCTTTCTAAGTGTTCCTTTCCATTGCTCAGAATCCCTGCCCACTCTAGCACTGAAATCACAAAAAAAAAATTATATTATTTACTTTTATATTATAACAGGACTTGACTGACTTTAGAATATAATTTTTTTGTTTCATCACCTGCATCAAGGGTTGGGGTACATGTACTGATGACTGTTGCATGTTGTCTGTTGGTCAGTGGAAGATAAAGGGTCACGAGGCACTCATTGATGACAACTGGACATTCCTATATCTTAGTAACAGTCTTGGTCTTGACAGCAAAATCAACACCATCTATGAAAACTATGAAACCATGGATGTGTGTGTCTTATTCAGCTTTTCCTTCCAAAAAATTAAACCACCCCAAGCTCACTGAACTGCTCCTCTCAGTATGTATGGCAATGTCAATATCAAATACTGCAAGTTCTTTAGCCTCAAGTGTTCTCCTTTGCTCCAGTCAGTCGCTGTAAGTGTTGTCCATTGGGGTGCAGATGTTCCAAGGTGCAAACTTCAATAAATAATTTGGACTACAGATAGAGTGATGCCACTGTCTACCATTTTCCAGTCAAGTGAAATGGAAGGGCACCTTTTCTAGGCCCCTCCCCATACAGGGTGAGCCGAGTGGATCCTAAATAGGCCTATTT
>NW_017729022.1:172760456-172761709 GCF_001723915.1 Gavialis gangeticus | reverse complement strand
TGGGGTGCAGATGTTCCAAGGTGCAAACTTCAATAAATAATTTGGACTACAGATAGAGTGATGCCACTGTCTACCATTTTCCAGTCAAGTGAAATGGAAGGGCACCTTTTCTAGGCCCCTCCCCATACAGGGTGAGCCGAGTGGATCCTAAATAGGTCTATTTAGTCATAACTATAGCTGCTGAATTGTATACCCATTGTAGTTCCAAGTACAAAATGACCATCATAAAATCATAGCCTCCATGTAGGTCCATGACTGGGGCTTCTGGTAATCACTAGCATCTACCCCATTGCCACTCAACCATCACTGTTGGACTTGCTATTGAAATGAAGATGGTTACATGTGTTTTCTTTTAACATGGGGATGCTCTTACACATCACAACAACAACATGATGCTTCACAGGAAGGAAATCTTAATCCAGTAGTAAGGAAAATATAGATAACCAGAGATTTTGTTCTGCTGCAGGCCACATTTACCTTTGCACCCATTGTGAAGTATTCTTCTTCATCCACCTGTTCTTCCATTGAAGACCTCTTTTTTAATTTTTGGATTGTTATTAGTCTGGAAAATGTTAGTGTTATCCTGCTTTACAGTCTTTTCATCCATACCCTGACTGAAACAGAATGGCTCCTATAGTATATTTCCCCAGTATTTTTTCTAGGCTGCTAACTATGTACAGAAGCGTTCTGATTACAGTAATAAAATGATCAGGTGAACATCCTGAGGAATTAAAACAAACTAAAAAACTAAAAAAGAACCTTTAAATAAATTTAATTAAGACATCAGGTGTTTGGAGAGGAGGGTAATAATCAAAGACATTAAGAAAGCTTTTTTGTCCTACTAAAAAGAGACTATATTTAAGACCTGTAAGGAATCAGGATGGCTGAAAAGATTTTAAAGAACTGCTATTTAAATGGTTTAGTTGGCCAGCCATTATAGGGCCCAACATTTAATGAAATTAGAGATAGAAGAGGAGGAAACCGGGGAGGAGGCAACTCCATGCTCTCCACGTCCCATGCAGGCCGAAGGAGATAAGCAGGCCAGGAGGAGAAAGCGTCGCGTGATCGTCATAGGTGACTCCACCCTGGGAGGTACGGAGGGCCCCATCTGTTGCCAGGACCCCTTGGCACGCGAGGTCTACTGCCTACCTGGAGTGAAGATTCAGGACACGAAAGGGATGCTCCGAACCGTGATCCAGCCCACTGATTACTACTCCATGGTCCTAGTCCATGTGGGTACTAATGATGCGGCC
>NW_017729022.1:172757096-172760445 GCF_001723915.1 Gavialis gangeticus | reverse complement strand
TGATCTGCTCAGGTCCCATCTGACCCTAGAAACTATGAAACTATGAAAGACCTAAAATTAGATCCAACAGACCAGGTCTACATGAGATGCTGACTGCAGTCACTTGTTACTACTGCACAGTAGTTTTGTATGGCAGAAAGCATGACACAACACTACTACACAGTAGTAACAAGTGACTGCACAGTCAGTGTCACCTAAAAGCCATTTGGCAATGCTATTGCACAGTAACTGTGTGTACAAAGCAATTATTTAGTACTTGTACTAAATGACTGCACAGCAACGACTGCAACTGGCATCTCATGTAGACATGGCTACAGATCTGAACTTTGTGCCTCAAACTCCTTCATGTGTAGGAGTAGTGGCAAATATTTATAATATAGAAATGTAGTTCTTCTCAGTCATGCACTGCAGTATTTTGCTAAGACACTTCATTCACAGAACTTTCCTGCCATACCCCCACCAAGTTTCATTCCAAACTGCATATAGATGATGCATTGCAAAAAAATTGGCTCACATTCAAGAAGCTTTGGATAAAATTGGTCTAAGTGTCAGGTTAGTAACAAAACACGAGTCCAGGCATCGTTTTGGTTTCAGAGCCAACATTTTTCTTGGATCAGCACAATAAAGAGGTGGGTGCGAGCTATCAAGCTCAGAGAAGTAGCCAAACTTCTCTGAAGTGTTTACAACTAGTAATTCAATTTGTCCCATTATGGAAAAAAGGGGTTGATCATTCAGTTCAGAGTTTGAGCTGAACTTTCCCTTATGCTGGGGATGATCACAACCATTTTTTCTTTATTTAAACCCATCTCATGTTAGAACCATTATAATTTTGCTGCAAAGTTATAGTTTAAATAGCAAGTGCAAAATCTAGCACTGAGATGATAAAAGTAAATTACACGTTCAGTGCTGACTCTGTGTACAGCTCTGTCTGCTAGGGCATGAGTTTCTATTCTATGCATTATTTCATAGGGAAACAAACTATTAAAATGTGAATTGAGTGACTGCCCAAATAGCTGCAGTGCAGTTTATACAAGCATTGGTTGTTCTTCATAATTCATATACATTGCTTCTTGATGAGATTCCATACTACCAATCACACAGCAGGAGGAGTCTCCTGCAGGTTTTCCTGCTGCCCGGATGGTCAGTCAGACTCAGTGGTGTCATGCTGTTGATGAGATATGAAAGAAAAAATGCATTTGGTATGCCAAGAAATACAGCATGCATTGAGAAGCCATTAACAACAATGCAGTCTTAGGATTCTAATGAGAGTGGACAAAGTGTACACACTCCATCTTTGTTAGAACTGCTGTCAATGGAGGAGATTCATATGGTGCCATCTTCTGTCCACATTGTAGTCTTTGTCACAGGAAAAATTCAACAACACTCAGAATGCAGTTTATATTGTGCACTGTGAAATACTGCAGCATGTTCTCCTACTTCTACAGCTTCTAATTACTTGATTCTGACTGGCCAACAATTCCGTATTTCTCTGTGATGACAGAAATGTCCCTAAGATGCAAAGAGGAAATGCTGACTAGTGGTTAGAGCAAGAAACAGTGAGTGTGGTGTGTCATAAATTTGGCAGATGTTTGCAATAGTGAAGACAATGCAAAATCTGTTCTGTAAAACAGATTTCGCCTTACATTGTATGAATTCTGTAATGTTTTACTTTCCCTTTTCAGTCTGTCTAATTAGGAACTGGCCCATTTTTATTCACTACTGAAAGTGATTTATAGTGCTACTGAAGGCAGAATTATAGTTTCTATACCCAGTTTTGCAACCGACTCCCTGACCCTGTTTAAGCTTAACTTTAGCTCTGCCTATATTTGCTTTTGTTGAACCCATCATTCCTAAGGGGTGCAATTCCACAATTTTGGTGGATGCAATATAGACAGAGAAAAAACCCCGAATAGTAGTAAAAATGCCTGAGATTACCTGCCCTGTCTACAATACCATATTTACTTGAATACAAGATAAGTGTTTTACCCCCACCCCCCCAATCAGCATGGTGAAAAAAGCCCCTCATCTTACATTTGCATGCAAGGAAACCTCACTAAATACACTGAATATCATTAAACTGCTGTCAAAAGCAGCATGTGCTCAATAATGGAAACCAGCTATGAAGCTGATTAAATACAGCCAACACTGAGCCTGACTATAAAAGATATGGCCCACAGAGGACAATTATGTTGATAGGACCTTTTTTTTGGTCCTTAAAAAAAAAAAATCCAAAAAAACCAGGCAGGTGTTCTCTTCAAAGGAAACAGGCCTGGGTGTACAGCAATCCTAGGCAGCACCAGGAGGGCCAGAACCAGACCTGACACCATCCCCTCCATGCAAAAAATACTTGTTCTTAGCCAAAAGGCCAAGAATTTTTCCAAATATATATATTTTTATATATGTGTGTGATATATCTATTAGGGCTGTGCAGAGCAGGTAATATTCAATTTGCCAGCCATGTCAAATATTAAACTGGGTCCCGCTTCGATTTGCTGTCCGTTTCGAGTCAAAGTGGGTCCGCTTCGACTCAAGGTCGAATATTCGAGCTGCTTCGACTTCCCCATAGGCTATAATGGGGAAGGTTGAAGCAGGCTATAACTTTGACATTTCTTGTCTAATCTTGATGAAACTTGCAGGAATCATAGCTCCTGAGGAACCCACAAAGCATGCCAAGTTTCAACAAGATAGGCTCGGGGGCGCAGAGGAACTGCACCCCAAATTCTTGAGAGCAAACCACCTGTAACTTCTATGTGCAAAGCCACAGGGAGCTCAAACTTGCAAGAATCGTAGCTCTTGAGGAGCCCACAAAGCGTGCCAACTTTCAACAAGACAGGTTCAGGGGGTTCAGAGAAACAGCACCCCAAATTCTTGAGAGAAAACCTCCTGTGACTTCAGTGTGGAAAGCCACAAGGAGCTCAAAACTGCAGGCTTGCCAGCCCCTGAGGAGCCAGCTCTCATGGTGATAGGTGCAGGGGTTTTGGGGAAACTGCACCTTAGGCTGCTGACAGACAAAACTTGTGATCCAGACGGAGCGAGGAAGGTGGCATTTGTTCTGTCTGTACCTGGCACCTGGGGACCCCCAGCAGCGGGAGGCTCACGTTGAGGAACACCAGCTGCTCCACCAAACCAGGATCCAAGCAGGTGCGGTGGGGTGTCACAACATCCACAGCCGTGCTGAACACCATCTCGCTTGGCACACTGGTTGGTGGACAGGACAGGTATTCCCGGGCAACTGTGGCCAGATCCAGCCACATCGGGCTGCGGGTTGCCCAGTAGGCCAAGGGGTCTCAGTTCAGGGGCTCCACAGGCTCGGCAAGATAGGCAGACACCACGGTGTGAGGGCTGTCTG
>NW_017729022.1:172751895-172752096 GCF_001723915.1 Gavialis gangeticus | reverse complement strand
TTGCAGGTGAGCTCAGCATGCCCAACGCCCAGCCACCCCTTCACCATGCGGTTCATGGCTCCCTGTATCTCTGCTGCTGTGTGGGACTCATCCATCACCTTGGCATGAAGGAGAGCCCACCAACAGCCTGACTGGCCACACCAGTGCCCTGTGAGGGAGAGGTATGCATGATCTCCACCACGGCTGCTCCAGATGTCCGAG
>NW_017729022.1:172743163-172746895 GCF_001723915.1 Gavialis gangeticus | reverse complement strand
CCATTCCTGTGGCAAAGGGGTGGTACCTGCAGAGATGATTCAGCATCCCCGAGGTGGTCATGCGCTTTGTTCCCTTGCCCCGGCTGATTTTGGCTCGGCAGTGCATGCAGATAGCAAACAAGGGATCATCTGCCAGCTCATAATGATCCCAGACCATGCTAGTACTAGGCCTTTCCCTCTGGTGTGTGGGTGCATCTGTGGATGCTGCTGAACTCTCCCCCTCTTCAGCAGTCAGAGGCACACCAAGAGAAAGAGCGGACTCAGCTGAGCCACTTGCCTTCACCTGTACAGAGGCACCTTCTGAAGTGCCTTCTGGGAAAGACCTCCCAGAAGGTCTTTCTCAGAAGACCTTTCCCAGAAGACTTTCCCAGAAGTGGCTTGAAAGGAAAAAACCTGAGGGGTGTCGAGCACAAATTCAACTGATTCCCCCTCCTTCCCCAGAACTTCCCTTGCCAGGGCACTGAGATCCAGATGTGGCGCCAGCTCTTCTGGCGCTGGAAGGCTCAGCATAGGCAGTGACACAGGGGTGGAGTGCGCTGCTGTGCTGGTTGCAGTTATGGTGGGAGAGGTTGTGGCTGCTGTGCCCCTCTCCCCATCCCTCCCCTTACTTTGCCTTTTTTTCCCCCCACAGGGAATCCAGTATAGGCAATTCGACCCTTGTTGAATATTCGACCCACGCTGTTAATATTCGACCCGCGCTGTTAATATTCGACTTCCAGTATTCGATTCGACAGCTATTCAACCAGCTGCTATTCGACTCGACTTTCACTTTTCAAGGTCGAATATGTTGAATATTTGTCAAATGGAATATTAAGTCGAAGCTTTGCACAGCCCTAATATCTATATCTATAGCTATATCACACATGCATACACACCCCTACAAACCTGTCTCATGGCCAATATGGTTCACTTGACAGTCCAAAACACACCTTTATAATTAAACCATTCTCATACCCATTACTACAACCGCACTGTGCAGCCATGATCCATGTTTCCACCTGCCTTAAATGCTGATGAGAGCATGTGCATACATTACTGCATGCCAGTATGTTCCTTAAAAAAATTGAGGTGTTCCTTCCACAGGGAACTGACATCGAGTCTGGAGGTGCTGCAATACCAAGCAAGTACAGGGATGGCCATAGCCAGCCCTAAACCCCTCTCCTTCATAGAAAAATGCTTGATCATAGCCAAAAGGCCAAGATGCTGATGGGAACTTATTACAAAGATAAGTTATAGCAGCCTGTCACAGGGCACTAAGGTGCCTACTCCTCTTAGAGCAGAGATTGCCCGGGGAGGGCACACAAAGAGCCAGATAAGAGCCCAGGTGCAGGTTGCCATGACAACTGGCTAATGAGGGAATTGGCTGCACCTGCACCTGGTCAGCTGGCCAGAAAAGGCAGGGCCCTAGGCCCATATAAACCCTAGGGCTAGGACCAGGCAGCTCAGTTCCCTGCCAGCAACCAAAGGGGAAGGAGCCTTTGGGAAGGAAGAGCTCAGAGCTGCTATAGCCGTTGGATACACCACCCTTAGACCTAATGGGGCACCAGGAGCCCATAAGGTACCCTTGCCTATAGGCACCCAGTGTTAGAGAAGAGGTTTTACTCTTTTAAAGGGGCAGAGCATGACCCAAACTTTCTGTTATGTTATAGCCCTAGGGCTCAGGTTTGATTGCTGTTTGTCTGCTATCTGATAACACTGGTGGTTTGGGTGAAGCTATTTGGGGAAGGAGGGGGCCCACTACAGTGTAGGGACCCTGGTGCCAGTGAGGGTGCAGAATTTGGGGTATACAGACCCCAGTGCTGAGGGGCGCAGTGACAAGGGCTGTGGAATGCCCCAGTGCTGAGGGGCGCAGTGACAAGGGGCCAAACTTATAACGAGGCCTAGGCAAGACAACGTCAGTACCATCTGCAAGGCTTAGGGCATGGTAAAGGGGTGGTTGGAGCCACACATATAGCCCATAAGGCTGAGAGACTCGGAAACCATCCACCGTAGCATCAGATGCCAAGGGGCCTATGAACCGCAGGGTTCTGTAAGATCTAGCCAGACTGTGCCTAAACCCAAAGACCAAGGGCAGCCTCCCTATATCCATTATTCCAACAAGATGTGGCAGGTAAGAGAGGGTGCCTGTAGGGCAAGACTGGCATGGTTAAGGAGCCTAGGGGTAACAGCCACCCCTAGGGACCCCACCCTGCTACACAGCCCTCCTGAACAAAATAAAATATATGGTAGCACCCAATATGCTCAGTGCTTTTTTTTCGCATCATGATAAGCCACCACACTGAATACATTTCAACTTCTTCACACCCAAAGCTGAGCAGTGCCTTTCTTTCCCATTTCTAATGAGTCCTGTTTTTAAACCAGCCTTAAATGTCTGACAAACATCACAAGTGTGATAGCCAGAACCAGAGGGATTAATAAGCAGTAAATATGTGCTGCTTATAGGCATTTGGTATTTTGCCTAAACGGGTAATATTATTGTCTATGAAACCACATTAGTCTCTAAGGTGTCACCTTGCTCTGTTTTCTGCCATTCTTGGCCACATATATAAACATAGGGCACTTGTACATCATGACAACAGTCATATGTACACGTGATAAACATGTCATTTGTGTGGCTTGATGGCATTACACATAACCAGTTTTGGAGGTTTTACGTGAGTTTGCATTGCTGTAGTTTGCATCATTTATATCTGGATGTAGTTTGGTTTGCAGTGATGCATTGTAGCTACCAGCTCGCCCCCTGGCCATGGGAAAGGTGGCAGACTCTGCAGAGAAAAAGGATCAGACCCTTCACCGCTTCTGCTTTCAGCAGACACCTGCTGAAGGAAGAAGTAGTAAAGGTCCAATCCGTTTTTGGGGAGGGGTTTTGGCAGAGCCTACCTGCTTCTCCCATGGCTGGGGAGGCAAGCTGCTGGATGGCCAAGCAATGCCTGAGCTGTGGGGGGGGCTCCAGTCTTAACCTCTACAACAGCGGTGCCCCCTGAGGCACCCAGGTGGGCTGCTGGCAGGCTGGATGCTGCCCCAGCTGCACGGCAGCATCCAGACCAATCCAACTGTTCCCTGAGCCCACCCACTGGATGCCCACCAGGTGCTGCTCCTCAGGTGGGCTTGGGGAACAGTTGGATCAGGTGGCCCCTGGGGGTGCCACCACCATGGTGGAAAGGACTGGGGACCACCACAGCTCGCAGGCTGCTTGACCCGTGGGCAGGCTCCAGCTCCAACCAACCAAACAAACAAACAAAAAAAAGGGATCGGACCCCTCACTGTAATATGATGGAAAAATTGAAATGGTGGGGTTCAATTAAAAACCCACCATTTTGATTTAGGAAGCATAGAATAAAACCCTGAGGACTAAACCACCATCATGTGTACAAGAGCCCATAGTGTAACTGCAATGTGGGAGCGGGGTTGGGTGGGATGGAATTTCAAGTTTGGGGATGTCATTTGGGGAGTCCCCAAAGCCCTGAGGTTGCACCAGGATTGGAAAGTCCCGGGGCTTTTCTTGGCTTTTTATTTCTTAAAGGGCCAGAGCCCCAGCAAGTGGGGCAGCTGTGTGGAGGCCGGAAGAGCAGGACAGGGGGTCAAGGGGGCTCATGCAGAGCCCCCCACGCAGTGTGGGGTAGTGGGGATTCCCCCCACCGCCTGGCAGCACCCAGTGAGCTGGGGCAAGCAGGGGCAGCCATGGGGGGGCTGGGGCAGGCAGGGGGCTGGCAAGGCTCCCCCCCCCCACCC
>NW_017729022.1:172741179-172742985 GCF_001723915.1 Gavialis gangeticus | reverse complement strand
CCCCCCCCCACCCCTAGTACTTACCAGCTCGGAGTGGCTGCAGCTCCCTGCTGCAGCCACCAGGGATTGTCCAAATCATCAAAGCTCTCTGAATCTTTGCCGAAGATTCGGAGACCTTTGAATCAATTTGAACCTTTAAATTGGTCCCTTGATTCAATTCAGATTCACCAAATCAGGCTGAATCTCCGCCAAATCAAATCACCACCTGAAGCTTCCCACAGCCCTGGCTGGGGCACGAAGGTACTGCAAGTGCAGAGCTATGTGGCTAGGTAGCAGGCAGAAGTCTGGCCCCCTACTGGCTGGTTTGACTGGATGGAATTGATGCCCAAAGCCAGTGTCTACATGTGTGTTTAATTGCAGTTAATTACCGCACTGTAAGATAGTACTGTCCGTGACTGTACTGTCTTACAGTGGACTGTCCTGTACTATCCTTGACAGTACTATCTTATGTCAGCATTAATTAGTTTGCTTCAGGCTAATAGTGTCACACTTGTAGATGGTGATGCTTTACTCAGCAACTAATTAGTCTAGTCCACAGTTAAGCACATGTATAGATGCTGCCATTGTTTTTCAAAGTAATCTGCAATATTAGTCAATCCTAATACCTTGTGAAACAGGTATGTTAGCACTTCCCATTTTAGAGAAATAGACAATGAGGTTAATTACCCGAAAAATACAGTGAGAACAATATTATAATAAACAGGTCATCTTTAGGGTTCACTGAAAACTGCTTCATCCTTACATTTTCTTATGTCCATGCAACACATTCTCTGTATTTTAATTGCCTCCCCATAGCTCCGCTCTACAAATGCTCCAGAACTGCTGTGGTAGACAAAAGCTACTATTTGTGATTGTTGGACTTGAAAAGATTGCAAATCTCTGTAGTTATTCCATCTCTTCTTCCTGAATGGCATATCCCAATTAAAATAAATGTGTCCCTAAAGAACTCTGGAGGAAAGGCTGCATTAACAAACAATTTAAGTGAATCAGAAGTAACCCAATCCCTGGTGCATGCAGTATCAGTAATTAGCCTAAAGGCACCAGAATGCTGCTAGCAATGAAGCTTAGGCTCAATAAAAATTAAACACTGATGTGGGTAAGGCATCCCAAAGGACTCACATATATTAATACATTTACCACTCACCTGTTGCTTTATGTCATAGAAACTGGGACACAGCTTGAAACTAGCTAGCTGTTGAGTCAGCAAAATGGTTACCTGAAAAGCTACTAAATCTTTTTAGGTCTTTTCAATTACACAAATTAAATATCTTCCCTGCTTTCCAGGTGTGTAACACCAAGCCCTTGTTAAGTAAGTGCTTAAAACACACTTCTTCACAGCCAGGAATTTTGCTTCCCATGTCTAATCTAAACAAATATGAATCAAGTTATTATTCATTTGACAAAAGCATTTTATAGACCAGGATCCCCAACATGAATAGTATATAACACAGTTACATCCTATCATCAGAATGACCCAGTACACAGTGGGCACATCTACACATTCATTAATATGCCTTGGGTACTGCACATTTAGTTAGTACTTTATTAAGTGAATACTAAACTAAATGTGCAGTAACTAAAGTTACTGCGCAGGAGCACCAGAGCACAGTTATTCTGTGACGCTTACTGTGCATTAGCCTAATAACACCGCACAGTAGGCTATTAGCATTGTTTTGAACCACCACAGTATTGCTCAGTGCTATTAGACTAATGGGCACAAGCATCTCATGTAGATGTGCTCAGTAATAATGAAAACACCAGCACTTCTCAAAAGGCCCCACCAGTTTCAGTTGAATCTAATCTATA
>NW_017729022.1:172731048-172736179 GCF_001723915.1 Gavialis gangeticus | reverse complement strand
ATTAGCATTGTTTTGAACCACCACAGTATTGCTCAGTGCTATTAGACTAATGGGCACAAGCATCTCATGTAGATGTGCTCAGTAATAATGAAAACACCAGCACTTCTCAAAAGGCCCCACCAGTTTCAGTTGAATCTAATCTATATACTTTTAATCACATTTCTTCTGTCTCAAGGCCATTCTGCACAAGACTGCATGCTACCACCAGTAAATATTGTTTACTATTTCACTGTTGAATATTTTAGCAGAAACTTCCTGTTACTCTGGGATTACAGGAGAAATTTAGGTGCGCAGATTCTATAGAGATTGACAATAGCACACAGGAACCTGAAATTTTGGAGCAGATTACTTCGAGATTATAAATGTAGAAGAGTCAAGCCCCATTACCGTTTCCTCTACTTATCTGCTCCTGAATTAAGCATCCATCTACAGTACTTCAGTGAATTACATAAGAAAGGCCTGGATCAAATTCTGTCCTCAAATACATGCCCAACTCGTAGTTGATAGGGGTTGTATCAAGTTATTTTAGGACAAAAATTGGCTGCTGAACCAAGTTCACTCTTCAACTACCTCTACAGATTTCTCTCAGTTACAATAGGGATGGACTAGGCCCGCAGTATTTAGACATAGTTTATAACCTATTAAAGATGGTTACCATATTTTCCATCCTGAATAGTTGAATGCAAACTACTAAGGACAGAATACTGTGATGCTGCACTGAATTCTAGAATAAATGTATACAGATACATTTATTGAAACTATTTCTGGAAATCCAAGTTTTTTCTTCTGATCTGTACAGGAAGAATGATTTGAAAAGACATAAGATAAATAGCCAATATGATCTTGGCTATGTCTCCACTGACAGTTATAGTCAGTCCCATCCCCACTGACCATACACTCAGTGAGCTCCTGCTATCACTTGCATCCAAGCCTGCCCCTCTCTGTGGCCTGTAGACATCTTAATGCCACACTAAAAAAACCCACAATGTAGACTGCTTTTAAACAGGGTACAGGGTACAGAGTGAATAGAGGAAGGATGAACTGATTAAGGACAACCTCAAGGTTGATCCTAAATAACAGTATGGATATAGCCAAACTTGATAAAGGAATATGCTCAAATTGATCATGCCTGCATCTAATGGTTAATAAGTTGATGTCATTCTTCCTTTAGAATATGTGGTAGAATTGTGATTTTTAGGTCCTGACAATAACAAATTCTATTCCCAATAATGACCACAGTTTACATCTGCTTCTTTACAGTGGGGTTTTCAAAAGATGTTCAGTGCTGACTTAGCTTTGCATCCAGTAAAATCAAGGGGGTTGACTTTAATGGGAACAGGGTCAGGCCACATTGAATGTTTTTGAAAATTCCCCTTTTAAATTACCCCATTAATGGTTCAGTTGTGCAAGATTCTTCCTTATTATCTGAGGGCACTTAGGATCATCACTGAGTCAGCTTCTGTAATCCCAACTTTCCAATTTATTCCATTAAAAAAAAATCAAGATATTGAATTTGTAAAAATAAAATGCTCCATTTATCAAATAATTAGTAAATGACCATCTAGAAAAGAAGTTACAAGTCTTAGATTTCAGTGGCAGCATAGAGCATACGGCTATAAGCATCATGCATTTACAGCTCCAAAACTATCCATCACCTTAAAAAATCAGGTAATTAACTGAAGATCATGTTTCAAAATTTTCATTTCTTGTCAAGAAGTCATAACTGATGGCAGCCCCTTCTAATTAGCCTCAATTTGTTATTCAAAGATCCACTTAATTTTAGTTCATGCACTAAAGACTCAAATTTTCATAGGTGATAGTGGACAATCACTGAGAAGGATAAATGGATTATACCCAGAGCCTCCACAGGATAGCTTTAATTCCCATGAATATCACGTTAATTCATGCTCACCTTTCTCAGAAGAAAGCAGATGCGCTCAATATTTCTCAGTCGTTCTCGCTGTAAAAAAAATGCAGGAGAAAAGGGATTGCAGGTTAGATCCTGTTATTAATGAAATAAAAGATATTGCTAATATAATGGGTCAAAAATCATCTCTACCTTAAATACAAGCCTCAAGCATTGCATTTGGGTCAGAAATATTTCTCTCTTATTTACAGCTATAACTGTGATTTTTGTAATTATCTTAACATACCCTGCCCAGTGGTGTAGACACTGGGATGCTGGAAGCCCAGAGGTCAAGAGTTCAAGGCCATAGCAGAAGCTCCCAGGTTGCAGTCCTGTCAGATTCCAATGAATCTGCAAATTCTGCCAAACACCTTGTCACACAAGAATACAAGACAGTAAAGGATCTCAACATCCTTTTGAGTTAAGTAATTATTACCCCAAATTTCAGATGAGAAAATCTTCCAGAGACCAAACTAAGTCATGAAGTTCACTCACATTGCTAACACTTCAAAGCCAGTTTTTGTCCACACCTAAACTAGAACTGAATTGTTCCAGAAAAAACAAGGACCAAACTTTCAGATTCACATTGACTTCAGGAGTGCTTCCACATGGAGAACAAATGCAGATCTGTATAACATAGGTACTTCTATAACTAGCATATGTGTTAGCAATCGGGCTATAAGGAAGGAACGTCCAAACGAGCATGTACAGGCATTTCCCTAGGGACACACAGTAGTGGCACATATTTTGCCACTGCTAGGTCTCCCTGGGGAATGCCCCTGCACAGGTGCTCTGGCCTGCAACAAGGTGTCCCAAGTGAGGTAGGGGAAGCTAGGGCCAGCACCTGGGCTGGGCCCGGCATCCTTGCCTGGGGTCCTGGGGACCTTCTGGGGCTCTAGCAGCAGTGATTCAGGCATGTGGACAGCAGCCGAAGCATGGTTCTGGAAGGCAGACTCCAGTTTCAGGCAGTGCATGCTGCTGCCACATGTGCCAGCCCACTTTTTTTCCACTTTTTTTTTAATGGTTTCCAGGATCTCCAAGTATCTAAATTTGACTCTAGGACCAAATCACAAGCATGGAATGCATTTTGTGGCACCACAGAAGCCTTTAAGGCACCACAAAATGCACACATGCACTCATGTGGACCTGGTCTTAGAGTGTATTTGTAATGTCCTAAAATGTTTTCAATTAAATGCATTACATTTTTAATTTATATATTTCACACCTATGAGTCTTTTAAAAGAAAACCTATTTAAGTTTTTGCTTTATTTTCTTTCTGTATGCTGGGTCTGGTGTATCCTACTGTAACACTCAAATGCACGATCTTTCAATATATTTCTGTATTTATAATGTCCTAGAATGTTCCCAGTTTAATACATATACATATGCATATACATAGTGAAAGATCCTGCACTTGAGTGTTACAGCAGGATACTACAGACCCAGCATACAGAAAAAAAATAAAGCAAAAACTTACACAGGTTTCCTTTTAAAAGACTCGTAGGTGTGAAATTAATGAGCAAAATCACTTTCTGCAGTAACTAGATACAAGACTAAAATCACCGAGTTAGATTCTGATCTTGGCTACATCAGAACAGATCTGAAGTATTTTTACTGTACTCTTAGGAATTTCTCTTCATTTACCATGGTTCAGCACAGAATAAAATCTAGTGCACTGCACTCAGGAAGAAGGAGCCATCTGAAAGGAGAAGCAAATACACCTCCTCTTACAGTAAATTAGAACAGTGGCTCTCCTGAGGGACACTAATCTTTTCCTGTAGGTGTGGCAAAAGGCACCTGTACAGCAATCTCTCTTAAGCAAATAATGAAATGAAACAATTTGTGAAGGCAACTCTCTCTCAGCCTTCAGTGGTTAATCCAATGGTTTTAATTTGATTTTAGTTGGTAAAGATATTTCCCTGCACTTCCACCCAAAAAACCCTTTTTCATCCCACACATCAAATTTAATCATTTTGTCAAAAAAAAAAGTTTCAACTTGGGAAGAGTGTAGTAGGTACAAGAAAAATAAAATGTCCTTCTATGACACCTTTCTTCCAAAGAAAGAGTCATGCAGCATGACAAGATTCATGCAGCTGGCTGTCAACCTGGACAAAACTTCACTGGCTTTAGTGGGAAGTGGATGTAAGGCCAACATGGATCCTGTTCTCAGAACAAAGATGGAGTAGGGCCGGTTTTCTGAAACAGGATACAGGATCTTTTGGTTTAGGCACTAGCATAAGAGTCAGATGAACTATGTCTACTGCTCACAGTTTTCTTGTCTAATCTCTCTGTGTCTCAGATCTCTGTTCCTGACTGCTGATTCTTCTGCACCCTAAATTCTCTCTCTACTGCCTGTTAGGCAGAGATAAGCCCAGACACAAAAACAAGGCTGATTCTTAGAACAGCTCTGCTTCACATAAAGCAACATGAATAGCTGTGGTGCATGATATGAGGTAAGATAAAAATAGGAAAAAGCATCTGAATGACTTGGGCTGGTTGAGAGCAAACCTCAAAATCAGTATAGATGTACCCTTGGACCTGTGCCTCTAGGCACAAGTATGACTGAGTCTCTCATCACAGCTAATCATCAAAGCAATTTAGTACACAGGAAGTGAGTCAGTCTTGGATAAAGGAGCCATTCCACTGCTTGAGTACAAGAAAAGGATTTTAAAAGGGAGAAATAAATGTCTCTGAATGGAAGGGTGCATGAAAACCCTACCTACCCCATTACAGCTTCAGTTTCTAAGATTCTGAAGTGCCCTTGTGGCACCTTCAGCAGGAAAAGAAACTCTTTTCATAAAGAAGCTGCATGTTACTTTATCAGACTAAGATGAGATTCTAAATCAAGAGTAAGTAGTATTTTCTCTTAAAAACTACAACACATTTATTATAGACTTGTATGTACATTTCCAAACTTATGTTTGTTGATCGCTCAGTGTATCTTCTTCCATTCAGTAGCTAATGATTAGTTAACTTTAAGGTGTACTCACTGCATGAGCAGGGTTGCACTGATCTATGGGGCTTTTGAAGTCTGTCCTTAACTCATCAAAGGCGATTATCTGCAAGAAAATATTTTCAAACATTTTAACAAAAGCAGAAATTTGAGAAAACATCTATATTCTCCTTTATAAGAGTTAATAAGTCCCATTCTGACCTGCTTGGGTTGTAATTCTTCTCAACTTAATGAATTTGCACCTTTGTTTTGTATCATCTTTCTGAACAAAT
>NW_017729022.1:172729415-172730988 GCF_001723915.1 Gavialis gangeticus | reverse complement strand
TATGTACGATATATATGTATATCATGAAACAAATGTAATCTACAAGAACATTATACAAATAACAAGTCATGCCACAATGGACAATTTTTTTGGCCACTGCCTCAGTGGGACAGTCCTTCAGTAAACACAGACAGTTACTGGAGGGATCAGACTGTAAAAATGAATTAATTTCTGTATAAGTAAATGCAGCAAATAATAGTTCTAATATTGAGAGAAAATGCTAGTAAGATTTTAATTGGAGATGTTGATTTTTTTTCACTATTGGAACATCAAGGTGTTAACACAACATGCAATTTACCAGAATCATATAATTAGAAATAAGAAAATCCTGTTAGGCTACCTAGTCCATATACCCATAGCCAAATACAGGCCTTCCACAAAAGCAGAAAATTTTCATATAATATTGGAGCTGGTTACACTTTTCCTTTAGTTACAGGGAGAAAAAAGCTTTTTCAAACAAAACAAAAAATTCAACAAAACATGTGTTCTCCTTCAGAATTTACCAATTGTTGAGTTTATTTTGAAATTTAAAAATGTTTCATTTTGGATTTTGAAAATATTTTGGGTTTTAATTTTTCAGTTTTGTTTTTTTCTCTCTCTCCCCTATCCTTTACTGTTCATCTGAAAAACCCGGAATAAAAGAGAGAGGGGATTAGATTTATAAAAAAAATAAAAATCCTAAAACTCAAGACTTGAAAACTTCAAAAATGTTTCCAATTTTTTAAAATTAAAACAAAATAAAAAGTTTTAATGATAAATTCAGAAAATTCCATGGAGAAATTTGAAATAAACTTCTAAAACTACTCTGGTCAGGCAACTACATGAATCTGTACCTGCTTACTTGAGTGTGGGGGCACCAAATAAGATGTTTACTGTGGTGCTATTACAACAGAGTAAACTAATTAACTCTGATGTAGGATAGTACTGCCAGACACAAGTACTATCCTACAGCAGAGTTATTTACTCTGCCACAAGGAAAGTGTAGATGCTGGCAGGGGTTTCTGGGGGGTGGAAGGGCTTTTGTGGAGGGGGGGGCTGCCTGCTAGCTAGCCCCACACTTAAGCACCTTTGTGCCCCAGCAAGCCACTCCACAGCACGTGGACCCAGGGTGAAGCAGCCCCGGGTGGGCAGGCTGACCCCCAGAGCCCCCTGCCAGCTGGGGCTACTCCGCTGTGGCTCCACATGCTGTGGTCCCGGGTATACGTGCAAACGTGGCACCCAGGAGCAATAATTTCAGTGCGAACTGTGCCAGAGTTTATTCAGCGGCATTCATTGCACATGTGTAGCGAAAATAGATACTTTTCTCTATGTTTCTTTGTTCCTTGTTTTAGTATTAACCCCTGCATTCTGTAACTTTCCACCCACATGGTACAGGATGGCCCACTATGTATGTCTTATAGGTTGCTCAGGTTTTGGTTTGAAATGACCAATCAAAATGTAACACGTCAACTGAAAAAAATGCTAGCTCAATAAAAGCCACGTGCGCTCTTTGTTTAGGGTCGACACTGATCTGAGCAACAAGCTCCTCTGTCGGCCTGCTTGCAAGCAATAAAATAGAGTTGGATCCAGCCTG
>NW_017729022.1:172726457-172729190 GCF_001723915.1 Gavialis gangeticus | reverse complement strand
CTTATAGGTTGCTCAGGTTTTGGTTTGAAATGACCAATCAAAATGTAACACGTCAACTGAAAAAAATGCTAGCTCAATAAAAGCCACGTGCGCTCTTTGTTTAGGGTCGACACTGATCTGAGCAACAAGCTCCTCTGTCGGCCTGCTTGCAAGCAATAAAATAGAGTTGGATCCAGCCTGAAAGTGTGACTCTCTTCTAGAGGTGAATTGGACTAGCCTCCAGGGGATAAAATCAGCAATTTATGCAACACATGTAGACATGCCCTGTAAGTTCCAAAATTGTAGTCAGGAGAAAACTAAGGAAAGGTGCTCTCCTTCATTTTAGCCTAATAACTGAGTGATTAGGGCAGCTGTATTCCTTATCAAAGCTCTTCATCAAAGCCAGTGAGTAGATGGGCAGTTGCTCAGGAAATGAAAGATCCAGGTTCTAGGACTCCCTCACTACAGCAAGTTTGAACCTACTTCCAGTATAATATTATAGCCACCGGGCTACCGATCAGCTGTTATCCAGTCATTTCTCCAGCCCTCTCCCCTTTGGCAACTAGAAGGGGGAGCTATATAGTGTAAGGAGGAAAACTACAAAAGCGAGGGCGGGTGGCTGGATACTGGCCTGGAATAGACCTAGAGCCTTGTTCCTGCTCAGTGGAAACTTCCCCACTGTACTGTTCTTCATCTATTTTATCCAATGACTATTAAATGCAAGGGACAGTGGCTCAGGCTCACAAGGAGGGCTGGAGAAGGGCCTGGATTATGTCTGTGGCATGCTGGCTAGAGTACTGGAATGGGAAGTCAGAATTACAGGCTCTCTCAACCACGGAGGATCTAGAAAGCAGGACTCTGGCTTCCTGGGTGAGTGTCTTAACCACTCAGTTACTGGAGCTAAGATATGGGAGGTACCTCCTTTCTCCCCATAGTCCTCCCCATGCTTTTTTGCCTGGTTTGTACTCTCCCAGGTACACAGGGGCAGAGCCATATACTTGCCCAGCCAGTGTGCAGCCTACTCTGCAGCCTCCATCACTAAGTAAATGCTCTCATGTTTACACTGGAGGGGCGTCTACACATGCACTTTACTGCAGTTGACTAATTAGCTCTGCAGTGAAGCATCCCTTTTAGTTGAGCCGGTAGGGAGCCACGCTCCCGAGCTGCGCCACGCGAACAGAGTGTGCAAACAGGGGGAGAGCTGGGGGGACTGTCTCCACAGGCTAGGGAGCACCCCGGGGGCTAACCCTCGGGAAGACCGGAGTGCCTGATTGGCTGTTGGGGCAGCCGCGGGAAATTCAAACCATGGCATCTAAAAGCCATGGTTTGACGTAGCCCCTGGCACTCAGGAGCCAGGAGCAGGGAGGAGAGGAGGGAACTGGGCACGTGTGTGCCCCCTTACCTGAGGCGGAGGCGGACACAACAGCAGAGCCAGCAGCAGGGGAAGCAAAAGCTGATCCCTCAAAGGTAAGTGGGGCAGAGGGAGCCAGCACAGCTGAGCCAGATCTGGAGGGGAAGTCCCCCAGATCCCTTTTAGTTGAGCCGGTAGGGAGCCATGCTCCTGAGCCATGCCGCATTAACAGAGCACGCCGGCGTTTGCACCGGTGGGCGAGCAGGAAGGGCCAGGAGGGAGACTCCAGCAAGGGTAGGGCAAAGGCACCACACAAAATTATAAATAAATAGCAACTTACAAAATGGTGTTGACACGGAGTGCTGCCAGGGCCCCTGCCCAGGGGCCGTCGCCTACCTGGGGCTTGTCTGAGGCCTCCACCCAGACAGAGCCCATGGGGGAGCTGGCATCCCCCTGCCCCCTGGCCTGCAGGGGATGCCCAGCAGGGCCGGGGGGGGGCAAGGATTGGGGGCCCCCACACCTGTCCTGCAGGTGCCCATCTTAGGGCCCCGGAGGTGCAGGTGAGGGAGCTCCAGGAGGAGGTTAGCAGGCTGAGGGGAATTGGGGAGGTGGAGGATGAAATTGATGGATATTTTCTCTCCCTGCAGGGCCATGCATCCAAGGAAGAAGAACCCTGGGAGGTGCCCTCCACAGCAGAGTGGCAGATTGTCCCCTCCAGAGCCAGGGCTGCTCGCAGCAAAGCAGTGCCAGTTCCTCCAGTCTGTCTGGAGAACAGGCACGAGGCCCTGGCAACACTGCAGGAGAAGAGGCAACCGGAGAGGAGGCAACTCCACACTTTCCACACTCTCCACACTCTGAACAGGCTGAAGGTGCTAAGCAGACCCAGAGGAGGAAACGTTGAGTGATCGTCATAGGTAACTCCATCCTGAGAGGTACAGAGGGTCCCATCTGTCGCCAGGACCCCTCGACATGTGAGGTCTACTGCCTGCCTGGAGCAAAGATTCAGGATGTGATGGGGATGATCTAAGCCATGATCCGGCCCACTGATTACTACCCCATGGTCCTTATCCATGTGGGCACTAATGATGTGGCCAGGAGAAGCCCTGATCACCTGATGATGGACTACCACACTCTGGGGGGCATGCTGCAGGAGATAGGGGCACAGGTGGTATTCAATTCTGTCCTACCAGTGAGCGGACGTGGAAGACGACACGAGACCTGCATCAGAGAGGTCAGCTTGCGGCTTCGGGAATGGTGTCTTGAGGTGGGCTTCGGCTTTCTAGACAATGACCCACACATCAGGACGAGAGACGTGCTTGGGTGGGATAGGCTTCACCTTTCCCCCGAAGATAAGCGTGTGTTCTCTTCTAGGTTGGCTGATCTCCTCCAGCGGGCTTTAAACT
>NW_017729022.1:172719409-172721457 GCF_001723915.1 Gavialis gangeticus | reverse complement strand
GTGTGTGCCCCCTTACCTGAGGCGGAGGCGGACACAACAGCAGAGCCAGCAGCAGGGGAAGCAAAAGCTGATCCCTCAAAGGTAAGTGGGGCAGAGGGAGCCAGCACAGCTGAGCCAGATCTGGAGGGGAAGTCCCCCAGATCCCTTTTAGTTGAGCCGGTAGGGAGCCATGCTCCTGAGCCATGCCGCATTAACAGAGCACGCCGGCGTTTGCACCGGTGGGCGAGCAGGAAGGGCCAGGAGGGAGACTCCAGCAAGGGTAGGGCAAAGGCACCACACAAAATTATAAATAAATAGCAACTTACAAAATGGTGTTGACACGGAGTGCTGCCAGGGCCCCTGCCCAGGGGCCGTCGCCTACCTGGGGCTTGTCTGAGGCCTCCACCCAGACAGAGCCCATGGGGGAGCTGGCATCCCCCTGCCCCCTGGCCTGCAGGGGATGCCCAGCAGGGCCGGGGGGGGGCAAGGATTGGGGGCCCCCACACCTGTCCTGCAGGTGCCCATCTTAGGGCCCCGGAGGTGCAGGTGAGGGAGCTCCAGGAGGAGGTTAGCAGGCTGAGGGGAATTGGGGAGGTGGAGGATGAAATTGATGGATATTTTCTCTCCCTGCAGGGCCATGCATCCAAGGAAGAAGAACCCTGGGAGGTGCCCTCCACAGCAGAGTGGCAGATTGTCCCCTCCAGAGCCAGGGCTGCTCGCAGCAAAGCAGTGCCAGTTCCTCCAGTCTGTCTGGAGAACAGGCACGAGGCCCTGGCAACACTGCAGGAGAAGAGGCAACCGGAGAGGAGGCAACTCCACACTTTCCACACTCTCCACACTCTGAACAGGCTGAAGGTGCTAAGCAGACCCAGAGGAGGAAACGTTGAGTGATCGTCATAGGTAACTCCATCCTGAGAGGTACAGAGGGTCCCATCTGTCGCCAGGACCCCTCGACATGTGAGGTCTACTGCCTGCCTGGAGCAAAGATTCAGGATGTGATGGGGATGATCTAAGCCATGATCCGGCCCACTGATTACTACCCCATGGTCCTTATCCATGTGGGCACTAATGATGTGGCCAGGAGAAGCCCTGATCACCTGATGATGGACTACCACACTCTGGGGGGCATGCTGCAGGAGATAGGGGCACAGGTGGTATTCAATTCTGTCCTACCAGTGAGCGGACGTGGAAGACGACACGAGACCTGCATCAGAGAGGTCAGCTTGCGGCTTCGGGAATGGTGTCTTGAGGTGGGCTTCGGCTTTCTAGACAATGACCCACACATCAGGACGAGAGACGTGCTTGGGTGGGATAGGCTTCACCTTTCCCCCGAAGATAAGCGTGTGTTCTCTTCTAGGTTGGCTGATCTCCTCCAGCGGGCTTTAAACTAGGCTTGTCAGGGGAAGGGGAAAACGAGGGCGGAGGAAGCCTTGGACCACTAAACCAAGCGTCACCCACAGGAACAGCCCAACCTAGACCGACGACAAGCATAACAAATACCCAGGTAAGCAACAGAGACCCGGGTAGTACTGAGATTAGGGGGCCAGTGCATGCATCTTCAGGAGGCCTCAAATGCCTCTACACTAATGCTCGTAATATGGGGAACAAGCAGGAGGAACTTACCCTCCTGCTAGCTAACACCAACCCAGACATAGTGGGGTTCACCAAAATGTGGTGGGACCCAACACATGACTGGGCAATGAATATCAAGGGCTATAAGCTGTACAGGAGGGATAGGACAGGGAGGAAAGGTGAGGGTGTGGAGCTGTACGTCAAGGAGAAATACACATCCTCAATGAGTAGCGCTGGGTCAGAGGAGGGGCACACTGAAGTGCTCTGGGTTAGAATACAAGGAGATTGAGGGGAAAGGGACTTAATGCTGGGGGTCTACTACAGACCACCAAACCAAGAGGAAGAGCTAGATTGGGAATTCCTAAGTCAGCTCACAGAGGTAGTTAGGTCAAAGGACGTGGTCATCATGGGTGACCTAAACTTTCCAGACATCTGCTGGGAAGAGCAGTCAGCCAGGTCTGACTGCTCACGTAGGTTCCTAGCTGAGATACAGGACC
>NW_017729022.1:172708983-172709231 GCF_001723915.1 Gavialis gangeticus | reverse complement strand
AGGAACAGCCCAACCTAGACCGACGACAAGCATAACAAATACCCAGGTAAGCAACAGAGACCCGGGTAGTACTGAGATTAGGGGGCCAGTGCATGCATCTTCAGGAGGCCTCAAATGCCTCTACACTAATGCTCGTAATATGGGGAACAAGCAGGAGGAACTTACCCTCCTGCTAGCTAACACAAACCTGGACATAGTAGGACTCACTGAAATCTGGTGGGATTCAACCCATGATTGGGCAGTAAACA
>NW_017729022.1:172708634-172708925 GCF_001723915.1 Gavialis gangeticus | reverse complement strand
GGAAAGGCGGGGGTGTGGCGCTCTACATTAAGGAGGAATACACATCCTCATCAAGTAGCACAGAGTCAGAGGAGGGGCACACTGAAGTGCTCTGGGTTAGAATACAAGGAGATTGAGGGGAAAGGGACTTAATGCTGGGGGTCTACTACAGACCACCAAACCAAGAGGAAGAGCTAGATTGGGAATTCCTAAGTCAGCTCACAGAGGTAGTTAGGTCAAAGGACGTGGTCATCATGGGTGACCTAAACTTTCCAGACATCTGCTGGGAAGAGCAGTCAGCCAGGTCTGACT
>NW_017729022.1:172672487-172708127 GCF_001723915.1 Gavialis gangeticus | reverse complement strand
GCAGGTCCTGTCAGACCAACCTGGTGGCCTTCTACGACCAGGTCACCAAATCCTTAGATCCAGGTGTAGTAGTGGATATAGTCTTCCTGGACTTTCGGAAGGCCTTCAACAAGGTCTCTCATCCCATTCTCATTAAAAAACTAGAAGACTGTGGCGTCGACACCTACACAGTCAAATGGGTCACTAACTGGCTGGAGGGCTGCACCCAGAGAGTGGTGGTGGACGGGTCTTATTTGACCTGGAGGGATGTGGGCAGTGGGGTTCTGCAGGCTTGTTCCTCGGGCCTGCACTGTTCAATATCTTCATCAGCGACTTGGATGGAAGTGTATAAAGCACCCTGTTCAAATTTGTAGACAACACTAAGATGTGGGGGGAAGTGGGCATACTAGAAGGAAGGAATAGGCTGCAATCAGACCTAGACTGGTTACAGAGATGGGCAGATAAAGAACAGCATGGGTTTCAACACTGACAAGTGCAAGGTACTGCACCTGGGGAGGAAGAACCAGCACCATACCTACAGGCTGGGGAACTCCCTTCTCGTCAGCACAGAGGCAGAAAAGGATCCTGGAGTCATTATTGATACCAAAATGAACATGGGCCAACAGTGTGGGGACACAGTCAGGAAGGCCAACCATACCTTGTCATGCATCCACAGATGCATCTCGAGCAGGTCCAAGGAGGTGATCCTCCCCCTCTATGCGGCACTGGTCAGGCCGCAGCTGGAGTACTGCATCCAGTTCAGGGCGCCGCACTCCAGGAGGGATGTGGACAACATGGAGAGGGTCCAGAGGAGGGCCACTTGCATGATCAGGGGGCAGCAGGGCAGGCCCTACAAGGAGAGGCTCAGGGACCTGAACCTGTTCAGCCTCCACAAGAGAAGGCTGAGGGGGATCTAGTGGCCATTTACAAACTAGTCAGGGGGGACCAGCAGGCATTGTGGGAGTCCCTGCTCACCTGAGCACTACCAGGAGTGACAAGAAATAGCGGTTACAAGCTGGCAGAAGGTAGATTCGTCCTAGATATCAGGAGGTGCTCCTTCACTGTCAGGGCGGCTAGGATCTGGAACCAATTCCCAAGGGAGGTGGTGCTGGCTCCTACCCTGGGGGTCTTTAAGAGAAGGCTGAATGAACTCCTTGCCGGGGTCATTTGACCCCAGTACTCTTTCCTGCCATGGCAGGGGGTTGGACCTGATGATCTGCTCAGGTCCCTTCCGACCCTACCAACTATGAAACTATCACCACCTATACGTGCACTGGTATTAGGGCGCAGTAAGTTAATTAACTCCGCTGTAAGATAGCCCTGTCAGGGATAGAAAGGGACAGTATTATCTTATGGCAGAGTGCTTAACTCTGCCAAAACACACATGTAGATTGTGACGGGGGCTGGCTGGAGCACAAGGATGCTAAAGTAGAGGGGCTGCCTGCCACCTAGCCCTGTACTTAAGCACCCTTGTACCCCAGCCAGTCCCTCTACAGCATGCGAAGACAGGTCAGAGCACCCCCAAGCTGGTAGGCTGACCCCTCCCCCCAGGCCCTGCAGTCCTGGCTACACATGTAACTGTGGCGCCCAGGAGCAATAAACTACAGTGTGATATGCACCAGAGTTTATTGAGTTGCATTATTATGCACCTGTATATGTGCCCAGAGGGACTATCAGCTCCTTTCTGCATAATACATTGCATTCTATTTAAACAACCCAGAATATTGTATTTTCTCACATACCACAGCCACCTTTTTTTCCAGCTGCTGGAAATTAGAGTGTGCATTATATAGAGAGAACATTTTCTGCCCCTTACCCAGCCGAAGCAAAACAAAATCTACAAGGGATCCACAGGTAACAGAACAATATGCAGGCTTAGCTCCCTAGCTGCTGCTACTCTGTTACTTACTACAAAGAAAGATCCTTTTCTTTTCCTTCTGCCTTTCAAAAACAAGGTCCATATCTTATTCTGGGGTGCTATGTATGCAAGAAAATATGGTATATTAGTACTATAAAGCACATTAGTAAAATCTCCATGAGGGGAGTGTGTATCTCTCCTCTAAAATATAATTGGGTCTGAATTAAACATAGAATGCTGGCTCTCTCCAGCAAACAGCGGATTTCTTAAGGTTGAAGTATAAGGAAAGAAAATCATGACACACATGACTCCTTATGCCATACCAACATTTCATCCAAAGTTTCTCATATGTTTCATTCACATTGCTTTTGATCTAAAGGAATTACTCTAGTCTAGTACCAGGCATTCATTCTATTGGTAGTCACAGCAGATTCAAGGGACACAAACTTCACAGCTGTACATATCTACTATCCAGAAAATTTAAAAATGACCAGATATACAACAGGCCAAACCACTACACTATTATCAGCTGCCTATCCAGCCAACTACAGGATGTTTGCACATTGTTTCTGCAGTGCAGTTTCTTTCCCTGTTTTCAAGTTCTACACAGAGTAATTGTACTGTTTTGATGAAAAAATCTCTTGCTGTTTGTGGAAGTTTAAACAATGATTTTTCAGAGTTCCTTCACAGCACTTTAAAATGCAGTCTCTTTCAGTCTTCTTTTCAGTTGTTTTAGGAGGTTACTAATCAGTCACATAATTGCATGGGTGTTAGTTCAAATTTGTATGGCTGCTTGGTATTCTACTATATTGGAATGCACCAGATGTGACATCCTGAAGTTTGATGCATGGGTAGCACATCTTTTGTACAAGTCCATCAGCCTAACTCAGATAACAATCCAGTAAAAGAAGAATTTCATTTTCAAGTAAATTCCTCAACAAGTAAATTAGCCTAGAACAAGGATGTTCTTTGTAGACACCTACAGGATTTAAAATGACTAAATTAGATACTGTTAATAAAGGGATTTAACTCTTGCTCTTTTATTCCTTTTCTGAAAGATCTAGGCAAACAGAAGACTGTTTGTCTGCATGTAAAATACAGCTAATACAAGTTTTATGAAAAATTAATTTGTAAAAGTTTTCCAAAAATCATTATAAAACATTAGAAGAAACATGGAGTGTGTTCCAGCAAAGGACCTGAAAATATATTATTGTCATTTATTATATATTTGTTTTTTAGTAAGACCTACAGGCTCCATAGGGAATTGAGGTCTTGTTGTACAAATTTCCACATATGCTTATAATGGAAAGGCAGTCCCTTCCTTAGCTATGTAAAGACAAGAGGCAGAAGCAACCAGCAGACAACAGAAGCATGACGTAACAGTGAGGCAACTATTTTGTCATTGTAATAAGCAGGTGTCACAGCATGTAAACTGCTTCGCTGGATGAAAAATAATTGAATTAAGCCTCAAAATAAATAGTTATAATTGTCTCCACTTTACAGTTGGGATAATGGGAGCACAGAAAGACACTTGCTAGACAACAGAGCTCAGTAACAATTTAGTGGCAGAGACAAGAATAAAATCTAGAACTTCAAGTCCTCTGCAGTAACCACTAGACAAAAGTATATCTATCAAGTTATAGAATATTTCAAATTGAACACCTTTGGCTTTTTCAATCAAAAATGATAGGTTGCAGTTTTCTCAAATGCTTGCCATTTATGTTGCAGTATTATTATTAAAAATATTAAATAATCCTCTATAATAAATTGCTTCATTTGTGTTTTTGTCATTCTATCTGTCACACTCAAAAAAACATATTTGCACTCACTTTTCTGGACTTTTAGTGACTGATTTCAATTAGTTATGATGTACTCTCAGTATCCGAGCAAAAATTGTCCCTTAACACCCTTACTTTAACTTTATCCCACAACACCCTTACCAAGGTGAAGCAGAGAATAGATGGTAATTGAATGCCAGAAGAATGACAAAAGTAAGACAAAATTAAACAAATCAGGAAAGAGGACATTGTAGAAGAGGTGCAATGGAAAAGCAAAGGGTTTGCAGACACAGTGGGTGAAGCAGAGAATAAATGACAACTGAATGCAGAAAGAATGGCAAGAGTATGCGTCTTTGTCATTCTGTCTGTCACGCTCAGAAAATCATATTTGCGGTCATTTTTCTGATTGAAAAATTAGTGATTGATTTCAATTAGTTATGGTATAGTCTCAGTATCCAAGCAAAAATTGTCCCTTTAACACCCTTACTTTAACTTTAACCCAACGTGAAGCAGAGAATAGATGGCAATTGAATGCAGAAAGAATGGCAAGAGTAATACAAAATGAAACAAATGAGCAAAGAGGACGTCATAGAAGAGATGCAATGGAAAGGCAAAGGATTCACAGAGAC
This sequence comes from Gavialis gangeticus, assembly GCF_001723915.1. Classification (NCBI taxonomy): domain Eukaryota; kingdom Metazoa; phylum Chordata; order Crocodylia; family Gavialidae; genus Gavialis; species Gavialis gangeticus. The sequence goes on along the minus strand of NW_017729022.1, from coordinate 172,703,883 downwards.
AGCAGAAGACAGGCTAAAAGAGTAGGCAACAACAGATCTACTGAAGACAAGATTAAGGAATATAGCTGTAGATTGAAGAACGTGGTGTGCCAATTTTGTAACTCTTTAAAAACTTCCAAGTTGAAAGACCATCAGATGGCCAATTCTGGAGTTGTTGTCATAAGGGTAAATTGATTCTGCCTCCAAGACCGTTTCCAGAGTATTTGTGGGATTTGATGATGAATCAGAACAACGAGCTTTACCTGAACTTTAAAACAAACATTCAATCGTACAACAGTGCATTGTCTGTTGAGCAAAGATCATTGTGACCAGATCATTCCTATGAGCATCTTTGCTCATAGTTGAGCAAAGATCATTGTGACCAGATGTGCATGCTTAGGGGCAATCAGCATGGGTTCATCAGTGGCAGGTCCTGTCAGACCAACCTGGTGGCTTTTTATGATCAGATCACCAGATCATTAGATGGAGGGGTAGCAGTGGACATAGTCTTCCTGGACTTCTGGAAGGCTTTTGACACTGTGTCTCACCCCATTCTCATTAAGAAAATGGGAGGCTCTGGTGTAAACACCCACACAGTCAAATGGGTCGCCAACTGGCTGGAGGGCCGCACCCAGAGGGTGGTAGTGGATGGGTCCTTCTCAACCTGGAGGGACGTGGGCAGGGGGGTTCTGCAGGGCTCGGTCCTCGGGCCCGCACTGTTCAGCATCTTCATCAGTGATTTGGATGAGGGGGTAAAAAGCACCCTGTTCAAATTTGCTGATGACACTAAGATGTGGGGGGACGTGGGCATACTCGAAGGAAGCAACAGGCTACAATCAGACCTAGACAGGTTACAGGGGTGGGCGGATGAGAATAGGATGGGATTCAACACAGACAAGTGCAAGGTGATGCACCTGGGGAGGAACAACCGGCACCATACCTACAGGTTAGGGAACTCCCCTCTTGTCAGCACGGAGGCGGAAAAGGATCTTGGAGTCATCATTGACTCCAAGATGAACATGGGTCGGCAGTGTGGGGAGGCAGTTAGGAAGGCCAACCGTACCTTGTCATGCATCCACAGATGCATCTCGAGCAGGTCCAGAGAGGTGATCCTCCCCCTTTATGCGGCACTGGTCAGGCCACAGTTGGAGTACTGCGTCCAGTTCTGGGCGCCGCACTTCAAGAGGGATGTGGACAGCATGGAGAGGGTCCAGAGGAGGGCCACTCGCATGATCAGGGGACTGCAGGGCAGGCCCTATGAGGAGAGACTACGGGACCTGAACCTGTTCAGCCTCCACAAGAGAAGGCTGAGGGGGGATCTTGTGGCCTGTTACAAACTGGTCAGGGGGGATCAGAAGGCATTGGGGGAGTCACTGTTCCCCCGAGCACAGCCAGGAGTGACCAGGAACAACGGGCACAAGCTAGCAGAGGGTAGATTTAGGTTAGACATCAGAAGGCGCTATTTCACGGTCAGGGCGGCTAGGGTCTGGAACCAACTTCCAAGGGAGGTGGTGCAGGCTCCTACCCTGGGGGTTTTTAAGAAGAGGTTAGATGAACACCTTGCTGGGGTCGTTTGACCCCAGTACTCTTTCCTGCCATGGCAGGGGGTCGGACTAGATGATCTTCTCAGGTCCCTTTCGACCCTAGAAACTATGAAACTATGTATTCTTCACAGACCATGTGGAGGATTGAATCCAAATGCACTGTGCATGGAAAATCATCAGCTGCTCAAGTTGATAAGTGGATAACAGAAATGTGGTACCCTATAACAAGTAGCCTATTTTTGCCCATCATTTTTGATGGGCTTTTACACTAGTATTAAACATTTCTGTATAGTTCAATAGATGTGTAGGTACAATACAGAAAAAAAGGAAAGTTAGTTCTTTCCCAGAACAGCATACAGTTTAGAAATCTATGACAGTTCACGATGCCAGAATACATGACACCCAGCAATTAACATGGGAGATTGTAAATGAACCTCTTCCCCTTAGGTGGAACTATATCTGTATAAGTAAGTAGTGTTCTGCATAATTTGCACTCTGCAGCAATGAGATGATTAAAGGAGAGAGAGAAAAAAAGAGTATAAAGGTTCTGTGACAGTTGTCACTATCTGTTTATCAAGAAAAGGCTCTGTATAGCAACTTTTAGTCCTTGTGCTCATTTGAACACTTTTTCATTTTCTCCTGTTGAGCTACCTGAAATCATAAGTCAGAGCAATGCAGTTCAGACAATAGTGCTTATATATATTATTATTGGTGGAGGAAATATAGTTATGTGGCTAAAGGATAAGAGTGGCAGGTTCTGTTCTCAGCTCTGCCACTGATTCACTGTGAGAGCTGGCACATCACTTAACTTCTCTGTGCCTCATTTTTTCATATCTAAAGCTAGGATCCAAATTAGGCCCCTGCTCACGGGACTTATTGGAAGATTAACTCTGTCATACGGAAAAAGCATGCTAAGCACTTCTCTAGATAGAAGCTGTTATATAAGTTCCAACCCTATAAGCTGAGGGCAGAAGTATTTAGAGATATAACTTGAAGAAAGGAAATTGGTTAAAAGGTCTGAGTAACCAAATACATGTTTTTTTAATTAGGTAACAGAAAAACTGCTTCATTATGCTATTCTGCTTAAAGACAGAGGTCAGCTGAAATCTTCCCAAAATTACAAGTAGAATGAATTTGCTGGGTCATTCATCCTAGTCCCTTCTTTCTACCATATGCTAAGGCAGCACACAGCTTTGGAGTAAAACTGTCATCAGTGAGGGACTCTGCTCCAGACAGACCAAGCAGAGGAATAAAATTGTGCTGCAAATCTGGAGCAAGAACTGGAATCTTAGGGTCAGAAATGACTTGCATTGCAGAGCTCTACATTCAAAGTCAACACCTACCTAACCCATTGCTCATAGTTCCACTCCTTTGAGGCTCTACGTTCACTCAGGTTTAAAAAAAAAACCTGCACTTAGCCCTGCAGTCCCCAAGTTGACAGGACGTGTGAACACCATGGAGGTACTAGTCTAACCTCTGGATACCAAGTGTGCACTCCATGCTATCATTTTGGCATATATACCAATGATCTGACTACAGAGAAATAGTAGTGCTCCTCAGGGGAAAGGGATACATAGGTGTGAAAGAGTAAACAGCTTTAAAAAAAAAAAAAAAAGCTTTATGTAGCGACGCAGTCCTTCATACACCCGATTTCACCCATCCTTTCATTTTACAGACAGATGCATCAAGTTATGCTGTGGGCGCCGTGTTGACGCAGGAAGTGGATGGGATAGAAAGCCCGATTGCCTATGCTAGCCGGAAACTTAACCCACCAGAACAAAGGTATGCCATTATTGAACGGGAGTGCCTAGTGATAAAGTGGGGAGTAGAATATTTTTGGTATTATCTCCTGGGCTGTAAATTCACTTGGTTACTGATCATGCACCCTTGAAGTGGTTAAAGACAACCCAAACAGATAATACACGAATCACCAGATGGGCACTCGCCTTACAACCATTCCACTTTGATACTGAATACAGGTCGGGACATGCCAATGTGGCAGCAGACTTCCTATCTCGATGTCATCCTGGTGCCGAGTCCCTAGAGGCCTCAAATACTCAGGAAGATCCAAACTCCCTCCACACTGAGGATCAAGATAAACACCAAAAGGCGCCTAGCGGCGTCTTAAGGGGGAAGGTGTGTGAAAGAGTAAACAGCAACATGGCAAAAAGAGCCAGAGAACGCCGCTTCTGGAGCTATTAGCATATTAGGATAGATGCTCCGGGAAAAGAAAAAAAAAGACGAGAAGGGAGTCTCAGAAAGGGAGGGGAAAAAAGAGTGTCTGAAGGAGAAAGTGAGGGAGAAAGAAGATCTCAGGATTTTTCTCATCGCTGAAGAGAGCGGAGCTCTGAGAAAGAGGGGCGGATCCCTAAAGAGGCACCCGAGATGCGGCTGGCAGCCACACTGAAAAGTAAACAAACAAACAAAAAAGAGAAGAGTGAATTGACTCACTCCCACAAGCTTAGTGAAAACAACTGAGTACTGACCACAAGGATTCAAGGCTTCATATACCCACCAGATGAAAGGTATACCCTCAGGATAGCAAAAGTAAAGAGAGAGAAATAACAAGGCTTGAAGAGAAAAGCCTGCTCTAAAAAGAAGAAAAAAAAGGAAATAAATGGACAAACCAGAGTTAAAGGGACTTTGTTTACTAACACCAAGTTCAGTCCAACCAAACTGATAAAGGTTAAATAAGAACAGTATGTAGATAGAATTACAAAGTTGATATAATTGTTATTAAAAAAAAAAGAGAAAAAAGGACCACTCCTGTTTAAAGATAACAAAAGTTTGTACAGTGTTATAAAGAATAAAGATAAAGACTAGTGTTAATCTGCATCTGATTGTGAATATGTATATCGGCAAGTGTGTGGGAATAATCGAGTGAAGTTTTCCTCTATAATACCAAGATTCCTAATAGAGACACCCAAAGAGCAAAATAAAACAACAAATATATATATAACAACCCTCCCGAAAATGACATCATAAAGCAGAACGTATTATAATAACATCTAAGACGTGGCAGGCGGGAAAGTCGGGGTACTTACAGCTCTTTGGGAGATTATAAAAGGATACAGAGAGGCAAGGTCCACCATCTCAATAGGGTTTCTGCTTTTAAATGAAAGATTTTACAATGATTCATGCTTAATACAAGTGATAGGGTGTGCCTGGTAGCATACCATCACTGTACCTAGTAAGGCTGGAGTAACTACAAATGTACAGAAACTTAATTAAGGTCTTTCACGCATCTTTGAAACCAAGATGCCGAGTTTCTTTGGACCACTGAGGGGTCCCCTGAAACAGTAAGCCAAAGAAAGGAATAATTAGTGTGTCCAAATCTCATTATTTTATAAGTCTTATACAAATTGGTACTTTTCGTGAAGGAAATTAAATTACTAGGCTTACTACCATATTTACTTGAATATAAGATTACCCTAATTATAAGGTTGTTATAATTTTCCAGGTATAGAATCTATAGACTTGCCTTGAAATTGTCCCCCTTCCCCTTCCCTCATTCCCCCCCACCCCTTTACTGGCACACACTGCTCTTCCTGAGTACATGGAAACAATAATCAAATTTGAAAGCACTGACCTTGAATTAAATATAGCTATAGAAATTTGCATATATTAAACATAAACTTAGTTTATCCAGAATTGATGCATGCTACCTTTTTTTTAAACTGCTGCACGTTTTGACAAACGAACTTCATAAACACACTTTTAAGCAGGACTTTGGTACCTATTTACATATAGTACAAATTGGGTATGTCTACACAAGACACTTTACTGTGCAGTAGACTAATCTACTATGAAGTAGACTAGTATACTGCACAGTAAAATGTTACTGTCTACATATGTGCACCATTTACTGTGCAACAAATTAGTCTACTGAACAATTAGCTACTACCTGTAAACACAGGTAGTAAAGTAACTGTGTACTAGATACTGTGCAGTAGCACATGTATAGATGCTGGCAAGAAGCAAATTTGCTTCCAGTCAGTCCTAACAACAGGGGGCCAGAGGGAAGGTAGGAGCTGGGGGCTGAGCAATGCCAGAACCAGGGAACACTCTGCTTCCCTGCCCAGCCAGGGGCTGACCAGGAACTGTCCCACTTCTGAGGCAGCTCCCAGGCAGCCCCTGATTGTGTAGGGAAACCCCACTGGGCACAGAGCTTGTCCCATGTCCACAGGGCTGGGAGAATGCCTGATGTGCACTGGACCAGGAAATAGCTATCACAGCAGCTGAGACAGCTCTCCTGACCTTGTGTGTATTGGGACCAGTCACACGCTCCCTGCCAGCCCCTGGGCTAGCACACTGGGGGAGGCTGAAGATCCCCCTGGCTGCTGCAGGGCCCAGCGTAGGGTAGGAACTAATTACTCCCAACAGGGAGAACATGTAGATGTGCTCCCAAAGGTGGTTTACTGTGCAGTATTTTACTATGCAGTAAGCCTTTATAGCATTAATAGCACATGTAGAGTCCAAAGCCATAAGTCTCACAATTTACCGTGTAGTTCATTGGGCCAGGCCCCAGCAGAGTCAACAGGATTTCAAGCCAGGGGAGATACATAGAGGGTTCAGGCGGGTGCACGTGCACCCCCTGGACATGGCAGTGCACCCCCTACAAAAAGGCACTGCTGACACTGTCAGTGGCACCTGTGGATGGTTGCTGCTCACCACCCCACCTGCAGGCATCTGCAGACAGTCTGCAATCCCTGTTGGCTGCCACCAATGCTGGCGGTGATGGCTGTGGAAGGGTTGGCAATCAGCACCCCCTCTCCCCCCGCTTACTGCTGCCGCACTTTCGCCATCGGTGTTCCCCCCACAACTGCCGGGGGCGCGAGTCATTCATGTTTCAATCCATGGTGATCCCACAGCTCAGCACTGCTCAATGTGTGCGTGTGTACTCTAGATATCCCTCACAAAGGATACATGTGCTAATTAGCCCCCTACTTGTGACTGGAACCAGTTGTTCTTGTCACAAGACCTAGGATCCTCCAAAACCTTATATTCAGGTGAGGCACAGGGCAGTCTGGTCCAGCTTCATCTCATAGAGGGTGGGGCCACATTAATCATATACGACAGGCTGACAGAGGGATTCTGGGTAAAGTGTTTGGGGCCCCATTTGGTGATGTTTGCCAGGCATTTAAGGCTGGTGAAGAAACAGGACTCATTGGAAATGGGAAAGAAAGGCACAGATCAGCTGTAGGAATGAAGAAGAGGTCAAAACGTATGCAGTGTAGGCTGTTGACAGACATGAAAAAAAAAGAACCCTATGCTTTACCGGAAGAGGCAGGACCTTAGTTCAACCCAGCTCTGCCCTGTATATATTGCATGCTTCAACAGAGCTTTTTGGTGCTTTTATCTCAAACTGATTCAATCAGCTATTAGATAAAAGAGCCAAAAAAGCCCCACTGAAGCACCTGATCTATACAGCTGTTGGGTGAGCCAGGTCAAACTAACACGATGCTTCTTCTGGGCATGCACTGGGCTTGGCGCAGGGGTGAACTGAGTTTAAAGTGAAGTGTCAGTTTGGAGGGTGGTGTTCACATCAGTAAGCAGCCGAATCATCATGACTTGAAAAAGGAGTTGGAGCTGAGGAGGACTGTACTCAGTGGGAACTGCCATGAATCTTATTTAGATAGGAAGCACTAACCTACCCTTGTGGTAAGTTGCCATCAGCATGTTTTGCCCGATATAGGCCATGTATTTTAGTCATAGTCAGTGTTGGCTGCATTTAGTCAACTTCATAGTTGGTTTCCATTGCTGAGCACATGCTGCTTTTGGCAGCAGTCTAGTGATATCAAATGTATTGAATTAGGTTTCCTTGCATGTGAATGTAAGATAAGGGGCTTTTTCCCCCCAAAACCTCGTCTTATATTTGAGTAGATACAGTAGGTTAAAGGAAGAAATATAACACCAGGGAAGAAATATAACATCAGTATATACTAAAAGCTCAAAACGCACAAAGCAAATAAAAAGATCTCCAAATATATTGCTTAAAAAAATCCAAAAAATTTCTAATACTTGGAATGGAAAATCCTGGCAACAGTTTTGTAGTTGCACTGATTGGAGGCCTCACATTATACCCTATAGAGATCTGCCATGAATTATATTATCTTACTGAGAATAATGAATGAGCTGTACTGTAGGAAGTGATGGAGGTAATTCATTACCTTGCCTTTCCTTTTGAATTACTACTAACTCAGTATCCCAGTTTGCTGTTCAAATGTTCTGTGCTGTGGGAATCTTTCCTATAAGACATAAAACTAAGGCCCTGACCACAGGTCATTAATAACCTCAGAGTAGTTTCGTAAGAGGAAAGGCATTAACTAGATGCAATCTGCAGGGATGGATCAAGGGGAATGCAGTGATGCAGTTGCACCCTGTAACAGGGAGTCCTTGCTCTGTTACTGGGGGAAAGCGACAATGCCAGCAGGACCAGCAAGGAGCCTTTAAGAGAAGGGTCTTTATTGCCAAGAGAAAATGAAATTCTAGGGAGGAAAAAGCAGTTGCAAGGGACTGAGCAGCTGTAAGAGGAAGGGGAAGCCACCCTGCAAAGGCTCTGCAAAATTAACCCCTTGTTGGTGAGGGGCCCATACACAGGGAGCAAGAGAGGGGATTTAACCCCTTCAAGGCTGGAGGGCTCACAGCCCCAACCATGGAGCCTAGTTTCCAACCAAGCCACTGATACCAAGGAGCCAAGACCAGACTAAGTGGACCTAAGACTGAAGGTAACAGCTTGACCTAATAGGCCGAGACCAAGAACCCTGGAGTGGGCTAATAGGCCCACTCCAAGGCTCAGGGCACCTCCCGCATAATTGGTTGTTCCATCAAGGTGGGCAGATGAGATACAGGACAGCAGTTGAAAAGAACTAGAGTGAGGGCAGGCTACACAGCCACTAGGTATTACAACCTCCGAGCAGGGCTAGTCTTGCCACACCCCCCACCACGACCACGACTTTGATTCCTGAGATACCCTAATTTTAAAGCCAACTGCCTGGGAGGGGCACCAGCATTTCTATTCAGGCAGTGCTATGATTCAATTGACTTCATACCTCATTATCATCTCCCTGCTAATTTCTCCCCACTACACAAGTGTTAGTCACTAGGAGTGTGCAAAACGGGATGTATTCGATTCAGATTTGGCTCGAATCGGGGACAGTGATTTGATTCATTGATTCAGATCACTGTCCCCAATTTGATTCAACAGAATCCAAATCTGAAGATTAGACGCCAATTCAGAAAATCAGCTATTCGGCCATAGACATAGCTTTAAATGTTTTTTCTACATACCTTGAGATACCAGGCGCGGCTCATGAACACTGCGATGCTGGGGCAGATGAAGAGTCCCACAGGAGTGTGGAGGGGGCCAGAAGTACTTCTGATCCACTTCTGGGCCCCCCACCCCACCCCCTCAGCTCAGCAATCAGCCGTGGGGGACCCCTGGGTGCCCCCCCCAGATCCAGGAGGCACAAGTTACTGAGCCAGGGGGGCGTGCTCTCTGGTGGACCTGGACATGGACTGGAAGTGCTTCTGGTCCACTTCTGGGTCTGCTGCCAAGTGTTCTGGGGACTCCCACCCCCATCCCTGCGTTCTTGTGGGTCACTCTGTCCGTCCCAGCAATGCAGCACTGAGGAGCTGCTTGGTACCTTGAGGTATGTAAAAAAAACATTTAAAGTTGTATCTATGTCCAAATCGCCAAATTCTTCCGAATCTCTCTCCAAATCAATTTGAGGGGTTCCAGTTTGATTCAGAGAAATTAAAGGGTCTCCTGATTTGGAGATTTGGCCACCAAATAGGGCTGAATCTCCGTCAAATCAAATCAGGGACCAAAGCTTTGCACAGCCCTATTAATGAACCTCTATCCTTTTTAATGGTCTTGATATTCTACTATTCAAACTAAACTTTCTTCTGCAACTTCTCTGTCAGTTAACCTTTCCTGGTAATATCTTGCTTCTGTTTCACAGCCCCACAGACTGTTTTTAGATGTAGCTAAAAACCTTAACTCAGGTGTGGTAATATTAACTCAGGTGTAGAAATGACTGACAGTGAAGTACTGGAGGTACTATTAAGATACTCAAGAAGGCTAGAATTTGTTTCATGAAACTGAATAAGAGTTATACATTTAAATATAATGACTACAGGGATATTAACACAAAATCTTTGGACTAGTTAACTATTTTTTACTAGTTTGTTGTGTTTTTTAAACTTTATATATAATCTAGCAAATTAATGTACATTCAAATGTAATATTTGCTTTTGCTTTCACTTTAAACTGAATAATACAGTAACAGCCCCTAGCATATTATTAAGGCTTCTAGTTTCTCTTTAACTGGAAAAAAAATCATAGAATCATAAAAATTAGGGTTGGAAGGGCCTTCAAAAGGTCACCTAGTCCAAACACCTGGCCATAGCAGGATCATCCCCAACTATATGATCCCAGAAAAGGCTTTGTCTAACCAGGTCTTAAAAACCTCTCACAATTAAAATTCTGCACCCATTCTGAGTAGCCTGTTCCAGTGCTTTACTACCCTCCTGGTGAAAGACTTTTCCTCATACGTACTCTAAACTTCCCTTGCTGCCACTTGAGACCATTGCTCCTTGTTCTGTCATCTGCCACCACTAAAAACAGTCTAGCTCCATCCTCTTTGGAACCACCCTGCAGGTAGTTGAAGGCTGCTATTAAATTGCCCCTCAGGTTTCTCTTATCCAGAATAAATAAGCCCAGTTCCCTCAGCCTCTTCTCCTATGCCATTTGCCTCAGCCCCCTAACCGTTTTCCTTTCCCACTTCAATTTGTCCACATCCTTTCTGCAGTGGGGGACCCAACACTGAACATAATACACCAGATCTGATCTCACCAGTGCAGAATAGAGGGGAAGAATCACTTCCCTGGATCTGCTTGCAGCGCTCCTATTAATGCACCCCAGTATGCTGTTAACTGCCTTTGCAACAAGGGCACACTGTTGGCTTATATTCAGCTTACTGTCCACTTTAACCCCCAGGACCTTTTCTGCAAAGCTGCTGCTTAGCTACTCAGCCCCCACCCTGTCCTGGTGCCTGGGACTGTTCTAAGTGCAGGACTTTGAAATTCTCCTTACTGAACCTCATGAGATGTCTCTTGGCCAAGTCCTCCAATTTATTGAGGTCTCTCTCTGAATCTAAGCACTACCCTCCAGCGTTATCTACTACTTCTCGCAGCTTGGTGTCATCCGAAACTTTCTGAGGGTGCACTCCATCTCATCTTCCAGGTTGCTCATGAAGATATTGAACAAAACCAGCCCCAGGATTGACCCCTGGAGCACTCCACTTGATACCAGCTGCCAACTAGACATCAAGCCATTAATTAGTACCTTCTGAGCCCAACAATCTAGCCAGTTTTCTATCCACCTCAGGGCACTTGTACACTTGAGTGGGGGTTAGTTTCTCTAAATTGAAAATAGTGGGTTTTTTAATTGGTGGGTTTTTAAAAGTGAGGTTTTAGGGGCTTCCATCACAGTTACAGGAAGTGCAAGAAGGTGGCACGCGAGTGGCTGGATGTGCTGGTGGCTGGAGAAGGTGACACAGACCTTCCCTCCATAGCAGCAGTGCCCTCCAGGTGGCACGCACCTGCTAGCAACCTGCCCAGGTGGCCCTGGGGGTGCCGCCACCATGAAGGGAAGGATCAGGGCCCCCCACAGCTCAGGAGCCACTGACAGCTTGCCCCTTGGCCATGAGAGAGGCGGACAGGCTCCATGAGGGGAAAAAAAAAAAGGATCAGGCCCCTCGCCACTTTTTTTTCCCTCAGAGAAGCCTGCTTGCATCCACTGGGTCGTGCAGCCCCTGAGCTCCAGGGGGGCCCAGTCCTTCCCTCCACATGGCAGTGCCCCCAGGGCTGCCCAGGTGGGGTGCTAGCTGTGCAGGTCCCGCCCCAGCTCGTAAGCAGCACCTGGCCTGATTCAACAGTGCACAGGGTGCTGGAAGCCCAGGTGTGCTCGGGGAAGCTCAGGCTTGGTGGGCTTCCCGGGCCCTGTGCACTGTCTCTGCTGCCTCCCCCCTGCCTGGGGCTGCCCAGGAATGGGCTAGCTTGCCCCTGGGGCAGTGCAAGAAGGCAGCAGGAGGACAGGTGGGTGCACTGGTGGCCGGAGAAGGTGACAGGGGTGGTGCATAGGGCACTGGAAGCCCACCAAGCCCCAGCTTCCACAGGCCCACCCGGGCTTCCTGTGCCCCATGCACCAACCTCACCACCTTCTCTGGTTGCCAGCACACCCAGATGTCTTCCTGCCATCTTCCTTGAGGACCTGCTCCATGATTTTCCAGGGACTGAAGTGAGGCTGACAAGTCTGTATTTCCCTGGATCCTCCTTATTCCCTTCCTAAAGATTAGTGTTAGATTTGCCCTTTTCCAATCATCCAGGACCTCTCCCATTTCAAAGATAATGGCCAGCAGCTCTGCAATCACATCAGCCAACTCCCTCACCAACCTTGGAGGCATCACATCCAGCCCCATGGGCTTGTACACATCCAACGTTTCTAAATGGCCCCTAACCTGTTCTCTCACCACTGTCAGCTGCTCACCTCCTCCCCAGACTGTGCTGCCAGGTGCACTAGTCTGGGAGCTGACCTTGCCTGTGAAGACTGAGGTAAAAAAGCCATTGACTGCTTCAGCTTTTTCCACATCATCTGTCACTAAGTTGTCTCCTCCATTCAGTAAGCAACCCACACCTTTCCCTGATCTTCCTCTTGCTCCTAATATACTTGTAGAAACCCTTCTTGTGACCTTCTGTGTCCCTTGCTAGCTGCAACCCCAATTGCACTTTGGACTTCCTGATTTCATCCTTGCATGCCAGACCAATCCTTGTATACTCCTCCCTAGTAGTTTGCCCAAGTTTCCACTTCTTGTAAGCTTCTCTTTTGTGTTTTAGCACATTGAAGAGTTTCCTGCTACGTCAAGCTGGTCTTCTAAAATACCTGCCAGTCTTGCTGTGCATTGGGATGGTTTGTTCTTGTTCTCTTTGTAAAGTTTTTTTAAAATGCAGCCAGCTCTCCTGGACTCCTTTCTACTTCAGACTGGTCTCTCAGGGGGGTCCTGTCCATCAGTTCCCTCAAATTCTGCTTTTCTGAAGTCCAGCATCCTTACTCTGCTGCTCTTTCTTTCCTTTCCTCAGGATCCTGAACTCAATCATCTCATGGTTGCTGCTGCCCAAGTTGCCAACCGCTGCTATATTCCCCACCAATTTTTCCCTGTTTGTGAGCAGCAGGTCAAGAAAATCACAGCCCCTAGTTGGCCTCTCCAACACTTGTACCAAGAAGTTGTCTCTAACACTCTCCAAAAACTTCCTAGATTGCTTATGCACTGCTCTATTGTTTTCTCAGCAGACTTCAGGGTGATTGAACTCCCCCATGAGAACCAGAACCTATCATTGGGAAACTTCCACTAGCTGCTTGAAGAAAGCCTCATCCCCCACATCCTCCTGGTCTGGTGGTCTATAGCAGATCCCCACCATGACATCACCCTTGTTGCTCTCTCCTCTGATCCTAACCCAGAGAGATTCGACAGGCCTGTCTCCAGTTTCATACTGGAACTCTGAGCAATCATATGGCTCTTGTACATAAAGTACAACTCCTCCTCCTCTTCTCCCCTGCCTGTCCTTCCTGAACAGTTTGTACCCACCCATGACAGTGCTCCAGTCATGTGAGCTATCCCACCAAGTCTCTGTTATTCCAGTCATGTCATAGTTCTGTGACTGCACAAGGACTTCCAATTCTTTCTGCTTGTTTCCCAGGTTTCAGACATTTGTGTACAGGCACCTGAGGTGACTAGTCAATTGCCCTACTTTCTCAGGAAGAACCAGAAGGCCTCCCCTGTTGCCCCCTCCTGCTTGTGCTTCCTCCAGGTCATCGGCTTCCTCACTTACCAAGGGCTTTGGTCTCACAATCTGTTGTGTTATATGTGATGATGTGCCACATGATCTGCACCCTCCTGTTCAAAATCCTAGATCAGGGGTGGGCAAAATATAGCCTGCGGGCTGGATCTGGCCCACCAGCCCATTCTATCTGGCCCTTGGGGCCTCTAAACATTTTAGAAAATCAATATTTATCTGTCCCTAGCTGCCTATCAAAGATGAGAGGCAGCCAGCAGGAGCCTGTGGCAGTAAAGCCAGCCCAGCTCCACCCCGCCCCCAGCCCCCAACCAGAAGCCTCTGCAGCTTCTGACCTCACGACCCTGGAGCAGTTCCCCCCTCTCCCTCCTTCTGAGTGAGGAAAGTAAGGCAAGATTGGACTGGGGGGCGGGAACCGCTGCAAACAGCCAAGCAGCCGGGGGCCCCCTGGTGCTTCCCAGGCCAGGCTGCAGCCAGAGTGGGAAGCAGCAGGCAGGAGGGCGGAGGGAAGTGGCTGTAGCAGGGGGGGCCACAGGGAGTGGCAGGGGCTGTAGGGAGTGGCACAGAGTGGCAGAGACCGCAGGGAGTGGCGCTAGAAGTGGTGAGCAGTGGGGGCTGCAGCAAGCAGCAGGGGCCTTGGGGAGTGGTATGGGGAGTGATGGTGAACAGAGCAGGCTGCCAGGTATGGCATGGCAAGTTGTGCAAGCTGTGGGGAGCGGTGGGCAAGCATATGGGAGGGAATGCAGGGAAATGGCAGTGGCGGGGGTGTGCAGAGCCCGTACAGGTGCCCTAGGACCAGCAGGGACCCAGGGTGGGGCGGCAGGAGTGCAGAACCTCGGTGTGGGGTCTGCCTGGCTGCATCATGTGAGGCTCACATGCAGTCTGCTACAGCCGCACACGATGGAGACAGCAACCCTGCACCATCTCTCTTTCCCACCCCATACGCCATAACCCCACACTTTCCCACAGCCCCCACCCCAAGCACGTACCCCACACCCACGCACCATACCCACACCCTACCACACACACTCCCCAACCACACCCCGCCACATACACCCCCTTACTGCCCACACACAACATACAGTAAGACTGTATTTTGAGCTATTATGCACTCACCTCTATATATACTTTATAAAAACATAAATCAGAACAAAAATATTTTTAATTAAATTAAGTTATAGTAGATGGGATTTTTTTATATATAATTTGGGGGGTTTTCTGGTTTCAAGATTGCAGCACCCTTCCTCCCAAAAGGAGCACTTCTGGTGGCAAAGGTCAGAGGGTTGCAGCAGGACTTCTGGTCCCAATATGGCAACTGGGGGCAGAATACCTATCACAGGGCAGGGCTACCCATACAGCCTTCAACAGCTCCCCAAAACTCGGTAAGCAGCCCTCTGCCCAAAATAATTGCCCGCCCGTTCTTGATCCACTCATGGCACTATGATTATTGTTTTCCACTCCTTGTAAACTGTTGATTAGGTTTGCCAAATGCTATGAAGCAGCTGCTGTATTCTACCTTAGAGCTGGCTGCATTTATCATCACAAATATAGATTTATAGTTACTTTAGGAACAAGTAAAATGACCAGTCTGTGCTTTGAGCAGTTTACCATGTAAATAAACATTATTTAGGCCATGGATGGTCAAGCATGTCTGCCATGAGTGGCACAAGCAGCCTGTTTGTGTGATGTGTGTCAAATCAGGGAAGGGGCAGGGAACACAGTAGTACATAAGGCAGGGAGCAGAGCACAGAGAAGGGAACAGAAATCAGGGCAGCAGACTGGCATGGGAACATGGGACAAGGATCAGAAAGCAGAGCAGTAGATCAGGCAGGGAAAGGGGACCAGAGTGGCACTCAAGGAGGGCACAGGGCACTGATTTAAGCAATGCATAGTCATTCATCTAATGACATTCATAAAATGCCTTATGATCCTTTAGGAATAAACATGTTTCATAAATGTTATCAGTTGGATGCTTTTAAAACTCTCCATATACCTGGACCTCATCTTGCAAACTAGACAAGAAAATAAGTGTAGTACCCAAGACCCTGGATATCCACAGTAAGATCTCCCCAACTTCACCTACAGTCATACAAGAATCTTTCTGTTAAATCACTGGCTTACAGTCACCTCACTAAGAGCCTGGAGACCATTTTGAAAATGCAAGATGAGGTGGTAATCATGCACTGATAAATATAAATTATGTGCACAGCTTAATATAGAGCTTAATTTGACAGTGGTTAGGTGACCTCTCTGAAATGAGCGATTGGTCCAGTTAGTGGTAGACAAGTTCCACGTCATAAAAAAGTCATCATCATTGACAATAATGGATACTCCTATCAACTCTATGTGTAAATTTGTCCTGATTTATCTATTCTTACAAAGCATAAATTAGAGATTCTGTGATGGCATAATGGCATCATCTGTTTCAGCAGAGCAACAATTATGAAGATATTTATAAATGTGCCTGATTTCCCCTTCTCTTTGTGCACGTTTCTTCAGACAATGACACCTTTGAATAAAGAAGCATTCATGTGAGATTGAAACTGCTTCTCTCTTTCTATTGCTTTCAACATAGATCCAACTGAAAAATTTCATCTAGCATGAATCATAATCTAAGATTTATAGAAGATGTTCTTATTTTTTCCAACACTGAGCCTTGCAAGGATATATTTGACATGGCTATGTGCTTGCCTTTCTGGTACTGAAGTAATAATAACTAATTTCTGAGTAGGAAACCTGCTGAGAATTCTTCTCACTCTCTCTTTTGGCGAATTCAATAGTAATAAAAAGTGCTGGGTTCACAACCTTGAGACCTGAAGACTATAATTTATTGGCACCTTAGGAAAACTGAAAGATAAGAGATTGAGATACTGAACCTACTCATCCACAGAATAAGGATAGGTGACAGCAGCAGTGTATGTTTCCCTGCCCCCACCATGCCACTGTATAATAGCTCTGACAGAAAATAATTATATTCAAGACCTATTCAGACTGTCTCTTCCCTGGCAGACGACTAACACATGAGCCAATTAGTGCTGAATAACAGGATGAACATTTGTCCATTCTGAACTAGTTTGACAGTAACAAAGATGAGGATTACCCTTGTTTAGTTACCCCTTGATAAGCTAATCCTTAAATTCCTCTCTGTAATGTGGAGAATTTATGTTGTTATGTGAGACTTCAATTTGGAGTATATACCAGGGACATGGAACCACTAAGAAAACACAATTACCCCAAGTAAACACTATAGCCTTGTGTTGGAATATTATTATTCAGAGTTCTTAGAAATTCTAATGAAATATTTTGGACATAGAGAAATGAACTAATCATTGGCAGTTGCCTAAGGACTACTTACCAGGCCCTGATTACAATCAATGTGCAAAGAGAGGACAGTTCCAACCTGTAATAGACATACTTGGTGCTTCAATAAGAGCTTTTTCCAATGCTAAGCAAAGTAATTTTGCGTGGTTGGAAGGAAAATTTTTTATAGAAAAATGTGGAAAAAAACTAGTTTTTTAACAAGAATATATTAGGAAAAAGCTACAGTTCCACAACCAAGATAGAGAGCAACTTTGAACAAAAGCCCATCTTGAGCCAGTGGTGAAATTAAGCCAGCAATTAGAAATTAAACTCTCCTCCAATAGATGATAAATATAAAAATGAGGAATTAGACAATAATAAATTTAGATTAACCATTACATTATAGAGAATAGATAAGGGAAATTAAAGATAACAGGAAATACCATAGCTGGTAGGGCTGAAGAGGATGAAAAGGGAGTCAAGTGTAGTAAGACCAAAGAGATGCTAGCAAGAATATACGCCCATCACCAGATGGAGAGGATAAACATTAATAACAATGCAAGAAAACCAAGATTTTTCAATTAATAGTTTTTTTCCTTCCAAATATAGACCATACAATATGATACATTCATATCATTTGAGGATAATAAAAAGTACAGTTCATTTATAACTAAGAAATATGTTAAACACCATCTACAGAGATCTCTGGTCTCTTAATGCTTATTTCTAAAAAAAATAAAAAATGCTAATATTTTTCCAACATTAAAAAAGGAGTAGGGGAGATAACCCAGTCAATGACTGGACCTTATCATGGCAGGCAAAGACTCTGAAAGGGATTTGAAGATCAATACAAGCTCCTAGTACAAGGTTCTGGTAAAAATGGCAAATACAATGGATGTATAAGTGCTGCTGTTTTTATTGTTGTTACCAAATGTCTAGGAGCCCTTGTCCTGGAAAAGAACCTCATTTTGCTAAATGATATAACAACACACAACAAAAAGACAGTCCCTGTCCCAAACAGTCTACAATCCAAGTGTAAAACAAAAGATAACAGATAAATATGGAAAAGACAGGTGGAGCAGTACAAGGAGAGAGAAGAAGACAATATGTGTTGGTACAATAGGCAGTAGTATCAGTATACCAGTTATCTAATAATTGTTGTAGGCATCACAGCAAAAGAGAACTTTAAGGTAGGATTTTAAGTAGAATGATGAGGTCACTTTGGAAACTCTTTGGGAACTTCTTCCAGGCATGAGGGGCAGCAACAGAGAAAATCCAAGGATTCATGTTTGAAATTTAATAAACAGGTGATACTGGCCAGCATCTGGGTCAATCAGAGGCAGCAGCAGGCATCTCAACAGTGATTAAAAGATCATGAGGGGCCTTAAAATGTAAGGTAACTCACTTATCTGCTGTGATGAAAAAACAGAACCAACAGTGGGATGCAAGGTCAGATCCTTCCTTTCCTCAGAAAGATGCAAAAGTTGAGGGGAGGGACCAAAAACATGATCAAAACAAAAGTATAAAGAATGCTCTCTGCATCAGTATTCTCCATGGATACGAGTGAGATGAGACTGGAATTGTCAAGGCCAGAAATAAGGATGATGTAATCAAGATCTGAAAGTCTGGAAAAGAGTTTAAGCTATGTGGATGGTTGACCTGGGTGTATATTGCACCTCACCATGGAGCCCAAAACCAACATGACAAAGTCTATTAAAAATGTGTAATGCTGGCCTGAAATAGAATGAAAGCAGTGAAAAGTCAATGAGACAAAAATCTGTCCTGACCTGCAAGCAAGCAGCTCTCATTGGCTCTGATAACATTCACATGTTATTCTCAGCGCAGGTTGGTCCACTGAGATTTGACAGCATATGACAAGTAAAGGCAAGAGCTGACACAAACTAAAAGAATTTTTTTGCCTATTAGTGCTTGAGTTTAACTCATGGGTTCTTTTTCAAAAGCCTGGTGACATGACTAACACTGTAAGACAGTTAAATTACTAAATTATGGTACGCTAGGGTCCTGACCTCAGGGGTTTCCTGATAAACAGAGGAGTAACAAGTTTCAGCTCTTGCTTCAAACAATATTATAATACAAGGGTGTCAAAGGTATGGCCTGCAGACTGAATCTGGTACACGGAGCCCCCTCATCTAGCCCACAGTGCTGCCCCAGGCTCTGTGTTGACCCACATGCCTCCAAGCCAGCCCCATGCCTCCAGACCAGGACACCTGCTGCAGGCAGTACCCACTCAGGCCAGTTCAGGACTATGCCACAGCACACATCCTAGGACCTGGGCTGTACACCGCACCCATCAATACCACATAGGGACTCCCTCCTCCCTCCCTGCTGTTTAGGGAAAGTAAATCTCCAGAAAAAAATTAGATACAGTAGGGAAAACAAGATCATAACAGCTTCAAAACTGCAAAATTCAGTCCCTGGAATAATGCCAGGAGATAATAAAGGCTAAAGGTATCAGCTGACTCACTGCTCCAGACACCCAAAGCGGACTAGGCAGTCAAAGGAAAAGTGTCTCCTTAGAACAAACTCTCAAATCATCTGCTTTCTCAAGGATTGAGGTGAGCTGTACTTAGGATATATCAATAAAAAATTAACTATGCTAATTAACTATGCTAAAATCAGAGAGTGTTACTGGAGAGACACATAACACATTCTGAAGAAGAGCCAAATAAGAAACTTTGGTTCCAAGTCTGGATCTGAACTTTCACCTTTTTCTGAAATCAGTGGACTAGTAGAAGTTTCCTAAAGAGGCAATTATTTATGCTTTATCATCTCAGCTGCACATTAAGGAGGGGATTCATGGTAATCGTCATTCACATTCTGATCAACGATGGTTAGGACCCAGCTTTGGATCTGTAGCTGATGCATTTTCAAAATTGTTGGGTTAGAAACAACAAATAATTTCATTTTCAGCCACACATATCCAATTCTATGATCTAATGGAAAATCTAAAAAACATTTATAAAGGTTACAACCCTAAAAGCAGCAAACTTAGAATGCAAGTATCCACTTGTATGAGTACTAAATGATACAAATTTTAAATCATGGGGGTTACAGGACAGTCCAGGGTTGCAGAAAACATTTTGCAGCTTCTCCCCTCACCACAAGATATCTGTCTTTTTGGCATAAAGAGAGTAACCTGCACTACAGTAAAGTAATGATTATGTAGGTGGTTACAGTTTATTGAGGTCCCAACATACTTTACAGTATGGCTCACTGATGTTCACTATCACTTGGTTGAAACACAGCAACTATTTAACAGTTAATAGCTATGTAAATAATTTAGAGCAAGAAGGAAAGAACAGCTTGTCCCACTGAAACTTCCTAAGATAGTTTTTATGCCTACAACTGGTCTGGGGATTCATTTAATGACTCACTGAGAAAGGTAATCTCCTTTACTATCAGTGTTCTCTGACAAACATTCATAGAAAATTAGGGTTGGAAGGGACCGCAGGAGGTCATCTAGTCCAACCCCCTGCTCAAAGCAGGACCACCCCAACTAGATTATCCCAGCCAAGGCTTTGTCTAGCCAGGTCTTAAAAACCTGCAAGGATGGAGACTCCACAACCTCTCTGGGAAACCTGTTCCAGTGCTTCACCACCTACCTAGTTTGAAAATTCTTCCTAATATCTAACCTAAACTTCCCTTGCTGCAACTTGAGACCATTGCTTCTTGTTCTGTCATCTGCCAACAATAAGAATACTCTAGCTCCTCTTTTGAACTCCCCTTCAGGGAGTTGAAAGCTGCTTTAAATCCCATCTCAGTCTTCTCTTCTCTATACTAAATAAGTGCAGTTCCCTCAGCCTATCTTCATAAGTCATGTGCCCCACCCCCCTCACCATTCTCCTTGCCCTCTGCTCGACTTTCTCCAACTTGTCCACATCCTTTCTGTAGGGGGGGGCCCAAAACTGGACACAGTACTCCAGATGTGGTCTCACCAGTGCTGAATAGAAGGGAATAATCACTTTACTTGAACTGCTGGCAACAATCCTAGCAATGCAGCCCAGTATACAATTAGCCTTCTTGGCAACAAGGGCACACTGTTGGCTCATATTCAACTTATTGTCCACTGTAAACCCGAGGTCTTTTTCTGTAGAGCTGCTGCCCAGCCAGGCAGCCCCCAGCCTGTAGCGGTGCATGGGATTGTTCTGTCTTAAGTGCAGGACTTTGCACCTGTCCTTGTTCAACTCATGAGGTTTGTTTTGGCCCAATCCTCCAATTTGTCTAGGTCACTCTGAATCCTAGCTCTACCCCCTCGTGTATCTGTTATTCCCCTCAGCCTGGTGTCATCTTCAAACTTGATGAGGGTGCACTCTATGCCATCTTCCAGGTCATTGATGAAAATACTGAATAAAACCAGCCCCAGGACCAACCCCTGGGGCACTCCACTTGATACCGGCTGCCAACTAGACATCAAGCCATTGATTAGTACCCTTTCAGCCCAATGATCCAGCCAGTTTTCTATCCACCTTACAGTCCATTCATCCAGCCCTTAGCTTGCCTGTTGTGGGAGAACATATCAAGGTATACCTCATCCACTGGTCTCCCCACATCCATAGAGACAGTCATCTAATCACAGAAGGCAATCAGGATGGTCAGGGATGATTTGCCTTGGTGAATCCATGCTGACTGTTCCTAATCACCTTCAAGTACTTAGAAATGGATTCCTTGAGGATCTGCTCTATAATTTTTCCAGCGACTGAGAGGAACCAAGGACAGAGCAATATTAATTTTCTAAAATTTTTAGGGGCCCCGGGGTCCAGATAGAATGACCATATGTTGCCCACCCCTGGATTGGGTGCTTTAGCAGGGCTTTTTGGTGGTTTTATGTAACAGCTGATTGAATCAACTATTAGACAAAAATATGAAAAAGCTCTGCTGAAGTGCCTGCTCTATACAAATACTGCAGAGTAAAGTGATGTTTTGTTTTTTTTCACATCTGTCAGCTCCTGTCTAAGTGCCACTTAACTGTCCAAGGCCACTGTGAAACATTAATTTAATGGCATGATGGGATCCGATTCCTAATCCCAACAACTGTGTGCTTTGCAGTGTCCCATGTGCATGGCAGGACATGAGATTTTTGAAATCAGGGATAAAAATTGGTCAGACTGAAATCATGTGACTGCCGGCACAGGGAGCCTTGCAACTTGTCAGCAAGAATGGACCACAGTCATGAGCTACACATACACCAGCAAGCTGAAAGCCACACATGATGCAGCAGAAGCTAATAGGCTTCCTCCACCCAGGAAGTCTGAACCCACACACTGGGCAGGCAGAGGGAGCCAGTAGGCTGCTTGGCATGAAGGCTTAATCTTGCCAGGTGGGGGAAGCTAATTAGCTAACCCCATCTGGCACATATAACCCCACCTGACACATATAACCCTACATGTAGGGCTGCTTGGCTCACGGTTTTAAACACTCCAGGTAACAGGTGGAGAGTCACTAGCTCCACAGTGCACGTTCAGTTTAAAACACCATACAAACCAGCCACAAATATGTTCCACATTAAAATGAAGTGTGGAACAGCTTTGTGGCTTTTGCCATTTTATGGTGTTATAAATTGGTTGAATGTGCAACATATTACTGTTAAGTGCATGAAAAATACAGCATCTGGCAGGGACCTAAAGGACAGACACATAAATGGTACTTACTGCAGCTTACACATTTTCAGTCCTATTTCTATCTTTACAACTATGCTTGTACTTCTGAGCACACCACTGTGAACTAGTCATAAAGTCCAGATCACATCACTTACTGTTACCTAGCATCACACTCTTTTGTTTCATTAAAACATAAAGGAGACATCTGATCCAAGAAATAAGATGTTTCCATCTGTACAATGTTGTCCTTGCCCTTAATGTATTTAAAACATAAATAAAATGTTGATTGTTACGTCATGATAAGGCAAGTTATGTTATATTATATACTGACACATCGTGAAAAATATACAAAGATAAATAAAGGCATAAAAATATTGTAAAAAATAAACATAAAATGACGTAAAAATTCTAACTGGTTCTAAAATGAACATTTCTGAAACATATTTGTCATTTCAGGAAACTTGATTTTGGTGGAAAATTTCATAGCAAGCAATAGGATTTTGTGGGTAGAACCCATTTAATAAACATGGCACTTTCCAACAAAAATTGACTTTCACCAACATTTTCCAGGCAACTTTAATAATTATACACACATATAAGCATTACGATTCTTGTATAAGGGGTAAGATTAATAATAAGCATCGGATGCTGCCACACAATCTCTATTTACTTTTCTCCTACAAACGGGTTAACTCTTGGATTTCTAAGTAGGTGTGAGGGGTGGATAGCCATGTTTGTCTGAAATCAGGCAAGGGGTAGGGTAGAATGGACCTTTAGGGTGTATCCAGATGAGTGCGCACATGTGATATGTGGCATCGCATACCAGGGACAGCACACATGGCGACAGCATGAGCTGCCTAAAACCAGAGCCTGGCTGGCTGGGACCAGACTCTGGCTGCCAGACAGACTACCTGCTGCCAGATCGCCACCACTGGAGCCCAGGGAGGCCCCCAAGACCTCAGGTAAGGGTGCTGGCCCCAGATCCCCCACCCCACCCCAGGCAACTTGCAGTGGGCCAGAGCACACATGCACGAGCATTCCCCAGGAATAAGTAGCAGCGGCATAACTACGTGCTGTTATTTGTCCCCAGGGAAACGCACATGCACGCTCATCTGGACATGCCCTTAGGGACTAACTGGTTCAGAGAAGTATGAGCTTTCATAGGCAACAATTTACTTCATCAGAAATCATGAATGGCCCACTCAAGTAGGCCATTCTCCCTAGCTGGGGTTCAGGAGGTTTATCTTCTAATTCCTACCAGTAAAAAACAACAACTTTTTTTAAAAAAATTCTGAAACCTACTTCCTAGCAATCTAGAAAATTCTGCTGTGCTAATCTCATACATCCTCAGCAGTAAAGCCCTGCTAGAGCTGAGGACAAGTAACAAGACCTGTATAAGTAGTATCAAGAGCTTTAGCGATGGACTACTCCTAATACTACCAAAATAAAAAGAAAGAAAATCAGGTTACTGCATTTTTTTTTTATGAACAACATGCACCTTTTCCCCAAAAATCATCCCCCCAAAATTAGAGTGCATATATTAGGTGGGAAAGGTTTTTTCTTTGCTGGAAAAGAAGCAAGCCTGGAGAAACTGTGCATGCCACTGAGTGGCCAAGATGGCAGCCACTTGTCTGGCTCAGCAAGCTGAAGGGGCAGAGTCCTGTGTCAACGTCGTCACATGGCTATTGACTTATCACTGTAGCGTATGCCTGAAGCTGCAAATGAGCTGCTGGTAGTATCTTGATGAGGCTTGTGATGTGGAAACCATATTTTATTTACAGGAACTTACCTAAAAAAAACCCTCACACTGAAGAGCTAACAGTTTTGGTACTGCCCTTGCAAGGGTTTGGGGTGTAACCTTGTGTGACAGAGTATCCAAGAAATGTGGCATCCCAGGAGACCCTCTGGATGAGACAGCTGGAAGCAGGAACTTCGTGCCACATCATAAAGTTGCTGATACCTGCTGCCTCACCTGGAGTATCTCCTGGTATGTAACACTTCATATACTCTGTTTTTCCAGAAGGACTTTCTCTATGTCACACAACTGGTCATGATCCTGGAACGATCTCTTTTTCTACATTCTGCCTTCAAAAGACAAGGTCAAGTTTTATTTGGGTGCATACTGTATGCAAGAAAATACAGTAATATTTACTTTGGCTTCTCTCAGAAATCCAGTGAGCTCAGCTTCCTTTAGGGTATATGGGTATGGGAATGCACAGTGCTGTTGTGGATTTAATCAGTAACGGACTCCAGAAACAGAGTGCTCTACATTTGCTGCTGAGTCCTGAAAAATAACAAGTGTCCCTGGCAAGGAAACACAGCAGGAATTTCATCTGCAGACTATTCAGAAAGCAGGGAAATCAGCTCTGCAAGCCAAGCTGTAGCCAAAGAGATAAGAAAAGCTGCTTGTAAGCAACCAACTTCACTGCATCTTAGAGGCTTCAGTTTGATTAGGGACTGTATGAGCTGGGAAGTTTGACACAGCTCTAATCTCTTTTCTTGCATCAGTCACACTGCTGGAATTTACACATGGCAGGTTAAGGCTTAATTCTCTGAATGGCAGGTGTGATTTTATAAATAGTTATGGAGTGATTGTTCATGTCTACAATTTTATTTATTATACAGGGATTGAATAAAGCTTTACAGTAATGAATAATTTTATAGAAACAATTTTGCATGATTCAGTACCTGCAACCTCTTATTTTCTTGTTAAAGAATCACTGAAATTGGATTTTAAGACAAAAGTTCAGATTTAGAAAAATGGTTTAGAAAATGTGTTGGACAACTCCCAGACCTATCTGGTGTCCATAGAGGCTTCATGTATTGGATATGTTTGGTCAGACAGGAACCCACTACTGCACCTAATGCATATTGGATAAAGTGGTAGAACTTGGTGCTTTTCAATTGGTGATATCAAGATTCTAGTTCTAGCTTCCTAAGGGTGTATGTGTGATTCAGGTATTGATAGCCTTTTTGCAGCACATGGATTCATAATAAAATATGGGCAAAGATGGGAAAAATACATGCCTATTATAATTCTACAGGATAAAATTATAGGCACAAATTTGGACTATTCATTTTAAACCTTACCAAAGTTTGTAATATGTTGTAATTCTTTATTTGCATATTGTTCTGGTGGTTGAAG
Organism: Gavialis gangeticus; assembly: GCF_001723915.1. Taxonomy (NCBI): domain Eukaryota; kingdom Metazoa; phylum Chordata; order Crocodylia; family Gavialidae; genus Gavialis; species Gavialis gangeticus. Next base: position 172,678,441 of record NW_017729022.1, on the reverse strand, counting down.
TACACAACTCCAGTTGCAGTCTGTTGTCACCGCATCAGAGAATCAGCCATTAATCCTTAATGATCTTACCTTTTTGGGTTGCTTTTAGCCCAGCAGGTACCCTAATTTCTGTAACAGCATTTCCTCTTTAGCCAAATAAATGATAAATGTATTAGCTAATACCTCAATATGTTTTTGGGTGTCTCAGGCCTTGCTTTTCTCTATGGAGTGCCAGCTATAAACTTGCTCTCAATGCTTGAAGTTATCATACCAGGGCATATTTGCATCTCAATTATATTTAAAGTGAGTCTTAGATCCCTTCAGAAATCATGCTTCCTGGATCATTGAAGCAAGTGCAAGACACAAAGCAAAATAATTTGCGGTAGTCTTTACGGTGTCAAATATAATTTCACTGGAAATCAGCCCTCCTGACGTCCTGTTGTTATGAAGAGCTTTACTCTCCCCTCTTAGAAAATGACAGACAGCTGTTTCCCAAGCGTGATTATTCAGAATCCTCAAGAATGGATGAGGAGACAGCCTCACAAGCCACAGAATTTCATCCTTGAATATTTCTTCACCTTAATTCCTTACCAATGTTTTTAGCTAAATATCTTCTGTAAAAACAAATTAAAAAAAACCCAAAAAGACTGTGTTTCAGCAATATCCTCCGGTGTAACTCAGAGGTTCCCTGAGCTGCCATATTGAAAAGTTAGCTTCAATGAATATCCACAGGACAACAGCTAAAAAAAGTGTGTATGCATGCATGTATGTTTGTATTTGTATACGTGCGCCCATGTTTGAAGGGCGGGCAAGATTGAAGGCATTCCTTCCCCCAAAAAACTTTCTTGAACAACACTATATGTAAAATAATGAATTTATGCCCTTTATGAATAATTATTAAAAATAATGGCTTGTAATTATAAATCTCTTTCAAGGATCTCACAGCATTTTACACAAGTAGCAAAAAATATAGGCTCTGTTTTACATACATGGAAAATGAGGCATGAAAAGTCAATTGATTTGCCAACTGTCTCATTGAATCAATGGCAGAAAAGTCAATAGAGCTCATGTCTCCTGATGGACAACTGCAAGAGCATTCTGCTCCATGTTCCTCAGTGTCAGAAGTGCTCTGGGGATCAGAACTCAGCTCAGCTCTCCAAATGACTACTGTATGTCTTTGTTGTGGCAGCAGAAAACACAATCACATGAGGAAACAGCCCACTCACTCACTCCCACTCAGCCTCTGTCAACCCTGGAAATGAGGTGGTGAGGTCACCCTCCCAGATGGCCCTAGTAACATGCTCAATACCTAGGTTTCTGAGTGCAAGAGCAGTGACAGGAGACACCTCCAGAGTGTCCTCACCTCATCATTTTCTGGCACTTGCAGAGGAGAAGGGAATGGGCAGGGTTTGTTTTCTGAGCAGAATGATTGAGTACTCTGCTGCCACAGTACTCTTAGACTTTGGGACATATCCCTTGAGATTCGTTTCTGACCCCTTCCACTCTGACCTCAGTGGAAGTTGAGGGTGAGATGTGATGACATATGAAGTGCATTGAAAAGTTCATTAACAGAAGTACAAAGTATTCATTATATCTGACTCCAAAAATGAAAGATTTTTCTTAACTGAAAACTAATGTGCTATTTTTTAAAATGAGCCACTGTTTACAGAGGTGCAAGATATAGATTCTGTGCTCTGGGCATCAGGTGGTAGTAGCAGCTCCAGAGGCTGGGTTGGCAGCAGTAGAAGCAGCTGCCAGTATTATGCCCCCTCTAAGTGAACACCAAGATTGGAGCCCTAGTTACACTACAGACTGTCTAAACAGATATGCACAAAAGTTTTATTCCCCATTTTAAATTTTGATAGCACTGGAAGGATATAAAAAAGATGCAGAAAGCCGGAGCATCTTGCTTGCCTGAACAACATGGAAGACAAAACCAGAACAGATCCAAAAATGAAAGAAGGATGAAGAGGTGAGGAAGACAACTACATTTTTGGCTTTTTGTTATTTCATTTTTATATTCCTGTTAGACAGTAATCACTGATGTCCTACACTGGTGTCTTACTGCTTCCTCATGTTTTCAAGGAATTAGTTATATCACTATAATTCCTCATGTGGACACTTATTCCAGAATTAGAGTGTCCATGCAGGACATTATACCAGTTTAGCAATAATTGCATAATTGTACTGGTTTACTTATGCTGCTGAATTTTACTTTGTAGACAACATTATATGAATATACAAGACTTATGTGCAACCTCAGCTATAAGAAGTCAGAATTCCAAGCATATGGACAAGGGCAGGGCAAACTCCTAAGGGCAATTATGTGGCAGTCACCCATAACAACCCTTCTGTTGGCCTAGAAAAGAAGAACTCTTGTTGGAAATGTATAAAAGATCTGTTTAAAATGAATGCATTGCAAGTAAAAGAATTAGGCATTTGCAATTAAAGGCTTTGCGATTAAAAGAATGTATTGCACCGGTACAGGCTGGGCACTGACTGGCTAAGCAGCAGCTCTACAGAAAAGGACCTGGAGGTTGCAGTGGACCATAAGCTAAACATGAGCCAGCAGTGTGCCCTCGTTGCCAGAAAGCTAACAACTTACTGGGCTGCATTAGTGGGAGCGTTGCCAGCAGATCAAGGAAAGTGATTATTCCCATCTATTCTGCACTGGTGAAGCCACATCTGGAATACCCCCTCCCAGGCCCCCAATACAGAAAGGATGTAGACAAATTGGAGAACGTCCAGCAGAGGGCAATGAAAAAGGTTAGAGGGCTGGGGGACATAACTGAGGAGGAGAGGCTGAGGAAACTGGGCTTATTTAGTCTGGAGAAGAGAAGACTGAGAGGAGAATGGAATAGCAGCCTTCAGCTACTTGAAGGGTGGTTCCAAAGAGGATGGAACTAGATTGTTTGTAGTATTGGCAGATGACAGAACAAGGAGAAATGATCTCAAGTTGCAGTAAGGGAAGTTTAGGTTAGATATTAGGAACTAGATATTAGGAACTTTCACACTAGGAGGGTAGTAAAGCACTGCAACAGGTTACCCTGGGAGGCTGTGGAATCTCCTTCCTTACAGGTTTTTAAGAACAGGCCAGAAAAAGGCTTGGCTGGGATGATATAATTGAGGCTGGTCCTGCTTTTGAGCAGGAGTTTGGACTAGACGACTTCCTGGGGTCCCTGTAAACCCTAATTTTCTACGATTCTATGTGCGTTTTTACACCTGCTCCGGGGGTGGGGAGGTGCTTTAACAAGACTGGCTCTGAGAGCCGCTCTAATTAAAGTGCCTGTAGTGTCTTGCGTATTCATCATCCCATGCTTCAAAATGGCAGTGGGGGCAGTTTAACTAAAGCTTGTTTGATGAGCTTCAATTAAAGTGCCCCTCTTCACCTTTTTGAATTGTGGGGATGCTGAATACATGAGACGCTGGAGCGGGCTAATTAATCAATCAAGTCTGCTCCAATGCACTGTAATTACAGTACATCACAGTGGTGTCTCTGCATGTGTACAGGCACCCTATTATTCTAAGTACTTTGAGGTTAAACTTACTATCTCAATTTTTTTTTATTATTATTGTTAATTACATTATAGGCAATGCCTTAAAAAAGCAACCAGATTTCTGCAGTTAAAGGATTCTGCACTCGCTTGTTGTTATTGGTTGTGGCAAAGCCACTGAGAGCTTTCCAGCATTGTAATATTCTGTTGAGAACATGATGTTCCCAGATGGCTTAGTTGACAAGCATCAATTGACAGATTTTTGCAACTGCTGTGAAAAGACCTTTTTAAAACCATCTCACCCAATGGCAATAAGAAGAGGTTTCACTGGCTGATACAGGACATGAAGACATTCCACCTTCTCAGTCATGGATACTTTGGTTATCCAGACAGCCATCAAAACTGGTGCATTGCAATCTTCTCTTACAGAGCAGGACAAAGAAGATGCCACTAGACAACAAATCCATAAGGCAAGATTCAGAAATTTTCTATGCCTGTACCATAGCTTTAAAACCACTTGTGGATTTTCAGACAGCACTACATGATATTCAGCTGGGAAAATCAATTGTGCACAAATAAACTGCTGTTAATGATAGAAATGAAAACAAACAAATGATGCAGAACAGTTGCTGCAAAGGTATCTACATGGAGCCTGTCCCTAAATAGTTTTAATTACTGTAGCTGCAACCAAACCATTTTGCAAAATATATTTCAGGTGGAAGATACATTTCTGAAGTCAGACCAGACTTTCGGGGTTGTTTTTTTTATTTTTATGTTTTTATTTTTTTATTGGAAGTGTTGCATCATTTTGTTGTCACAGTTCTTTCTTTCTTTTTAGACTGAGGGCAGGGCTTGCAGGCCAAAGCCCTAGGCTCTGTGTGTTGTACCTGGGCCTGTGTGTGGGCAGTATTTTATTACTTCGTTGGGTTGTTACCCCCTTTTCCCCTTAATAAACCTTCATAAAAGTCTTTCTTTCTTTCTTATTCTATTTTTAGAAACTTCCTATTTCTGCATACTACACAGAGAAGTCAACATTTTCTTATAGAAAATGCCATTACACAATGAATCAAACATATCCCTGGAGTATCAACTCTTCTTAATGGATCACAGGCAAGTTACTAACTACACACAGAAAAGCCAATGCAATATATTATTAGCTCGTTAAGTGACAACCAAAGATGAGTGAATTCACCTGTTAGTTTCAGATGGGGATAACATTTCTGGGGGTGAGTGTGAGGGGCTTTTGTCCAATAGTTCAGTGATGGAAGCACTCACCCAGGATGTCAGAGACCAAGGTTCAGTTTTGTCTTCTACCTGAAAGGATCTGAAGCCCATATCTCCAACTACCCAAAACATTTGCCTATAGGCTATTATGGGTGGGGAAAGCATTCTTACTCAATTAAAGTATTTGGCAAGATTTAAAAAAATGAATGAGTTTTATCAGAACCAATTTTTTGCTCAATTTTTTGGTTTGGCAGCTGAATTATTCACACAACACTAGTGACAGCACATTACCATCCCATGCTGGAAAAGCCATGACTTGTTACTTATACTGATTTAATCTGACATTTGAATACCACAAATGACACCAGGGTTGTCTTCCAAATAAACCCATCACAGGATGGATTCCCGGTGACAGCTTTATGATCAGTGAACTAGCAAAGAGTATCTCATCTTATTCACCACAAACAAACTCCTTCACCCAAGTTTTCTTCACTCCTGGCCTGACAAGACCAGAACTAACGCTGGACCTGAACCATATCCCCAAACCTCTTGAATGAGGAGAAGTTTCAAATGCAGATCCAAACTTTGAAGTTGGTCCTGGTCTTCATAAAAGACCAAATTAGAAACTCACCTTCCAATGACCCCATACTATGGGAAAGTTTGGATTTGAATTTCATTGCTCAGGCATCTAACAGACAGTTGACCCAAATGGACATTGAGATCCATTACATGGAAGGGACTTCACCATTGATGAGACTCCCCCAGGGAGGAAGTTTTCACCGCAGCCACATTGTTGAGGGGAACAGCTGTTTAGTCAAGCTAAGAGAGGGAGGGCTCTCCACTGCTTCTGCATAAGAGGGGGAGGTACACTACCCTGTGCTCCCTTTATTTTAAAACCCAGACCTAGATCAGGAGACTGCAACCACAAATAACTGAGATTTATCACCTGCATGTCTTTGTGTCACAGATTTGAGAGGATGACACACTTTATTGCTCATGTAGGCTGAGTGGTATGTTACCCAACTTCTCACATGCAAAAGGAGTCATAGATTCATAGATTAAGGGTCGGAAGGGACCTAGTAGATCTTCTAGCCCGACCCCCCGCCAGGGCGGGAGAACAACAAAAAACCCCAAAAAGAGAAACGGGACTCAAACGAGTCCAGCCAGGTAGGCATCCAGCCTCTTCTTAAAGACCCCCAGGGTAGGGGCCAGCACCACTTCCCTTGGAAGTTGGTTCCAGCTCCTAGCCGCCCTAAC
>NW_017729022.1:172661574-172672268 GCF_001723915.1 Gavialis gangeticus | reverse complement strand
ACCCTCTGAGTGCGACCCCTCAGCCAATCTGCAATCCATCTGACTGTGTAGGCATCGATGCCACAGTCGCCTAGTTTTTTAACTAGGATGGGGTGAGAGACGGTGTCAAAGGCCTTGCTGAAGTCCAGAAAGACTACATCCACCGCGACACCTGCATCCATGGCCTTTGTGACCTGATCGTAGAAGGCAATCAGGTTGGTCTGACATGATCTCCCCCCAATAAATCCATGCTGATTACCCCTGAGCATCATTTCTGATGCCGGCCCATCACAAATGTGCTCCTTGATGATCTTCTCAAGGATCCAGGCTAGGGTTGGGAGGGGCTTGGGCAGGAAAGGTGGCCTGACTGGGGGAGAAGGCTGACTGCAAGAGAGTGGATGGCTTGCTATCGTGGGTATGAGAGACCTAGCTGAGTTTATAACTCAGTCTTCCTCTACCTAAGCAAGAAAGCATGCAATTCCCCACTAAACTGGTGGCAGTGGTAAGTACAGAAAGCAGCTTCCTCTGCCTGTTTGACATTCAAGATAATTTACACCTTATCCCTACACCTCCATGCAACGTGCTCCCATATAATGTCTCCACTTTCTTCTTTTTTTTCTATCACTTACACAGTACTATATGCCAGTTACTTCTCAGGGAAGATGTGGGAGAAGGAAAAACAAAGTATAAAGTCTAATTGTTTTTTTTCTTTCTGAATTACTTTCTCAGAAGGCAAGTTAGCATTTTCTATACCAGTTAAAGGTTCAAAGCTAAGAGATAATAATCCCAATGCCAAAAGTGAAAGAGATGTTCCTGCAATGTAACTTCAAAGGGTAATAAACAGATGGAAAAAGTTATAGGCATATGTGCAACCAGATAAAATATTTGCAGGGAGGGAGGGGAAGATAGCAGGGAGAGCGAGGGAAGAAAATTTTTTTAATAAAAGAAAGACATGTCATGGGAAAGTGCCAGGGCAGCCAGCCAGTGCTGACTCTAATCACACCTCAATCCTATCTTCATAGCACATTGTTTCCCATTCCATTTTTTTAAAGCTCCCTACGTGTTCTTATTGACTGTATCATTCTGACATGTATATTATTTGATTAACTTTTTAAAACTGATTTTGTCTCCCTTGCATTCATCTTCTCCCTTTTCCTCCATTATTTCCTTTGCTATCTAATTATCTTCGCCTGTCTTCCCTGTCTATTATCCCCTCAATAGTATTTTTACATTATGCAAAAGCTGTCCTCCTCCACAGATCCCCTTCCTCTCCTTTTCCTATGCTGTTCTCTCCATCCTTCCCTCAAAGAGTTCTACCTCTCTCCCCACTCCTGCTCTGTCCCTTTTCCTCTACTTTGTGTGCCCCATTCCCACTCTCAGACTGGCAGTACTATCCTCCTCCAAAATCAAACCCATGGAAGCTTCCTTACCTCAGTACAAAGAGAGGACTTATTGCAGAGACTTACCCAAGAGAGACTATATGAATGCATATTCAACCTCACCATCTAGATCCACGTTGTCTTCTCTATTCCATGCTACTCTGCTTCCACTATAGCTCCCAAAACTAGCATCTTTTGCTCTCCAGTTCCCCCCTTCTTTCAGTCTCAATCACTCAAATACATGGACACATTCACTCACACCCTCTTATTATCCTTACTGTTCCTTCTGTTCAGCCTTGATCCCCACATTCCCTTTGGGCCAGACTCTTTGTCCTACCACCGTCTCTGCCTCCTGGTGCTTTTTAGCCTTCCTAGTGCTGTCTCAGAGAGACAGAAGAGAGTCTATCATGGGACAGCAGGAAGAAGTGCTGTAGCATATGTGCTTCTTTCTCCCCCATCTCTCCTGCAGGTTCTGCAGCTGCAGCACCATAGGAGCCAAGGGAAACCTGGTGGAACAGGGCTCAGAGAGACAGAGAATGGTTTAATCCATATGGCATTGAGTAGAGAAGCATGATAACTAAGAGCTGTGTTTCCAGGGAAGGATCCAAGATCTTTCTATCTCCTCCCTCCTATCCACAGGGCAAGCACAGTTGGGAGGAAACATCACTGGGAGGGAAAAACTAGAAGGGTCATGTTCTTTTTGTCAAGGAAAGTATAAAAAGGCATAGAAAAGCCATCTGGAAAAGCAGGAGAGTGAGGTTAGCATAGGCATTGAAGTGGCAGGGATGCTGGGCCAAAATGTATCACCCTGTTCTATTCCTTTAGCCACATATGTTTTCATGATATGCATTACTGTAATTAAAGAGACATAGTGAAGGTTAAAGAATAAAGGGAACCTTGAAAATATCTCCAAAGTTAATGGAATGTAATGAATATAAAGCTCAATTCTCTGATATGCATTTAAAATGTAAGAAATGTTAAGAGCAGGTGAAGTCTGAGTCACATCTGGCCAAGTGCTCTTGGTGCAGTTTTTACTATTGCTGCTTATCTGTATCCATCCTGTAGACTAAAAAGCAGTTTAGGCTTAAGCAATGTTAATTTATGAGCAATACATTTGAAGGAAACTATTACATATAGCAACAATAAAATAAAAATAGATGTATGGTGAAATTTGATATAAACCTATACTACTTAGACCAGGGAGAACCAAACTTTTTGGCCAGGATGCCACAAAATAAGCCACAACCCCTCCCTGAATGCCACCCCAACCCCCTTGCCCTGGTCTGATCCCTTACTCTGCTTTCTCCCCTCTTCCTGAACTATTCCTCTGTAGGCCTGTGCAAATAGGCAACTATTCGATCTGGCTTCGGATCCAGCCGCTTCGGATGCCAGGGATCCAATCCAGTGCTCCAGGCTGGGTTTCCACTTCGATCCGGCTGAAGCAGATCTGAAGCTTCAGAGTCGCCTCGGAGATCCGGCCATAGGGTATAATGGGGAATCAATGAAATATCTATAACTTTATTGTTTTTTGTCTAATTCAGATGAAGCTTGCAGGAGTGGTAGCCTCTGCTGAGAGCATAAAGCCTACCAAGTTTCAACAAGATCAGTGCAGGGGTTCAGGGAAAATGACCTCAAATTCTTGAAAGCAAAACCTGTGTCACATCTATGTGTTACACCACAGTGGGGTGAAAACGACAGGGGTGATGGCTCCTGCTTAGGCCACAAAGCCTGCCAAGTTTCAAGAAGATTGGTGCAGGGGTTTGGGGAAAACTGCACCTCAAGATGCTGACAGGCAAAACTCATGACATAGATGACCCTGTGTGTGTTAAGGTACAGTGGGCTGAAAACTGCAGGGGTAGTGGTCCCTGCTCAGGCCACAAAGCCTGCCAAGTTTCAAGTAGATAAGTGCAGGGGTTTGGGGGGAAACTGCACCTCAAGCTGTGGACAAGCAAAACTTGTGACATGGGTGACACTGTGTGTGTTAAGGCGCAGCAGAATGAAAGCTGCAGGGATGGTAGCCCCTGCTGTGGCCACGAAGTGTGCCAGCTGTCAAGGAGATCAGTGCAGGGCTTCTGGGGCCCTGCACCTCTAGCTGCTGACAGGCAAAACTCATGACATGGGTGCTTGTGCAACTGACTGTCTCCATCTTGGGGCAGTTGTTTGTCTGTATTGATTCTTTCCTCTACTTAATCTGTCATTTTGTAGGTGTTAATTGTTGCTACTTAACTGGTTACATTAGCTAGCAACTGTGTATTGAGCTGGTCCCTGAGTGAATCATGATTGATTGGTAACTGGTAACACATTAGCTTAGCAGCCAGGCCTGCAGTAGTTCCCCTCCCCCACCCGCCCAAGACAGAGTTGCTCAAGCACCCATGTCACAAGTTTTGCCTGTCAGCAGCCAGAGGTGCAGGGCCCAAAAACCCAGAACCCCTGTACCTATCTCCTCAACAGCTGGCCGGCTTCGTGGCCGCAGCAGGGGCCACCATCCCTGCAGCTTTCACCCTGCTGCGCCTTAACGCACACAGTGTCACCCATGGCACGAGTTTTGCTTGTCCACAGCTTGAGGTGCAGTTCCCCCCAAGCCCCTGCACTTATCTCCTTGAAACTTGGCAGGCTTTGTGGCCTGAGCAGGGACCACCACCCCTGCAGTTTTTAACCCGCTGCACCTTAACACACACAGGGTCATCTGTGTCACGAGTTTTGCCTGCCAGCAGCTTGAGGTGCAGTTCCCCCCAAACCCCTGCACCAATCTTCTTGAAACTTGGCACGCTTTGTGGCCTCACCAGGGGCTACCACACCTGCAGTTTTCATCCCACTGTGGTGTAACACATAGACGTGACATGAGTTTTGCTTTCAAGAATGTGGGGTGGTTCCCCCCAAACCCGTGCACCTATCACCTTGAAACTTGGCAGGCTTTGAGGCCTCACCAGGCACTACCCCCGCTACAGTTTTCACCCCCTTGTGGTGTAACACATAGATGTGACACAAGTTTTGCTTTCAAGAATTTGGGATGCAGTTCCTCCCAAACCCCTCCACTGATCCTCTTGAAACTTGGCAGGCTTCATGCACTCAGCAGAGGCTACCATACCTGCAAATGTCATCCAAATCAGACAAAAACAACAAAGTTACTGATATTTCATTGATTCCCCATTATACCCTATGGCTGGATCTCTGAGGAGGCTCCAAACTTTTCCAAACCACTTCAGAAAGCCTAACGAAGCCAGTGCTTCGATCCAGACATGCTGCTTCAGACGCTGACACGTCCGAAGCTTCTCCGGATCCAAAGCAGGGTCCGAAGCCTCACACAGCCCTATTGCTCTGCTCTCTTTTTCCTGGCCAATCCACTGCTCTGTTCTCCTGCTGGATATGCTATGTGCCAAAGCAGCTAGTTGTACCACTTGTGGCGTGCATACCACAGGGGGCCACTCCTGACTTAGACAGTACAATTAACTTGACAATATGGAGTAGAACACTGATTTTAAAATTATTAAAAACTTGTATGTGCTTCATAGCACAAAGACAGTTGGCTTTTAAATGTATTGAAAATCAAACACCTACATGGGTGGGGGGGGGAACCTGGTCCATACAAGAACAGTTGGCACTTAGATATCATATGACATTGAAGAATCAAGAACTTTAAAACTCTACGTTGACATCTCAACATGTTATTTCAGATTTCATAGTATCTGCTATTTTTTCCTAAAGCTCCAGCTGCTGGAAGCAACTGACTAGGTGAAAATCTCAATTTTCATATACTTTTTAAAAATCAATAAATTTCTAGGCCCCATTGTTTCAGAAGAGTGCTTGGAATATGATTTAAGTGTATCTAAAAGCTCAAAAAAGAGACAAAGGTGACAAACAAAAAAAAACTTTAAACCTATTATTTTTCATTCACAATTTTGAGGGCCTGACCTATTTCAGGGCCTGACAAGTCAGTACTTCAACTACACTATAGTACGTAGAGCATTACATTCCTTGGAAAGTAGGTTAATGTTATTATCCCACTTTATAAAAGGGGAAAAAACACAATGCAGAGAGATTAACTGGATGATTCAAGGTCACACAACAGGCTCCACTGAAGAATTGGAAACAGAATGCAACAATTCTGACTACCAATCTAAGCACTAATAGGAGGCAGACAACACTGCCTCCTATTCTACCATCATTAAGTTCACAACAATGGTGCTGTGAAATTGTGTTCTGCACGTGCCACCAATAGTAGTTAGTCCTTAAGGAATGCCCAATCTGAGCTCAAAAAGAAGCTAATAAAAATAACAAGAGATTAAATGCAATGGAAGGAGATGCTGCTTTGTTAGCCTTTGTGTTGCTCTACTTGAAGGAAGCAGCTTCGTTCTTACTCATTGTGCACAAAATCAGTGTGAAAGACCAAAACCCAGGTTACACAGAGGTTTGTGCTTGTTCACGCTAAGAAAATAAACTTAGCTTAACTGTATCAGAAAGCAGGAAGGTATTTTAAGAGTATAATTGCTCTAAGTTCTATTCAAGGATACAGTCAATCACAAAAGTATTAGATTGGAGTTAGAAATGTCTCAGTAACAATATTGCAGAAGTGCCGAACCTGCCACCACCTTTGTGATAATGTAAATACGTGACGGAAAAGAAATTGCTCATAGCTTTTTGTATGCCTAAAACTGTGTGACATACTTGTTGAAATATCAGCTGGCAGCATTGGAGACAGTGACTGTTTGGTGGGTCTTCCTAACAGTTCCTAAACTACTCCAAAGGATAACGAGGACAGCTTGTGAACCATGGCCCTTGTACTCTCACCATTGCAGAGTCCCTAAGTTTTGATTCTGTCACTTTTTCTGTGCAATACACTGGTCAACAAAAAAAGAATTTAAAATATGTGGAGCTGTCATTGTCCTGATGACAATCAAATTTATATCCCCTTTTCCACAAACATGGACAGCAGATCTTCCTTGCTTTCCTAGCATCTGGCCAAGAGAGAGTTCTAGGTGAAAACAACGTAGCTGAAGGCTGGTATGGAAGAGACAGAGACAATTCTGGTTATCAGCTGCAAGATCACTCATGAGTGAGTGATGCTGTCAAGGAAACTGGGGGAAAAAGAAAGATCAAGAAGCTGGAAATCATGGGGCTACCTATCTCCACAGCTAGGATTGGGATTTTCCACTCGTCTTGAGGCTTGTTTTAAGAGAAGTGATGTTTACCCATTTAACAACTACAGCAACAACAACATAAGTTTCTTCTTTTACAAGAAGGACATTTGTTAGAAATGTCTTTTATATGCAGAAGAAAACTCAATTGTAAAATGAAAGGTTACTTTTAGAACTGAATTAAAATACATAGGGATGGATTAATATACACCTTGGATAATGAAGAGAAATTTAAACAAGAGCCTACAACCTCACTCAAGCTCTCAATAAATGCACTAAGGCCTCAAAAACATAACTGCTGCATTGCCCTGCAATAGAATCACTGTAATAAGGGTATATTTCTAATGCTTTTTTAATTAACCAACTGGGGGGCAAAATTCCAGCAATAAACAGATTTTCCTGTGAACACCAATTTAAGCTCAGATACAGAGTTGGTCAGTGTTCATATTACATTATAACAGTTCTCTGTGCTTTTCCAATAAAAAAAATGTACATGAAACTCCACAAGATAATTCATGGCCCATTGATAATGGAGTCCCTGTGACTTCAGAAGCATCTGGAGCTACTTGTGAGCTGAAGATGGTAACCCACTCAGACAGTTTAGAATCCTTTCCTAGAGTAACCTCAGCGCAGCAGAGTTCACACATACATATTTGTGTGTTTTCTGGACCAACTAAATCATTTTCCTTTTTTTAATTTAGCGAAGTCCAAAGGTTTCTATGTTCAGATTATTTAGTTAAACAGGAAAGGGTAAACAAATTGAAATGTGTTATTTTTTCCAGTAGACAAAATCCATGTGTCTATTACACTGATGCTACCTGGCCTGCTATCATTAGTTGCCAGTTAGCATGAATATGACATATTTTTGCAAAGGTAGTTATGAGACAATTGTGAAAATACACAGCAGTCAGACCACCCTGGACTACCATTATGCAGTCACGTAAGGCAGATGGGAATCAGATTCTAACTTAAACTGTTGACAGAGAAGGGAAAAAAGATAATTCACAAATGGATATGACACAGGCAGTAGCAGTGTAACATTCCTAATCAGGTTTGACAACTTTAACTTGCCCTTATCTTTACTCAATATATTCATAAAGTATTGTGAGAAAACCTGGTTAATTAATTATTGAAGCAGAAAAGTGGAAGCTGCTATAAGCAGAGGTAAATTCAAGGCTAATTTGAAGCCCTTAAGTAAAATACTTTCATTTCAATACAAGTTTTAACACTTTGCAAATAACTTAAAACAAGATGATTGCCAGCCTTTGGGCAGGAGTGATATAGACCTAGAGCTAGTTCACAAACCTCTTTCTTTACCTATCTCCACACAAAACGCTAGCCCTCCAGTCCAAGAGTCGAAGACAAAGGGCACAAGTGAGGCATAAACATCAAACAAACCACTGATTAGTCACAGGCACATACAGACCAGAGTGCTTTGCTCACCTGCAGTGAATTACTGAATTTGCTGTTGATGCAAACTTAAAATATCTCCTCTTGTTTTCTTCATCTGTCTCTAAAATTAAATGTATGCAACTTAATAAAAATTAAAAGCTGATTTTTAAGGGAACCTAAGCAAGTTAGATGCCCAATAGCTATTGAATTCAATGAGAGTTGGGCATCTAATTCTTTCATCTAATTCTGGCCATGTACAGACATTCAGTTTCTCCTGAGAGAGTCCCTGCTCTCCCAGGAGGAACCATGAGCATATAAATGTTCTAGATTTTTCTCCCAAGGTAAAAATGACTGCTCCAGGAGAAAAATAAATTAGAAACCACCAGCGTTAAGTCACTCCTAGAGCAGTTTCTCCTGGGAGAGGAAACGTGCATATATACTCTCATCTGAGAGAGGCCACAGCACAGTCCTCTGGCATCCCCCACTGCTTTTCTCCTGCCCTTGAGATAGTGTGTCATGTGCTGGACTCTGCTGTTCAGAAGCAGAACACCTCCTTCACAATCCCACATTGTGCTGCAGGGAGACAAAGGCTGATTGATCAGGCTGGGTCAGAGCTGCCTTCTGCACTGCTGGCATCTGTTGCCATGTAGACTTGAGAGTCTGTTCAGCACCCTGACATGGTGCACAAGGACCCACTGGCTGCACAGCCTCAACGCTGCAAACTCTTTGTTCTTCAAGGGCTTGGCATTCAAATATCTGTTCAGGAGTCTCCTAGTGATTTTTTTTCTGCCAAAAGAACAAACCTGGTAAAATCCTCCCAGATTATGTGAACGTGTGTCCACAGTCTCTTGCCTTCAAAAGTCCTGCCCTGAACTACTAGATAAAGTTAAATAAAACTTCACAAAATAATAATAATAAATTAAAATCCATAACAACAACAAAAAAACACAGTGTAACTACAACAGCACTTAATACATCTACTGCCCCATTGGAAGATATCAAAGCATTTTAGAAATGCAAGTTGACTACATTTTTCAAGTGATGAGAAATAAGCAATAATTTAAATGTCTTGGGTCATATTCAACCCAGATATAACCTAACTAAATTCTATTTGATAGCCTGTTTTGTGCATGTCATTTTATAGCTTCTAATGAAGTGAACTCTGGCTTGCAAAAAGTATGCATCACTGATTCAGTTAGTCTGTACGATGCATCTCTACTCTGCCTTCCATCTAAAATCAATAGTTATAACAGGGATAAACAGGGT
Organism: Gavialis gangeticus; assembly: GCF_001723915.1. Taxonomy (NCBI): domain Eukaryota; kingdom Metazoa; phylum Chordata; order Crocodylia; family Gavialidae; genus Gavialis; species Gavialis gangeticus. The sequence continues at coordinate 172,663,117 of NW_017729022.1, read as the reverse complement.
ACCTCAGGTCTTGTTGGGAACTAAAAAAGATCTGATATAGGTCAGTTAAATGTTAACTAAGAAATGGAATTGTAGCTCAGAATAGGAGCAGAGACAAAAAGTAAAGCTGCTATGAGTCATTTGAAAGTTGCTTTAAAGGCCTCATGGTGAGAACTAGGATCAGAAAGTCTGCTTTGGTCTTTCATGAAGAATACAATCATATCTGGTTCTTGAGTTAACAGCATAATCAGTTAATTTTACAGAACTTTCTTAATGGACCAAATTCTGCTCCTATTTCCATAAAGCAACCTGTCTCACCAAGTCATGGGCAGGCAGGTCTGGGATCACCTGGGGTTTAGGAACAAGCAGAGTCAGAAAGCCAGGAAACCAGGCAAAGTGGAATCAGAGAGCAAGCCAGGAAATCAAGCAGAGAGCAGAGCCAGAAAGAACACAAGCCAGAAAAACCAGCAAAGCAGCCTAGAACAGGGTTGTGCAAAATATGGTCTGGGTCTTTGTCCAGCCCACGGTGGGTCCCTCGGCCCCCTTGCCCAGGCACAGTCCAGCCTGGAGGGGGAGGAGGAGGGGCCGCTTTCCTCCACACTGAGCAATAGCTTTTACCCCATGCCACCAAGGCATGGGGTGCACAGGGTTGGAGCTATGCAGCACAGATCCCTACTGGTACTACAGAGCTGGGGCTGGCAGCAGTGGCAGCCAGAAGGAGCTGCCACCACCTGGACTGTCTAGAAAGGCAGACCCGCCATGGAGCCGCTCCAGCCCCGCTGCATGCCCAGCGGGCAGCAAGACATGTCATAGGCAGGCGGTGTGGAGCAGGCACAGAGCAGGTGCAGGACGGAATTATGCATGGTTCCCAGCTGATCCGCTCTGGTGGGGGTGAGTCTACAGCAGGGTGGGGCAAGGGTTGCATGCTGCTGGCAGTGGCAGTAAGGCACTGCAGAGCATGCGGGCTCTGAGCTGTTGCAGGTCAAGAGCAAGTGCTGACCAGCTCAGAGGGGCACATGCAGGGGGTCGCATGCACACAGCACCATACCCACAAACCCTGCCCTGAAGACCTCACAACCACATCCTCCCCCACATACCATCACACAACCCACAAACCCCACACCCTCGCTCCACACACCCCCTACACACACACCCATGCGCCTCTGGGGGGAGCCCCGCTCACTGCTATGTGCACACACCTCACCACACATGCACCCATAACCCATACCCACCTCACTGCAGACTGGTCTAGGCCAGTACCCTTCAGTTTAACTGAAAGGATTTCATGGGAGACAGTATCAAAAGGCCTTGCAGAAGTCTAGGTAAATGATGTCAACTTCACATCCCTTGTCCAGCTGGTTAGTTAACTGGTCATAAAAGGGACACCAGGTTTGTTAGGCATGACCTACCCTCGACAAAGTTGGCTGGTTGCTTCTGAATACCCCACCAGTTACAAGCTTGTGGCTGATGGCCTCCTGGGCAATTTCATTAGCACCTAAACTGCATTTACAGAAAGCAGTTTAGGTGCTAGTGAAGGAAGCAAGAAGCACACGGGGCCAGCATG
>NW_017729022.1:172653893-172656574 GCF_001723915.1 Gavialis gangeticus | reverse complement strand
CCTCCCCCTCCATACATCCCACAAGCCCCATACCCATCCACACATCCCCACAAACACCTCCCCACAAACCCCCCACATCCACACATACCCCCATACCCTACACATACATCCATACACACATTCCTCACAAACCTCATACCCACCCCTCCATACCTTCCACCCCTCCACAGTCCCTTACAATATACAAGAATAAGACTTAATTTTGAGCTATTATGTAATCACCTCTATATACCCCACACAAACACACACAAATCAAGACAAAGTATTTTTTAAATCAAATTCAATAAAATTGTGCTATTGTCAATGTTTGATTTTTAGTATATAATTTGTTAAACCCCCTTCTCAAAAGGAGTACTTCTGGGGGCAAGGTGAGGGACTTCCGGTGGCAAAGGTCAGGGATTAGGGGGCAGGGCTTCCAGTCCCAGGATAGCAAACAGGGGGCAGAACACCTGTCAAGGTGTGGGGCTACCCTTGTGGCCATCAACAGCTGGCCAAAACTCATTAAGCTGCCCCACATCCAAAATAATTGCCCGCCCCTGGCCAATTAGAACGAGGTTTAAATCTGTTGTCCAGGCGCTTCCCATTTTAATTCAGAAGTTTATATGAGGGAAGTGGAGGGTCAGCTGACTCCAACCAGCCACTCTAATGCCAGTGAGTGTCTGGACGGCTAGGTCCTTATGGAGGCTTCAGTGCAGCCTTAACCAGTCTAAGTAACCAGCTGTAAGGTGGTAGGCCAGAATGACCCCAGGTTCAAGGCTGCAGCCTGCAACAATCCTAGTACAATCAGCTGAGTTGTACTAGCTCACTACTGAGGGGGGAACCTGGGGAAACACCTACATATAAGAATACCTGAGGATCCTACTGGTCTACAACAGATATGACTTTGAAAGTAAGCAAGTATAGCAAAAATCTCTCTGAGTCTTCAGTGAACCAAGTGGGCCAACACTCTAGAGAAACATCAGACTTTAAAAGGATTACATCTAATGATGTTGTGTGAAATGTTCTCTAAACACCATAAGAATTTGACAGAAAGTGTTAGCCTTTCTATAAATTTTTGAAGCAGCCTATAAAATTCTATAGCAGGAATATGATTTTATATCAAATTTGAGGGGATATTTAAAAAAAAACCTATAGAAAAGTCACTACTCTCGATCAAATTCTCTAATACTTTTCTACAAAAAAAATAGAGAATGTCCATATTACTAAACAGTGTTAATATTATTTATGCTGTTTCTAATAAAACTAATTCTGACATGTTTGATAAACTCATGCTTCACCCTGTTCCATGACATGAAGATCTGGATTTGAGACTTGGAATCATGAGCTGCATAAATACTGAGCATTTTTAGTACTCTTCCATCCCTGATCCTCTATCAACGAAATGCCAACAGTGAGACTACTTGTGGCTATAGTGTAAATTGTGAACAGAATTATTTTAAATCAACATATTATCTATTTTTTACAGATCTTTCAAAAGCCAGTAGACATTGATATTGCTATGGAGACAGTGTTCTCAGAATTTAGGTAAGACAAACTGTACAGACTTTTCCACACAGTTGGAAGTTTCTGCATTCTATGTTAATTTCAATTTTGATTTACATGCACTTTAAATTATTTATCTCACATACAATGCCACTTTAAAATTTCTATCTCATTATGAAGTAGCAAGTAATATGTTGCAAAGAACTTTTAGCTTCTCTGATGAAAAGCACTAAAGAAAAAAAATCTTTAAACAATGCACTTTTTCAATCTTTTTTTTGTTCTTTATTTTTTAGTCTTTCTTTCACAATTCTTAGACGTTATAATGATGATGATGACAACAGTAATAATGATACAATCAGTTAGAGTTTTAGCACAGTTTTGATTGAAAATGGGAACTTTCATTTTATTTTAAACTATTATTAATTTGATCCAAAGACCCAAGATCCAGAAGTCAAATCTAGGTCTGAATTTCACATGGTTTTAAGAAATTTTGTTCTGGCCATTTAAAATAATTTTCATTCAGGTTCAGCTTTTGAAATTCCCAATAACCTTTCAAAACTTATGGGAATTCAGGTCAATCTTTATGTTTTTCATTGCCAAACCATGTGAAGAGACTTAAAATTAAGGCACTTTAAGAGAGAAATTCAGTTACTAAAATACCTTCCAATGTCAACTTGTGAGTCCATTTGGAAAATACCAGCTGTCATTTAGAAATATATGAGAACCAAAGTTAGGTCATGGAAAAGAGACATTTCTGTTTTGAAATGTTTTTTATTTTTTAAGAAAAAATAAATTAATTATGTTTTATCACATAACCTGAAATCTTATAAGAATTTTGGTATTACAGATAGAGTCATAGAATAGTAGGGACTGGAAGGATCCTCAGGAGGTCATCTGGTACAAGCCCCTGCTCAAGGCAGGTTCATCCCTAACTAAACTATTTTACACAAGCATTTGTCAATACTAAATAGTATTATTTATTATTATTTTCATTTTTAAAAACAGGCTAACTTCTACCGTGTTACACTAATTGGAGTAATTTCTCTGGTTTACAGAATAATTTGGCCAAGTTATAGCAGGTCCTATGTATCTTAAGAGAGATGGTAACTTTAGTAAAGAGTAGACAGTGGTGAGGCATAATAAGTCTTATTATATGCTGTAAGTTGTTATACCAAGGATAATGATCCACAACTGTTCAG
>NW_017729022.1:172646128-172648893 GCF_001723915.1 Gavialis gangeticus | reverse complement strand
CAGGTTATAGCAGGTCCTATGTATCTTAAGAGAGATGGTAACTTTAGTAAAGAGTAGACAGTGGTGAGGCATAATAAGTCTTATTATATGCTGTAAGTTGTTATACCAAGGATAATGATCCACAACTGTTCAGTGCAGGCATAGTTATATCACAGGGTGCTCACAATTGCCCACCACAGCACTCACAAGAATGTCCAGATGTTTTCATGCCATGCCCCATGTCTACTTAGAGGAGTGAAGTAATTAGCTTAAATTAGAGCAAAGGAAATTTAAGTTAGATCAAGGCTGTGCAACTCCCACCAGGGCTTAAATTACGGTCCCTGGGCTCCCACGCAGTCACTGTTCCCCCATTGCTCTGACTGCAGCAGCAGCTGAGATGTTCAGGCTCCCTTTCTCTCCAGTTCCCTGTCCTGCCTCTGCCCCTGCAAAAGGAGACATCTGAATGATGTGGTGCAATGGGTGAGTGCATGGCCAGTGAGGTAAAAGTGAGGCGGGGCATCTTAGAGTATGATGCAGTGGGGGGAAGGAGCAGCAGAGGGCATGTGGTGCAGTGGAGGGATGCAGGTTGGAGCAGGGTATGCTGTGCAGAGGGGGTCACCTGGGCACATGGTGCAGCATGGGACACTGAGGCACATGGTACAATAGGTGATAATATGATGCAGTGGCAGGTGGTGGGAGCAGCAGTGGGGGGGCATGCAGTGTAGTAGGGAGGGACAGGGAGCAGCAGTGAGGGGCATGGTGCAGCAGGGAGGTGCAGGAAACAGCACTGGGGGGGGCAAGCAGTGCAACACAGGATACTCATGTGCACATGCAAAGAGAAGTCACCAGGGGGCAGCAATGAGAGGGCTGCAGTACAGCAGTGAGGGAGGGTTATATGGCCCCCAGGTACCATTCTGCAGGGGCCAGTAGCATGGTTCAAGGGACATACGGCCCCCAGCCTCTTAGAAGCTGGAAGTTGGCCCCGAGTTAGGTATTAGGGGAAATGTTCTAACTGCCTTAAGTCGCATGGACAGTCTTTTTGTGTGGCATACGTGACCAGGAAGGGGATGGGAGCACAGTGGCAGACAGGAGGGAGTGAAAAGCAGACTAGCAGATCAGGCTAGGGAAGGGGATCAAAGTGGCACTCCAGGAGGGAGCAGGGCTCAATTTGTGGCATACCTGCCAAAAAGGTTGTCCTCCACTGCCTGGAAATGATTACATTTCAGAGCATCCTCTTGCTACATGGAAGAGTTAATCTTTTCACTTCATAGTTCTGATATGATTAAACAGAGCTAAATTAGCAGCTCTAGCCTTCCCATGTTTCATTCACAATAAATCCTACATCTCCTTTGTTTTTAACCAGTCAAGTTCCTAGATCCTGTTCCATAAACTGTAAATGGCACTTCCTTTCTTTTCCAGGGTATCCTGATTTATCCTAGCTGGGGCCTGCCAAGGTACTTTTTATATTAATAGGGTAGTTATTATTTATATAGTGAAAGTATAGTGCAAAGGATTCTAACACATTTTACAGCTTTAAATGGCTTTACAGATTATACTCAGGGATAAATTTCCTGCACCTCTGAAAAGTACCCCACCCTTTTTAACAACCTACAGCAACCTACACAGGTTAGTATGGGAGCATGGCGTAGGTTGTGAAGGTAACTCCTTAACAACCTACACGGTTTAGGGTAGGAAATGAGTAATACCTTATACAATTGAAACCACAGGAGAATGAAGGTAAGTAGAATATAACTGAAAGGCCAACAGTTTAAAAACAGGGTATTTTAAAACAAAAGATTCCTCATCTATATAACTAGTGACACTTCAGATTATTAGAACAAAAGAAAGGAAATAATTGAGATTGCCACTCAGCATTTTTACTGTCCCCCTCTGCCTGATCCCAGACAATTAAAACAACTAGATTTACTTCCAAATTTTCACGCATTTGTATGATAAAGAGCTACTACAGAGAGGGGCTTGGTCCCATCAGTGTTCGCAAGTCAGTGGGATTTGGAGGGTGCTCAGCACTTGGCAGGATTGGGCCCAGTTTTCAGGCTGTAAGCACTTCACAGAAGAATTTCTTTCCAAGACTCTTTCTACCATCACTTTTAGGCAGTGGTGCTCAGCCTTTTTGACCAGCAGTCTGGATGGTCAGTGCCAGGTCCCTGCGTGAGCTAAATCCTGCTGGTGGACCCAATGTGGCTCCAGAACAAGTGCAGCAGAGACCCATCCAGCTGCATGGAGTCGGCAGGGGGCAGCCCAGCCCCAATCCAGTTATATGGGGGAAGGGGATTTGGTCCAGCCCCAGGGGAGGAAGGGCCATCATCTGGCCCGGAAGCAACCATGTAGGAGGAAGGTCATGACCCGGTTCTGACCCTCCATGTAAGGGCTTGGGATTTTGGCAGTGGAGAGGGGTAGCAGAATAAATTGCTATTGCTCCCCCACCACCAAATTTCCCCAGTCCTTCAGGACCCCCATGGGCCAGATTCCAAGGCTCAGTGAGCTGCATTTAACCCATGGACTGCAAGTTGAGCACCCCTGATTTAAGGCAACAGGGATGGATTTCTATGGGTCTTCAATTTAGCAAAAGCTTGCTTAATAAATGGATAACAATTGGCCTGAATTGTTCCTTCCAGCTGAGTACATACTTGAATAAGGTGTAAAGGTGTACCCCCCCACCCCAGCAGCAAATCTGTTAAGCACTCAGAAGCCTCCCACCCCTCCACTTTGAATTCTGCTCGAACAAAGGAATCAGCTCAGCTTCACGCTGTTCCTCCCCCCTCCCC
>NW_017729022.1:172645105-172645968 GCF_001723915.1 Gavialis gangeticus | reverse complement strand
AAGCATCCTGCTTCTCTTTGGGACACTGACTGCTCGGGGGGGGCTGGACGAGCCCCCACCTTGCACCAATACAGCGGAGAACAGAAACTTTCCTGACGTCAAGAGCAAACGTGTACTCCCTCCCCCTGCAACCCCACAGGATCTGATGGCAAACTGATGGTGCCCTGAGCCAGTGTAGGGAAGACCAGAAGACACCCCCTCCCCAGCCCCACCACAGCATCCCCGCGCTGTTCCCCACTGCTTCCCCGCTGCCTTTCTCCCTCGTCTTGAATCGCTGCTCAGCACGGCCAGTGCAGACGCTGCCATTTCCCCGCGTGGGGTTGTTATAGTGACTTGAGTCACGGCGACGGGGGGATGTAGCCCTGGAGCTACATTCTCTGCTGCCTCGCCCTCAGGCGACCTGTCAGGGCAGAGGGATTTGGTGGGGGAGAGAGAAGGGAGCAAAAGCGCTGGGAGGGAAGATCTGAGGGAGTTTTGGGGCTGGGGAGTTTTGCTTGGGGTGGAGCAGAGAGGGGGTCTAAGATGCTGGGAAGGGAAGATCTGAGGGAGTTTGGGGGCTGAGTGGTCTTGCTTGGGATGGAGGAGAGGGGTGTAAAGTGCTGGACAGGGAAAGGGAAGATATGAGGGAGGTTTAGGGCTGGGGGGTCTTGCTGGGGGAGGGATGTAAAGCAGAATGCAAATTAAGCGGGAGCTGGGGGGGGGGCTGAGCCCCCCATAAGAGACAAGAGCCCCCCTGTAAGATTTGAAAGTCACAACTTGGGGGGGGGGGATCTCCGAGCGGATCGCTCCTTCACTTAGGTCCACTTGTTAAGGAATGAATCGGTTAATTTTTTTTTTTTTTTTTTTTCAGACCCTCCCCCCCA
>NW_017729022.1:172644800-172645038 GCF_001723915.1 Gavialis gangeticus | reverse complement strand
TTTTTTTTTTTTTTTTTCTCAGACCCTCCCGCCCAAAAGTCCCGGTGTCATTCAGCGCCCAGTGCCGGGTGTGGGGGGATGCGGGGCAGGGCAGGGTGCGCGGGATACTCACGTGCCAGATAGCGAAGAAGATGAGGGCAGCGCACAGCACCAGCGACAGCATGTAGCAGAAGGCGGCGAACGTGAAGGCCATGCTGCGAGGCGCCCCGGGCGGAGGCTGCCCTCGGCGGGAGCCGAG
>NW_017729022.1:172632899-172644519 GCF_001723915.1 Gavialis gangeticus | reverse complement strand
CCGCGCCGGAGTTTGCCGGAGTCGGAGGGGGGGCCGCCCGCCCGGCACTTCCCGAGGGTCCCGGCCCAGCCCCGCGCGGACACGCGCGCGCCCCATAGCCTCTTTGTGCCGGACCCGCTGGTGGAGCCTGGTGGCTCGTCCCGACCCAGGGCCCCTCACTCCGGCCCCGCTGCCCAAGCCCCCAGGCCGCAGCAGCCCCGTGCGGGCTGGAGCCGTGCCGGCCTGCAAGGCGAAAGCCACGGGTTTCTCCTTTGTAAAGGGGAATCCATTTTTCAAGTCTGTTGATGCTTTTTTTTTTTTTTTAAGTTTGTGCAACCCTGTCATAGATTCATAGAGGTTAGGGGCTGGAAGGGACCTTACAAGATCACTGCGTCCAGCCCACCCTCCGTGCTTGGGCAGAAAAGACTGCTGGGGTCAGAGTAATTGCTGCTCCTCAGCTGCCAAATGTCTGGCCCCATGGGGAGCCCTGCAGGTAGACAAGGTGGCCCTGCACACTAGGCACCATAGGGCCTGACCTGACACTTGTGGCCTAAGCCTGTACAAGATCTGGCCCATGAACAGGCCCCATTTCACTTATCCAGCCTTTCATATATTCTTGTGGCCCACTTTTGGGTCGCAACACACAGATTGTAGCCCGTGGGCTCTCCTTATACCTGGCCAGTCCCTTGTTATGGGGTGATCATTGCTCTGCACAGGTACCTGGTCTCCATTTATTGTGCAATTCATCAGTTAGTTGTGGGATTTTTTTCTTTGCAGGTGTAGCAGCTTGAAATTCATTGCCTGATTCACCAGCAAGCTGTGTAATAAATGTAACGTGTGGCAGAGCCCTTAGTAGGTAGTTGGCTTTTATAGCTGGAGAGTCCCTTGTTATGGTGTGATCATTACTTTGCCCATGCGGCTGGTCTCCATTTATTGTGGGATTCGCCAGTGAGTTGCGTCATTCTTGGTTTGTATGTGTGGCCATCGTTCTTTGCGCATGACACGGGTCTAAATTTGTTGCGCGAATTGCCAGTGAATTGTGTAATAAATGTAACATGTTGCAGGGACCTTGGTAGTGGGTTGGCCCTTCTTATAGCTGGAGAGTCCCTTGTTACAGTGTGATAAATATTTTGCCCATGTGGCTGGTCTGCATTTATTGCTTGATTCACAGGTCAGTTGTGTAATAAATGCAATGTATAGCAGGGGCCTTCAAATGACTTCCCCCAGAGGAGGATGTACCTGCCCCACATAGCCACCCTCAGATGCAGAGGTGACACAGGGAAGATAAAGCTGAGGAGAACAGCAGGAATTTCAAAGGAGAGAAGAGCACGAGTGCATTTCCTCGACCAGTCCCTGTTTTCTGTCACCTCTGCCCAATCATGATGCACTTATTGCGTAAGGAGTGTACAATGATGCCACTAAAAATAAAAAGCAACTTTGTGCTGGTCAGAAGCCTGCAAACATTCACCTGCTGAAGCCTAGGCACCTGCTAACTCTGCCACAGATTTAGGGTCCAAATCATGTTCCAAGAGAATCTGAAGAGATAATCCCCAGCACTGCCCCCCATCTTCTGTTTCTTTCTGCCGGACATTAGGGAGCATTTTGAAATCAAATCTAGGAGCTGAGCCAAAATGAGCAAATAATGGGAAGTACAATAGACTCTGGGATACAGCCCATTATGGAGAGTGAGGGAAGCAGACAAGAGAAGTAGGGGAGTCAGGAAGGACAGAGTTAACATTAAGAAACTCACTTACAGTGATGCAGTTTCAGGAGGTCTGCTTATGAATGACAGAGAGAGTGCCTTTATCCATGTGAGAGAGAATTAACATACTTCTTGAAGGCAAGACAGTAGAAGTAGATTTTTTGGAGCTATTTAAATGAGAGAGTGGTAGACTAGCACACAAAAATTCAAAGAGTGCCACCCCTAGCAGCATAGCTACGATCCACAGCTGAAGAGAGAATTTCTTCCAGCATAAATCATTTAAGAAGCAAAACTTCCTATCTAAATGCTTGCTAACTTTCAGGCTGCCTTCTGAATTGAGCCATATGCTTGGTCTAGCTTGCCCAATCTTTGCTTCTCTCAGTGTATAAAAAAAAAAGCTAAGCCCACATTCATAATACAGAAGGACATTTCTGCCTCTTATGCCATTTTTCCTCTTGTGTAGATGCTACTTATCCATTCTTGCCATGGCTATTTATCTGTCAAAAGTACTTCAAACATATTTTTTTCTCTTTGGAATGTAGCAGTTCACATGAAATGGCAGGTATTTTTAAAAAATGTTCAAAAGAGTCCCTGGACCTGCTGACAAGTATGAGTCTAACATTATTTTGGCATCCATGGATGAAGGCAATAGATATATGCAAATACCCTTTACCAAAAATGAAAGAACTATAGCTCATAACACTCATTGTACTCATTTTCTAGAAAGGGAAAATAAGGGCCAGAGCTCTTTAATAATTTGCCCATGGGCATGTGACAGGAGCCAAATTCTGCCCATGATATAAGAGGGGGAAAACCATTACAGCCAAGTCCAGAACAGACTTATGTCTCTGTCAAGCATTTACAGATAGATAGTTTCCTTTCTTCTTCAAAATGTGTAATTCCACCTCATAGGAACAATGCTAACTTGAATCTTGTAGCAAGGATGGATAATAAAACTAGCTAGGGATGTCCTATTAGAAGCTACATTTTATAATACGTAGACTCAGTAAAATATTTGCGTTTTGATTTCCTTAAATAGGGCAAGATACTGCAAACGATAATGAGTTTTACAATTATGCTAGGATGCTTTTACTGCATTGCAATCTTTAACCTTTTTATCCCTTTGTTTGAAAGCCATTTCTTCTATAATCTGGCAGAACCTTTAGAAATTAAGTGGTTTATTAATAACAGCACATTTTGAATAGAGGCTGTAAATAGATTGCAGAACAATAAGTCTCTGTTTAAAAAAAAAAAGGTACTTTATACTGTGTCACAGTTTCTCCAACACCTGAATATTTATCATCCACATTCACACTGATTAAATAACTGCTGATGCCTCATGGAAAACTTGGGGAAAATATTTTGTTCTCAAATAATTCTGCATATACATATATAACTGTGATAAAGTATCCCAGAAGACAGAAGTGCAAATGGCCATTGCTTCTCAGTGCACAATTATTCCCCACAGTATACTTACTGCTATTTTGTCCAATCTGTTCTTATTACCATCATCATTTGTGTGTCACCTCTGTGCTTAAGGTTTTCACAATTTACACATTCAAAACAATGGGGTTTCCACAGTCAAATTACAAAGTTTTTCTGATACTTCTCTCAAATGGATTTGGCCTATTAGCTTAATTTTCTCTTTCTTCATCATCACTATTGATTGTCTAACCACAAAGGGTTAAAAAATATGAAGGTTCAAATGTATGCTCATCAGCAGGAGGAAAACTTCCAAGAAATAACTGGGACTGTTTCACCTATCATGTTCTCTCAAAAGTAGACACTCTCATTCAAAGTCACATAAAACTTTGGGCTCCTGTTTGACTGACCCCTAAGCTTGAGGAGTAGGTGTCGGTGACTAAAAATATCTTCCTTATTTCCATCTCACCAGTAAATGCCACAACTTCCACTGGGATGGGGACCTGGCCACAGTAAGCCATGCATTTCTATCCTCCAAAAATGACCACTGTAATAATTGCAGCTGAAGCTGAATAGGGAAACAATGCAGACTTTCACTCTTTCAAATGGAGATGCCACCCTCCTCATGGGCTCAGGCCACCATGACTACATCAGATCTGTGCTATGGGCACTGCATTGGCTCTTGAAGTCAAGTGACAGACTAGGTAAAACTATTGCTATGAACTAACAGTCAATAGTAAAACCTTTTTATTTGTCAACATTTTCCATTATAACCAAAATGACATTCACAACATAAAACAAGATTCCTGCTGCTCTCAACAAAGGAAAGCTATTACTACTGCCCTCTTATTTTAAGTGGAAGGTGCTCAAATGTAAGTCAGGGGTGAAACCAGGGGGGTGCAGTGGGCCAGTAGCATCCCCCCCCCCACATAGGACAGGGGCACTCTGGGCAACAGGGAACATGTGGGGAGAGATACAAGGCAGGGATCAGATGCAGAAACAGAGGACACCCATTGCCACTGTCCTTGGTTGAGCCCAGCACTCCATACAGCCTTTCCCTGCAGCTGGAGCCCTCTGGCTGGTGGACCCCAGAGGCCCAGCTGGGAGCAGGCACTGGAAAGGGAGACCTGCCCACCACCACTGCTGTCCCTGGCTGACCTGGGAAAAGGGAGAACCCCAGGGCCATTCCTGCCCCAGCTCCAGCCATGGGCTGCAGGAAGTAGCTGCATGGGGTGACTGCACAGGGCACAGCTCAGCCAGGGACAGGTCAACATGTGTCCTCTTTCAGTACCTGCTCCCCGGCTGGCAGGGGACTTCTGTGGGAGTCAGGCTGGGGGCAGGAAGAAGGAAACCTGCCTGTCTTCATGGTTCTTGGGAGAGCCTCCCAGCAGCTGGAGCCCCCCAGGCAGGCAAGGAACAGAGTGGGGGCAGGCAAGGTACAGAGACTGGTGCTGCTTCTGCTGCTACCCATAATGGAGCCCAGCAACCATATAGCCTTTCCCTACAGCCCCCAGCTGGAATGGGCAGAAGCAGCTCTGGGAAATTCCTCTGGGCTTGTGTGGCAGGGCACCTTTTATGCCTGCCACTTTAATGGCTAGAACAAGATGCAGAGCAGCCTGCAGGTGGTTGCACTCCCAATCAGGGGCCACATGGCCATCAGGAGGCTACCAGTTGGGAAGAGGGCACAGCTGCTAGGAATAAGAACGGGTTCTGAGCAGGGGAGGCAGCAGTTTGCTGGCTCCAGCTGTAGAGAGAGCACCACCTGTCTGGAGCTGCCATTCACAACATCTTAAAGGCACAGGGCAAGAACTGTTTGGATGGCAGGAGGTTCCTGGTCCTGGGGCATGACCTAAAATGACACCCTACTAGGGTAGGATGGTGTAGTGGATAGCCAAACCAGTTGCCTCACTAATGAAAAGTGAGTATGGGGTGCCTTACAGCCCCAGCCCTCACAACCTAGTGGGTAACCCGGCAATAGGGACAGGAAGGGGGCCAGGCATGTCTACGGAGCCCCATATGGTGTAAGACCCTGAGGCTCCAGTGACAAGGGACCAAGTGGTGGTCCCAGTGAAGGGGGCATGCAGTGTATAAGAGGCCATGCAGAGTAGGTTCGCAGGGGCAACCTGAAGGACTGCACATGTGGGTGCAGAGTAGGGTCTGTGTAGGTGGGCCTGAAGGGCTGCACCAGGGTGCACAGAGTAGGGTTGCAGGAGCGACCTGAAGAACTGTGCACAGGCCAGCCCCAAAGAGCTTGATGAGGAGTTGCAGGCCCCAGTAAGAGGGCATAAGGCCCTAGTGAGAGAGCAGGAGACCCAGGCAAGCATGAGTACGCCTGTGGCAGAGTGTTAATTTTGGATGTCATCTGGAAGGCATGGGACACTGTATAGGGGAGGTCCATGTATAATGCATTAGGCATCAGGGCACTTAATGGACAGCCTCCTGCAATTCCACATCTAGTTTAGTACATCAAATTGTGGCAGGTTAGACAGTGCAGACTGCCCTAGACAGGTGGGCTGGCTGACATCGGGACCAGCCTTGTGACGGCCCTGTCACAGCCTGGGTCAGCCAAGATAGCAGTAGCAATGGGCAGGTCCTGTATTCCCCTATTCCTGTGCTTGTTCCCTGCCTGGCCCCCCATGTTGCCTGCCGGCCCAGGGTTTCTGCCACAAATCACCCTCATCCTACCCATGGTCTGAGGGGCAGTGTATCATGCCCCTCTTTATTAAGTTTTAGACCTGCCTATGATAAAAGTGGCATGTGGGTACAAAAATCCTATAACAGATAAAATAAATCCTTTGAGCTGTCTCTAGTTTTAATTCTTCATGTCCTACCATTCTACTTCTTTATTTTCCTTTTCACCACTCCTCAGTTTTCATAACTGAGGCTCCCTGGTTATCGGTCCTTGTACAATAATAGTCTGCTGATACTCAGCAGCAAGATCGAGATCAGATCTGGCACTTCATCTTCCACCCTACAATCTTGCCCTTTTCTAAAAAACATCTTAAAAACACCTGCTTCCCCAGGATAAATACTTCCCAGAATTGTTTTTTTTTCCCTCCCTCCCAGAAATACCTATAACATTTTAATATAGCAGCAGGCGTCCAGCCCCATAAGTTCTAGAGATATATTTAAAGAAAAGGTAAAAAGCCCATTGAAAAGAAAGAGAAGGGGAGTTCTTATTCAAAATTATACAAATAGAGAAACTGAACCATACTCCTTTCTCATCTTCAGCCAATGTGTAGGCTGTTGCTTTGAAATGTAACTGAAGATTAAATCATGTTAATTCATGGTTAATAGATGCTCCTTAATCAGTTGTTCATATAAAGGTATTTCTTCTCTTTTCTACCCTAAAGCAAAGATTGTGAGGGAGTGTCTGTAAAACCACTGGAGACAAGCAAACTGAAAACTATGGTTTGCCTGCCTTTGGCAAAGTATATTAAGGAAAGTTATACCGATTGCAGAATTATCTTTGGTGTGTTTTTTTTTGTTTTTTTTTTTTAAACAGGAGGTGTCTGTAAATGACATGCTACTCAGTGGACAAAAATACTCTTTCAGATTAGTAAAACATTTAGAAAGTTGGATGGACATTTTTACAGTATGATCACATATTGCATCTGACCACAATCTCATAATGGTCATTACATGTGGACAGATACTGCTGTTGTTTTCTGTACAGGTAGTAATGAAGTGCTGATCTTGCAAGATACCTCTTTGCAAACATTTTTAGTTGAATTCATAAGCCAGGTCAGGAACAGAAAAGATTTTGTCTTACTTTGCAAAAATCTCTAGAAAGGCTACAATAAAGCAATATTGTTTTAAAATAAAGCTTATAACAAAATTTTAGTCCATCTGATATGTAACAGCAAACAAAGAATATCTGGTGAGTTAGCAAGAAGCCCTCAAAACCAACTGGCATAAAGAAGCTGACAAAAATATACAGTGTCGCAGTTGGGCTGGTTGTGGACTTCTTAATTGTATTGTTTTATTAGTAGAAAGGCTACTTGTGTTCATACCTTCAGAGAAAATTGAAAAACTGTCTTTTTATGCCAAAATGATAATAGCTTTCCAAGATACTGAGACTGCTTCCTTATGACTGATCCAATTCTTTCCACTGCAGGAGAAACACTGTGACCATCTCAAAGAAGAGACTCAGGAGAGCAAGTGGTCCCTGAAATGGAGGGTTAAAGGCCATCCTAATATGAAATATTAACAGGCGGTATCCCCTTAAGCCAAGATGGTGCACTGCCTGGGGGTCTGTCTTTTTTATGGGACTCAGGTTAAAACAAAACATGTGGGGTACAGACAGAAGTGCAGCTCTCAGCTGTAAAGTGGTCTGCAAAGAGTTCTGAGTTACAACCTTACCCCAGACCAAACAGTAATTCACTGCTGGTTCCAGGGCAGAGGGGAATCTAGCTGCGGGCTTGTTGTTTTCAGAATGGGAGGAGAAAAAGGCAACAGAGGGAGCTTGTTCTTGGGGCTCCCCAGCTGATACCGAAGGGTGGGGTGGGTGAATTGGAACTCCCTACCTCAGGGGGGCTCCAATACACCTGCTCCACCCTCTGGGGGGACTGAAAACCCCCCAGACTGAACTCCCTCCACTCTCTCTCCACCCTCCCATTCTGAAAACAGCAATAGGCTGAGAAGCAGCACAGACACAAGTTACAAAAGATGCTACATTTGACACCACATGCAATGAGGGGTCAGATTTTCACGTGATCAGCCATTTATTAAGCTGTCTGTAGCCATGCACTTGTCTTTGCTCACAGCTACTGACTGCTTTCTGTGGTCAGATGGGGCAAAAAATGGCATTTCTGTCTGCACCCTTGGTGCTAGTCTCCCAACTGTTCTGCTCAGAGAAACTAAAGTAAAATGTCACTCAGGTTAGGCTTAACAGATCTTCATTGTACAATTGTTCTCCCTTGTGTGAGTTTTAATTAATGTTGCTCATCAAAGCTGTCACAATTTTGCTTTAATTTGACCCTTGCTCCAGCTGCAAAACTGGTTTATCCCACCCTCTGCCAAAGTGACTGTACTCATCTCTTATTTGGACCTAGCAACAGTAAATACATTTCCCTGATCTCCAGGCTCAATACTGCAATGCACTGGATCCTAAAACAAAAAAACCTATCCTGGAAAATATACTGGTTAGAGTAAAATACAGCAGTGTGGTAATCCAGCAATATAGGCCAGTAAGAAGACATCCCTACTTTAGTTTACTCCCTGCATTTATTTGTCAACAAATGCCAAATCAAATGCAAAATTTCAATCCTTGCCTTCTAAGCTCTCTACAGGACTAGTCTACATAGAACCCATGGCATTTGTAGGGGAGGGAGATGGTTCATTTGCAGGGAGCTGCTGAATGAAGGGACAAGCTACTCAGCTGTTTGCTGTGGCTTTTACTTCAAAGAGCACCATTTCTCCACTCAGCTGGAATTCATCAGCAGTTCCCTGCAACTAATCAGAGAAGCAAATAAAAGCTGCAGCAAACAGCTGGAGCACCTCAAAGCTGTTTGTTGTAGCTCTGTATAAGCCCCCCCCTTCCCCAATTAATTTGCAAAGCCTCCTCATCACAGGGGGTTCAGGACCCCAACCCTGCAAAGTGTCCAGACTGCACTGTGTATGAGACTGCCTCACTCTGCACTCATGACTTTCCACAATAGCTACATTTCCCTAGAAGAATAAAGACACCCAACTGCAGGAGTCAATACTATTAATTTTTTTGTGCATTATAGCCCTCACTCCTACAGTATAAGAAAGCTTCCCCTGCATTAAATAATTGTGCTTTTGTGATAAGGGGTGGTATCCCCCAATGATGGGAGTTTAGGCACAGAGAGATTAAAGTCAAAGGTCAAACTTTTGGTTGTCCAATGAGCAAGACCTGATTTTTCAGAGTATAGCTTTATACTAATGTCAGCTAAACTTGGTCATGCCCAACTTGTCAGTAAAACTGGCTAGAAGCTCAAGTGCAGCACACAGAAAATGATGAAAGCTATTAGTGAACACTTGGTTTAAGTCAATGTCCCAGTATCACATGAAAACTCTGTGGCAGAGGCAAGTTTGGATCCAATTACCCAGAGCAACATTCAGCTGCCTGACTCATAAGATGGTTATTTCTATTACTGTAGTTCCTTGCTTCATTCATGATTCACCTACTGAATATATAACAAACAAAGCATGGTCATACAGACAGCAGCCCCATTAACTATACAACCTTGCTTGCATCTCTACAGCGCCTTCCATCCTGTACCCTGAATGAGGTAGGAATCCTATGGAAAGAAATAGCAGAGGCATTAGCAGGGCAATTCTGTGCCATGGACAGCAGCAGCACATGGGGTAACATGGCCAGCTGTGGAGGTGGCTATTTTTGCACCCTCTTCACCCACCAAAGGTGCTACCTAGGGTTGCCACCCAGGTCATTCCTCTCTCCCCCCTCAATTACACTACTGAGAAGCAGTATGCGATCAAGTAATTAAAGACTATATTTTAATATATGCCCGAAAGAGGGCTGAATTAAAGTAGTATAGACCTAACTTCCTACCTCATTCAGGGCACAGAATGGATGGTTCTGTAGAGATGCAAGCAAGGCCGATTAATTAATGAGGCTGTTGTCTGTATGACCATACCTCATTTGTTATATATTCAGTAGGTGCATCACAAATGAGGCAAGGAACTACAGTAATAGAAATAACCATCTCATGAGTCAGGCAGCTGAATGTTCCTCTGGGTAATTGGATCCAAACTTGGCCAGTTCACATCTAGATTCAGGAGTCAGATGGGAACTGGCCAAGTTCATGGACAATACCAAATTATGGGGAGAGCCATCACGCTGCAGGATAGGCTGGGAACACAGGCTGACTTGGACACACTCTCAAGGTGGACCAACCAAAACCGGATGACCTTCAATGCAGAGAAGTGCAAGGTGCTGCACCTCAGTTGGAAGAGCCCCCAGCATACTTACAGGCTCGGCAATGCTATGCTCACTAGCACCACAGCCAAAAGGAACTTGGGGGTCTTGATTGACCACAATATGAATATAAGCCACCAATGTGATGCGATGGTGGGTAAAGCTAACCAAACTCTGGCATGTATCCACCAATGCATCTCAGGTAAAACCAGGGAAGTCATCCTCCCATTTTACTCGGCCCTAGTGAGACCACAGCTGGAGTGTTGCATCCAGTACTAGGCCCCCCACTTCAGGAAGGATGTGAAGAAGCTTGAGAGAGTCCAGAGGAAAGCCACTCATATGATCCAAGGCCTAAAGGAAAGGTCGTAGGAGGAGGGGCTGAGGGACTTGGGACTCTTCAGGTGGGAGAAGAGAAGGCTCAGGGGGACTTGATGGCAGCCTACAAACTTCATAAGAGGGATACATCAGGACCTGGGAGAACAGCTGTTCAACAGAGCTCCCCAAGGGATAACAAGGTCTAATAGCCATAAACTCCAGAAACACCGATTTAGACTGGATATAAAAAAAAAAAAGTTTTCTACAATGTGTGTCCAAGGTCCGGAACAAACTCCCCCCACAGATGGTGCAAGCACCTACTCTGGACTCCTTCAGAAAACAACTGGATTTATTTTTTTGCTGGGGTCACTTGATCCCAGCTGACTTCCCACCTATGGCAGGGGGGCTGGACCTGATGATCTCATGACGCCCCTTCCAGCCCCTAATGTCTATGAAATCTATAACATTTTTTCTTGAGCAATTGACTTAGCAATCTTCCCATTCACTGAATATATCTGTATATCAGTTTCTGTATTTTTTCAAAAAGCAAACAGAAAAAACAATTTCTATTATGTAGAATCATATTGTTGCTCAGTTGGATAATCAACAAGGTTTGTCCCTTTAAATCTTTAGACAGATGTTATGTGGCATAACCTACTTGCTCTCTCAGAAGCCTGGTTAACTTATCACCATCTATGTGGACCAGGACTGAAGGGGACTGATAGACACTTAGTCAATAGGTTTCACAGATATTTAGCAGTGGAATTATGAGTCTTAGGAGAATCTGGTTCATTCCAACCACAGGAGGCAGTGTTTTCTACTGGACACAGGTCCTTCTGCTTTGCTCATTTCAAGCCTGTTACTCTCTGCTTCTGTCCCCTCCAGCCTGTCCCTCTTAACCTTCTGGCTCCAAGTCCCAATTTCCCAGTTATTTTACAAATCCCAATCTTTCTCTTCTCATCCACTTGCCAATTCTTAGTCCCAATTTTCCCCTCTTCTGCCTTTTCCCAAATCCTAGCTTTCAGTCATATACTGTATTTACTCAAATCTAAGATGCCCCCCCATTCAACATGGAGGGAAGCCCCTCATCTTGCATTGGGGGATGGGGTAGGGGGGGAAGTAGCTACTGTGGCTCCAGGTCTGGTCCTGACCCAAGTTTGGGGTTGAAACCACAGCTATAACCACTGCCCTCCACAACCTCTTCCTCCCACTGCCTCTACCCTGTGTTGCCCTGCCCTGCCCTGCCCTGCCCTGCCCTCCCCCCCACACTGTCTCTGCCCCCCACCTTTTAGTCCAAT
>NW_017729022.1:172619152-172627899 GCF_001723915.1 Gavialis gangeticus | reverse complement strand
CCCCACACTGTCTCTGCCCCCCACCTTTGCCACACACCACCCTAATCATCCACCTGCCCCCACTCCCAGCTGTCTCCACCAGAGACTGTGTTTTTATTCTCTGATAAGCATCTCCTCTGCTTAGCACACTGCCACCCCTGTGCTCCCTAGGCATTGGCACCCTCCCCCTGCCCAAGGTGCTAAAATTCCCAGTTATGACTCTGTTAGCTTTTATCCCTTCTGGATTCAGTATGGACTCCTTCCTCCACACTGCGCAGGCATTGGCCAGAGAAGAAAGTGAGCACGGGAGAGATGAGCTGTTTTTGCTCTCATTACTGGTATAAAGTTCTACAACACCCCCAATTCCTAGGAGTGTGTTGGCTACAAAGGACCAATTCACAGGATCATCATAAAATTCTAGTTTATTAGACAGATGCAAAAGTCAGATCATAAACCTTGGGGCTGATCCCCTCAAACACACACGCAAGCTAGCTATGAACACTAAGCACCAATGTCAAGATATACCTATCCCCAAGCACTGGAGTTCACTATCAATGGCCAGTCAAGGCTTCTTTTAGTGCAATGTTGCTTCAGAAAGGGGTTGACGGCTGGTCTTTCTGGCTGGGCAGGCAGGGTGCTGGTCAGGTTAGAGAGGGTGCCATTGGGGGTTATTCTTCACTGCCTTTTATCCCTCTCTAGCAGACTTTGGTGACTTCCCAATTTTTGGGCTTACCCAATCCAGTGGTCATTGACTTCATCAGCCATCCCCCTTGGTGGTTGCTGAATGGCAGCTGTCAGCCCCAGGTGTCATGTCCACAGGTATGTGCAGTCTTGGGAGTTCATTGATAAAGTTCAATTAATTCACTGCTGTGATTAGTTCAAACCAGGGCTTCTGTACCTTTAACAGTGACGTTTCAGGGAGTTCCTGGCTGTGTATTGATCCCTTCCTCCTCTTAGTCTGTGGTTTCATATGTGTTAATTGCCACCTGTTAGCTTGTTATCCTGTCTAGATACTGTGTTACACAAATCAGTCAAGATTCATTCAGGGACCCCTCCATACAGAGAAGCTGCCATTTGATTCCTGCCCTTGCTAATGTTGTACAACTTTTAAAACTTAAAGTCCATTTCTTACAAAGTTAAAAAGCATAGAATATAAAACATAAGAGGGTGAAATGCCATGGCACATACAAATAGGCCAAATACAACTGGGGGTGGGTGGGAACAGGGACGGGGACATATTGATGCAGAACACTATTTTATACCCATGAAAGCATCTACAAGCTATATTTTTATTACAAGTACACCCTACATATCCTCCTCCTCTAAAAAAAGAAAGAAGAGGGAGAAAGGAAAAAAAAGAGAGAGAAAGCAACCCCAAAAGGGGGCAAATACTGCAAAAGGGGCTTTTTGCCATATGGAAGGGTGTCACACTGGAGTGGGGGGCAGGCAAAAGAAAGGTTTCTTGCTACGGTAGCAAATGAATAGAAAAGCCTGTTCAGCCTCTGTACTCCTGGATTGGAGCATGTTCAGTGTAGATGAAATCTTCAGAAAGAGCTTAGATGCTAAGCTCTAATAAGTCTATTTCAAGCACATGTCAACTGAGATTTTCCAAAGGCTTACAACTATAAGTATTTTTCATGGGGGGGGGAAATCGCAAAAGGCACCTCCATCACACAAAGGTAACCCACTGCCAAATATGAAGCCCTTAATCCAAAGTTCAGAGGATGTTGAATTTCTCAACAAAAACTGATGCAGGAGCTTTTCAACATGTTTTCCTAATTGTGCAGTTGGAAACTTTTGTCATTAAAAACTTTCAAAAAAATTCAGCTCGAGGCAGAAACCCAAATGTGGGAAATGTTAGTCCTATCAGTTAAAAAGTTTAGTAGAGTATAAGCAAATGAAACAGGGTTTCAAAATGGAAAGTATGACAGCTTTAATTATACTTGGCACTATGTGTTCTGCCTATAATCAATGAATGGGAACCTTACAGTCATGACACCTACTAATATTAATTAATTTCTATTACATTGAGTTTTTCAATGCAAATTTCAGCATAGTAACATGAGCACTTATGAGTAGTTCAGTTCTGTATAACAGCTAAAAATAGAACAATGAACCCTCTGCAGGGAATGTCTGAATAAGTAACTAACGCGAGAGAAATCCTTCCCCAGACAGCCATTAAATATCTTCTTGTGCTATTCACACTAATAGATAACTTACTTAAGGAACTGTAGCAGGGCACTAAGGTGCCTGCTACTGATAATGGTAACATGGGCTTAGCTGCCACTCAATAGGGCAGTACAGGTGTGAGTTGCTAAAGCAACTGATTGTATCAGCTGACCAGAAGGGGGCAGGGCCTGGCCTTTATAAATAGAGGATGCTGAGGCCAGAGGTCAGTTCCCCTCTGGCAGCCTAAGGAGCAAGAGCTCTGCTAGAGCGAGTAGGGCAGTGTTGCACGTTGGTGTGCGGATACAGGTGGAGAGGACCCTGGCAGGGATGCCAAAAGGTTAGCCAGGTTGGCTTAAGATTTACATTGTAGCTGAAAGGCTTTGAGTCTCTGTTTTGCGGTTGATAGTTGTAATTAAAAACCGGAGGACCGGGCGAGGCTGTAGGGGTGGAGGAGGCCTCATTAGGAGCTCCCCAGTAAGGGGGGTTCTTAGTGCTGTAGGGGGGCTGCATTTGGGGTGTCCTGACCCCAGCCCCAGTGTGGGCGATATCAGGATGAGCCCAGTGGGGCATAGGCCCAAGAAGGCGGGTCTGGGGGCCAGGTAAGGCTAAGGCCGCCTGAGCCCCAATCGGGAGAAGCCTGAGTCAGGCATAGGACCCTAGAAGGGGTCTGGGGCCAGGTTAACCAGAGCTGGCACCTTGGACCCAGCTGGCTGTGGCTAACCTCCTGGCCAAATGGGGCCAGGAGAACATGCTTTGGCAGTTCAAAGCAGGCCACCGCACCCAGAACATCTTCCGGGTGATAGCTGCCCAGATGGCCAGGAAGAGCACAGAGGCCAACCCTGCAACCACAGCCCACTGGCAGCTGGCCCAGAGGGGCAGATGCCTCTACTGGCTGTGCAGTCCCCATTCAGGTCTGGCAGTTGCACAGCTAGTCACAGCCAGGCAGCAGCCCCCACTGCCAGACTGCTGCAGTGGGTAGTGGGGGCAGGGAACTCAGGGCTGCTTCAGCAGTCCAGTTGGTACAAGGGGTACCAATTAGCTGGGCCCCAGAAGCTCCTGAGAGCTAGTAGCCCTGAGCTACTTGCCAGGATGGCTTTTTATACTGCTGGGGCCAGGACAGGGTAGCTTTTTACATTGCTGGGGATAGCACAGGTGCTGGTCCCAGGCTCTAGCTCCCCCCTGGCTGCAGATCCAGGAGCCAGGCAGAGTTATTTTGCCCCAAGTGGCACAATTTGGTCCACACCAAAGTGCATGTCTAAGCACATGCATTGAAGCCAAAAGCGCCAGCTCAAATTTGCACTGCTTCTATTTGAGCTGCTGCAAGTGCATGTGCAGACACCCATGCGGTCTCTTCCAGCCCTATTTTTCCCGTAATCCTATTCTAAACATAGAACTTGGACACACTAGCCACTCTCTTTATAATACCATACAAAGTGTCTGGTCTGGTGCTGATCAACACATCTATAATGATTTCTTTGATTTGCTCTGTACTTTAGCACCTAGCACAAAGGGGCCTCAAACAAAACAGGAGTTTGTAGGTAGTACTGAAATACAAATGCCTAAATTTATATTCTTTCCTTGTGTTTCTTCTTTTTCTATTTCAGGCCTCAAAATATCCTCCCCCAAAAAGCTACATTTGGGATTGAACCTCAAAATAAGATCTAAAATTACAAACCTTCCAGCAATCAAGTGGTGGTATCCAATTTGTAATTAAACAGTCAGATAGTACCCAAAAAGTCAAAATATGATACAGACAAAAACTAAGAGAAACAGTGATTGTGATGCACCAAAGTAAAAAACTTTACTTTTGTATTCTTGGAAGGAAACACAGCTAAATCACAGAAGTTTAGTTGTTTTCTTTCCTTGTTCTGTATTGCTTTCAGACTTATTTTGTGCCTGGTGATGCTCATCAGCAAGGATAAAGCCAAAGTTTAACTGCTTTTTAAGAATTGTTTCCCACTTTCATTTCTGAGACATGAGGTTCAGCAATAACAAGTGTCAGCTCAGCTCCTCCATTCTCTCCTAATGTACCCATATTACATTGTTTCCTGGAAACATGCTCCTTGTCACTCAGAGCTTTAAAGTAACTGTTGACTGGGTGATCAATGAAATAGAATTAAGAGATTACTGGAGAAATGGAAGAGGTAAATACAATCTTAACTGATCATTACCTGGGATAAGAACAATGATGTGTGTCAACTTGAGACAGCTGAACAGTCAATAATAAAACACCATGACTCAGGAACATCAAATATGTTTACACAAAGAAAAACTGGTTTTCAATACAGTATTACTTCATTCTTTTAAAGAGAAGCTGAGCTTGATTCTTATCGCACCTACAGCAGCTTTACACTAATGTCACTTCATGGCTTCAATGGAGTCATCTAATTTACACTGGCATAAAAGTGAGACCAGAATCCAACTCTGTATATTTATTATAGGTATCATCTTATGAACTGCTAAGCTATCACATAGATATGAACTGACATGAAACAGCACATCATAGGGGTGAGCTCTTATTTTCATAACCTATATTAAAGGACAATAGTCTAAACTGAATTTTAATCCACTCACAATAAGATTAACTTTCAACTAATTTTCTACATTGGCTTCCAAATAGTATTACAGCATGCAAATCAGGCTGAACTGCCATTTTGCTGGGTATACTCAGAAATTTTGTTAAAGGCGGCATGCCATTGACAACTTTTACTACAGTTTCTCTGGGAGGTCATGGGCAGCCAGGATTGAACCTGTGACTTTTACAGCTAAATGCATGAACCTTTACTGCCTGAGGAAAAAGAGTTGACTATGTTAGTCAAGCTTGCTGCAGGCTCAGCCTCCTAATTTTGCCCAGCCACCACTAGAGGGGAACAGGGGACCATAACTGTTTCATCTACATGATTACAGTCGCTCCCTTTTCATGTGTCCTTTCTGCAGTTATTCTAGCTCAGTGGTTTTCAAATAGAGAAAACGGGACTATGTTTAAAGGGGTCCATAAAGGATAACTATAACCAATCAAAAGTATGTGAATACCCACACTTACCATTCAAAGTGCTCCACACCTCCATTCAAAATTTTAAATCTGCAAACTCCTAAAAAAAAGTGAAAAACCACTGTTCTAGGTTACAAACAAGAGCATCCACCAAAACAGCATACAGCACCCAAATATTTCAGGGCACATGAGGAAAGTAGATTGCCAATTCATTCTTATGAGAGCTCACACCTGCTTCTTGGGCCACTTCTCTCCTGTAAACACACAGATCACTAGGGAATATGTCCCCACTCCTGGAAATACTCATGTGAATTTACTCATCTGAATAGCTCCACTGACGCCAAAAAGGAGTCCTCATTCTTGATTTCAGCTCCCATGGACTATGTTAATGCAAATAATGAAGAATAAAACAACCATCAGGAGAAGATCGATCCATCCATCCATCATGGATCAACAGTCAATAGTTTAGAAAAAGTCAAGTGCAGGGCAACAAAAGTGATTAGGGGCCTCTCATGAGCAAGATTTATGAGGAAAGTCTGAAAGAACTAGAGTTATTTAGCCAGGAGAGAAGATGACTGAGGGGGATTTGATAACAGTCTTCAAATAGCTGAAAAGTATTTAGAGAGAGAAAGGAGATTGGCTTTTCTCTGTGGCTGTAGGGGACAGGACTAGAAGCAACAGCCTCAAGATGCAGCAGGGGGAAATTTAGGCTAGAGATTAGGAGGAATTTTCTGATGATGAGAGTGATCAGGCATTGTAACAGGCTACCTAGAGATATATTGTAGAATCTCCATCTTTGGAAACTTTCAAATGCAGGTTTGACAGACACGTGGCTGGGATGGTTGCGGCAGGATCATCCCTGACTTGAGCAGGAAACTGGACTAGATGACCTTGTGAGGTCTTTTCCAGCCCTACTTTCCTATGATTCTATGATCATAACAATGCATAAACATAATTCCTATTATACACTACTCCAAAATATACACTCCTGGACCATTTGCAAGTATGCTGATGTAGATTAATTTCAGCTAGCTTTAACATTTTGTTGCAAGGCTACAGACACGTACTTAACTTCTACCATATTATATTTGTTATATTTTACTTTCTTTCTTTATATTCTCTTCCGCTTCTTGTTGCCTGGGAGTCTATTGGTAATGGCCCAAGCAGTGCTCTTAAATTCAGATACCTCAACAGCAGGAAAGTCTTCCAGCAATTTTAGACTGCGTTTACATGAATTAGATTCTGGAAAGTACAAATAGCAAGAGGGGAATACTTCTGCAATAAGGCTAATAGATTGGATTGCCTCCTGGACGTTTTTCATCTCTTTGCATTTGTCTACGCAAGGAAGATAGCATGCAGTAAATTAGCGTGGAGATATCGGTGTGCTGTATGTTCACATCCTAAGTCTCTGTAGGGACATACTTAGACTGCACCAAGAGTACCTTTGTGTGAAGTGGCTTATTTTAAAAGTTGAATAAGCTACATATACTTACTATGCACTAAAGGTCCTGCCAGACATTCAGCATGACAGGATCTGATGAGTAGTCCACACAATCAAGGCTCCTGCCATGCTACATATTCACAGCAAGAGGCATGATTCTGGGATTCAGCATTGGATCCAATCATGCTTTATTCCTGGTTCAGGGAGAGCCTGGGATTGCAACCCTGGACTCCCCCTGTACTGACAAGTAACAAACTCCCACGGCTGTACCTGACTCCCACCCAAGAGAGTGCATGGAGCCCCCCCACAGCTGGGAGGCCCATCAACTGTGGGATCCTTGCCCTAGCAAGGCATAGAGTGCTCCCACAGCTGTGAGATTTAATCAGCTAATGGGACTCCAAGGAGGGCTGTGCGAAACTTCAGTTGCCGATTCAATCTGGAGGAGATTTGGCCCAATTCAGTGGCCAAATCTCTGAATCCAACTCAAATTGGGAGACTCATTAAAAGGTCCAATTCAAATCCAAAGCCTCCCCCACCCCCAAAAAAAAATTTGGAGATTCAGATCAGCTGGGGAGAGGCAGGCACAGCCAAGTAGTGCGTGGTATGGGAGAATCCACAGCCGTCTGGGAGCTTGGGCCACTGGGGCTGACCAGTGCTGGGCTCTGGCTGATTGCTGAAGCTGCCCCAGCTCCCAAAAAGCATGTGGTGCCCTGCCAAGCTGTGCTGCACCCATGTGATGTGACAGCTGCCATGTGGATGCCAAGCAGGGGGGCAATCCCTGTGCTGCAGGAGGGGGTGCTGCCATAAGCCCTGATCACTGCTGCCAGAGCCAGTGAATGTGGGGCATTTTATTTATTTTAAGTGCCAGGCAGGGCAGCCATGGGGGCTTCTCCTGCAACTCCCCCCACCCAGGGAGAGGCAGGCACAGCCAGAGGAGCCACAGGAGAACCAGCAGCCACCCAGGTGTGCCTGCCTCTCCTCAGCTGATCTGAAAAATCGCCAAATCAGTGCTGAATCTGATTCAGCTGAATTGAATAGGGATAGTGATTTGAATCACTGTCCTCCAAATCAGCCGAATCTGAATTGAATACTTCCCTATTCACACAGGCCTAGCTCCAAGTCACAAAGGAGCACCTGCCCACACATCAATTAATGGCATGATAGGAACCAGTCACCAAGTTATAACATTTTTCATGTAATAACTGTAGATTATTCCTTGTTCTATCATGTCATTACTTGATTGAACATGTGAGCTGGATCACAACATAAGAGGAAGATCAGGGAAAGTGTGGGTTCTTACTGAATGGGGAAGGCAACCTAGAGACATAGGATGCAAAAAAAAAAAAAAAAAAAAAAAAGGCTGAAGTACTCAATGTGTTTTTCACTTCAGTATTCATAGCTCCCAGACTACTGCACCTGGCAGCAGTCAGGGCAGGAGATGAGCAGTCAACAGTGGCAAAAGAATAGGTTAGAAACTATTTAGGAAAGCTGGACATATACAAGTCTGTGGGGCCAGAAGGATGTTGAGGGAACTGGCTGGTGTGTTTGCAGAGTTATTGGCATTCATGTTTGAAAACTCATGGCGATTGGGAGAGGGCCCAGATGATTGACAAAGAGCAAACAGTGCCCATATTTAAGAAAGGGCAAAAGGAGGATCCAGGGAACTACAGACAGTCTCACCTCAACTGATGGAAAAATAATGGGCCTGATCCTCAAAGAGTCTATTTGTAAGCACTTGGAGGAGAAGAAGGTGATTAGGAACAGTCAACATAGATTCATCAAGGGCGAGTCATGCCTGACCAATGTGGTTGCCTTCTTTGATGTGACAAATGGCTCTGTGGATGTGGAGAGACCAGTGGATGTGACGTACCTTGATTTTAGCAAGGCTTTTGATAGTCTCCCACAACAGTCTCACAGGCAAACTAAGGAAGTACTGGGTGAATGGACAGTAAGTGGATAGAAATCTGGCTGGAGCATCAGGCTCAGAGGGTAGTGATCAATGGCTCAATGTCCAGTTCGCAGCCCGTATCAAGTGGAGTGCCGCAGGGGTCAGTCCTGGGGCTGGTTTTGTTCAGTATCTTCAATGACCTAGAAGATGGCAAAGAGTGAACCCTCATCAAGTTCGCAGATGACACCAAACTGAGGGGAATAATAGACACACTGGAG
>NW_017729022.1:172603217-172619141 GCF_001723915.1 Gavialis gangeticus | reverse complement strand
GCCTCAGACAAGCCCCGGGAAGGCTGCACCCCCCTGGCAGGGGCCTTGGCAGCACTCTGAGTCAACACCATCGCTGGAGTTGCTGAGTATCTAGCCGAGTTCAGGTCCTCTGCCCTGTGCTAGCAGGAGCCAGCCTCTGGGCCCCTCCTGCTCACCCTCCGGTGCGAACGCTGGCACACTCTAACAGACCGCGCCCATTTGCACAGCTCAGGAGTGTGGCTCTCTACCAGCTCAAAGAGGGATCCGGGGGGTTTTCCCTCCGGATCCGGCTCAGCTGTGCCGGTCTCTCCGCCCCACTTACCTTATGGGGATCAGCTGCTGCTGCCCCCGCTGCCACTCTGTTCACCTCCGCTGCTCTTGCCTCTGCGTCGCTCCGCTCTGGGTCTGGTACAAAACACACGTGCGCCTGTGTCCTCCTTCTCCCCGCTGCTCCTAGCTCCCTGTAGTTTTGGGCCCCCACTACAGAAAGGATGCCAACAAATTGGAGAGAGACCAGCAACAGAAATGGTGGGAGGTAGGAGGGCAACAGAAGTGGTGATGGGGTTGGGGCACTTGACTTATGAGGACAGGCAGAGGGAACTGGTCTTATTAAATATAGAGATGAGAACACTGAGATGGGATTTAATAGCAGCTTTCAATGGCCTGAAGTGAGGTTCAAGAGAGGATGGAGCTAGACTGTTCTCATTGGTGACAAACAACAGAACAAGGAGCAATGGTCTCAAGTTGCAGCAAGGGAAGTTTAGGTTAGATATAAAGAAGAATTTTCTTATTAGAAGGTTTGTAAAGCACTGGAACGGGTTACCCAGAGAGGCTGTGGACTCTCCAGTCTTGGAAGTTTTTAAGACCTGGCTAGACCAAGCCTTGGCTGGGGTGATCTAGTTGGGGATGGTCCTGCTTTGAGCAGGGGGTTGGACTAGATGACCTATTGTGCTCCCTTCCAACCCTTATTTTCTATGATTCTGTGTGTGAGATTCTATGTAATTAGCTGATTAATCACATTGTAACAGGACGCTTAGTGCATTTATCACTTTAAGAGGGGAAGCTGCCTGAGAGGCAGCTTCCACATGGCTAAGGGGGCTGACTGGAGACTCACCCTGCCCAAAGAGGGCTGGGCTTGCGTCATAAGGCCAGAGCCTGAGATGGCCAGACAGTCTAGCCCCAAGAGCCATAAGGAAGAGAGGTCTTGGCAGCAGGGCTCCTGAATGACCAAGGAAGTAGGATAAGCAACTCTGCAGGCCTGGAACAAAGCAATATTATCCGAGGCAGAGAGAAGTGTTTTATGCAGGCCTTTATTTTATGTCAGTACTCTTGTCTGAGTTACAAGCCTTGAGCCCTGCTGGAAGCAGGCTCAAGGCATACTCAGGGAGCTGGTAGCCCAGAGAGGGGCTGAGTGCGAGAAGGGGCCCAGCAGGGAGTGAAGGAGCCCAGAGTGAGTATGGGACCAGAGGGTCCACCAGCCCAGAGAGGGAGCTGAGCAATCCAAGAGCCCAGAGAGAAGATTAAATGTGGAAGAAACATCAGGAGTGATAATATCCGCAAGGCTTGAGGCATGATGTAGAGGCAGGTGAAACCCTAATTGTGGCTCTTAAGGCTGTAGTGCCCTGGAGGGGCATGGACAGGCTGAAGGGGCCCATTTTTCTTGAGTACTGAGTGGAAACTAGGGTGGTCTGGGAGGGACCAGTTGGCTATTCTAATAGACTAAGGCTCACTCTAAGGCCCGAGGGCAGCCTCCCTTCCCTCATCCTTCATTAAGAAAGAGGCTTGGCAGGAAAGTAAGCAAGGGAGGGCTGTCTTAAAGTTTGGGCCAGACAGGAGCCATACAGCCACCAGGGGGTGTCAAAGCCACTTCTGAGAGACAAACCTGTCTCACACATCTTAAGTGTAACATATGGAGAGGGCCTAAGGCTGTCCACATGAGGAAGGCACAGTGCCAGATGTACTGTAAATTCACACCATAACCCAGTGCATATTAACTGCCATGTGCAGACAAGCCCTTCTGGGAGGCAACTTGGAAGCTGACTAAGGAAAAGCAAGATGTTTTAAAAAAAAAAAAAAAAACACAAACAAACCAACAACAACAACTATGCCACACAAGTAAAAGAAATAGATCCTGATAGCTAATTTGCATCCAAAGCCAGCACTCATTTATTCACACTTGCTTTTTCTCAGTTATATCACAAAGAAAATTACAGTACTACTGAAATTTATTTAGACTTAAGCCCAGCTGCTTTAACTATTGCAAATGGAATAACGCTCTGCAATGGTGAGGGACACTTCTTTTAGGCTAGTGACAGAAATTACACATAAACCAGCACAAGTGATCAGAAACCAGTTCAAATCTGTAACACAAACAGTATAGATAAACTGCTTTCAAAATGGCCAAAGCCAGTTTAAGATACACCTGGATAGATATAGTATCAGATAACTGATTTAGGTTAAATCAGTTTACTGAACTTCTATCCCAGATCCCCTCCAAATTCAAGTTAACTCAGTCCCCCAGCATCCTAGGATGCTTTGCACCTCCACTGTAAACCCCACTTCACAGGGTGGGCAGGTTAGCCTTGGCCCAAGATGCCTACTCCAGCCAATCAGGAGGCATGTTCTAGTGTCCCCCAGCTTCTGGTCTGGACCACTGCAGGCATGTGGCTGCATTTCTGGAATCAAAAAAGTTGATGGCTAGAAAATAATATTTATAGGTTTGCTTTTGGAAATTAGCTTGCAGGTAAAGTAGATATGCATTAGAACAGGAGTCAGCAACCCCTGGCACGCATGCGGAGCACAGCATGCGAGGCCGTTTTCCTTGGCACATGTTGGGGCCGGGAGGCAGCAGGTGTTTGCAGCCTGCTGGCTGCAGCCGCCCTGGCTCTGGGTAGCTACTGCCAGCCAGGAGCCCAGGCTGCTCCCAGCAGGCAGCTGGGAGGCTGCAAGCAGCCTGGGCACCATGGATGGCAGTAGCTACCCCAGAGTCCGAGCTGGCTGCAGCCAGGAGGCTACAAACAGCTGCTGCCTCCCTGCCCTGGCCCTGGCCCTGGCCCTGGCCCAGCCCAGTCCTAACAGGCGCAGTGCCAGCACTTGCTGCCTTCCTGGAGCCCGGGGCTGGGAGACAGCTGGGGCCAGGCAGGGGAGGAAGCAGCTGTTTCTGGCCTCCTGGCTGCAGCCAGCCCAGGTTCTAGGTAGATGCTGGTAGCCATGGAGCCCAGGCTACTCCCAGCAGGAAGCTGGGAAGATGAAAGCCCAGCTGCGAGCATCCTGGGCTCCGAGGCAGCCGCTATTTGTAGCCTCCTGGCTTCAACCAGACCTGGGACAGCTGCAGCCAGGAGGCTACAAACAGCTGCTGCCTCTTCGTCCCGGCCCCAGCCCCGGGCAGGCAGCAGATACTGGTGATGCTCCCCAATATGCTGCCCTCATTGCCATTTCTGCAGAGCAGCATGTGGAACCCAGCATGGCAGGGCACAGCAGGGGGGTGCAAAAAACTGCCTGCCACTGAGCTCCCCACTGCTCGCCATCCCGCTAATGGCACTGCCAGCAGCACCTGTGGGCAGTCCATGATCACCCCAGCTGCTGCCAGTGCTTCCAGCAGCGCCTGTGGGTGGTCACCAACCCATGGTCAGTGCTCACCACTCCCTGGCCCTCCATGTTGACAGTGCCGGTGGCGTCTGTGGGAGCTCCCTGCTCACCACTGTCAGGCTGCCACTGCCATGCTCCCACTGCTGCCAACACAGTGTGCCTCCCTAGCTGCTGGGGGCACATGCTGTTTATGTTTCCCGTGCGGCCCCTCTGTGGTCACACATGCTGCGCTCTGGAGGGCCCAGGGGAGGGCAGCAGGGCTGGGAGCACAGCATGTGCAGCCCAGAGCAGCAGTGAACAGAGGGACCGCACAGGGAAGCGGCCTGCTGCTCCAAGCTCCGTGCTGCCCAGGTCACACTTCCCCATGTGTGAACAGAAATAGTGGGGGCACCACACATGGTTGTGCCCCTCACTGCTTCCCCCACCTGCAGGGGAAGTGTGGCCAGGGCAGTGGGAGGCTCAGAGCAGCAGGCAGCTTTCTGCACCTCCCTGCTGTGCTCTGCCACACACTGTTCCACACACTGCTTTGCAGAAGCAAAGGCAAGGGCAGCACAGTGGGGAGCATTATCGGTATCTGCTGTCTCCCCAGAGCCTGGTGCCAGGTCTGGGGCTGGGAGGCAGCTGCAGCCAGGGCGGCAGCAGCTGTTTCTGGGTAGCTGCTGATAGCCATGGAGCCTGGGCTAGGGATCAGGGGCTTTTGTGGGGGGCAAGGAGCAGCAGGGCTGGGGGGCAAGGGGCATGACCAGGGCTGCGAGGCAGCAGGGCAGGGGCACAAGCAGGGCATCCTGCCATGTTCCCCCTGCCTTAGTTTTGTCTTTCTGCCATGCTGGCACTCTGGCACCTTCCAAGGTAGGCATGGCAAAGTGGGGATCCCTTCTAGCTACAGCTAGCCCCCCCACTTGCCCTTGGGCATACCACCCAACTGTCTTGCTCACCACACCTTATTAGAATGATGAAAAGTTGTTACATAAAGGCAGGAAGCCCCCTAATGTGTACCCCCAATGTTTGGGGGGGGGGGTGTCCATGGCTCTGTACCTCCCCTACACTGTGGCCCAAGCCTCACAGATAGTATCCAGATGTTAGCAGTCACACCAGCCCCACACTAGGCTCCAGAATCCTCCTGGCAGAACCATCCTTTGATCTCTCCACTACGGCAGCCTACACTGCCTTCATTCAGGCTGCTGAGCTCTTTGTAGCTGGCTCCCCTCTTGGACATGGTCCCCACTTGGAGGTGAGGCCAGGGCCTATGTGTGGCTGACGATCCCAAGGCCAGACCCACAACTCTGGATGCCCCTCACAGTGGGCTCCTGGCCCTTTTGACCGTCTTGG
The DNA here is from genome assembly GCF_001723915.1 of Gavialis gangeticus. Lineage (NCBI taxonomy): Eukaryota > Metazoa > Chordata > Crocodylia > Gavialidae > Gavialis > Gavialis gangeticus. The sequence continues at coordinate 172,614,245 of NW_017729022.1, read as the reverse complement.
TCCTGGCCTCACCATGGACTAGTCAAGGGAGCACGCTATCTCTGGCCTCACTACCCCCACTCACCCCATCTCCCCACATCCAGGAAGGGGGACCCAGAGAAACTCATACCACAACTGGTACTCCAGGGTCTCACAGGGGACTCTTACTCCCCCCTCCCAGAGCAGCTAGTCATGGTGCCATAGCCATACCTGGCCCCCTCTCCCTCCAATGTCCTGACCCACCCAGAGATAGGAGCTGGAGTTAAGGTGCCCCGCCCCACCTTTCACCAGGGTGGTAACTAGCCTGGCATTTCCTGGGGGCTCCTGTACCACTGAGAGCCCCACCAGGCCACCCACTCCCAGCAGGGTGCAGTTTTAGGTCATGCCCAGGAGCCTCCTGACCAACCCCTACAGCTCCTCCCTTACCTCCAGTTGATACTTGAAGCCAGGCAATGTTGCAGCCTAGCCTTCCAGGCAGCAAAATGCCCTGTTTATATAGGCAGCTCTGGATCCAAAAAGGCTGCCCTAATCAGGCACCTGCCAGCTGCTGGCTTCCAGCCCTTAAAGTGGCAGGCACAAACAGTGCCCTGCCACAGTAGGCATTGTGGTTTTTTTCGGAACTCCATCCAAAAAACATTGCCTAGCCCTGTATTAGAACAATGGTTCATGGCAACAGCAAGGGTTAATTGATTTCTAAAAGCCTGATTGTGACAATTTCCTTCAAGGCCCACTGTGTCTGACACAGGCAAGCAGCAAGCAGACACACAGGCTGGGAAACAGAAGATATGTACCACACTGTTCCATAACACAGATAAGGGGCTCTATCACATTGGCCAGGTCACAGTGCCTTGGGATTTCTGGCTTTGGAGAGGAGACCAAATTAGGAAACCTGGTAAAGGCCCATATTAGGATGTGTGAATGTGATGGGTTTGTGAAACAAAGGAATATGCTGACAGGACAGAACCTGGACAATAGGACGACCACAGAAAAACAATCATTGAGGCCCAGGAATGAAGAATCATTAGAAGGGGGAAAAATAATACAAAAGAAGGGATTTCAGAGCAGCAAAGCATCCCCAAGAGGGGAACCCAAGGCCACCATCAACAGAGGGCACAACACCAGCCTGTCTCACCCACCCCACGTGGGGGTGGGCTTCAGCTTTCAACCTCCAGGCTGCTGACAGCTGACATTCAAAAGAGTACCTTAGAGAGAAGCTCCATGAACCCTGGGTAGATATAGAACTGTTTGCATTATTCTTATCTATTGTCACTGTGTATCAATAAAATTTCCCTCATCAAATGGAGAGCTCATGGTTGATCTGAGGGTTTGGGTCCACCTGGAACAAGGTATCTGGGTCATAAATCCAGTTCCAACAAAGGGAATGTCTGTTCACTTGCTTATTGGTTCAATCTACACAGCTTAGACTAACCTGCAAAGATGGAATCGAATCAGCCTCAGGCTTTTTGACTCACTGTACTTAGCCCTAATATTTCTCAATCACCAGTTCTAACCAAGTCCAATATTTGAAAGATATTACTGCTTGATGGCTGTTCAATGCTACTCGAATTAAGCAAATATAATTCCTACTAGACAAATGTCTGCCTCACAAACTACACTGGGCACTAAATACAATTTTCTAACTAACGCATTTTCTAACTATATACTGATGTATGTAAATTATGCATGAGGCTAATAGCTTCTTTGCATCAAGTAAACATACATATTTAGCATCATTTTCTCACTTGCATCATCCTTTATGCTAGATGAAGTGACATTAAAGAAATAAATGAAGTTCTAACTGGTTGATATTCTCAAAACCAAAAAATGCTCCATCTATTTACATTTCAAATTAACCATTAAATTTCATGAACCTGAATGGCATCTCTAATTCTTTCAGTGCAAGATTCCTCTTTAAAAAGGAGACAACGATCTGCTTACAAACTCAAGAAATAGAAGGATAAATTGCACCATGCTACAAGATGAAGATGTAGCCAATTTGTTTGAGCTGGAAGTCCTAACAAAGGTCTAAAACCAGACCATGAGAATCCAGAAGGTAAGGTGGGAACAGCCCAGCCTGTGTGATGCCATCCAAATTACTGTTACACAAAACAAATTACTTGCATTCAGATACACAACCTTGTCAGTTAGTCCTTGTTAACTAAAATTGGTTTGTTTTGCCCCTGAAAATCAGAAATGGCAGTCCATACAAAGGATTCAGTTCATGCAAAGTGTGTGGGCCTGGGATCCACAGTAGACTAGGAATCTGAATTTTGCTGCCATCTTCTGTTGTGATAATAGTCCAAACCAAGACATCAGATTTGAACACCTACTGATACAAAGTGACTGTGACTCATCCCAGTTTATAGCAGATACTACTTTGTAATACTCTTGTTAAATAAGAAGCTTGTTTCAGGTTACAATATTCAATATTTGTGTATGGGACGGAATACATACATTATCCCTGAATAATATTTAATATTTTATAATCCTTTTCCAATATTATTGTGTTTTGACAGACATGCTAACGTTTGGTAATACAACAGCATGCTGCTCTAAGGTAGTGCAAGATGGCCAGAAAGCTCTCTCTGAGACAAAGACAGCTTAAATTGGGCTGGGTAGACTGTGTTCATTTAGACCTCATATATATTGCCTAAGTCTCTGTGAATTAACCTTCTTAGCTTAAACATGTTTTTTTCCAGAATAGAGTGTCTGCCCCATAAATATTTATGGTGAAGTATCTGTGTGTTTATGGACATAATATAAGAATCCCATGTAAAGACTGACATAAGTTCAACATAGCTTTATGAACGTTAAACTAGAGGGTGCTTGGAAGATGAAGAAACTGAAGGGTAGGGGGTGAGAAAGAGAATGCAAACAGGTTCACTTCATTCTATGGACTTCCTAGTCTAAAACCTTCCCTACTCAAAATCCTTGAACCCAACAAAATAAAAGTCATTACTATTCTTTGAACATGACCATGTTGACAAGAAAGGTAATGGACTGATACATTCAGAGTTTGTATGTGGCTTGGACTCTCCACCCCATAAAACTTCCAATTATGGGAGTTCTTTCCATTAATTCTTTCTTACTCTCCTCATTTACCTTCTCATGTAAAATGATAGGCTTCGTAGAAGACAGACCCTCCCATTGACTTCTATAGGCACAGGGTTAGTGCCTAAGAGGTAAAATACATTCCAGGCTGGTTATCCATATTTTGGATATAAACTGTACAGAATAATTTTACCAGTACATAATAGGTAAAATTGGGTTTGCCCTTCTCCTTTGCCACTCTTTCCAAAAGATTTCTCAAGACGTTATAGAAGAACAAGAAGTGATGCCAACAAATAGCCCCTATGTTTGTTTTGTTCATTCCCAAAACAGAGAAAACTTGGAAATTCTTGAAGTCATATTACTCATATTGCTTGCATTAGCATTGTGACATGCTCGTACACGTTCTAATTAAAATGCTCCAGCATCACCTCACCATTGCATATATTAAGCCCCTCTCACCTTCCAAAATGGCCACAGGGGCTCTTAACTAAACCTCATCAAATGAGCTTTAGTTAAAGCACCCTCACAGCCATTTTGAAATGAGGGAGAGCTTAATTCATGTGATGGTGAGCCATTTTAATTAGAGTGGCTGTCCAGGAACTGCTGTAATTAAAATGCCCCTCCCACCACAAGCATGTTGGAGTAAGTCAACTCCACAAAAAATTGCAATGCCCTATGCCCACCCAAAATGTACTACACTCCAGTAGTGCGATGGGATTGGATGAGTCAGCAGAAGGAAATACTGATGACAGAATTTTGCAACCAACACCTCATTTCTTGTAGTTGAGAAAGAGAATCAGACAGCAGGGAGAAGTGTAATATCAAAAGACAATTTTGCATTAGCCAGTCTGGCTGGATGGGAACTCTTGAGTTTGTAAATATACTGGCTTTTCTATTTGGAGGCTGTTAAGCTATGCTCTGCTGGTGTTTTTGCCACAAAAAATTACCATATTGGATCCTTGCTTCAAGGGAATATCAGTTTCATTGGCTGATGACTCTCATTTATCTTAAGTTATAGATATGAGAGAACTTCAGGGCACTAATCAGGTAGGTTATGCACAGAGTGGCTAACTTTTAAAGGCTTTAGAAAAAAACCTATTAAATATAAACCTTTTCTAACAATGAGCCTGTGCCAAAACTGTGGATCTGGATTCCGTTACCCATAGATTTTTGATATCTCATCTATATGCTTTCTTTTCTGGGATTGTTTGACATTATGATAGGGCTGGGCTGGAAAGCAGAATGAAAAAGGGAGGAGTAAAGGAACACAGGAAAATGGGAGTCAAAAGATTGTTAGGGTGGAAGATGATTTGGGGCCTGTATTAGAGTTTTAGCTCTATGGACAAACAGACTTGGAGACAAGTTTGAGGGAGGATATATGAATCCTAATTCAGGGCTAATGGAAAATTTTCAAAAGTACATAAGTGATGCAAGGCCCAGGAAACCTGTCACTCAAATTACTCTTTAAAAAATCACCTCTTGCTGCATTGAGGATTTGGCTCAGGTACCTTCATTATTGTATAGGCTAGCGGTGTTTGCTGCCTCAGTGCCTGCCCCATGTTGTACCAGTCGAACTTAACTGAATAAAATCATACCCCAGCAAATTGCTATTTTACCTGTCTATGCTTGCAGGTTGCGCTGGTGCAGATACACTGGCTACCAACTGCTGTGACTGGGGCCAAACACCAGAGCAGACAAGGCCTAAGGCACCCAGCTGTTAAAATTAGGTTTGTTATGCACCTGCCAGGGAAGTGACCAAATGAGCTGGTCCAATTGTTTAGTGCTGCTGTGCAAAGGGAGGCTCAGATCTGATATGCAGTTTAAGGGCTAGACTCCACACAGATCTATTCTAGTGTGCTGTTTCTGAAGTCCATGGTGCCACTTACTAATGGGATCTCTGGCCTCTAGCAGACGGGGCTGGAAATACAATGGGAAGAGTACACTTAAAGGGTAAATGAGCATCTCCTAGCTACTAACATCAACCCTTCATCTGACTGTAGAGTAGACTAAATGATATTCATTCATCCTCCTTTGCTAAGAAATGAGAAATTCAGCTTGCTGTGACAGTGGAGTGAGGTCTTTGGGTAGGATGAGTGAGGCTGAAGATCAAGGCCTTAATACTCCCAAATATAATCAATGAGAGTTTTGTCACTGACTTAGATGGAAATAGGGTATGACTGTTCTACACTAGGTACTTATGTGTCTCCTATTACTGCTGTAGCTGAACACCTCACCCTCTTTAATACGTTTATCATAAGTACTGTAAAGTAGGGCAGTGCTACAATCCCTGTTTTACAAATGGGGAACCAAGGCACTGAGCCTAATGCTGCACAGAAGCCCAGGATAACAGTTTCTTTTCCTCTCCACCTCAGTGCCTTGATTTTCAGAGGCCAAGTGTCTGCAGCTCCCACTGAAATCAATGGGAACTGCCAGTGCTCAGCACTTTTGAAATTCAGGCCACAAGCAATGTGCTGAGTGTCGCACACTGAGAAACTCAGGCAAGATTTGCATGCAGGATTATTCAGTTCCCAACCCTTGGCTCTAGGGCATAAAACTCTATTCCCAGTCATCATTTTCCTTTACTAGCCTATTCAAATACAGAAGTCTATGAAACAGCACAATCCTGCAGCACTTACTTATGCAAACAGCTCTCCTCCCACAGGTGCTCCCAATGGAAGTTGGAGAAGTCTGAGCTCACATGAAACAGGGCTCCAGGATCAGACCCAGAACCAGCCTTAGAGGTGTGTGACATAGGCAACTACCCAGGGGGCATTACACACACACACATGCTGCCACTCCTTTCCCCAGGGAGCCCTTGCCTCCCCTCCCCCCAGCTACTGCCCTACCTCCCATATCTGTGGGCTGCAAGCCTCCCTCCCTCCAGAGCTGGGCAGCTTCCTCTTACCCTGCTGCCTCCAGCAGGAGCTGGGCAGCTGCCATGACTAATTAGTCACCTCTCAGCAGTGGTGGTGAGTGGCGGCGGCAATAAGAGTGCCCAGGTGGGCAGCCAGGGGAGAGGCAGTGGTGGCAGCACAGTAGGAGGCAGAGGTAGAGAGCCGGTGCATGGCAGTGCCCAGCTTGGCTAACTGTGGGCTGCAGGTACCTGCAGAGTAGCAGCACTTCCCAAGAGTTCCTGGCACTCTCGCCACTGGGGATGGGCAGTGCAGGGCAACTACCTCCCCAGGAAGGGCCACTACCAAGGAGAAGACAGGAGCACACAGAGAGCAGCAGCAGTGGCAGCAGCAAGGCTGGCAGCTGGTGGGGGTAGGGGCATGGTGAAGAATGAAGTGGGGTGGCTAGGGAGCCTGCACCACACTCTCCAGCTGCTTCCTACTTGCCAGTTCGCTCAGTGCCACCACCATGGGCCTCAAGTGCTTCTCGCTGGGCTCCAAGCTGAAAGGGGAGCTGTTCTGCCTCTGCCCCCCCACCAGTGCCTTCTACTCAGGGCTGCTGCTCTCCAGCAAATGGGGGGTGGGGTGCTGGGTTTTGTGCCAAAATGTAAGTTTGCCCAGGATGCCATTTTCCCTAAGGCTGGCTCTGATCAGAACAATACTTTATAGCAAGTGTTGGCAACCTATTGCCAACAGCCCAAATGCAGGCTGCTAAGATATTTTATCCAGCCTACCAAGCACATTTGAGCAGGAATGCACTATCTAGTGGTTTCCTCCATAAACTGTGGCCTGAGGGGGACCAAACTGTGATAACTCCACCCACTGTTATGAAAGGTTGCCTGTATACCCTCGATGTACACACTCTGCATGTGGTGTCAATTAGATAAGAGTCATACAGGAACTCTTCCATTCCAATTCAAAACTTTTTTTTTTTCTTCAAGAAACCTTTGTTCAAAAATAAATAACACCCAGTAAAGGCCAGGATAAACCATCTCACATATGCTAGGGCCTGCATTCCTTTCAGAGGCAAATCTCTCCGTGAAATCTGAATTTGAATTCACAGAGATATTTTGCCTTACATTTTTCAATCTATTTCTCTATCCTGATACCTACATTTCTGCAGACTATGAGGTCCGGTCAACAAGAAACCCAACCCACTTGTACACATGTCTGTCATACTTCTCTTTCAGGAGCATAATTCCCCTCCAACCTCATTTAATCTCTGAAACCTACATCTCCCATCTAAGGAAGGGAGACCGGCCTAAAATGCAAGAAAGAGGTTCCTTCCAGTCCTATGGTCCTAAGTTTTGTGGAAGCCACTTCACCTGTTTATGACTCTGTTTGTTCTCCCATCTTTTGTTTGTCTGACTTTGTGCCTCTTGGTGCTATCATTACTGCAAATATCTAAGTAGTTGAATCCTAGTCTATAGAGGGTTCCAGCCACTGTGCAAGCTGGAAAATGAACAGTTTCTTTTATACTATTATTTTGCAAGAAATTCCAAGAGTCAAATTAACAGAGTGGAAGGATCTATACAACAGGGCTGCAATATTGTGTATGTGGTTCTGAATTCTTCAAAGATCTCATTTTAGCAGAATTATGCAGATTTGGTGCCCCCTGCTGTCCCTGCTTTTACCATTAGATCTGTCAACTAAAAGTGTGTATAGACACTAGCAGAAGTGGAACTGCAGAAAAGGCCAGCTTGAAAGCAGAGCTTGGTTGCACAATGTGTCTGAGTGGAGCTCTGGAGAGAAAATATGAAAGCTCTATCTTAACAAGGACCAGAAAGAACTAAAAACATAACTATTGCACTGCCAGGAAGTGCCACAAAGTGATCTGAGCTTCAGGTTTGGTACTTCTCAGTTCTCTGGAACTGTTGTTTCATATTCCATGAGGATCTCACAGCCACACATTCTCCTGACGTAGCACACCAGATGTGCTTTGTATGCTGCCCTTTTTCCTCATTTAGTATCTGATCAGCTTTAGGTAAAGGTCTTCATCTTCAAAACCCTCTATAGACTAGGGTTTAACTATTTACAATATTTGTATTATGATAGCACCAAGAGGCACAAAGACAGATAGACAAAGGATGGGAGAACAAACAGTCATAAATAGGTGAAGTGACTTGCCCAAAGTCACACAGCAAGCAAGTGGCATTTCCAGGAACAGAATCCTGGGTGAAATCCTGGCCTCATTATAGTCAGTTTTACTATTGACTTAACTGGACATAGAGGATTTCACCCCTGATTTGTACATTCCTGATTCAGTGCCTTAATGATTAGACAGATAGTTCTTAACTTAGCAATAGCACTTTCTCACTCTCCCTTTTTTCTCCCCTACACCAGTGTTTCTCAACCCATGGTACACGTACCCCTGGGGGTACATGAGACACAGGCAGGGGGTATGCGGGTGCTGCATTTTGGTCTTTGCCTTTTCGGGCCAGAAGTTCCAGCCACTGCCCCTCCTGCCATGCCCGGTGCACCAGGGCTTTCATTCCCCAGCATCGTGTGCTGGAGGATAGGGAAGGATGCCCTGTGCAAGTTGTTTTGCCACCGGTCGCATTGAAAAAAGTGGGACTTGGCTTACAGCAGTGAAACCGGAAGTGCCACAATGGGACTTCTGGTTTCACTTTTGCTGCATCGATCAACAGGGGGTACGTAAGGTACCAAAGGTTGAGAACCACTACACTATACCAAAGGATGAAGCTGATCAACAGTGCTCCAGGTGATCCATATATAGCTGCAGACAAGATGTTTTTGATAAGAAACGTCCATACATAGAGTTTTCTATTGCTGGAGATCAAGAAAATTCCATGTGCTTATTCTCTGAGAGAGGCAAAATATTTCTTTGCACAGTTCTTTGCTTAAAAGAAGCAGCAATAAACCAATCAATCATTTTTCTCCCTCCCTTTGAAATCTCTGTCTCATGATGACAAAAAGAATAAAAAATGGCGTTGAAGAAGAAATGAGGCTATTCTTCTATTTGGGTGACACAGAGGTATTTTAATTTCTGCATTTGGTATGTACATTCCATAGCAATTGTCACCCTGGGACTATGTACTGGTAGATCAATATAGCATGATATTTTCTTGACTCACAGACAGCTTAAAAATCCACTTCTTGATTTTCAGGCTTTCCCATAATTCTTTCAATAACATGTACTAGTGTTTCCAAGTACTGTCTGTAGACTCCTGCTCTCTCTGCTTATAGATTAGAAATTCCTCTGCCAGGTGTTTCTATGAATCAAGCTGGATGTGTACAGCTATGGATTTTCATACATTCCCATCTATGCCACAATGAGCAAGATTCTTTCAGGACAGAATTCTCTTTGTAGAACAGCTCGGCTGAAAATTGTTATCAGTGCTATTAAATGTTGGAGTGAACTTGTCAGTGGGTGGTTTTGCTGGGGTAGAATTCTGCATGAATTAATGTACAAATTCATATTTGAGATAGGACTTCTGAGTCCTAGAAACAAAAATCCTGTTACTGACTCATATGGAAAGCTTTCCCGGTGAACATGATGCATAACATTTTAGTCATTTCTCCAGTCTGGGGAGAGTTTTTTTACCTTTACTGACTGGTGACCTAAGAGGCTGCTCAAAGGAAAAATACAGAATATAGTTTCTATTACAGCCAAGGGTCCTGACAGTTGTTAAAAACTCAAGTTATGCTTGCAGGTTATAAAGCTCTCTGGTTTACTGAGTTGGTATGATTTATACTCCATCTATTGTGATAGCATTAAAGAATGTAGTACTTCCCATCCCATCAAGAAGTTGTTTTGTGTGCCTAGGTTTCTCCTCAACACAAAGCATCATGTGGAAGGCATCTGGTCTGTCCTTTATTTAATGTTGCACACAGCTATAACACCCACCTGCTTTTTGGTTCCAATTACACTTGTTATTTTACCTCATTTAACACCAACCTCTGGCTACAGGGCTGGGTCTGGATTTCACTTCTATTGATGCTGACAGCTGTGTGGGTTAATGGTTTATCTCATTTTCATTTTTTCTTGTGGGAGGTTATTCTTTATACACTTCCATATAAACCATGCCAAAGGTTGTGTGAGGAGATTAAGAGGGTGGAGCCATTGGTCTCCTTCCAGAGCGCTCTGGTTCATCCATCTTGTTGCTGTGTTTTGGGTGGTGGTGGTGGTGGTGCTGCTGCTGCTGCTGCTTCTGGCCTTCCCTTGCTTCTTATATTTGCTCCTCTTTCACATTTATTTCCCCCCTTAGAATGAATCTGTAAATGAATGTGCATCTTGAGTGGTCAGCAACTGCAAGTATAATAGTTAATAATGGTGGGGGGAATCGCATATTGGAAGGAAAAGAAGCTCTTAATCCATCTGTCTTCAAAGGGAGAAGGGAACAGTCTAGATAAAGTAAAGGACTATTAATCACTGGACCACAGCACAAAAGCTAATCACCAGAGATCTAGAATTACAGAAACAGGTACACTACATTCAATTTAAGTCTTCAATTAAAACATCTGGCTTTGGCTACTCTCAGAGACTGCAAGAACTATTAGTCTGTTCCATTATAGCAATAATTAAGTGAATAATGCAAGAAGTTTCATCCCAGGCCCCAGCTTACAGTACTTTGCATAGAATACTGTCTAACAGCATATTATACCCTCTAACATGTATTTCCTTCCTCCTCCTAATACAGTGATTCTTAATCATAGTGCCACAGCACTCTGAGGCAGAGGCATAAGGACATGGCTGGATGCCCAGGGCAGATGAAGCACACAAGGGCAACAGCAACTTTTGGTTGCCACTGCACCATTGGTGCAATTATGTGAATGTGGTGGTAGCTGTTCCCCACCCCCACCAACAAGTCACTGCCTGGGGCAACTGCTGCTATTGCCCTGCCAGAGTTACCCAACCAACCACTCTGGGGTGCTGCCAGATCATCTGAAGGATGCCAAGGGATAAATAAGTGTTAGGAGATAAGCATATGAGATAAGCTGGTGTAAGGAGATAAGCACAGGCTCAAGCTCTTCCCTGCCTGGCCTATCCCCTGCTAGGTCTCTCCCCTACTCAGCCCCTCTGAAAGGAGATAAGCACTGTAATAAATACATTAGTTTTTTTTAATGGTATGTTGCTCAGTTCACA
>NW_017729022.1:172585714-172598217 GCF_001723915.1 Gavialis gangeticus | reverse complement strand
GCCAGTATGCCAAAGCAGTGCTCAGACACAATGGCGGTAAGAGAGATCTTAAAACACGCACAGACCAGAACGAGCCCAGAAGGCACCCAGGCTTTCGATGCAGTGCAAAATGCATTTTCCCTCAGTGTATTAGTCTTCCCCTCCTCCAGTTTGAAAGCAGGACCTTAAATATTCACCCCACTCCCCAGGTCCCGAGGTTCCCCCTGTCCTAACTTATGCACCCTCCCCTGGTACATATTGCATATATATACTTCAAACTTTCCCATATATTCCTTCACCTTCTTCCAATTTATAATACAGACGTATTGTCCCCAACCTCCATACACACACATTAACACACATACATTGTGTAAGTCTTGTGAAAAATCTATTCTTTAGAAAGTTAGTTTTGTCCTGGAGGGCTGGGATATGCTCCCAGAATAGAGCAGGGAGGGGAGCAGCACAAACAACACAGTGCCTGACAAAAACAAAGCTATTAAACTTATTTTAGCAAGCCTGCCAATCTGGAGCTGGGTTGGGCATATTGCCTAAGGCCTTGGTCACGCTGACTAAAGAACGCTGTTTATAAACACAGAAGCAGACTTGTCCACTCATGTGACTTGTCCAGACTGTGCAGATAAAGGTTAAACTACTTTAAACCCGAAGTTTAACTATAGAAACAAGCATATGTTTTGGTTGAATATACTGTAGCTAACTGTAACAGGAATTAACAGATATGACCTTGTGCTAGATATCAAGTTATGTTTCATTTCCATATGGAATAAGCACCATGGGTGTGTATTAAATAGAAAGTACTATTTCTACACCAAATACCCATGCATTTTTACATAGGTAATTACATTACATTACATTAATTACTTTTGAGCCCATCAATATAAAATAAGATTGCAAAATATTATCAATCATACATGAAGTGCCTATACATCATATCATACAATGTACCCATAAAAGTTTCTTTGTAGAACAATATTGCACCAAGTGTCTGAGTATCTCTATTCTGATTAGTATTAAAATACACACACACACACACACACACACACACACACACACACACACACACACACACACACCACCTTTGGTTTTTTTTTTAAAAAGGCAAAAATACTAAGTAACAGTGTACTTGTCCAGGCAATACACATGCACATATTAATCTTAGTATTACCTTATTGTTCCTGTTGTTCCTCTGCTTCTTTTAATCCACATGTTGTCTCATACTTACAGTGTAAGATCTTTGGGGGCAAGGACTGATTTTTTGTTCTGTATTGGTACAGCGCCTTGCCTAGCTTAGGAACACCTGTTGGAGCTACTAAGTACTACAGTAATAAAAACAACAAGTAACAATCTGGTATAAGGAAACACATTCCATCACAACCACTTTAACACCTGGAAAATTTCTAACACATTTTTATCTTGATTTCAGGAGCTAGAATCTTAATTCCAGTATCTAAATATTTTCTTTGAAGTGTTACTGTCAAATAGAAAATATTGCCATTCATTTGTCAGCTAACAGTAGATTTTTTGGTGCATAATACTTGATGGTGCCACTCCTGGGGGAATAATACTGAAAAAGTAGTTCAGCCATAAAAGTGTAAAATCTTATTGGTTTATGGTAATGCCATGTCTTTATATGAAATTCTATTTCTGGCTGTTCAATATGTATCATTAATGTGTGAATTCATAATGTTCACCTTATCTTCTCAAAAAGATTTTCTGTGCTTTTTACATTTTTACATTTTGATGTAACTGATAAATCATGTGTATTTATTGTGAAGCAGAGTTAACATGTTGGGAGTGTAATAAAATATATTATTATATGAGGTGATTATTATATGTTACATATTTCCTGTAACAATTATTATGTAGGCAGTGTACATTTTTCAATGTATATTAAATTTCCTCTCTAAGAAGAAAATGAGTTTATAGATAGATTACTTCAGTCACTTGCAACTTTACCTTTTTATTTAAATCAAAGTTTTGGTTCTGGAATTCATGTTTTATATCAATGTAGATAAATCAGATGCAGAGGTGAAATCCTGACACCATTGTAATCAATGCAATTTTTTATTTCAGTATGCTATTAGCTTCTCTGTGGGCAGTTTTTAAAATTAAAACAGGATGTAAGGGTCACCAGATAATAAAATTAAAAGATTGGACAGTACTGGCCTAATGAATATTGAGTCCTACAGTGACTGGTCTTATTCAATAAATGCTTGACAAAATACATGTACTTACTACCCCAGCTTACCCTCACTCAAAACATTAGCAAAAGGTGCTAAATATAACTATAGAAAATTAAGCATCTAGACTCAAGAAATATGTTGGTTACTGGTACTGGACAGAAATCCAAAACCAAAGTAAGCTCAATTCTACCAAGAGTTCATTATTTAATCTCAAAGTGCCCTGCTTCAGATGCCTTAGTATGTTATGAAACTGAATTGATCAGTATAACATGACCAGAAAGACTGCCTCTTACCTGCTCCATCTTTCTGGATCTGATCCTGCACCACTGACAAAGTCCTTTTGGGGGCATGTGTACACGTGCTATTAGAGCAGCTGAATGTACACCCAGGACCGCAGCACATTGAGCCAGGTCAGAGCAGCCCTGGGGGTGAGCCTGCCAGCCTGGGGCTGCTCCAACCCAGCTCAACATGCTGTGGAAGACCTAGCTGGGGCACAAAAGTGCTACAGTGCAGGGCTAACCAGCAGACAGGCCTTGCACTGAAGCACCCTTGTGCCCCAGCCAGCCCTGATCAGCGTCTACACATGCATTACGGCACACTGACTAAATAACACTACTGCTGTAGGATTTTTATATTTTTTTTGCAAAATATATATAAATAACTATGTATGAGTGTGTGTGTGTGTGTGTGTGTGTGTATTTCTCTGCCCCTCTCTGCAATTGGGAGCGCACCGTGGGCTACTTGCCAGTTCACATCTCTGCTCTTTCTGTAGGTCCTTGTGGAAGATCCTGTCCCACATGGCCTGGCAGCTGCTGCCCGGAAGTAGGTCCCTGGGCAGCACCACATCCCATTTCCTCACCACCTCCTGCATTTTGCAGTAGCTGACTAGGGTCATCAGGCCATCTTTCTGTAGTTTGTATGTGCTGCAGAACTGCTCCAGGGTTTTGTAGAACCACAGCAGTTCCCAGGCAGCTAGGTTCATGCGTGGTGGTATGTGTACTCCACAACATCATAGCATGTGACATGCAAAATACTTCACAAAGCAGGCTGTTGTAAACTCTGCTCCATTCGCCAGTCTGCAGATTGGGCTCATGTATTTGGCCCAGAGGAAAAGCAGGGCCAAATTCCTCATCCTCCTGTCCATTTTATCCTGTACAAGGTTTTCCTCACCCCTTTCCTCATTTACAGTGGTGTTTATTAGTTTACTGCACCCTAATAGGGGCACATGTGTAGACACTGCTCTCTTACTGCAGAGCTAATTAGTCAGCTCTGCAGTAAATGTCTCTTGTAGATGCAGCCAGTGAGATCAGGTGAGAGACCCTGTGCAGCATCTGACCTCCACTGCTTTTTGCTTCATTTGCTGTTTTTCAACTGCATGTCTCTTTTGTGTCATCCTTCACAGTGAGCACAACTTACCAGTAACATCCATCTATCTATCTACCTCCTAAAACATTCCAGAAAACCTACCTCTTCTACAGAAGTGTAATGGGGCAGCTCCATCCCTGGGCAGTTTTGATACAGGAGGCAGGGCCAGCTGCTGTGCTGCTGCTAGCAGTAGCATGGCCAGCCACCAGCTGCAGCAGCAGATATTTTTGTGCCTCCTTCCTTCCTTCCCCAAAGGCAGTCCCTGGAGCTACTGCCCCAGTTTCCCCCTTCTCCCCCTCCCCCGCAGTTACACTACTGCTTTTCCATAAACCTTTCCAGGTAGTGTAGCCATATGCCACTTAGTTCACTATAATTAGATTTTAAGGATATTAGGAAAGAATTCTTCTCTTTTCTGGCTCTATTTCCCTTATAGTAAGGCATTTTAAATATGAATGGTGATACATGTAAATAATAAAATTAGATTTCTATATTTACTGAGCACTGTCAGCATGTATGACACAACAGACAAACTTGTGTCCAGTGCTCATAAATTATGTAGTATAATATTATATATATACAAACGATGCCATTAAATTAAATATGTTATCTGATTACCACACACACACACACACACACACACACACACATTCACGTCATGTTTACCTAGACCTACAGTATATAATTTAGTAATTCTGGATGTATGAATGGTTGTAAATAAGTGCCTCTTAGACTGTTCATAATCATTCTTCACACTTTTACAGGCTAATCTAAGCATTTACAAACATCAATTAAAGCGCCCTTGTAAAGTAAATATCATTCCTCAACTGACAGAAGTCAAGGCAGAATGAAGTTAAATGCTTTGGTCAGACCTACTAAGTGAGTCAGCAGCAAAACCAGGAATAGAACCTGTATCTTCTGGTCCTGTTGTGTGTCCCCGCGCCCCTGCTCCTAGTCTTCAACCAATAGACCTTAGCCAATAGGAATGAGAACCTATATAACATATCACAGTGGTAAAATCATTCTCAAT
The DNA here is from genome assembly GCF_001723915.1 of Gavialis gangeticus. Taxonomy (NCBI): domain Eukaryota; kingdom Metazoa; phylum Chordata; order Crocodylia; family Gavialidae; genus Gavialis; species Gavialis gangeticus. The sequence continues at coordinate 172,593,645 of NW_017729022.1, read as the reverse complement.
AACTTTTCCTTTATATTTTTATTTTGACTTGGGACCTTAGCATCACAAGATCACCAGATTCATAAAAGCTGTAAAGGTAAGCCCATATAGAATGAAAAGGATTTTTTAAACATTAGTTCAAATATTGCTACTTAACAGTGATAAATTAAGTTAATAATTAGATAAACAGATCATATAAATTAATATATTAAAAACACATTCCTGCACACATAATTTGCATTGAATATATACATCCTTCAGACAGCAAGCGCTATTAAAAATCTAAGTATGCAAAATTCAGTATTTTAAATAACCTCCCTAAATTTACTTTAAATGTATTATACTATAGTTTTATTGTTCTGCAGATGACCACTGGGTGTCACAGTTATCAACAGTATATTCTACGTTTGGAAGAATTTCCAACACTACCACTTTGCAGTTTATTTTGAATTAGGATCATGGTAATCAGATATGGAAAATTCCCATTGGATAGTAAATTCCATATCCCTGCAAATGTAGGCTATAATCTCCCCAGTTAGGATCCAGTCAGTTATAGCCAAAACAATAGGTAGACTGTGGTCTTCCAGATTCATACCTCAACTGAAAGGTGTCTAAAATTTTGCATACAAGTAAGAGCTTCTCTCTCAATAAATCATTTTCATTGCTGGGGTGAAACTGAGGGTTCACCCACAGTATATAATTTACATATATAAACTTCATAATTCAAAGATTAATTTCCAACAGACTAATATATCTAAAAATTATTTGAAGGAATGTATTTTTTTTCTTTCAAATGTTGAAATAGCTAGTTTAAGTAAAAGAATCTTGTTTTTTAACTTTTTAAACCTTTATCATACAAATATTAAAAACAGATGGTAAAAGTGCAAGGGTATGTGGCCCTCTCAAGGACGGAGCATGAAACACTTGCCAGATAATAAAAAATACCATTTCACCAGAAAATAAAACCCCTCCCTCATGGTCCTCTTGGGGTTACATATGTAGGACCAGCTGTCCATCTTCTACCTTGAAGAGTGCCCTCTCAATGGCCTACCACAGAGGCAGGCAATTATTTTAGGTGGAGGGCCGCTTAACAAGTTTGGCAAGCTGTTAAGGGCCACAAGGGTAGCCCAGCCCCTTGACAGGTACCCCTCCCCTGGTCACCATCTTTGGACTGGAAGTCCCGCCTCCTAACCCCTGACCTTTGCCACTGGAAGTCCCTCCCCTTGCTCCAGAAGTATTCCTTTTGGGAAGCGGGTTTGCTGTCTTGGACCTGAAAAAACACAAATTATACACAAAAAAGCAAACACCCACAATAACATATTTTAATTTTATTTTTTAAAAATACTTTTGTCTTAATTTGTGTGTGTTTGCATCATGTATATAGAAGTGATTGCTTAATAGCTCAAAATGAAGTCTTACTCCTGTATATTGCGGGGGTGTGGGGGGATGGATGGGTGTGCAGTTTGTGGGGGGCTGTGGGTGTATGTGGATGCAGGTGGATGAGTATGGGGGCTTGTGGGAGTTTGTTTGTGGGGATTTGTGGGTGGGTGTGGGGTGTGTGTGTGGGTAGCAGTGAGTGGGGCTCACCCCAGAGGGATGTGGGTGTGTGGGGGGGGTGCGTGTGGGGAGAAGAGTGGAGGGTATGGGTGAGTGCAGTATTTTGGAGGGTGTGATTGTGTGAGGGGAAGGTGTGGTTTTGGGGTTTGTGAGGGAGGGTTTGTGGGTATGGCAGAGTGTGTATGGGAGCCCCTGTGTACCTCCAAGCCAGTCAGCACCCGCTTCACAACAGCCCAGAGTCTACACGCCCTGCGGGGCCTCCCCACCACCGCCAATAGCACACAGCCCCAGTGCACCCTGCACCCCCTCCAGACTGACCCTGGCAGGAGCAGATCAGCCAGATGCACACACTGCTCTAACCTGGCCCACCCCCTGCCTGCTCTGCACCACCTGGGGCATGCAGCAGGGTTGGGGCAGCTACATGCTGGACTGCCTTTCCAGGCAGCCCAGGCAGCAGTAGCTGCTGGACCCAGTGTCACAGTACTGGTGGGGACCCACATGCCGCCCTGACACACCCCGCACCACCTGCAGGCTTGCCTGCTCACGCTGAACAGGTGCAGCAGCAGCTGCACCGGTGGGGCAGTAATGTGCTCGGCAGGGGGGGAAGCGACCCCTCTCCCTTGATGCTGCCCAGTGATTCCTGCAGCAGCCACCTGGAGCCCATGCTGGGCTGCCCTGCAGCTCCACCACTGTCACCACAGCCTCCGAGTTGCCCAGCAGGGCAGCAGAGGCAGCACTGAGCAGACGCAAGGCAGCTCAGCACAGGCTCTGGGCAGCTGCTGCAGGAAGCACTGGGCAGCGGTGAGGGGAAAGGGCTGCATTTCCCCCCGTGCCAAGCACACTTCTGCCCTGCCAGCACTGCTGCAGCTGTTCAGCATGAGCAAGCAAGTCTGCAGGAGGTGTGGGTTGTCAGGGCTGTGCCTCCACTAGTACCATGGGGCTGGGACCAGTGGTGGCAGCAGCTGGAAGGAGCTGCCACCACCTGGGTGGCCTAGAAAGGCATTCTAACTGCAGCCCCCCCCAGCCCCACTCTGTGCCCAGGGGGAGGCAGGACGTGTCACAGCAGGACAGTGCCTGGGCCAGGAGACCAAAGGACCTACTTCAGGCCAGACAAAGCCCCTCCACAGGCCAGATCTGGCCCACCAGCTGTATTTTGCCCACCCTGGCCTAGCATGATACAAACTGGTCCGCATTTTGTTGCAAGGTGAAGCATCCAAATTCAAATGTGACATGCTCCCATACCAGGAAGTGCAAGAGTCAGAGGGCATCACCATCATAGCTGGCCCCTGCAAGCTGGTTTCTGTGGCTTCTCAGAGTCACCATATTGGCTTGACCCAGCAGGAAATTGACCAGACAAATCATGCTCTCCTTGGCCACTCAGCACAAGATAAAGAAGTTGTACACAGTCTTGGAAAAGTCCAAGTCCAACAGGCCAAAGAGGGTGCTAAGGGCAGCAAAGAGCAGATGCAGCCAGAGGCAGCCTATGATGGCACTAAAAAGCAATGACAGGCAGTCTATGATGCACCAAAAGCAATGACAGGCTTCAATTTAGTTTCTATCCACCCTTTATGGTAAGCATAGGACCCAGAGCTGCATAAACTTGGCAGCAGAGGCTAGGATAGAAAGGAGTGGGTATCCAAGAGGCAGAAGTTCTGGTGGGTGTCTGCAGCTGTTGAAGTGCCTATTTTCTGTCTCCAGGGTGGGCTGGGGTGGGAGTGATGCTGCTGAGATCCCTCCGGAAAGGTGGGGAGAGGGGGTTGAGATGTGGCCTGGCTGTCTAACCAGGGTCTGATGGAAAGACAGGGGTTTGAGGGTAAGCTGAAGAAGCCTCAATGTAATACTGAGTCCCTTCACCTTCTTTCCCTGTTAGGTGAGCCACCTCCTCCTCCTGCTGTTCCCCCACACTTCTCCCTGCTTTTCATTTCCAGCTGCTTCTTTCCAACTCAGATCCAACAGGGAATCAGTTGAGAGTTTCACCCTGGCATCTACTGGCTGACAAGGGGAGTGGCAGGTCCTAACCACAGTTCAGCCAGATGTGTGATGTTCAGGCTGAGCTGCAGACAGGTGACAGGCTGACAAATGTGTAAACCATGAAAGAAACATGACACACAGCAGCCATAACAATTCTTTCTAATGCAAAGAATCTGCTGTCTATGAGGGTGGTCAGGCCTTGGAACAGGCTACCTAGAGAAGTTGTGGACTCTCCATACCTGGACATTTTCAAGAGCAGGTTAGACAGTAGGCTGGGATGGTTTAGTCCTGGACCATCATGTCTTGATTAGGGGGCTGGACTAGGTGACCTAGTGAGGTCTCTTCCAGCCCCATTTCCCTATGAATTTATAATCCTAAAGTTATAGGGACCCAGACTGCCATAATCCACCCCTTTTGTCCCTCCTGCCCCCTTTCCTGCTTGCTTTTCCACCTCAGCCTCTCAGAAATTTATTATGACTGACCTAAAGGTGATTGTCCCAACTGGAAATATGCCTCCAAACACAGAAAGAAACAAAATTATCATTTTAGAAGACGTTCACATCCAATCATTCATATGGCAAGAAAGACTAACCTGAAGTAATGTTCCTCTGAACTAACTTGAGAAACTTAACTATTGGCATTAGACTTGGCCTACTACTGCCAAAGCAAAGTCCGCTCCCACTTGGGTCAATGCAAGCCAAATATCTAAGGTCAGGATTTGATTCTGTGCTACTAAATAATCACTTAATTTGACCAAGAACTATGAATCCTAATATCCTGGTCTTATACATTTTAACTAGTCACAGATTTCCTTATTTCTTTCCATACATATTAAGACAATTTTGTCTCTGGTGTTATGCCATTCACCTTGCACAAAATCTGTTCACAAGGATGAATTCATCCCATTGTTCTTTCCTGTTTAATTATAAATGAGGAGTATGTATGTAGTGGGTGTGTTTTCAGTGGGATCTCAAATAAATTCTTGGCTTATGTTATAAGGACCTGGAAGAAAACAAAAACTTTGCTAATAAAGTTTTAGGATGACATGAATATTGAAAGAGTGGTTAGTAATGAAAAGGGCAGATCACTGATACTGAACAATCTGGACCACTTGATAAACTGAGTGCAAACACGCATTATGCATTTCAATATAGTCAAATACATCTAGAAACAAAGAATGCAGGCGAGCCTGTGGGATAAAAACCACCATCCCAAAAACAGTGACCCTGAAAAGATTTAGGACTCACAGTAGAGAATCAGCTGAATATGACCTCCCAGTGTGACTCTGGCCTAGAGGAATAATAAGATCCTTTGATGTATATACACGAGCTTCCTGAGTATGAGTAGGAGGTTATAATATCTCTGTATTTGGGACTGCTGCAACCACTATGGAAATACCATGTCCAGTTATGGAGTCCATTATTCAAGGAGGATGTTGAAAAATTGGTGAGTTGAGAGAATAGCCACAGGACTGATAAGAGGATTAGAAAATAGTGAAAAACTAAAGGAATGATTTAACTTAGCAAAGAAAAGGATACTTGATCAGAATCTGTAAGTACCTACATGGGAAACAGATAGCTGTTAATTGCTTTTTCAGCTAGCAGACAAAGGCATAACAAGGTCTAATGACTGGAAGTTTAAGCTGTCATGTTCAGACTTAAAATATGGTGCAAATTGTTAACATTTAGTGTAATTAGCTGTTGGAACAATTTACCAAGGGCTGTTGTAAATTCTCCATCACTGTTTTTTTTTTTTAAATCAGGATCGGAAGTTTTTCTCAAGATATGCTCTAGTAAAATCAGAATTAATTGATGGAAGTGTTCTGACCTGTGTTGTGCAGGGGATCACATTAGATGGTCACAATAGTTCCTACTGGTTTTAGATCTGTGTATCTTCAAGTCTTGGAAGGTCAAACCACAATTAGGAAATTAACAGGAATTATTATTTATCTAGCTTTTAATGTAACAGTAATCCCCCCTCCCTAACACACCCACACTTTAGCATATTCTATTGTGAGAGCCAGATGCTGGGAGCTGGTTAAATTCTGAAAGCTTAGTTCCAACAATATTCACAATATCTTAGCAAGAATATACCTCACAGTTTGAAATCTGTGTTCTCACTATGTTGCTGGACCTGCTTGTCCCTTATCTACACACAATGCCTCTCTAATTTTCCAAAGTAGACAGGCCATTATACACACTACAATCATTCACACAGAAGGTGCAGTTATATAAATGAGGTCCTTATCTGAACTCACATGCTCTAGTGACTCCAACTGAAATCCATGGTTAGTTAAAACATAAGGTGCAGGTATGGAAGGATGTGTATGTACAATACAATTAGAACTCTTCCTTTTTGCCTTAACCAGGAGGGGACCACATCTGAGCCCCCTACACAGGGCACTGGATCTCATCAGCCACAAGAATTTAGCTGCTGGAAGCAAAGGAGCCTTTCCTCCAAAATGAGCTAAAAGCCATTCCAACAAACAGCAGCAATTCCTCTGGAACTTTTGGACAGACTCTTTTATTTTGTCAAGGACACATTTTTCCCTGCTATTGGTTACCTTTTCCAACTCCCACCCACTCCCGCACCATCAATTTCTTTGCTGCACATTCACTTATTGTACTGTACCTGTACTCAATCCTGCCACCCACGCACTCTTGATTATAACACTTCCCACTACAGAATTATTAAAACGTTATAAATATTATGCTTATAAAAATGGGAGAAAGATTTAAAGAAATTAGCTTGACTTCATCTTCATCGTTATTCTTACGTTATCTCCATGGCTTTATGTTGTTCTATGGATTTAGATTATAAACTTGGGGGGGCGGGCAAGGATAGTTGTTCATTGTACCTTTGTACAGCATGTAGCAGCATAGGGCTGCCTCTGATCCAGGCTGGCCTTTATGCACCAATAGAATACAAAACCCCCCCAAGAGAATAGTATTCATAAACTCCACAGTACGTTAGTGAAACTAACCTCCCACACATCTTTATGACTGATGATGTTCCTGAGAAACTAAAAAACTAACATATTAAAATGATATTAAGGCATGACAAACACAGTTTATGCTGTTTAAAACCAGGTGCGTCAGACAGTACTGATTATTATTCCTGGATTGTATTGTCAAGGCCACACTGTGCTAATATAAAGGTGAAACAGTAGCATAGAACTTGATTTAGGTGATTTATTGCACATTTAATTGTACAATTACATTTAAGGATTTTTCAGTGTTTTCAGTATAATCCCTGTTTTGAGGAGACTGGAATTAGAAGTATGAAATGCATAAAATACCCCTAACTACCAAACCACCGAGGAATAACCTGGTCTTTCTAATAACTAAATAAAATACAAAGAAATGGGAACAAATCCACTTTCCCTAAAGTACAACTTCAACCAGAGAGACACAGTAGTCTCAGTTAGTCTCTTCTTATTTACACTAGTGTGACTCTCATCACTACAGTAGAGTTACTCAGACTACATGGATGGAAGCAAAATAAAAAGCAAGCCCAACCTTCTCTTGCTGTGGTTTCTCTAGCAGCAAGCACTTCATAGCATTTGCATCTTTTCACTGTACTGCCCCTTAATGTTTCACTGTATTCCCTCCTTCATGTTGTCTCACTTGTTTCTATTGATCTAATGCTGATCAGAGAGGCATGTTGGGTAGGGTGTCCATACATCCCAGTTTGGCAGGGACAGTCCTGGCCGGTTGGTGAAAATTGAAACAAAAGTCCTGGAATCACACCTGCCCCCCACCTGCCTGGTGTGCTTTGCAACTCCAACTCCCTGCCATAGTGTGCCCCGCATCCCTGACCACCTGCCTTTGCTTCTGCCTACAGCAGTGCTGCTGACTAGGGGAAGGAGGGTGGGGACAGTGCCACATATTTCTTTAAAAATTATATGCTCATCCTAATGTTAGGCTAAAGTCAAGCTGAAAGTGGGATAGATTTGTACCTTATAGACAAGCTAAAGTAGAGGCATAGAAAATTTAAGCTTTTGTGATCATTCTCTCCACTCCATTTCACAGATTTCATGGACATTAGGGCTGGAAGGGACCTCGGAAGATCGAGCCCAGCCCCCCGCCCAAAGGGCAGGAACGCAGCTGGGGTCATAGGATCCCAGCAAGATAAGCATCCAATTTGCTCTTGAAGGTGTTCAATGTAGGTGCTTGAACCACCTCCGATGGCAGACTGTTCCAGACCTTGGGGGCTTGGACAGTAAAGAAATTCTTCCTTATGTCCAGCCTGAAATGGTCTTGCAGTAGTTTATGACCGTTCGACCTCGTCATCCCTTGGGGTGCTCTGGTGAACAAATGTTCCCCCAGATCCTGGTGGTCACCCTGATAAACTTATAGGTGGCCATCAGATCACCCCTGAGCCTGCGCTTTTCCAAGCTAAAGAGCCCCGTGGCTCTCAGCCTG
>NW_017729022.1:172584501-172584751 GCF_001723915.1 Gavialis gangeticus | reverse complement strand
CACATTGGCCTTCTTCCAGTCTTCAGGCACTTCACCAGAGCGCCAGGAGTTCTCAAAGATCCATGCCAGAAGCTGGGCTATGATGCTCGCCAGCTGCTTGAGTACCCTGGGGTGTAGATTGTCAGGTCCGGCTAACTTGAAGGTATCCAGCTTCCCAAGGTGTTCCTTCACGAGCTCAGCATTTATGGAGGGCAGGGGATCTCTCCCACCTGGACCTCCCTGTCCCGTGGTTGGCATGGGTGTCCCATGG
>NW_017729022.1:172581765-172584490 GCF_001723915.1 Gavialis gangeticus | reverse complement strand
GGCCTTGGTGTGGTGGGTCTTAGGGCCCTTGACCACCTTGGGCCATGCCCCTGACTGGACAGAGCGGGAGGTCCCTGAGTCCTCCCTTTTTCTGGAGGGAGACCATGGTCTATCCTCCAGCTCCCGGGGGAGAAGGGCCTGGCAGTAGGAGTCAAGCTCCTGCTCACAGTCCCTGATGGCACGCAGTCTCTGGACTGTGGCCTGGAGCCACTCCAACTGGCACACCAGAGGCTCCAAAAGGGAGCAGACCCCACAAGGGGAGGTAGCCATGCTCCCAGGCCCTAGAGCCTGAAAAAGCAACAGGCAGCCCCCACCGCTGAGAGCCAGGGCCTCTGTCCATGTGGAGTCCAGAAGCATGGGCTCCGTCTGGGTGGCACACTGTTCTGTGTATGTCCTTTCACAGCATCTGATTGAGTGAGTTCCAGCTCATGAAATATTATGCTATATATAGCTTTAATTTAGTTAGTCTATAAAGTGCCAATCTACCCTGCTGTCTAATTCTGATCTTACTCCAGTAACTGCTCCAGGAGTAACCACACTGAAGTCAGTGGATTTGCAAATATAAACCTATGTGAAATAAGCAAATATAAGTCTATAAGCAAATATAAGCCTACGTGAAATCAGAATTGGGCTAGTTAAAACAGAATAAAGCCAGCATAAATAGGAGGTAAACTATGACTTCTCATAGCTAAAGCTATTACAACAGAATTCTGTAACTGCATTCATTTTTGTTGTATGTGAACTTTATTCTGTTTTTTACTTTGTCATCCAGATTAGGTATATGATTCCATGAAACCAAGAACTTTGCAAACTAGACACTTACATGAAATTAAAGCAAGTTATGCAAGGTATTATAACACCAGGACAGGTCAGTCAGGTTATAAGTGGCTCTAATTAGCACTCTTACAGGTTTCAGTGTTATTTACCTGACTGTATGTGTCACTGCGGACTATGAGGCATTCCATCCTGCTTTTGAAAACATCTAAGAATATTGTGGAAATATTTCCAGTGCGCACTTTACAAACATACCAATACACAGTGGAACCAGCTCTAGAAAAAAGATTTTGATCTCTGTGTAAACCCCAATGAAGAAAACTAAAGATCAGTAAATACCAAATGCCGCTAAACAATTTGTGGTCTCAATTTAGTTCCCATTTAGGTCAATGGAAAATTTGCATTGACCTAGATCAGTGGTCAGAAACCTATGGTCTGCAGAGCCATTTGATCCAGCCCACAGACATGAGGCTTCAGCAGCTTGATTGACCCAGTTCAGGTCAGAGGTGGGAGGGTGCATGAAGACCGGGTGCTAGGACACAGCTGCCACCACTGTCACTTCTCCCAGCAGCTGCATGGAGAAAGCCATGGAGACAATGGTTGGCTGCAGATACTCTCCCTGTGCTACAGTGGGTGGGAAGCAGTGATAGGGGGTACTTTCCCTGTGCAGCTGCTAAGAAAAACAGCAGCAGCAGCAGCTAGGTCCTAGCACCCAGTCATCATGTTTTGGCCTGCCTCTGGTCCACACTGGATCAGTCTGGCTCTCAGCCTGAAAAGTTGCTGACCTCTGACCTAGGTGATTTGCTCCCCGAAATGCTTCCTTTTAAATCACTTGTTGTGCTGTGGTCTGTAGACTGCAAAGACCCAGATCTAAGATTCATCAGGCAGAGACTGCCTGTCAGATGGGAGACTCCGCTAACAGTTTAGGGTATGAGCACACTATATCCGGTCCGGCACTGGGGCAGCCAAATCACCCCCTAGCAGTCACCTGGGTCCCTCCTTGTTCAATGCCTCTGGCCTCACAGGGTCCCACCATGTTGTCTTACCTGCCATGCCTTGGTGTTATGATTGGACAGGGAGGCTGCCCCTAAAGAGCAAGGGGGGGTGGTGTCAGGTCTTAGGCCCTTATCTGGGCTGAGGCCCCCTGGCCTTACCCACTTTACTCTACCTGGGTCCCTCCACCCACAGTCCACTGTATCAGACCCCTCAGCCCCACCTTTCATGGGCTCCAGGCCCGATGGCCCCACATTTTGCAGGCTCCAGGTCCCTCAGCCTCCTTGGTCTCACCCTTGCAGGCTCTGGGCTTGTGCCCCTGGTCTTTGCTATCTGGCACCACAATCCTGCTAACAGCAGCACCCTCCCACTTCAAAAAGTCAAGGACCTGGGGTGCCCCTGGCACCCTTCTCAGTGGCCTCCTCTGCCCCTACAACCACAATCCAGTCCTCCAGTATTTAAATACAAACAACAAAATACAAGCATCTGCTTTCAAACAAAAGGTTTTCCCAACCCTGGGTCAATACCACACCATGGCAACACTTCAACACAGGGCCAAGATATTTATCTTCTGCTGCCCAGTGGTGCAGGATTTCCTTCCAGCTTCCCTGTAGTCTGGAGTCCTTCTTCTTTGGGCAGTCAAGCCCTTCTCCTCCCCAGAGCCCTGCTCCCTGCAGCATCTGGGCTTATATGCCTCTCTCTGGATCACCTGACTTGTCACTTCTGCCCCAGGCCTGTCTATCACAGGCTGTACTGTGCTGGCCATGCCAAGAGCAGGTGGCTTCTGCCACTATTAGTTCCTCCAGGAGCTAGAGCCAGTTAGCTGCTCCCTGGCTCCCTTTTTCCTCCAGTAGTGGGATAGGGGCTCTCTCTCTCTCTCTCTCTCTCTCTCTCTCTCTCTCTCTCTCTCTCACACACACACACACACACACACACACACACACACACACACACACAC
>NW_017729022.1:172578875-172581701 GCF_001723915.1 Gavialis gangeticus | reverse complement strand
CACACACACACACACACACACACACACACACACACGGATCCATTTCAGAGGAGGAACATTTCAAAAGGGCCCACACACACACACACACACACACACACACACACACGGATCCATTTCAGAGGAGGAACATTTCAAAAGGGCCGCAGCTGTTGCATTCTAATTGTTACTTGTAGACAAGTAGGGAATGATACACATGTAGCAAATCCGCTCTAAGGAGCCTCCTATTTGGGCAGGCATTTAGCAAAGCTAGGCGGAGTTCTTGCTTGTGAGTCTCTTGAGCTTTTGTTGTGGGAAGGAACATATAAATCACATAAACAGACATATTTTAACACTGAATGAAACAGCGTTAAGGGTGGAGAAGTTTTACTACATTTGCATCAAGACTAGCTTGTTCACAAACAACAATTAGAGCATAGCAACTTTTGAAAAGTTCCCCTTTTTAAGATGCTCCAAATGTACATGTGTCCATACTCTAATTCTTTCCTACATATTTTGGCACCAGGTGGAAGATGCAACAATATCCACCTATGGAATGTGGGTGTGATGCCTAATTGTAGAGCAGGAGATTACTTGTTTTGAAGCCAGTCATGAGACCATATCCAGTAGTGATGAGGATCTTTTTTAACCTACTGTATATAAAGCAGCTGTACCAAAGTAGTTCAGATTCAACATTCCTGGGGTTATTGGTGTCTTTCACACTTCATATCCTTTGTATTTCCAGATCCAGTATTTGGTTCAATTTTAATTATAACCATAATAAGGATTTCCTATTATTTACACATTTGTGTTGTAGAACAATATTTTATCATTTTTTCCCTTGCACATTGTTGATGTATGTTGTTGACTGATTCTCTACTCTATTTATAGCAACTTTGGGCCATTCTGACCCCACTGTAGTCAATCAGAATCACTGTATCAAACTGCTTAGCTTGTACATATACCATGACCCTTTGCAAAATGGAATCAGACCTGCTGAATTGTGTGTCTTTATACCTCTAACAGTTGATAGGATTGCAGAAACCCATACTTTCAGAAGAGGAGACTTCAATTTATCCCAGCTGCTGCTATGGAGCTTTGCTTGTAGCAAGCAATTTAGCAACCATGAAATTTCAGGTAATAGATTGTTACCATATATATCATGTAAAATTACAATTCTGCAATTATTTCAATTATTTCCAACATGTACAGTCACTTGTATTACTTAACTATTTTCTGGATCAAGGTCTTAATTCTAATTTTTCAAATTCTCCCTCCCTGCTCCAGTTTGGAATATTTTTTAGGCTGTTCTATGATCTAATAACTAGCCCAATTGCTCTGTCACAGAATTGGTAATCCTAGTTGTTAAGACTCTATGGTAATATTATTTAAATAAAACCAGCAATAGATTTAAATATTTCTAGAGAAACAGTACTTTGAGCATACTGAATGTTGTCTGCACATATATTGTATGAATATGTGTTGATAAAAATAGGAACAGCAATATATGGAATCTGCTTCTCTCTTATTCTTCACACTGCTCATCAGTAACATAGCCATCCTGAATCAATGTCAGCAAGGCCTTCACCCCATGGCATACCAGCCTGTAACTTCCCTTTATTTTTCTTTCAGAGTGAGACATCATAGTTTAAAGGTTTCATTTGCACATATTTTAAATAACCATGTTGCCCATGTGAAGCAAAGACTCAAGTGAATTATATAGATCACAACTATGTGCCAGTCATATTTTAATGAAATACAATCTCTGCATGTATATGCCACTGCATTGAAAAAATGTAAGAAAAAGTTGAGAACTCCTTTTTAAATTTTTCATTTGTAAATTTAGGTTGTCAATACAAACTAATTATGCTGGTGGAAGAAGAGGAAAATATAATTATTAGAAGTAGGAACCTTTAAAAAAAGAGCTAAATGATCTGTACTGGAAATAACATTGTCATGATTTTAAGGACTGATGTCTTAGGGCGTGCCCTCACATGCAGGGGCATGTACTTGCAGCAGGGAAAAGAGTAGTGGCACAAATCTGTGCTGCTTTTTGCCACTGTGCATCCCCCTGTACATGGGCTTTGGTGTGGGGCAAAATGCCTTGCTTCAGGGAAACTATCATTAGACTATAAGTTGCAACTGTATCCTGGCATCTGCCTTCTGTAATTCATGATTTTTTATTTTGGATGTAAATAATTGTAAATAAAAATATAAAGAAGGTAGGGAAATTCTTAACTAGGTGACAGCTTAAAATGTATTCACAGGGCGTGTCCACAGATGCGGACACATACGCTTGCAGCACAAATTGGAACAGCACAAATTTGAGCTAGGGATTTTTGCCTCAGCGCACGTGCCCGGACACACACTTTGGTATGGGGCAAGTTGTGCCACTTGGGGCAAAATAACCGTTCCCAGATCCTCCCAGATCTTCAGTCAGGGGGAACTAGAGCCTGGGGCCAGCACAGTTGGCCTTTGCGCAGCACTACTACCATGTGTGCCACTGCCCTGCCATCTGGGTAGCTATCACCTGGAAGATGTTCCAAGTGTGGTGGTCTGCTTTGAACTGTCAAAGCATGTCCTCCTGGCCCCAAATGGCCAGCAAGTCAGCCACCTTCAGCTGGGTCCCGGATGCCGGCCCTGAGCAGGCTCCTTTGCCTGGGTCCTGCCACTTGCCTCACTAGCAGGAATTCTGGTGTTCCCTATTTAAAAACTGCAAAATCTCTGATAAAAAAACCCGAATTCAGTCTTTAAAATAGCCCAAAATCCATGTTCTTCCACAATTAAAACCAAAGACCACTATATGTTCATCAATGATGACCCCCAAGTCTCTTTCTTCTGTAGTGCTAG
>NW_017729022.1:172578464-172578864 GCF_001723915.1 Gavialis gangeticus | reverse complement strand
AGAGAGAGATCAGTTGAGCAATGTTTTATTGATATATTTACATCTTTAAAGCAATTTGAAAGCCTACCAGTGTCTCTATCATCATAATGAAATAAATTCTAAATATCTACATGTTTTGATGTTTGCTTTTGGTTTCCTTATCATAGAACAATCAGTGCCCCCTGACCCCTTCACTAACTAGGATGTGGGGAAAGCTGCCTCTGCAACCACAGCTCCTCCCAGCAGGTCTCAATCTGTCTGGCACCTGGGCATGCTGGGTGTGTGATGGGGGGGATGTGGGGTTTGCAGGAGGAGGGTGGGAAAGGGTGGGGGGGGATAAAGGTGGGTGTGTGGAGACATGGGGCATGTGGGTAGGTGTGGGTGGATTGTGGGGAGGACTGCGGCAGGGTGTGGGGGGAGG
>NW_017729022.1:172573203-172573464 GCF_001723915.1 Gavialis gangeticus | reverse complement strand
TGGGGGGAGGCTGCTCAGAAGAGGTGGGTCCCCTGCCCCCCAACAGGGCGCAGTCTCCCCCACACAGCACATGGACTGTCCCCCTCGCAGGGCCCACAGCTCCCCCCACAGGGCCCACAGTGTCCCCTACAATGCCACAACTTCCCCCACAGGGCCACAGCCCCCCCCCACAGGACACCCACCTCCCCGCTTGGCCCTCATGCCCTCCTCCCAACCAGCCTACCTGCCCCCCCCGCTCAGCCTACATACTCCCTGCAGGGC
>NW_017729022.1:172565432-172572743 GCF_001723915.1 Gavialis gangeticus | reverse complement strand
CAAAGCACACCCCACCCCCCGAGTAGCAGCAGCAGCCATCAGAGCGCTCAGGGCCCTCCTGGCACAGCCCCCCCGTGGCACGGGGTAGGACGGTTCAGCCCCAGCTGCATGGCACCTGGTGCTGCCTGTGCCAAATTGTATGGGCCCAGCCCAGCTCAGTGTGGGGCAATGTGTCTTCAGGCAGCTCTGGGCCACTCAGGCCATCACCATGGGGACTGCGTGTCATGCTGGGCTGGGTCCTGCATGCACAGGCCCTGTGTGCCATTGGGCCGGGCTGGTTTTGTGCAAGTAGGACTTAGCCTGGCATGACAGGCAGGTCCCACAAGTGGCATGGGGCCCCAGGTGACAGCCCACGTGGCCTGGAGCTGCCCAAAGGCACATGACCCACGTTGAGCCAGACCAGGCTTTTGTAATTTGGCACAGGCAACACTGTGTGCCAGGCAGCCAGGGCCAAGCCCTACTGCCACACGCCACAGTGGGCCTTTGGTAGGAGGGCCCTGAGTGCCCCAATGGGCTGCTGCTGCATGGGGGAGGCTGTGGGCCATGCTAGGGACAGGCAGGGAGCCCCCACCACAAGCATCTCCACACCCACAGTCCCCCACACCTCCATAGTCCCCCACACCACCACTCCAGGCTCCCCACCCCAGTCCCTTACGTACCTGGAACGGAGCCCGATCCCATGAGGCTGGAGCCTGCACTGCTCCAGGCTGCCCCGCACATGGAGGCAGCATGCTTCAGCAATGGGGCAAGGGGCAGCCAAAGAACATCTCTTTGGAGGACCCAAGCCTCCGGTTGTCAGACCCAGTTTTTTTCTGGTTTTTTTTTTTTGATACCTGGACAAATTTTGAGCCTGTAGGGAACATTTTTTTTGTTCCCAGCATGCCTCTTGCCACATCTCATACTGCTTTGAGATGTGGCAAGAGGCACATGTGAGCTCATCTGGATGTGTCCACGGAAGTATTGTCAAGAGTCTTGCCTTTATTCTCTGGTTCTAGAAAGGTAGGATGGCCTGCTAGTTAAACTACTAGACTGGCCCTCCTGGTTCTGCCACAAATTTCCTTTGCCTGAGCAAATCATATAAGCCAGCAAATCATAATAAGATTTGGCTTGGGAAAATACTTCACCATATTAGTAATCTCTGGACTTCAGTGGAACTATGTCCATGCTTTAATATTAAACTGTAGCCACCTGGGAATTCTGAGACAACACCCGGTCAGAGATGATCTCAGAATCCCTTCAACCCTTGACAAGGTGACGAAAGCCATCAAGCAGATGAAGAACAATAAGGAATCTAGAGCAGATGGAATCCCTGCTGAAATCTTCAAACAGGAAGGAGAGGAGCTCACCTCACAGCTTCATGGCCTCAGCTTAAGGATCTGGAATGATGAGGAAATCCCAGATGACCTCAGGGATGCCAAGATAGGGACAATCTACAAGAAAGATGACAAGTCCACCACAGAAAAGATCATTGTGAGAACCCTCCTGAACCATCTCCTTCCACTTGCTGAAGAGTTCCTCCCGGAATCTCAGTGTGGGTTTAGGGCATCTAGAGGCACAACTGACACGATCTTGATAGCTCACCAGATGCAGGAGAAATGCCAGGAACAACATAAGCCTCTCTACATGGCCTTCTTTGACCTCATGAAAGCTGTTAGCTAAGAAGTGTTATGGAGGATCCTTCTGAAGTACTAATGCCCAATGAAATTTGTTACCATTTTCTGTCTGCTCCATGGTAGTATGCGAGCACCAGTTCCTAGTAATGGATAAAACAGTGAAGCACCAGTTCCCAGGAAAGTTAAAACAGAGTGTCAAGCAAGGCTGCATCATCACTCCAACCCTCTTCTCAATATTTCTTGCCACGATGCTACATCTGATCACCAACAAGCTTCCAGCTGCAGTAGAGCTAAACTACTAAATGAATGGTAAGTTGTTTAACCTCAGCTGACTCAGAGCCAAAACCAAGACCACCCTGACCTCAGTCATTCAGCTCCAATATGCTGTTGATGCTGTACTGTGTGCTTACTTGGAAGCAGACCTTCAAGCAGTCGTCAATGCCTTTATGGAGGCATACAAGAAAATAGGACTAATGCTTAACATTCAGAAGACTAAATTCCCCCACCAACAAGTTCCTAATGAACAGTCCCCAGCTCCGGTAATTCAGACCAATGGTGAGACTCTGCAGAACATTGAATATTTCCTGTACATTGAAAGCCATCTCTCGCTGAAGGCTGACATGGACGAAGAAATCCAGCATCACCTCATATATGCAAGTACAGCCTTTGGACACCTGAAGAAATGGGTGTTTGAAGATCAGAACATTAGATCCAAAACCAAGCTCATGGTTTATTGTCACGGGGGCACTTGGATGCCCCGTTCCTGAGTAGGGATTAGGGCCACTGCCAATCACCAGGGCAGCTCAGGTGCGGGTTGCTGGAGCAACCAGGTTGGTCAGGTGACCAGAAGGGGGCAGGGCTGGGCCCTTATAAACAGCCAGGTCAGAGCCTGGCTGGCAGTTACCTTCTGGCAGCCTGAGGGGTAAGAGTTCTGCAGGAGAGCTTAGCAGAGCAGTGCAGCCTGAGCACCCAGAGGGCGGTACGATGGTGAAGGCAGAGAGAAGCCTGACCAGGAGGCTTTGGCCAGAGAGCCAGGAGGGCCTGGACTTTATGTGACGGCCGGTAGGCTTATGATGGTTTTGTGACGGCCGGTAGGCTTATGATGGTTTTGTGACGGCCGGTAGGCTTATGGTTCAGTTGTGTATATCAAAACCGGAGGACCGGGTGAGGCTGTAGGGGTGTGAGGAGGCCTCACAGGAGATCCCCAGTAGTCCGGGGTTTCCTGGGTGCCCTGTGCGGGCACCGAACAGCGCCGGGAAGGCATGGTAGCTTGGCACCAGTGTGGTGCAGTGTGGGGGTTGTAGACCCCAGCCCGAGGGGGCAGTACATGGCCCCGTGAGGGGAAGCGCGTGGCATAAAGACCCTGAGAAGGGTCAGGGGGCCAGGCACGGCTGCGCGCCACCTGAGCCCCGGGTGCAGTTTTGGCACAAGACAGGCCCCAGCGAGGGGCAAGAGCGTGGGAAGCGCGTGGCAGAGGCCCCAGCGAGGGGCCAGCCTGCAAGAGTGAAGCCCAGAAGGGGCTAATATAAGATTGGAGACACAAAAATGTCCGCAATAACTGCAAGGCTTGGGGCGTGCCAAAGGAGAGGTAGGAGGCACGCATAGCCCATATGGCTGGGGTGCACCAAGTCACCCTGAGATCATAGGAGATAAAAGGCAGCCTCCCATATAAAACTAGATGAGATCAAAGACGTGGCGGGCAAGAATAAGGGGGTGCTGTATCTCCTAATTGGCATGGCAGGGGGACCTAGCGGGATTGCGGCTGCTCCTAGGCCCCACCCTGTGACACTTATCAAGCAGTCATGATCCCCACCTTGCTGTATAGAGCTGAGACACAGACAATGTACAGAAGACATCTAAAATTGTTGGAAAAGTACCATCAGTGCTGCCTGCAAAAGATCTACTGAACCCAGTGGGAAGACAGATACCCCAATGTTAGAATCCTACTGCAAGCAAACACCACAAGTATTGAAGTGATGATCACCTGACATCAACTTTGTTGGGCCGGCCATGTCATCCAAACATCTGATTCCAGACTCCCGAAGCAAATTTTATTCTCCTAGCTTAGCCAAGGCATACGCTCAAGAGGAAGGCAGAGAGAGTTTCAGGGATGTCCTCAAGAACAACTTAAAAAATGCAACATTGATGTCAACTTGTAGGAGATTATCGCCAAGGACCACCCCAAATGGAGGAAGAGTCTCCTGCAGGGATCTCAGTACTTTGAAACCTCACAACAACAACAACAACAACAACAGGAGATGGAAAAGGAGGAATGGCAGAAACAGTGTTTTGTGGACCAAATCAAGAAACCCATCCCTCACAGAAACACATGTTCAAACTGCAGTAGAGTCTGTTGATCCCAGATAGGCTTCATCATCCATCTTTGGAGACATAGATAAGACAATCATGGAAGGCAAACATCCTCAGCTGTGAGGGATTGCCAATGAAGGCTGTTTGTCCAGTGCCAAGTCTTAAAACCCAGATTTCACTTGGAGTATCTAGGTATTATTTTAATATAAATAGTAGTCACGTTGGCAAAAGTCTTACCTCTGCTATGGAGCAAAAACAGTGTTTGCTCATGGATGATATGCAACATTATACAATCTCATGTTTTTGTTGTCAACTCAAATTAAGAGAACAGCTGTTGCTTCCATACATCCCTCCAGGTTCTGGGATGTGATGCTTTGGGACACACTAGGCCCGAAAACAATCTACCAAGACACTAGCTGAAACACATCTAACAAGAAAGGAGCTGAAATTATAGTGTTTTGCACTTTCTGTATCAACTCAGACCTGTCAGCAGATTTGACTTGCATAAAAAATGGGAATAATCTTGAAATTTAGACATAAACACATGAGATGCTCCTGTGTTTGATGCCATTGTCTAAACTTTTTAGACCTATGACAAGTTCTTAACTTATGTGTGCCTTACAGTGATCATACTGTTAACCTAGACCACTGATTTCTGAAGTCAGACATCTAATTTTACCATCCTGTCAAACTCAGCTTTTAACTTATAGCTCAGTGCCAAAGAGACCTTATATGATGTATGCATTTTGCTGCTACAGTAGATCCACATTAATGTAATGTATTATAGCCATAATGGATTACAGTTTGTTGAGCACCCAAAATTCTTTAAGAAGACATTTTGCATTTTTGTTCAGTATTCTGGTTGTACTCCCATCCAATCAACTCTTTCTGCATTCTGCTTTTCAATCAAAGCAAAAATAGAATTTTTTGTTCTATTTGTTCAAACACTACTCTGTGCCAACTAATTAAAAACCATGGTGGTTATGTATTTTAAATTGGGTTGTCACTAACTTTGTATACATATTCAGTTGCTGTGACTGTATAACACTCTTCTTTGAAATTTACAGTTTGTTTATTCCGAGTATAAGCCGTATCTGTTGCAATCCCTTGCTCCGTAGACTTGCTTATCTATGCACAGTTGTTGCACTGGTAAGTGTTAAAGCAGTAAGTCTCTTTAGTATGGCTGCAGTTTTACAGCTGAAGTTTATTCCTATTAATTTATAAAAATAAGCATGAGCTTCTTTAAACATGTGTAATAGCCACAATAGGGGTCTCTACCAGTTTACTTATTTTGGTATAAAATTTATCCAACTTACCATATAGTTACATTTCTAGAAAAATCATTGAGGCCATGCTTTAAAGATCTAACACAGAGCTCTGTGTATCAGAGCTTTGTCCTTTAGCTGTGTATCTTTGAATTCCTGGGCTCCCATATTTCTTGGCAGTTTTTGCTGACAAGCTTTTGCAAATTGGTTACATAATGAAAATTCATGCTTTACATTGCACTCCTTTGTATCATGCTCTCATTGTCTCCATCTTTTCTAATCTAGTCCTTGTCATCTGTTACCCCTGTAATCTCTCTTAATGCTTTGGGATGCATTTTTAATGAGATGTACTTCATTACTTTCAATGCTGGCTAACATTTTAATTTGGGAATCACAGTTTTCACTAGTCCTGCAGAGGTCCACTGTTTGCAAAGCCATATTCATCTCTCAAGTATCTTTACTTTGACCTAGTTATCAGTTATGTTACCAATGATTTGATGATTCATTAGTCTAGTTGTTAACTGTTCACATTTACATGACTTAGCTTTTTCATGAAGATCTCTAATACAATGGTCAGTGGTCTTTTTTGGCAACTAGTTTCTTGTAAGCAATGGTGCCTCACAAGGGACATTCTTGAACAGATTATTCCATATGTTTCTGAATGACTGGAGTAGTGATGTGCCTAAAGCTGCCACCAGTAGGATTTCTTGTGGCAACAATGTGGCATCAATGTCCATCAGTCGTTTGTCAGGTTCCCTTCCAGATGAAGTGGTTTGAGGAATCTTATTTGCTTATTTTTTGCAGAGGTTTCCTTCTCTCATTTTTATAATGAGATGATATATAAAAGCACTACTAAAACGTTCCCTTTTTTTCTTGCTCAGTTGCATGAATAAGGTTTGCTACCCCACCAACACATTGCTAGGTATTTCTCTAGAACAGTGATTCCCAACCAGTGTGCCGTGGCACCATGGGGTACTGCAAGATCCTTTTAAGGGTGCCAGGAAGTACTGTGTAATATTAATACTGCTGGGTGTTCAAACACTTATACATGATGCACAAGATAAACCCAGAAATTTCAAATAGGAATCCATAGTGTCAAAAAGCATTCTAGAATGCTGTGGTCTTTCTGAGTTTTGGCAACAGATGAACTGCTCTATTACTTCTAGGTACAGGTAGTCCTCAACTTACAATGTTTTGAGTTACAACATTTTGCACTTACAATGTTTATAAATTGACACCCTGGATCAACTTTCTGATGTCAGTTTTGATTTTACAATGCTTGATCTGATGCCATGCCAGTGAACAAGTCTGCTGTTGCCCATGGAGAACACTGCTCCCTGGAGAACATCTGTCCAAACTTCCTTGGATACTTTCTTTAAGAAAGCAGCCAAGACTCCTGGGAAGACTCCAGCCAAGAACCCTTCAAAAAGCTCAGCAAAGTCACCTCAAAGAAATCCTTCCAAATCAGTATAATTGCTACTTACAATATAAATACATTAATGTAGCTATATTTCATAGATTTCATAGACATTAGGGCTGGAAGGGACCTCATAAGATCATTGGGTCCAGCCCCCTCCCCAAGGGGCAAGAAGTCAGCTAAGGTCAACGGATCCCAGCAAGGTAAGCATCTAACTGTTTCTTAAAGGTATCCAGAGTAGGTGCTAGCACCATCTCTGGGGAGAGTCTATCCAGGCCTTGGGAGCTTGGACTGTAAAGAAGTTTTTTCCTTATGTCTAGCCTAAAATAGTCTTGCAGAAGTTTGTGACTGTTGGACCTTGTTATTCCTTGGGGTGGTCTGGTGAACAGGCATTCTCCCAGATCCTGATGCACACCCTTTACATACTTATAGGCTGCCACCAAGTCACCCCCAAGCCTGGAGAAGCACAGGCTCAAGAGTCCCATGACTCAGCCTCTCTTCGTTACTCATCTATAATTGATTGAGTACAAAATTATGGGTTATTTTTGGTGAAAATAGGGTATCGGGCCTTGCTTCAGGAACCAATCCCCCATTTATAACATTGTTTCCTATGGGTAAATCGCTTCTGAGTTGCAATGTTTCGATTTAAGACACGGTTTTCAGGAACCAATTGTGTCGTAAGTCCGAGGACTGCCTGTAATCAAAA